>NC_086099.1:6655837-7391462 GCF_963921235.1 Mobula hypostoma
ATTCTTGTAACAGAATTACTCTAAAAACCGCCTAGAGTTACTTTACCTCATAGCCCTCTTTTTTCAAAAAAAATCAGAAGCCCATTGTACTAGTGTTGTACATTTCCTGAGCACATCTGTTCCCAATTTATAATCTCAAATTCCTGCCTAATAGCATCATAATTCACCCTCTCCCAAATAAATACTTCCTCGTCCTGTCTGCTCCCATCCTCCTGTGGGGCTATGGTAAAGGCAGGGACCATGGTGACCGTCTCTGAAATGCTCTCCCACCGAGAGATCTGACACCTGACCAGGTTCACTGGTTAAGTAAAGCTTTGGGAGGGAGGGTGTACAGGAATGATGTTGTATTTCTGAATTAGTACCAGAGTGAAAGGCTGGATTGATATTGTCTATACGTGTGAAGGCAGCCGCTGTTTTTAGTCCAGAATGAGGGATAACACTTGTTGGTTACAGTCATTTATTAAGTGTGTAAGAATGAAGAATGAAACAAAGAAATAGCAAAAGATAAAAGCGTCTTGGTTGTCTTATACTAAAAACTAGCTCAGGCTAAAAGATAATAAGACCTCCATGATAACAAATAGCAGATCAAATAGCCAGAATCGTGGTGTGGTACCTGTCACGAATACAGGGGCATGTAGACCCTGAGTTCTCACTATCACACCTCTAAAAGCCTCCCACTTGTCTGAGGTCTGCTTGTGCACAAACAACCTGCTCCATTCAACCTTTGCAGGCTCCTGTCTCATACTGTCCATCAGACATCTGTAGAGGTTTGTTAAAGCTTTAGATGTTATACCGGATCATCACGGACTCCTAACGAAGTACAGGCGCTGCAGTGCTTTCTTCGTAATTGCACTTGCGTGCTGGGCCCAGCACTAATCCCCTGAACTGAAAACTCTGAGGAATTTCAATTTGCTGACCCTCTCCACCTCTGATCCTCCAATGAGGACTGGCTCATGGACCTCTGGTTCCCTCCTCCTGAAGTCAATCATCTCCTTGGTCTTGCTGACATTGGTTGTTGTTGTGGCACCACTCTGCCAGATTCTCAATCTCCCTCCTATATGCCAATTCATCACTTTCTTTGATTCACAGTCATGAGGGTAAAACGAGTAGAGCGGGAGCTAACCACGCAGCCCTACTGTGCTGAGGGAGATTGAGGAGGAGATGTTGTTAATCCGAACTGGCTGGGCTCTTCAAGTGAGGAAATCGAGGACCCAATTGCAGGCCAAGGCCCTGAAGCTTATTGATTAGTTTTGAATAGTACAAAACACAGAAAAACATCCAGTGAGTGGTCTCTCTCTGGCTATCCATCCCATAGGATGATGATGGTTCCTTTCAGTCAGTTAGTGGGGTTTGATATGTGCGTCCTGGAGTGGCTGTACAGGCCGATCCTTGACAGGCGCCACTTATCACATACTTGGCAGGTGCGCTGTCTTCGAAACATCTTAAATATCAGCTGGGAAGATAGAAGAACCAACGTCAGTGTGCTAAATGAAGCAAAAACAACAAGCATTGAAGCCTACGTCATCAAGAACCAACTAAGATGGAGCGATCATGTTGTTCAGATGAAAGACGAACGTCTGTGGAAACAAATCTTCTACTCCCAGCTTAAAGAAGGCAAACATAAAAGAGGCGGACAACAGAAGAGATTCAAAGACGTCTTAAAAGCCAACATGAAGAAATGTAACATTGACATCAACAATTGGGAAACCAATGCCAAGGACAGGAAACTCTGGCAAGCCATCATCCGAGAAGGAACAGCAACTTTCAAAGCCAACAGATGTGCAGAATTAGAAGAAAAGAGAAGAAAATGGAAAGAGAGGCAGCAACAACCAAAGCCCGATCTGCCATCTGGAACTACCTGTCCTGAATGCGGAAGAACTTTGAAAGCCAAGATTGGACTCATAATCCATTTGAGAGCCCATCAGTAGATCAACAGAACGAAGACCATCATCCTCAACCTTGAGGGATAGCCATGACGACGACTTGGCAGGTGAGGCCTGGAGAGACAGCAGGGGCAGAAGCTCCGTTGTGGCACTTCCTGTGCCTTTCCTCTGTTGCCTCATTGAGCTTGTTCTCAGCAGCGTCCACACCTTTTCTGATGGCGTCCCTCCACTGTGAGCGATCTTGAGCCAGATCCTCCCATGTTGATGGGGCAATGTCAGCTTTCCTGAGGCTCCTGTGCAGAACATCCTTGTACCGTAGTCGCAGGCCTCCTCGTTTTCGGGTACCACTGGACAGTTGGCCGTACAAGATGTCCTTGGGCAGTCTTCTGTCAGGCATCCTGACAACATGTCCTGCCCAGCGCAGTTGGGCTGACATCACCAAGGTTGAAACTGCTGGCAGTCCAGCTCGAGGGAGGACCTCGGTATTGGAGACTTTGTCTCGCCAGGTGATTTTCATCAGAGAATGTAGGTGACACTGCTGTAGTTGGTCAAATTGGCGTAAGTGTCTCTGATATGGGCACCGTGTCTCACATCCGTATAACAAAGTTGATATGACAACAGCCCTGTATACCTTGTACTTGGTGGCCAACCTGATGCGCTGTGACCAAACTCGATCTTTCAGCTGACCAAAGGCAAAGCAGGCTTTTCTGGTTCTTGACTCAATCTCTACATCCAGAGAAACTGAGGATGTTATTATGCTTCCCAGGTAGCAAAACCTGTTGACAGCTTTGAGACGAGTGTCATCAATGAGGACAGTTGGTTCTTCTTAGCTTGAGCCAGGAGCCGGTTGGTACAAAACTTCCGTCTTTTTCAGGCTGATTGTCAGTCCGAAGCTTTTGGCTGCACTGGCAAAGTGACTGGTGATCTCCTGTAAGTCTTCGAGAGAGTGGGCAACCAGTGCACAGCCATCAGCAAACTGTAGCTCATGCACCACAATGTCCCTGACTTTTGTTTTTGCTCTCAATCTTGTGAGGTTGAGGAGCCCGCCATCAGCCCTCGTTTGTAGGAAGACCCCTAACTTCAGGTCTGATGTGGCATCCTGAAGAACAGCAGCGAAGACTAATCTAATCAGAGTAGCAGCCAGAACACAACCCTGTTTTATGCCGCTGCTGATGGAAAATGGGTCTGACAACTCACCACACACGTTGATGCGGCCTTCCATGCCTTCGTGGAACTGATGGATGATGTTGGTTAGGCGTGGGGGGCGGCAACCGAATTTTGGTTGGAGCTTCCACAGGCCATCTCTACCAATAGTGTCAAACACTCTTGGTTAGATCAACAAATGTGACATGGAGACTTCTCTGCTGCTCAACATATTTCTCTTGGAGCTGCCTCAGTGAAAAGATCATGTCCACTGTACTACGCCCTGTTCGAAAACCACACTGGCTTTCTGGAAGGATGTTATCACTGAAGTTGGACACCAAGCGTCTAAGGATGATCTTCGCGAAGCATTTTCCCGCTACTGACAGGAGAGAGATGCCACGGTAGTTGTTGCAGTCCCTCTTGTCTCCCTTGTTCTTGTAGATGTCACAATTGATGCATCTTTGAAGTATTGTGGTAGTTCTGCAGCTCCCCACAACTTTGTGAACAGCTGGTGCAGGCATGATGTCAGCGTATGACCACCATACTGGTAGATCTCGGCTGCGATACCGTCAGGCCCTGGAGCTTTGTTGGGTTTCAGCTGTTTGATGGCTTTGATGACCTCGTGAAGAGTAGGGGGAGCATCTAGCTCGAACAGTATGGGTCGAGGGTGTACTCTGCCCAGTGCTTCATTGGTGATGGTTCCTGGTCTGTTCAGCAGCTCGTGGAAGTGTTCTTGCTATCTTTTCATGTGCTCTGACTTCTCAGTGAAGATAGATGTACTGTCCTTGCTCAGGAGTTGTGAGGTGCCTTGTTTTGATGGACCATACACGACCTTGATTGCTTCATAGAAGCTTCTTGAGTCATTACAGTCGGCGAAAGCTTGTAACTCCTTGGCCTTGTTCGTCCATCTCTGGTCCTTCATAGCTCTGAGCTGCCTCTGCAAAGTTGATTTTGCACTCAAAAAGGCACATTTTTTGGAACTTGAGTTTGAGTGTTGAAGAAGAGCCTAGTGTGAAGCTGCCTTAGCTCTTAGAAGGTCTTGCACAGATTGGTTCTCTCATTAAAACAGTCCTGATGCTTGCGCTTGACTTCTCCCAAGGTGTCCTGGGCAGTGCTGTTGACCGCTTCTTTGAAGACATTCTGGTGCTCAGTAATATCGTCTGGCGGATTCTCAACCAGTCTGCTTAGAGCAGTTTCCATAGAGGATTTCAGGGCATCAGCACACTCGCGATGTTTCAGTTTGGTGGTGTTCAGCTTTTTGGGTGGTTTGGCAGCATTCAGTCTGCGTGGAGGTTTAATCGATAGACATAGATCCGACCACACCATTTGATGATCAGTTGAGCACTCAGCTCCACACAGACTCTGGTGACACGAACGTCAGAGATGTCTCGTTGTCGGGTGATGACATAGTCAATGAGGTGCCAGCTTTTAGATCGTGGATGCATCCATGCACGCTTGAGCTTGTCTGGCAATCCGAACAGTTAGTCATGCACAGTTTGAATTCTGTGCACATCGAGAGGAGCAGTAGACCGTTACCGTTACTGTTGCCAACCCCTTGGTGTCCTATCACACCAGGCCACACAGTGGACTCCTTGCCAATCCGAGCATTAAAGTCTCCTAGCAACAGCAGCTTATCGGAAGTTGCCACGCTACTGATGGTGGTTTTCAGCTCACTGTAGAATGCCTCCTTGACTTCACTGGGATTAGTCAGAGTTAGGGCGTAAACGTTGACTATGGTGAGGTGGCATTTTCCTTGCAAAGGTGTACGCAAGGTCTAGATTCAGTCATTTACAGCAACAGGCAGGGTTGGTAGCTTTGCTGCGAGGCAGTTCTTGATAGCCAAGCACACACCAGATTCTCTGCATTCTTCTTCGGGCCTGCCAGACCAGAAGAATGTGTACCCTCCTTTCTCTTCACAAAGCGCTCCCTCTCCAGTGAGTCAGAACTCCTGGAGAGCCGCAATGTCCACCCTGTAGTCCTTGAGCACACGAGCAACAAGTGCAGTGCGTCTCTCCGGGCGATCTGATTTAGCATTGTCCAACAGATTTCGTATGTTCCATGAGGCGATGATCAGATTCTGCTTGTGATTCTTACCGCTAGAGTTGGACGACCCGCCAGCCGCAGCAGACTGGCCAGGTTGGTGTGAGAGGGCTTTGTTTGAGCCACCTTTTCTAGGCCCTTCCCTAATGATACGGTGAGCAGTGCCTCCCTAAACAGGACTGCTCAGACGCAGAGGGTGCCGCCTCACCGGATCTCCACTCTGTAATCCACGTGCGGCCACTCTCCCCCGCTGCCTCACCGGATCTCCGCTCTGTAATCCATGTGCGACGACTCTCCCCCACTGCCTCACCGGATCTCCACTCTGTAATCCATATGAGACCACTCTCCCCCGCTGCCTCACCGGATCTCCGCTCTCTAATCCATGTGCGACCACTCTCCCCCTGCCGCCTCACCGGATCTCCGCTGTGTAATCCATGTGAGACCACTCTCCCCCGCTGCCTCACCGGATCTCCGCTCTCTAATCCATGTGAGACCACTCTCCCTCTGCTGCCTGCATGCAGACCTGTGACTACGGCTTCCAGCTGGTCAGGCCTTCCGCTTCGCCACTAGTCCGTCGCTACAGGACTTGGGTGTGTTGAGGATACCCCACTCCTCAGAAAGGAACAGCGTGTGCGTGAGTGGACTTTAGGTGAGTAGGAGGTTGCACAGGTCCAGACCCACCCTCTCGACATCCCCTCCTGGACCCAGCGGCATGGTGGGGTCCAAGACAGCTGGGGGAAGTTCTGTTGCAGTGAATGGCCAGACCAAGCTTCGATGCAAGGGATGCCCTTTCCGCGCTTCACGGCACGTGTTTGCTAGATGGCCGTTGACCCTACGAGAGGGTTCATCCGCCCTTTGACAGGTCTTGTTTTCCATCCTGCAGGGTGTCTAGCCACCCTCCTCACCAGGCAAGCCTGGTGGGGGAGCCGGTTTAGTTGCTGACCACCCGACCGTGTGACGGGTAGTACTGGGTTACATCGTACCAGTAGCACTCAGACGAGTGACCTGGTGAGTGGTAGTTCTGTGGGCAAAAATGCCTTGTTAATGAGAGAGGTCAGTGGAGAATGGACAGACTGGTTCAAGCTAACAGGAAGGCGGCAGTAACTCAAATAACCACGTGTTACCATCATGCTGTGCAGAAGAGCATTTCTGAACACACAACACATTGGAACTTGAAGTGGATGGGCTACAGAAGAGAATGACCATCAGAGTATAAGGTACAGGAGCAGAATTAGGCCATTTGGCCCATCGATTCTGCACTGCCATTTCATTATGGCTGATCCAAATTCCCTCTCTACTCCAATTTCCTACCTTCTCCCCATATCCCTTCATGCCCTGACCAATCAAGAATGTATCAACCTCTGCCTTAAATAGACATAAAGACTTGGCCTCCACAGCTGCCCATGACAAAGAATTTCACAGATTCTTCACTCTCTGGCTGAAGAAATTCATCCTCATCTCTTTTGCACCTCAATTTTTTGTATTTTCTTCCCATTTAGAAAATAGTCAACTCCTTCATTTCTTTTACCAAAGAGCATGAGCATACTGTATTCCATCTACCATTTCTTTGCTCACTTTCCTAATCTGTCTATGTTCTTCTGTAGCCTCTCTACTTCCTGAAAACTACCTGCCCCTCTAGCTATCTTCATATCGTTTACAAACTAGTCACCGGCAGCCATCTGGTCCAGGTGACTTACCTACCTTCAGACCTTTCAGTTTCCTAAGAACCTTCTCTCTAGTTATGGTAATTTCATATACTGTACTTCGTGCCCCTGACACCTGGAACTTCCACCATACTGCTACACCATACATAGACCCTGAAGTTGGGTCATACATTAATGAAAACAGTTCAGCAAAGTAAGAGGATATTAACTGATTCCAGAAGAGCCATTTTATGATGTAGAGTGGGTTCTGAGCAGTAATTATGGTATTTCATTTAAAAACAAAATCTCATGTTGGTTGATTCCCTCTACGAATTTGATGAGGATAAAACAAAGAAGCATTGATTCAATTGAATTGAAGCTGAAGAGGGAAATAACAAAGTCTTGCTGTGCAGGCCACGTCATTGGGTATTTTCCAAGTCGAGGGTGTTTCCTACAGTGGGGAGTGTAGGACCAGAGGGCTCAGCTACTGGACCTGGAGACAATCTAAATGCCTATGGTGCACTGGTAACCCATCCTATCCCAGACACTGTCTGTTCAATCTCCCACCTTTGGTAAGAGGTACAGAAACATCTTAGCCAAGAGAGTTAGACTGAAAAACAGCTTCTTCCTGAGGGCTGTTGTGCAGCTGAACAATGCTACACCAATGGCTTTTCAATGACCTTTGAGTGTTATGGACTCTCAAAGTCACTTGTTGCAGGTAAATTTGGGATTTTTAAAATTAAGCCATATTGCATGCATTGTAGATATCTATTTTGCATGGACTGGAGTAGCACCGCAATCTCTTTGTCTTGAACAATGACAATAAAGGTCTATTTTATTCTATTCTAGGGGAATGTCCATTTGGAAAGGCGATGAGGAGGAATTTCTTTTGCTAGAGGGTAGTGAATCTGTGGAATTTACTTCCGTAGATGGCTGTGGAGGCCAAGTCATTGGGTATATTTAAAGTGGAGATTAATAGGCTCTTGATTAGTAAGGGTGTCAATTGGTACGGGAAGTGGGCAGGAGAATGGCATTGAGAAGGATAATAATAGATAGATAGATATACTTTATTAATCCCGAGGGAAATTGGGTTTTGTTACAGCCGCACCAACCAAGAATAGAGTGTAAATATAGCAATACCAAAAAAACCCCAACAATCAAACACCAAAATGCAAACTATGCCAGGTGGAAAATAAGTCCAGGACCAGTCTATTGGCTCAGGGTGTCTGACCCTCCACGGGAGGACCTGCACGTTCGATGGCCACAGGCAGGAACGACCTCCCGTGCCGCCAAGTGTTGTATCACCGTGGAGTGTGGCCGAAGTCCAACAGTAAAAAGTTCAATATCCAGTCTGCAAGCACGTTCCTCGATCGTAATATACCCTGGATTGCACCATCTGTTGTTAACCAGATCAGTAAGCACCCAATTCCTTTACGCTTAACGCTCTCAGTGCACTTCCGGTCAGCCAGAACGGTATTACCCACTGAACTCCTCTTCTCCAAAAGTCTCTGTTGTCTCGACCCGGTCCTCTTTCCTTGGCTTTGTGATCCCCCTCTGTGTGTTTTCCTCCGGATTTCAGCAGGGGTGGCCGCCGCTCTGTTCGCTAAGCCGGCCGGTGTTTGCTGGTCCGTGAAATACACAATGCGACCTTGCTTCTGTCCCGTGTGTCGGGATGTAACCATTTCCAGCACTAAAGAAAACCCAAATAAAACTCTCTCTACCAGCATGTTAGAGAGGGTGCAGCTTCGATGTGTTACCGTGAGAAAAAAATACAAAAAGTAATGTAAATTAAGAAGTAAGAAGAAAGTAAGAATAGATTGGAACGGCTGTACCAGGCTGCATGCACGACTGGCACACGTGCAGTTCAGCCATGATGGAATGTTGGAGCAGGCTGGATGGGCCTAATTCTGCTCCTATCTCTTATGGTCTTATTTCTCTCATTCTTTAGGATGTTTTTTGGAATAAAAAATATTTTTCCGCGAGGTCCCGCACCACCGGGTTCAGGAACAGTTCAAAACGTGGTTAGACCTTACTTGGAGTGTTGTGTTCAGTTCTGAATGTCTCATTATAGGAAGAATGTGGAGGCTCTAGAGAGGGTGCAGAGGAGATTTAGAAGTAAGCTTATTCCTCAGTGATAGGTGAGCCCATCAACATGCAGTGCTGTTGCAGGAAAGCAGCATCCATCATCAAAGAACCCCACCACCCAGGACATGCTCACTTTCCACTGCTGCCAACAGAAAGGAGGTACAGGAGCCTCAGAACCCAGAGCAACAGGCTCAGGAACAGTCATTGTCCCTCAACCATCAGGCTCTTGAACCAGAGGGGATAAATTCAGTGCTGAGTGTATAAATATGTTGGGGCATTTAAGGTTAAGGATGAAGAAGCATTGGGCCTCCTAATGACTATTAAGGTGGATAAGTCCCCATGACCTGATAGGATTTACTCCGGGTTATTGAAAGAGGCAAGAGACAAGATTGCTGGGTCCTTAACCAGTATCTTCATGTCCTCTCTGGGCACAGGCAAGGTCTTGGAGGACTGGTGAGTGGCTAATGTTGTACCTCTATTTAAGAAGGGAACAAAGGAAAATCCTAGGAATTATAGATCGACGAGTCTCATGTCAGTTATGGGGAATTTGCTGGAGAAAATTCTTAGGAAAAGGATATATGAGCGTTTGGAAACCCTTAGCCTAATTAGGGAGAGCCAGCATGGCTTTGTGCACGGCAGACCGTGCTTTGCCAACTTGATTGAGTTTTTTGACAAGGTGATGAGAGGGATTGATGAGGGTAGGGCAGTGGATGTTGACTACATGGATTTTGGCAAGGCATTTGACAAAGTCCCACATGAGAGGCTAATCCAGAAGACTAAGATGCATGGGGCCCATGGCAAATTGGCTGTTTGGATTCAGAACTGGTTTGCACATAGAAGACAGAGAGTAGTGGTTGAAGGGACCTATTCGAGCTGGATGTCTGTAATTTGTGGTGTTCCACAGGGATCTGTGCTGGGACCTCTGCTGTTTGTGGTGTAGTTAAACTATCTGGATAAAAATGTAGATGGTGGGTTAGCAAGTTTGTGGATGATACTAAGATTGGTGGAATTGTGGATAGTCTAGAAAACTGGAAAAGCGTACAGCACAATATAGATCAGTTACAGATATGGGCAGAGAAATGGCAGATGAAGCTTAATCCAAATAAATGTGAAGTGTTGTAACCTTGGTAGGGCAAATGCAAGTAGACAGTACACTGTTAAAGGCAAGATAGCAGTGTTGCTAAGCAGAGAGACCTCGCTCAATATAAAGTGGTACATCGAAAATTACAGCACAGTATGAGCCAACAATGTTGTGCCGACCTTTGAACTCACTCTAAGATCAATCTAACTCCTCCTTCCCACATTTTTCTATTCCTCCCTCCCACATTTTTCTATCATCCATGTGCCAATCTAAGAATCTCTTAAATATTCCTAATGTATCTGCCCTCTACCACCACCTCAGGCAGGACATTTCTGTGTAAACAAATCTGACATTCCCCCTATACTTTCTTTGAAATCACCTTAAAATTATATCCCTCATATTAGCCATTTCTGTCCTGGGGAAAAAGGCATTGCTATCCAATCTATTTATGCAAATGCATGTCAACTTGTGTATCATATATGCAATTGTCAAAAAACATCAGATGAATTAGAAATTGTCTTTATTTACTTTTTTAATCACTTTTTTCCCCAATATTACAAATTTTCCAAGATTTAAGATTCAAGATTGTTTAATGTTATTCATTACCAGTAAAGGAGAATGAAGTAATTGTTACCCTGGATCTGATGCAGCCCAAAAAAAAAGCACAATAAAAAAAGAACTCAATATGAACAGTAACACAATAAATATAAATTCATAAGATATCTTATATACGCAGATTAATTGTATGCCCATAAAGACCATAAGACATAGGAGTATAATGAGGTCTTTCAGCCCATTGAGTCTGTTCCGACATTCCATCATGGCTGATCCCGGATCCCACTCAAACCCATGCACCAGCCTTCTTTCCATATCCTTTGATGCTCTGACCGATCAGGAAACTATCAGCTTCTGCCTTAAATATATGCACAGACTTGGCCTCCACCACAGTCTGTGGCACAGCATTCCACAGATTCACTACTCTCTAGCTAAAAAAATTTCTCCTTACATCTGTTCTAAAGGGTGACCCCTCAGTTTTGAGGCTGTGCCTTCTAGTTCTGGATACCCCACCAGAGGAAACATCCTCTCCACATCCATCCTATTTAGTCCTTTCAATATTTGGTAGGCTTCAATGAGATCCCCCTGCATTCTTCTAAATTCCAGTGAGAACAGGCCCAAAACTGCCAAACACTCCTCATATATTAACCCCTTCATTCCTGGAATCATCCTCATGAACCTCCTCTGGACTCTCTCCATTGACAACACATCCTTTCTGAGATATGGGGCCCAAAACTGTTGACAATACTCTAGGTGCCAGAGAAAGCAGGATCTCCCAGTGGCCACACATTTTAATTCTACGTCCCATTCCCATTCTGATATGTCTATCCACGGCCTCCTCTACTGTCAAGATGAAGCCACACTCAGGTTGGAGGAACAACGCCTTATATTCCGTCTGGGTAGCCTCCAACCTGATGGCATGAACATTGACTTCTCTAACTTCCATTAATGCCCCTCCTCCCCTTCTTATCCCATCCTTTATTTATCTATTTATTCCCTTTTTCTCTCTCTTTTTTTCTCCCTCTGTCCCTCTCACTATAACTCCTTGCCTGCTCTCCATCTTCCTCTGGGCTCCCCTCCTCCTTTCTTTCTCCCTAGGCCTCCCATCCCATGATCCTCTCCCTTCTCCAGCCTTGTATCCCTTTTGCCAATCAACTTTCCAGCTCTTAGCTCCATCCCTCCTCCTCCTGTCTTCTCCTATCAGTTTGGATCTCACCCTCCCCCTCTCACTTTCAAATCTCTTACTATCTCTTCTTTCAATTAGTCTTGATGAAGAGTCTCGGCCTGAAACGTCGACTGTACATCTTCCAATAGATGCTGCCTGGCCCGCTGTGTTCCACAAGCATTTTGGGTGTGTTGCTTGAATTTCCAGCATCTGCAGATTTCCTTGTGTTATCATTTTCGTGAACCTGCTTTGAACCCTCTGTAGAGTCAGCATATCCTTTCTAAGATAAGGGGCCCAAAACTGCTCACAATGCCAAGTGAGGCCTCATCAGTGCTTTATAAAGTCTTAACATTATAACCTTGATTTTATATTCTAGTCCTCTTGAAATGAATGATAACTTTGTAAAATTATATGTTTTCATGTACATGTGACGAAGAAAGCTATCTTTAAATCTTTGTCTGAGACTCTGTGGAAATATTCTTGTTGCCAACTGCCCTCTGCTGGTGATCCCTGGTTAGGAAATAACAGTACACTGGACAATCTGTATACTGGAGCCTTCAAAGATTTCAGCGTTGGATATTCCTTTCATAATGTTGGGATATTTTAAAGTCAGGCAGAGTAAATTATTTATTCCAATGTAATTACATGAAATAACCAAAAACAAAGCCAATGTACATACAAGGATATCAGGAACTGGTTAAACTGCTTTCCTGGTATTGGTTGAGTGAGGTAGCTTAGATTAGCTTTATCTATTGCATGTACATCATTTCAATGACCAACACAGTTCCGAGGATGTGCTGGGGGCAGCCCACCAGTGACACTATGCTTCCACACTTTTACCACCCTCTGGCTAATGAAATTCCTCCCCCTCATCACAACAGAGACTTTTGGAGAAGAGGAGTTCGGTGGGTAATACCATTCCGGCTGACCAGAAGTGCACTGAGAGCGGTAAACGTAAAGGAGTTGGGTGCTTACTGATCTGGTTAACAACAGATGGTGCAATCTGGGTCATATTACGATCGAGGAACGTGTTTGTAGACCGGATATTGAACTTTTTACTGTTGGACTTCGGCTACATTACACCGTGATACAACACTTGGTGGCACGGGAGGTCGTTCCTGCCTGTGACCATCGAACGTGCAGCTCCTCCCGTGGAGGGTCAGACACCCTGAGCCAATAGACTGGTCCTGGACTTATTTTCCATCTGGCATATTCTGCATTTTGTTGTTTGATTGTGGTTTTTGCATTGCTATATTTACACTCTATTCTTGGTTGGTGCAGCTGTAACGAAACCAAATTTCCCTCGGGATTAATAAAGTATATCTATCTATCTATCTCTGCTCTAAAGGGACTTCCTTCCATTCTGGGGCTGTGCTCTCTGGTGCTAAGACTCTCCCACATCCACCCTACGGAGCAGAAAGCAACTCATTGTAGGCAAGGAGGCAGCTGGGTTTGCTGGACAGATCATTGAAAAACTTACAATTTCTGCTTATGGTAAGATTGACAGGTGATCCACATTAAGCGTATAAAGAGCACAGAGGATTTCATTGGGTAGAGTCCATGAAACCTTTGTCGGATTTCAGGAGAAACCTGGATGTCACAGTAGTGCAGTGGATATTAATAAATCTTTCTCCAACTGGGCAGAAACTGAGGTCATACGTTCTTCCCCATGATTGCAAGGGCTTCCTCCAGGTGCTCTGGTTTCCTCACACATTCCAACACCAATGCCCTTGAACGGAAAATCCTACAAAAAGTACAAAAAGTCCATCATGGGCAATGCCCTCCCCACCAAAGTTCAGAGTTCAAAGTAAAACTTATTATCAGAGCACATACATGACACCACATAAAACCCTGAGAATTCTTTTTCTGCGGGCATACTTAGCCAATCTATGGAACAATAACTGTAAACAGGATCAATGGACAACAAACTGCAAATATAGCTATAAACAAATAGCAATAAATAACAAGCATGAAGTAACAAGATAAAGAGTTCTTAAAGTGAGACCATTGGTTGAGGGAACACCAGAAATAGAATGAGTGTAGTTAGACCATAAGACAAAGTAGGCCATTCGGCCCATCGAGTCTGCTTCGCCATTTTATCATGAGCTGATCCATTCTCCTATTTAGTCCCACTCCCCCGCCTTCTCACCATAACCTTTGATGCCCTGGCTACTCAGATACCTATCAATCTCTGCCTTAAATACACCCAATGACTTGGCCTCCACTGCTGCCCGTGGCAACAAATTCCATAGATTCACCACCCTCTGACTAAAAAAATTTCTTCGCATTTCTGTTCTGAATGGGCACCCTTCAATCCTTAAGTCATGCCCTCTCGTACTAGACTCCCCCATCATGGGAAACAACTTTGCAACATCCACTCTGTCCATGCCTTTCAACATTAGTTATCCCCTTTTATTCAAGAGCTTGATGGTTGAGGGGTAGTAACTGTTCTTGAACCTGGTGAAGTGAGTCCTGAGGCACCTGCACCTTCTGCCTGATGGCAACAGTGAGAAAAGTGCTGGCTGGTGAGGATCTCTGATGATGGTGGCTGATTTTCTACGGCAATGATTCACGTAGATGTGCTCAATGGTTGGGAGGGTTTTACCTGTGATGTCCTGGGCCAAATCCACTACCTTTTGTAGAACTTTCCGCTCAAAGGCATTGGTGTTCCCATACCAAGCCATAATGCAGTCAGTCGGCACACCTTCCACCATACATCTATAAACGTTTGCCAAGGTTTTTGATGACGTGCCAACGCTCCGCAGACTCCTATTTATATGATGGGTCCAGGACAGGTCCTCTGAGATAGTGATTCCCAGGAATTTGAAGTTACTGACTCTCTCCACCTCTGATCCTCCGATGATCGCTGGCTCATGGACCTCAGGTTTCCCTCTCCTGAAGTCTGCAATCAGTTCCTTGGTCACTATTCAGACAGGAGCTGATATGCTTCAACACCAACCTCTCAAACACTTCATCACTGTGAATGTAAATGCCAATGGGCAATAGTCATGAGACTTGGGTACTTGATATGATTGAAGTCAGTTTGAAGCATAAGACCATAGGAGCAGAATTAAGCCATCTGGCCCATCGAGTCTGCTCTGCCATTCGATCATGGCTGATCCTTTTTTTTCTCTTCTTCAACCCCATTTCCTGGCCTTCTCCCTGTAACCTTTGATGCCATGTCCAATCAAGAACCTATCAATCTCTGCCTTAAATACACCTAACAACCTGGCCTCCACAGCTGCATGTGGCAACAAATTCCACACATTCACCACACCTTAGCTAAAGAAATTTCTCCA
The DNA here is from genome assembly GCF_963921235.1 of Mobula hypostoma. Taxonomy (NCBI): domain Eukaryota; kingdom Metazoa; phylum Chordata; class Chondrichthyes; order Myliobatiformes; family Myliobatidae; genus Mobula; species Mobula hypostoma. The sequence continues at coordinate 6,670,732 of NC_086099.1, forward strand.
CCTCTCTGTTTTGAAAGGGTGCCATTCTATCCTGAGGTTTTGCTATCTTGTCCTAGACTCTCCCACCAAGGGAAACATCCTTTCCACATCTACTCTGTCTAGGCCTTTCAACATTCGAAAGGTTTCAATGAGATCCCCCTTCATCCTTCTGAATTCCAGCGAGTACAGACCCAGAGCCATCAAATGTTCCTCGTATGATAAGCCTTTCATTCCTGGAATCATCCTTGTGAACCTCCCCTGGACCCTCTCCAATTCCAGCACATTATTCCAAGATGAGGGGCCCAAAACGGTTCAGAATATTCAAGGTGAGGCCTCACCAGTGCCTAATAAAACTTCAGCATCACATCCTTACTCTTGTATACTAGACCTCTTGAAATGAATGCTAACATGGCATTTGCCTTCCTCACCACCGACTCAACCTGCAAGTTAACATTTAGGGTGTTCTGCACAAAGACTCCCTCTGCATCTCAGATTCCTGGATTTTCTCCCAGTTAAGAAAATAGTCTACACATTTATTTCTACTACCAAAGTGCATGACCATGCATTTTCCAACATTGTATTTCATTTGTCACTTTCTTGCCCATTCTCCTAATCTGACTAAGCCCTACTGCATCCTACCCGTTTCCTCAACACTACCTCCCCCTCCACCAATCTTCATATCATCTGCAATCCTGGCAGCAAAGCCATCTATTCCATCATCTGAATCATTTATATACAGCATAAAAAGGAGTGGTCCCAAGACCAACCTCTGTGGAACACCACTAGTCACTGGCAGCCGACCAGAAAAGGATCCTTTTATTCCCACTCGCTGCCTCCTACCACTCAGCCAATGCTCTAACCATGTTAGTAACTTTCTTGTAATACCATGGGCTCTTAACTTGGTAAGCAGCCTCACATGTGGCACCTTGTCAAAGGCCTTCTGAAAGTCCAAACATACAACATCCACAGCATCCCCTTTATCTATCCTACTTGTAATCTCCTCAAAGAATTGCAAAGGTTTCGGCAGGCAGAATTTTCCCTGAAGGAAACCATACTGACTTTGTACTATTTTGTCCTGTGTCACCAAGTACTCCATCACCTCATCCTTAACAATTGACTCTAATGTCTTCCCAACCACTGAGGTTAGGCAAACTGAGCTATAATTTCCTTTCTGCTGCCTTCCTCCTTTCTTAAAGAGTGGAGTGACATTTGCAATTTTCCAGTCCACTGGCCCTATGCCAGAGTCCAATCATTTTTGAAAGATCATTTCTAATGCTACCTCTTTCAGAACCCTAGAGTGCAGTTCTTCTGGTCCAGGTGACTTATGTACCTTTAGGTCTTTCAGCTTTTTGAGCACCTTCTTTCTTGTAATAGTAACTGCACTCACTTCTCTTCCTTCACACAACATCAGGCATATTGCTAGTATCTTCCACAGTGAAGACTGATGCAAAATACTCATTTAGGTCATCAGCCATCTCCTTGTCCCCTGTTATTATTTCTCTGGTCTCATTTTCTAGTGGCCCTATTTTCACTCTCATTTCTCTTTTATTTTTAACATACTTGAAAAAACTTTTACTATCCACTTTGATATTATTTGCTAGCTTGCTTTCATATTTCATCTTTTCCCTTCTAATGATTTTTTAGTTGCTCTCTGTAGGTTTTTGAAAACTTCCCAATCCTCTATCTTCACACTAATTTTTGCTTTGTTGTATACCCTTTCTTTTGCTTTTACAATAGCTTTGACTTCCCTTGTCAGCCATGGTTGTACTATTTTACCATTTGAGTATTTCTTCATTTTTGGAATACATATATCCTGCACCTTCCTCATTTTTCCCAGAAACTCACACCATTGCTGCTCTGCTGACATCCCTGGCAACAGCTCCTTCCAATTTATTTTGGCCAACTCCTCTCTCATACACTGTAATTTCCTTTATTCCACTGAAATACTGCTACATCAGACTTTACTTTCTCCCTATCAAATTTCAAGTTGAACTCACTCATATTCTGATCACTGTTCCAAAGGGTTCTTTTACTTTAAGCTCCCTAATCACCTTCGGTTCATTACACAACACCCAATCCAGTATAGCTGATCTCCAATTAGACTCAATGACAAACTGCTCTAAAAAGATATCTCTTAGACATTCAACAAACTCACTCACTCTCTTGAGATCCATTACCCACCTGAATTTTCCCAATCGACCTGCATGTTAAAATCTCGCATGACTACCATAACATTGCCGTTTTGGCTTGCCTTTTCTATTTCCTGTTGTAATCTGTGGTCCACCTCCCAGTCAGTCTAGGGAGGCCTGTATAAAACTGCCATCAATGTCTTTTTAACCTTGCAGTTTCTTAACTTAACCCACAAGGATTTAACATCTTCCGATCCTATGTCACATCTTTCTACTGATTTGATGCCATTCTTTACCAGTTGGGTACATGGCCAAGTGGTTAAGGTGTTTGTCTAGTGATCCAAAGGTCGCTAGTTCGAGCCTCAGCTGTGGCAGCGTGTTTGTGTCCTTGAGCAAGGCACTGAACCACACATTGCTCTAGTGTCTGTGCGAGGAGTGGTGCCCCACACAGACTTCCAATCTGCCCCTTCTAAGGCATGAAAATGCCCGATGCAGGCCTCTCATGGTCTGAGTTGACGTTCTCCCCTTTACCAGTAGAGCCACACCATCCCCTCCGCCTACCTTTCTATCCCTCCGATATAACGTGTAACCTTGGACATTCAGCTCCCAACTACAACCATCCTTCAGCCACGATTCAGTGATGGCCACAACACCATACCTGGCAATCTGTAATAGTGCAATAAGATCATCCACCTTATTTCTTATACTACGCACATTTAGATACAACACCTTGAGTACTGTATTCACTGTCCTGATTTTGCATCCCTAATGATTTGATACTCAGCCTGTTGGCTGCAACTAAGTGCAATTACCTGCCTGCCCTTCCTGACAGTCTGACTGCATGCTATCTTTACTTTCTTACCATCTGTCCTTTCCTGAGTACCTTCACTTTGGTTTAACTCCTCCCCAACATCTCTAACAAACCTGCCCATGAGAATATTGATCTCCATTGGGTTCAGGTACAACCCGTCACCTTTAAACAGGTCATACCTCCCCCAGAAGAGATCCTAATGATCCAAGAACCTGAAGCTCTGCCCCTTGCACCAGCTTCTCAGCCACACATTTATTTGCCAAGTCGTCATGCTTCTACCCTCACTGGCATGTGGTACAGGCAGCAATCCAGAAATTACTACCCAGGAGGTCCTGCTTCTCAGCTTTCTACCAAGCTCTCTAAATTCTTTTTTCAGAACCTCATTGCTTTTCCTTCCTATGTCACTGGTACCAATATGTACCAAGACATCTGGCTGCTCCCAATCCCGCTCCAAAATGTTGTAGATGCTATCTGAGACATCCCTGATGCTGGCACCTGGGAGGGAACATACCATCCAGGTGTTCCATTCACGCCCACAGAATCTCCTGTCTGGTCCACTGACTATTCAGTCCCCTATCACTAGTGCTCCCTTCTTCTCCCTTTCCCTTCTGCACCATGGACGTGGGCACAGCTTTTCAGTACTCAGCCAGGTACTCCATCTGGACTGGATGCTTTCCTTGGATTCACTCTCTTGAAGGCAGCCCGCATGTCATCTTCAGATACTGAGACCAAAGGATCATCAGGAGACATGGGGGTGCACAATGGTTCCTCCCTGTTCTGGCGGTCAAAGAGAGTATACAAGACATTGAGCTCATCTGGAAGTGAAGTCCGCCGTCCCCTATGTCACAAGGTTTAATTTTGTAGGAGGTTATGGCATTCAAACCCTGCCACAGCTGTTGAGCATTCCTCGTTGATTCCAGTTTAGTCTGGAATCTCCACTTCACCGGTGAGGTGGCTTTCTGGAGATCATACCTGCACCTTTTGTAGCATTCTTAATCCCCAGGCTTGAATGCTTCTGATCTGGCTCTCAGCAGGTTCTGGATTTCATTGCTCATCCAGGGCTTCTGATTGGGACACACTCAATAATCTACACAGAGCACTGTCACAGAAAGCAGCATCAATATCAGGGCCCCGCCATCAATGCCATGTTCTTTTCTCACTGTTTCCATCAGAACCCACACCACCAGGTTCAGGAACAGTTATTGTCCCTCAACCATCATGCTCTTGAAGCAGAAGGGATAACTTCATTCAACTCGATTTCAATGTTTAAGATAACTTTGGATAGGTTCTTGGATGGAGGGCTATGGTCCGAGTGCAGATTGATGGTAGTAGGCAGTTTAAATGGTTTGGCATGGACTAGATGGACTAAAGGGCCTGTTTTCTGTGCTGTACTTGTCTATGACTCTTAACTTCGTTCACCCCAACACTGAACTGTTCCCACAACCTATGGATTTACTTTCAATGACTCTTCACCTCATGTTCTCAATATTTATTGCTTATTTAATTATTATTACTTTTTCTTTTTATATTTGCAGTTTGTCGTCTTGTGCATATTGGTTCTCAGTTTTGCAAGCAGTCTTTCATTGATTCTATTGTGTTTCTTTGTACTTACTGTGAATACTTGCAAGAAAATTAATCTCAGAATCATATATGATGACATATCTGTACAAGCCATGGTGTTGCCTGTTTGCAGCCATCGAGGAGAGTCAGTGTGCACAGCGTCCAGGCTGGCATCGGTGCTGCCCTTCAGTGTTCGCTCGGCAGAAGAAAAGCTGTATAGTGTTCGACTGCACGTTTACTGCCATCTTTCATATGCCTTGTGTTATGTATGAATGTTCGTACTGTGTTTTGCACCTTGGCACTGGAGTAGCGTTGTTTTGTTTGGCTGTATTCATGTATGGTTGAATGACAACTAAACTTGAACTTAAAATTTGATAATAAATTTACTTTGAACTTTGAAGATGTATAGGCTCATTGGGCTGGAAGGACCTGTCACTGTGCTGATGGAAGTCCTGGGAGACATTGGCCTGAGAAGGAGAGGCAGTCACACACACTGTAGCTGCTGATTCTAACTATACATCATCTCTTTGCTCTTCCTAAGGTACAAAAAATAGAGGGCAGGAGATGAAAAATATAGTAAAACTAATTATAAAAAGCTGGAGGAACTCAGCAGGTCAGGCAGCTTCTATGGAAATGAATAAACAGTCACCATTTCAGTTGAGACCCTTCATCAGGGGTGATAATAATAATGAAAATAATTACATTTTATTGCAATGTGCATATTATAATAGAAGAGAAAATAAAAATAAAATCATTAGTAATTTATTTTGTTTCTGTTTAATGGATCAATTTACATACGGTACAGTTCATTTATGCTTCTGAAATAAAAGTAATACTGATAAATTCTGATTGAAGTTTAGATCTTATGTAATTATGTTATAAAAACCTCTGGTACAAACAATATTCTGTTGCTAAATAATTGGCAAGGATATGGTAGATTTTCTTTCACTTATACATTGGCTAATGTTACTTTTGAATGCATGTCCTTATTTTGTGTTGCTGAGAACATTACAACAGTCGTCACTACCATTCGGGGCCCCAAACAGCCCTTCCAGGTGAGCAGCACTTCACCTCTGAGTCTGTTGGGGTCATATACTGTGTCCGGTGCTCCTGGTGTGGCCACCTGTACATTGGTGAATCCCGACGTAGACTGGGAGACCGCTTCGCTGAGCACCTACACTCCATCCATCAGAAAAAGGCATGGGGTGCGGCAGCATTATTTATTTAGTTATTTAGTTTGGGCGGCCGGGTGGAGATAAGTCTCTATCAAAGGAGGTGTAAGGTGCTCCTTCGCTCCACTAGTCTGTAGTTCACCCTTGGGCAAGGTGTAGCACCTGCTTGGTTCCCCCACAACCCCCCAGATCAGGGTCACATGAAGCCATGGGGGCAGATGATGGATGGTGTGTATCACAAGTCCTGGTTATGTGACCTCTGAAGCCAGGCAGACAATCTCTAAAGGGTATTGATAATGGCTGGGGTCACCAGTCTTGTAAAGAAGAACCACCCAGAAGAAGCTAATGGCAAACCACTTCTGTAGAAAAATTTGCCAAGAACAATCATGGAAACACAATGATCAAATATGCCATAAGATTGCCTATGGCACGTAATGAACAAACACATTTGTTTATTTATTTAGCAACACAGTGTGGAGCCTTCCAGCTCTTTGAGCAGTCCCGCCCCAGCATCCCCCAACAAACCCCAATTTAACTCTAACCTAATCATGGCACAATTTACAATGACCAATTAACCTACCTGGTACGTCTTTAGACTGTGGGAGCAGGAGGCCAGAGCACCCGGGGAAATGCATTCCATGGAGAGGATGTACAGAATCCTTACAGGTGACATTGGAATTGAACTCCAAACTTGGCTGTAATAGCATCGTGCTAATATATGGGAGATTCAACACTATTAGTTGTTATATTACAATTAACCACTACTTTTAGTTTAGAATTAAAAGTGTGAGAGCAATTTACTGACCACTATTCTAATCCCAAACTCTCAAGCCCAGCTGTGAAAGGAGGAGGAGGGTTGGACATGGCTTTAGCAACACAAACCCATAAAAACCCAGAGCTACAGAAATGCCAATTGACTTCATCCCTGGGCAAGGAAGGATCTTCACCTGGAAGACCTGTAGATAGGCTACACCTGGACTTGAAAGACTGGCCCAGCTGGGGTGATGGGATTAAGGAGGAGGCATGCATCTCCATTCACGAATAATGTAATATATGCTAGTGCTCTCTAGCAATCTGCTATGATGACAAAAACAAAACTGAGATATAAACTTCTTAAATCTATTTTATGCTCAATTCCTGGGGACTTCCAAGACCAATTGGTTATAATCCAGATTTCTAATTCTTATTTGAAACGTGTGCTTTGAAAAAGTCTACTGCTCAACAAAGAACCAGAGCTGTCAAAGAAAAATTCAGGGCATTCCAAGAGAAAATTCCACCTTCAAAAATCAACGTTTAAAAATATATACATATACATGACATTCCTAAAATTAATTTCCACTTGGGAGTTTCTCACATTTTGGGAATAACCAAATTTTTGACTAAACTACCATCAGTGAATGTTGCCAGGAATTCTACCCCTTATGTTTTCACATCAAGTAGATGCAACAAAGGTGCCTGCAACCCAAAAACCAAAACTGTTATGGTATCGGACCACGCCACCAGGTTCAGGAACAGTCCGGCTCTTCAACCAGAGGGGTAACTTCACTCACCCCATCACTGAACTGTTCCACAACCAATGCACTCACTTTCAAGGACCCTACAACTCATTCCAGATATTCATTGCTTATTTATTTTTTACTATCATCATCATTTTGTTTTGTATCTGCGCAGTCTGTTGTCTTTGCACACTGGTTGTTTGTCTATCTTTGTTATATGTGGCCTGTCATTGATTCTACTGTCTTTCTTTGTATCTACTGTGAACACCCACAAGAAAATGAATCTCAAGGTAACATACATGTACATTGATAATAAATTTACTTTGACTTCATGCTTGGGTGCCTCGATCCCAGAAGGGAACTCACCTGCCATGTCTCATGTTCTTAGTATTATTTATTTACTTTAGTTTATTGATTATTGGAATAAATTGCATTTTTGGATATTTGCCAGCCCTAGGATTTGGAATGCAGTGGATAAAAGAGGTTTGATTCCACTCAGCTACTTAAACCCACTGAACTGTAAGTAATATAACAAGGACATGCCCTTTTCTCACTGTTACCATCAGGAAGGAGGTACAGAGCCTGAAGGCACACACTCAGCGATTCAGGAACAGCTTCTTCCCCTCTGCCATCAGATTTTCTGAATGGACATTGAACCCATGAACATTATCTCACTACTTCTAAAAAAAAATTCTGATTTTGCACTACTTATTTTAAAGTAACAATTAATATGCATATACTTACTGCAGTAAAGCTTTATTTCTATATTTATCATGCATTGCATTGTAATGCTGCCGCAAAATTAACAAATTTGACGAATATGCTGGTGATCTTAACCCGATTCCGATGCTGAGAGTTACAGTGGGAACAGGCCCTTACGGCCCAATGAACCACGCTGCCCAGCAACCCCCAATTAACCCTAGCCTAATCAAGGGACAATTTACAATCACCAATTAACCTGCTAATCAGCAAGTCTTTGAACTGTGGGAGGAAACTGGGGCACCCGGAAAAGATGGTGAGGACATACAGACTCCTTACAGATGACATCAGAATTGCAGAATTATACTCAGTGGCCATTTTACTAGGTACCCCTGCTCAGTAATGCAAATATCTAATCAGCCAGTCATGTGGCAGCAACTCAATGCATAAAAGCATGAAGACATGGTCAAAAGGTTCAGTTGTTCAGACCAAACATCAGAATGAGGAAAAAATGTGATCCAAGTGACTTTGACCATGGAACAATCAACATTGGCACACCTCAGGGGTGTGTGCTTAACCCATTGCTCTACTCTCTATATACACATGACTGCGTGGCTAGGCATAGCTCAAGTCCCATCTATAAATTTGCTGACAATACAACCGTTGTTGGTAGAATCTCAGGTGGTGACGAGAGGGCGTACAGGAGTGAGATATGCCAACTAGTGGAGTGGTGCCACAGCAACAACCTGGCACTCAACGTCAGTAAGATGAAAGAGCTGATTGTGGACTTCAGGAAGGGTAAGACAAAGGAACACATACCTTCAGAGAGATCAGAAGTGGAGAGAGTGAGCAGCTTCAAGTTCCTGGGTGTCAAGATATCTGAGGATCTAACCTGGTCACAACATATCAATGTAGTTATAAAGAAGGCAAGACTATATTTTATTAGGAGTTTGAAGAGATTTGGCATATCAACAAATACACTCAAAAACTTCTATAGTTGTACTGTGGAGAGCTGCATCACTGTCTGGTATGGAGGGGCTACTGCATAGGACCGAAAGAAGCTGCAGAAGGTTGTAAATCTAGTCAGCTCCATCTTGGGCACCAGCCTACAAAGTACCCAGGACATCTTTAGGGAGTGGTGTCTCAGCAAGGCAGCATCCATTATTAACGACCTCCAGCACCCAGGGCATGCCCTTTTCTCACTGTTACCATCAGCAATTCAGGAACAGCTTCTTCCCCTCTGCCATCTGATTCCTAAATGGACATTGCATCTTTGGACACTACCTCACTTTTTTTTAAAAAAGTATACAGTATTTCAATTTCTGCACTTCTTAAAAATCTGTTCAATATACATAATTGATTTACTTGTTTATTTATTATTATTTTATTTATAATTTTTTTCCCTGCTAGATTATGTGCTCCACTGCAACATAACAAATTTCATGACATACATCAGGGATATTAAACCTGATTCTGAAGTTGGACCTTGGTCCTTGGTCCTTGAAGATTTCAGGTCACCTATACATTACAGGTTTGAGCCAAAAGAAAAAGCTCTGAATTTCATGACATTTTATTCATTTTTGAGCTTAAGTCTCAATTATCTGAATACCTGGGCAAAATTAAGAATTTCTCCCAATAATCTTAAAACTATGGCTTATGTTGTCCAACATTCTGTTGTCTGGACAAGATATTTTCCAAGAACAAAGGATTAAGGAAATTTTTCATTTAGTCATTTGAAAAAAAAATATTTTTAGCCAAAATAATAAGTAAGATTAGCATTTATTTGGCATATTTTAACAATTATATACTTTTCACAAAATTTCCATTTATTTTTTTCTTGCATAGCTGTAAGTAAAATATCAGTTCATATTCCCTGCACTGGTATTTTCCACTTCTAAATTATTGCTAATTTTTGTCCCCCAAAGAAAAGAATTCCAAATAGAATGGTTGCATAATCTTTAAAAGGAGAAGAAGTTGGATTTGAGAAGGAACGGTTGTGTCAGAAACAGAGGCTGCGACAAGCACCTGATAAAGTGGCTTTGATCCTGGAACTGAATACTTATTGCGTCATCTTACTTCATGTTCTCAATTATGACAGCGATCCCTTGGCCACCTCCAATGCATGCGGAACCCACTGCATATTTACCTCCCCGGCGCCTGAAACAACAAAAAAAAATGTAAGGGACACATCCAGCATTAATATTCATCAACAGTTTTTTGATATTTGGGATGATTGGGCCAATTTGCCCCCCACCCACCCATCCAATTACATAGAACATAGAACAGTAAAGCACAGGAACAGGCCATTTGGCCCATAACGTTGTGCTGAACTAAAATTAAATTTGTAATCAAATAGTCAACTAATCTCTTCTGCTTACACAATGTACATTTCCCTCCATTTTCCTCACATTCATGTGCCTATCTAGATGTCTCTTAAAAGTCTCTAATGTGTCTGCCTCTACCAGCACCCCAGGCAGTGCATTCCAGGCACTGACCACTCTCTGTAAAAAAAAAACTTGCTTCTCACATTTTTGAAATTAACACATCTCACCTTAAATGCATGAAATATTAGGTATTTCAACCCTGGGAAAAAGATATTTTCTGTCTACTTTATCTACGCCTCTCATAATCCTAAAAACCTCTATCAAATCTTTCCTCAGCCTCCGCCACTCCAGAGAAACCACCCCAAGTTTGTCCAACTTCTTGTTATAGCACATGTCCTCTAATCAGGCAGCATCCTGATAACAAACCCACACACAAAAAAAAAAATCAGCAGATAATGGAAATCCAAGGCAAAACACACAAAATGCTGGAGGAACTCAGCAGGCCAGGCAACATCTATGGAAAAGAGTAAACAGTTTACATTTCGGGCTCATGAAGGGTCTCAGCTGCAAACCTGCACTGTTAACTCTTGTCCATAGATGTCGTCTGGCCTGCTGAGCATCCTGATAAACCTCTTCTGCACCCTCTCCAAAAACCTCAATCATAGCTTATTTAAAATTACTATTTGCCACCATTGGCCTTGACAGCCATTCCTAATAAAACTCTTAAAAAGATTTATTTATCATATGTACATGGAAACAGACAGCGAAATGCATCAAGTCAACTCATATAACCATTTAACCATAACCATAAATTAAATCAACGTGGATCAATTGCAGGGAGGCTGGTTGGGCAATTCTGACTACCCGTTGTAGAGCCTTCCTGTCCGCCAGTGTAATTTCTGTACCGTGCAGTGGTGCAGCTTGTTAGGATGCTCTTTAGTGCATATCCGCAGAAGGAGGCGAGTATATAGACATGCATAGTCCAGCTCTCTTTAGCTTCCTCAGAAAGTAGAGACGTTGGTGAGCTTTCCTGATTGTGTAGAATGTGTTCTGGGACCATGAGAGATTGTTTGAGATGTGCACTCCTAGGAGTTTGAAACAGATCTCAATAAAGATAGGTGTATGGTGACGCATTTTGGAAAGTTAAACCAGTGAAGGATTTGTATTATGAATGGCCCGGCACTGTAGTGTTATGGAACAGAGGAATTTAAGACCACAAGTCATAGTTCATCGGAAGTGGCATCACAGGTCGACAGGTTGGTGAAAAAGACATTTAGCACGCTGGCTTTCATCAGTCAGGGCAATGAGTATTGGAGTCGGGACATTATGTTGCACCTGCACAACTCAAGAATGAGGCTGTATTTGGAGAGCCGTGTACAGTTTTAGCCACCATGTTATAGGAAGGCTCCTTAAGGTTGTCATAGCCAGGGAAGGTAGTGGGAATGAGCTCCCTTTACCTATTAAATGCTCCCAATGGCATGCATCTCTGCAACAATGGCATATAGTCTCTTACAACCAAGTCCAGCTCCTGGCATTCATACATGGCTTAGCTACTAACCCTGAGGGAACCTTTTATACTGATAGAAGAAGGGTCAAAGATGAGTTACTAGTGCCTTAAAACCATTTGCTCTGCGCATATGCGGCTTGTCTGTCGGGGTTGGCATCTCATGTAGGAGAAGGGAAGCTATACCCACTCATGGGGAAGGCTTCAAGAATAAACCCCGAGGAAAAATCTGGAGCTGGAGTCCCTAAGGCAGTTCTATGTTGAGTTCGATGCTGACTGGCAACTCCAGCGATGCCCCAGTGCCAAATCGTATCAACGTCTACCATTCCTTTGGGCTCGCCAGCTGCATGGAGAGGAGATGTCTGCTGCATTGGCAACATATCTTACCGCGCCCGCTTGTATGTCATGTAGGAAACAACATCCATGGTCAACCTGACCAACAGAGGGCCTCAAAATAAGGTTAGCTTTGTCACATATACATCATAAAACATAGAACATTACAGCACAGGTACAGGCACGTCACCCCATGATGTCTGCCAGCCTTTTAACCTACACTAAGATCAATCTAACCCTTCCCTCCCAGATAGCCCACCATTTTTCTTTCATCTATGTGCCTATCTAGGAGTCTCTTAAACACCCCTAATGTATCAGTCTCTACCACCACCCCTGGCACCCACCACTCTCGGTGTAAAAAAAAAGCTTCTCTAATATTCTACCCCTATACTTTCCTCCAATCACCTTAAAATTATGCCTCCCTGGAATTAGCCATTTCCACCCTGGGAAAAAGCCTGGCTATCCATTTGATCTATGCCTCTCATCACCTCCATAAGTCACCTCCACTCTAAATCTCTGCTATCTAGTTTTGGTCTCCCTTACCCTGTGATTAGTGGGCAAAATTAGGGCACATGGTACTGACATGGATTGAAAATTGGCTGGCTGACAGAAAACAAAGAGTAGCAATTAATGGGTCCCTTTTGGAATGGCAGGCGGTGACCAGTGGGGTACCGCAGGGTTCAGTGCTGGGACCACAGCTGTATACAATATATATTAATGATTTAGATGAGGGAATTAAAAGTAACATTAGCAAATTTGCCGATGACACAAAGCTGGGTGGCAGTGTGAAATGTGAGGGGGATGTTATGAGAATGCAGGGTGACTTGGACAGGTTGGGTGAGTGGGCAGATGCATGGCAGATGCAGTTTAATATGGATAAATGTGAGGTTATCCACTTTGGTGGTAAGAATGGGAAGGCAGATTATTATCTAAATGGAGTCAAGTTAGGAAAAGGGGAAGCACAACGAGATCTAGGTGTTCTTGTACATCAGTCACTGAAAGCAAGCATGCAAGTACAGCAGGCAGTGAAGAAAGCTAATGGCATGCTGGCCTTCATAACAAGGGGAATTGAGTATAAGAGCAAAGAGGTCCTTCTGCAGCTGTACAGGGCCCTGGTGAGGCCACACCTGGAGTACTGTGTGCAGTTTTGGTCTCCAAATTTGAGGAAGGACATTCTTGCTATTGAGGGAGTGCAGTGTAGGCTCATGAGGTTAATTCCCGGGATGGCAGGACTGTCATATGTTGAAAGATTGGAGAGACTGGGCTTGTATACTCTGGAATTTAGAAGGCTGAGAGGGGACCTTATTGAAACATATAAGATTATTAAGGGATTGGACACGCTGCAGGCAGGAAGCATGTTCCCGCTGATGGGTGAGTCCAGAAACACAGGCCACAGTTTAAGAATAATGGGTAGGCCAGTTAGAACGGAGTTGAGGAAAAACTTTTTCACCCAGAGAGTGGTGGATATATGGAATGCTCTGCCCCAGAAGGCTGTGGAGGCCAAGTCTCTGGAAGCTTTCAAGAAAGAGATGGATAGAGCTCTTAAAGATAGCGGAATCAAAGGTTATGGGGATAAGGCAGGAACTGGATACTGATTGTGGATGATCAGCCATGATCACAGTGAATGGCGGTGCTGGCTTGAAGGGCCAAATGGCCTACTCTTGCACCTATTGTCTATTGTCTACTGAAAGAGTAACCTTTTCCATAGATGCTGCCTGGCCTGCTGAGTTCCTCCAGCATTTTTGTGTTGTGTTGTTTTGTGTTAACAACCAACACAATCCAAGAATTGTGGGAAGCATGCAAGTGTCACCACAATTCCGGCAGTAAAATAGAATGCTCACAACTTATTAACCCTAACCCGTACGTCTTTGGAATTGGGAGGAAACTGGAGCACCTGGAGGAGACATACGTAGTTGCTGGGAGAACGTACAAAATCCCCACAGACAGCCATGGGAATCGAACCCTGATTGGTGATTGCTGGGCTGTAAAGGGATTGCACTAACTTATGCCACCATGCCACCCAGATACAAGGAAACTGAAAAGAGTGCAGAAGAGATGTACGAGGATGGTTCCAAGACTAGAGGGCCTGAGTTATAAAGGGGGAGGGGAGGGAACGTCGACTCAGACCATGAGAGGCCTGCGTCGGGCATTTTCATGCCTTACAAGGCGCAGATTGGAAGCCTGTGTGGGGCACCACTCCTCACACAGACACTAGATCAATGTGTGGTTCAGTGCCTTGCTCAAGGACACAAACACGCTGCCACAGCTGAGGTTCAAACTAGCGACCTTCAGATCACTAGACAAATGCCTTAACCACTTGGCCACGTGCCAAGGAGATGTTGGCCAAATTAGGCCTTTATCGTTCAGAATGTAACAGAAACATTGGAACATTTTAGAAACACATTCTATCCCCTGTGAGATTTATGAATGGACCATGAATACTACCTCACTATTTTTGCACCACTTAATCTTTTAATATATCTGTATATAAAATAGCAGAATTGGAGTGCCAAGGTAAAGAGTTTGTATGTCCTGCCCTTAGAATGCATGGGCTTCCTCCTCGTGCTCCTGTCTCCTTCCACGGTCCAAAGACGTACTGGTTGGGAGGTTAATTGGTCATTGTAAATTGTCTTTGATTAGGCTAGGGTTAAATGGGAGTTTGCTGCGCTGTGTGGCTTGAAGGGCTGAAAAGGCTTATTCTGTGCTGTATCTCAATAAATGAAATTATTTTTATAAAATGCAGTGAATTCCAGTTAATTGGAACACACCAGTACATTTTGGCCCAATTAAGTGGCTGCTCCAATTAGCTGAAGTTTCATAGAAATAATTAAAAGGCATAACAAAGACAAACTACTGTTGAACTGAATAACAAATTAGGTATTTAGTTGAAATACAGAACAAATTAGAGCACTACCAATATTATTACAGTATGCATTTTTCCTAATAGTTATTGACAAAAGAACTCATCGGACTGACTGTATATAAACAAAATCAGCACATATACATAGTGCAGATAATGGACTGCCTTTATTGCCTTCCTGTATAAAGTCAAAATATAAAATAAAATTATCAAAAATCACTGCTTAACATAACACAAGCATATGCAACTGACACTATTTAAAAACTGTTTGCTCGGTAATGTCTAACAACCGTTTCTAGCATCTCCAAGCTTGAAACCGCTGTAAGCAAAACTGTTATGAATTGTTTTACTGCTTATTTCTTGTCACCCATCAGTGACAAAAAATCACTACTTACTGAACACAAACACATGCAAAAGATGTTACTTAAAAATTGCTCACTCTGAACACGGTAGTGTCTAATGGTCACACGAGTGCACATGTCTGATGCTAGGTAGAAACCATACGTGAACATTCTGCTGTCCCAATTAAGTGGCGTAGTGTCCCAAATATACAAAGGGAATCTCAGCTATTTTCTCAATTAGTTTTCATTCTTTAAGAGTTGTCCCAAATAAGTGGTTGCCCTGATTAGCAGATGGCTCAAATAACTGGAATCCACTGTATTTCTTATAGTAATATATGTTTTTTTTTGTGTATTGTACTGTACCACCACCGCAAAACAAATTTTACAACATATGTCTGTGATATTAAAGCCAATTCTGAATGAGGAGTGACCACATTTGTTCGATGGTTATGTGCCGTGTCATATGACGTAGGCGATCATAGTCTTTCCATGATCATGATTGTTTTTCACAAATTTCACTACAGCAGTGGTTTGACATTGGCAATGTATTTTCAAGAAGGGTGACACCAGCCATTATCAATACTCTTCAGAGGTAGTCTGCTTGGGGTCAATAGTCGCATAACCTGGACTTGTATAGGTACCAGGTGTTCCATGGCTTCACATGACCCAGATAAGGGGGAAGGAGTGGCTAAATAGGTGCTACAACTTGCCCAAGGGTGACCTGCAGGCTAGCAGGGGGATGGAGCATCTATGCTCCTTTGGTAGAGATGCATCTCCAGCCCACCACACTAGACCCTAAAGAAATGGTTAAAATTATGATAGGCATGTTTGTCATACCTGAGCTCATGAACCAGATGTGCTGTTATCCTGGTTCCTGATGCCCCCAGAGGGTGTCCTAATGCAATAGCGCCTCCATTTACATTGGTGTTTTCAGGATCCAAGTTCAGAGCCTTCTGCACAGACAAGAACTGAGGGGCAAATGCTTCATTGACCTTTTTGGTAAAAGACACATAACAATCAGTGACAGCAGACGTTGAAGGATTTTGAACAAAATAAAATGTTCACCTTGGTTACTCATTTACTAACTCAGTGAATTGCTGTACCTCAGCTTAGAATTCCCAACCCAGCTCCCACCATTCATACAGACAAAGTTAATTTTCAACATAGAACACTACAGCACAGTACAAGTCCAACAGCCCATAACGTTGTGTCGAGTTTTTAACCTACCCCAAGTTCAATTTAATCCTGTCCTCTTACATAGCCCTCCATTTTTCCATCATCCATGTGCCTATCTAAGAGTCTCTTAAATGTCCCTAATGTATCTGCCTCTACAACCACTCCTGGCAGCGTGTTCCATACCCCCACTACTGTGTAAATAGAAACACTGACATCCTCCTTATAATTTTCTCCAACTAACTTAAAATTATGCCTAATTGTATTAGCAATTTCCACCATGGGAAGTCGTCTCTGGCTATCCACACGATCTATGCCTTATCATCAAGTTCACCTCTATCAGGTCACCTCTCATCATCCTTTGCTCCAAAGAGAAACTCCCTAGCTCACCCAATCTTTCCTCATAACATATGCTTTGCAATCCAGGCAGTATCTTGGTAAATCTCCTCTGTACCCAGTCTAAGATGTCCATATCCTTCCAATAATTGGGCAACCAGAACGAACACAGCATTCCAAGTGTGGTCTAACCAGGACTGTTTCACAAATAGTATGAAGACAGGTAAAGAAGCTGGAAACATTTGTCCTCCTAACCCTTATTCATGCATTGTTGGAATCTGGTAAGGCATTTTAATTACTTAACACTCCACATAGAATTGTGTTATCTCTTAAAATGCCTACCATTTTACCATATGCCCCTTGGAGGACATATGGTAGCTCATGATAAAATGGCGGAGCAGACTCGACGGGCCGAATGGCCGACTTCTGCTCCTTTTTCTTATGGTCTTATGGACATTCAACTTACTCTTGGTAATTCTTCTCTGCACCCTTTCTAAACTATTAACTATAATTTGCTCCAGCGGAAAGTGAATAAAAATCCAACATTGCTTAGAAAGTTGGCTTTGTGAATGTTGCAGGACATAGAAACATAGAAAACCTACAGCACAGTACAGGCCCTTCGGCCCCCAATGCTGTGCCGAATATGTCCCTGCTTTAGAAGATACTAGGCTTACCCATAGCCCTCTATTTTTCTAAGCTCCATGTACCTATCCAAAAGTCTCTTGAAAGACCCTATCGTATCCACCTCCACCACTGTTGCCAGCAGCCCATTCTACGCACTCAACACTCTCTGCATAAAAAACTTGCCCCTGACATCTCCTCTGTACCTACTCCCCAGCACCTTAAACCTGTGTCCTCTTGCGGCAACCATTTCAGCCCTGGGAAAAAGCCTCTGACTATCCACATGATCAATGCCTCTCATCATCTTATACACCTCCATCAGGTCACCTCTCATCCTCCGTCGCTCCAAGGAGAAAAGGCCGGGTTCACTCAACCTGTTTTCATAAGGCATGCTCCCCAATCCAGGCAACATCCTTGTAAATCTCCTCTGCAGCCTTTCTATGGCTTCCACATCCTTCCTATAGTGAGGCAACCAGAACTCAACACAGTACTCCAAGTGTGGTCTGACCAGGGTCCTATATGACTGCAACATTACCTCTTGGCTCCTAAATTCAATTCCATGATTGATGAAGGCCAATACACCGTATGCCTTCTTAACCACACAGTCAACCTGCACAGCTGCTTTGAGCGTCCTATGGACTCAGACCCCAAGATCTCTATGATCCTCCATACCGCCAACAGTCTTACCATTAATACTATATTTTGCCATCATATTTGACCTACCAAAATGAACCACTTCACACTTATCTAGGTTGAACTCCATCTGCCACTTCTCAGCCCAGTTTTGCATCCTACTAATGTCCCGCTGTAACCTCTGACAGCCCTCCACACAATCCACAACACCTCCAACCTTTGTGTCATCAGCAAACTTACTAACCCATCCCTCCACTTCCTCATCCAGGTCATTTATAAAAATCATGAAGAGTAAGGGTCCCAGAACAGATCCCTGAGGCACACCACTGGTCACCGACCTCCATGCAGAATATGACCCATCTACAACCACTCTTTGCCTTCTGTGGGCAAGCCAGTTCTGGAGCCACAAAGCAATGTCCCCTTGGATCCCATGCCTCCTTACTTTCTCAATAAGCCTTGCATTGGGTACCTTATCAAATGCCTTGCTGAAATCTATATACACTGCATCTACTGTTTTCCTTCTACTGTGTTTAGTCACATCCTCAAGATATTCAATCAGGCTCATAAGGCAGGACCTGCTCTTGATAAAGCCATGCCTACTATTCCTAATCATATTATGCCTCTCCAAATGTTCATAAATCCCGCCTCTCAGGATCTTCTCCATCAACTTACGAACCACTGAAGTAAGACTCACTGGTCGATAATTTCCTGGACTATCTCTACTCCCTTGCTTGAATAAAGGAACATCATCCACAACCCTCCAATCCTCTGGAAACTCCAATCCTCAGGCCCCATTGCCGACCATTCTGCTAAAATCTTGGATAAAGCAAATCCAGATTCACCAGCACCACCAGATTCAGGAACGGTTATTACCCCTCAACCATCAGGCTCTTGAACCAAAGGGGACAAATTCACTCACCCCATCACTGGACTGTTTCCACAACCCATAGACTCACTTACAAGGGCTCTTCATTTCATGGTCTCAATATTTATTGCTTATTTATTGTTATTATTGTTATTTTGTTTTTTTTCCCCTCTTTTGTATTTGTAGAGCTTGTTGTATTTTGCACATTGGTTGTTTGTCTCGTTCTTTTGTGTGTTTTTTCATCGATTCTAATGCGTTCTTTGCAATTATTGTGAATGCCCACAAGAAAATGAATCTCAGGGTTGTATATGGCAACGTATATGGACTTTGATAATAATTTTACTTAGAACTTTGGTGTTAACATAAAGCATTGTGATGCAGGAAATTTACCACAGGGAAGCTGAAGTTGTACGTTGTGGAGGATCAGAAAACATGAGTCAGGCACCTTACATTGTTCAAAATATGAATCTCAGGGTTGTATATAGTGACATGTATGTACTTCGATAATAAATTTACTTTGAACTTTGAGAAGGAAATTGCCGCAAACAGGATAACGAGGATTCACGAATAAGGATCAGAAAAAAAGGAAGAGGTTCTCCAGGCCCAACGAGCCCACTCCACCCAGTTACACCCTTACGACCAATGAACCTACTAACCTGTACACCTTTGGAATGTGGGAGGAAGCCGGAGCACTCAGACAAAACCCATGCTGTCATGGGGAGAATGGACAGTCCTCACAGACAGTAGGGGGAATTGAAACCCGATCATTGAGCATCTTCGCTCCTTCTGCAACAGGGAGGATTTCCCAGTGCCCAACCATTTTAATTCCACTTCCCATGCCCATGCTGACAAGTCCATCCATGCCCTCCTCTACTACCACAATGGAGGAGCAACACTTTATATTCTGTCTGGGTGGCCTCCAACCTTACAGACAGCAATGGAATTGAGCTCGGTTTGCCAGCGCTGTATTAGAATTACGTTAACACATTAACCTCTATGTTAATGTGCCACCCCAAATACAAATACAGACCTCTACTAAATCCATGTCTTTCAAGGATAATCCTGCTTTCTTCAGAACCCCATTGATTGCAGGCACGGGACCTGTCAGAGATAGATAAAAAGAGTTCATTAATAAGGGAGCAGTTTTGAAGTTAGACCATAAGACATACCAGCAGAATTCAACACATTCAGTCTGCTCTGCCATTCAATCATGGCTAGGTTGAGGTTGTATAAGACATTGGATAGGAATGTCATAAGACATTGCTTAAGAGAAGTTTGGATAGGAACATGGAGCAAGGAGGGCTATGGTCCAGGTGCCGTTCGATGGGAGTAGGGAAATTAATAGGCCTGCATGGACTAGATGGACTGAAGAGCTTGCTTCTGTACTGTAGTGTTCTATACCTCTAAATAAGATCATGCACTCCTAAATAACTGGAGCAAATAATGTCAGTATTCAGTCTTTAAGTGTATTATTTAATTACCTGTGTAATAGTTCATCACAAATTGTACAATAACAAGAGAGAATCTGCAGATGCTGGAAATCAAAGCAACACACACAAAATGCTTAGACCCTTCAGCCCGAAACATCGACTGTAATTTTTCCCCATAGATGCTGCCTGGCCTGCTGAGTTCCTCCAGCACCGTGTGTGCATTGCATAAATTGTACACTAATCGTTTACTAGCCTGGCATGCACTAGTTCAAAATTAGTGGGCGCCATGGTAGCACAGTGGTTAGCGCGACGCTACTACAGCTTGGGGCGTGGAGAGTTAGCAGGTCAATTCCATTGTCATCTGTAAGGAGTTTGTACGTTCTCCCTGTGGAATGCATGGGTTTTCTCCAGGTGCTCCAGCTTCCTCCCACAGTCCAAAGTTGTATCAGTTAGGTTAATTGGTCATTGTAAATTGTCCTGCAATTAAGAGTAGGGTTAAATCTGGGGTTGCTGGGCAGTATGGCTCAAAGGGCCAGAAGGGTCTATACTGTGCAAATCTCAACAAATGAGCAAGCAAACAAACAGTTACACAGCAGTAGGACTCACCAATTCCCATAATGCTTGGATCACACCCACTTGCATGGTAAGCCACTACTCTGGCCAATGGTGTCAAATTGTGTTTGTGAACTGCCTCTTCACTTGATAATATCACTGCAGCAGCTCCATCACACACTCCCTATTGGAAATACAGCAAAAATATCATTAGGAAAAAAAGCAGAGTTTGGTCAAAACCTATTAAAGCCCAACATCTGTGTTTCCATGTCCAGTGGAGGCTGGAGACCGAAGACAAAGGTGTATCCTGGGGTGGGAGAACTGTGTACGTGTGTGGGGCGGGTAGGAGGGAGGAACAGGGGCGTGTTTTGCTACTGTTGTTTTGTTGCTTGTCTGTTTTGTTGTGTTCCGAGTTGTTCTCCCGAGCATCTGAAGGCACATTACATAGAACATAGAATAGTACAGCACAGTACAGGCCCTTCGGCCCACAATGTTGTGCCGACCCTTAAACCCTGCTTCCCATATAAGCCCCCACCTTAGATTCCTCCATATACCTGTCTAGTAGTCTCTTAAACTTCACTAGTGTATCTGCCTCCACCACTGACTCAGGCAGTGCATTCCACGCACCAACCACTCTCTGAGTAAAAAATCTTCCTCTAATATCCCCCTTGAACTTCCCACCCCTTACATTAAAGCCATGTCCTCTTGTATTGAGCAGTGGTGCCCTGGGGAAGAGGCGCTGGCTATCCATTCTATCTATTCCTCTTATTATCTTGTACACCTCTATCATGTCTCCTCTCATCCTCCTTCTCTCCAAAGAGTAAAGCCCTAGCTCCCTTAATCTCTGATCATAATGCATACTCTCTAAACCAGGCAGCCAGAATGCAGACTGCCCCCAGCACATACTTGGGTGTGTTGGTTCTTTACATAAACATATTTCACATGTTTCGATGACACATGATAAATAATCTTGAACTTACTTAATTCTTCTTGTTAACTACTCCCAGCCTGATTTAGTTAGGAATTGGATTCCTAACTTTTGATGAGATAATTAGACCATTAGCCATGCTGTAGGAGCAGAATTGGGCCATTCAGCCTATCAAGTCTCTCCACCATTCCATCATGGCTGATTTACTTTCCCTCTCAACCACAGTCTCCTGCTCTCTCCCCTCAATCTTTGATATCCGTACTAATCAAGAACCTACCAATCTATGCTTTAGATATACTTAGTTACCTGGCCTCCACAGCCGTCGGTGGCAATGGATTCCACAGAGTCACCACCACCTGGCTAAAGAAATTCCTCCTCATCTCCATTCTAAAAGGAGATGTGTCAGCATTCTGACCTGTACAAGAGTCTGGACAGAACACAGCTCTGATACAGCTTCACCTTGGTGTGGAGACTGTACTTGGTTGATTCCCATACGTATGTTGGTCATTGATCTGAAGATGTTTCTAGCTTTGCTGAGTCTCTATTGGATGCCATATGCCTTGACAGGAGGAGGAGACTCTCCATTGAGAGTCACGGTCTCAGTCTTTCTCTTCATAGTTATTAACTTTTTGAAGTATCGAAATAGATCCATTTTCATTCCAGGCCATTTCTGGCATCGCCAAGCCCCACAGCTTGAAACTGCAGTGAACAAAGCAGTTCTGAATTGTCTTACTGCATAATTCTCGCAAATGATCAGTGTCAACAAAACACTGCTTTTTGAACACAAGCACACACAACTGGTGCTATTTAAAACATGTTCAATCCAAGCACAGTGTAATGTCTGACGCCCTGATGCTTGTTAGAGACTGTCTCCTGGCCCAGTTAAGTGCCATTGATCTGAAGATGTCTCAAATAAATGAAGGGGAACCCGGCCATTTTCTCGATTTGTTTTTATTCTTCAAGAGTTGTCACAAATAAACGGCTGCCTCATTAACCGATGGCCCAATTAACTGGAATCCACTGTACTTTGTCAAGCTCAATTCAAGGGCTCAGAGGATGAGTGACCTGTGAACTTTTACAGTGAGGGTTAAGTAGCAGATAAGCTGAAATAGAAGAGATGTAACAGGCATGTAACAGGTTAAAGTGGATGTGCAGGAAAGAGCTCACTTCAGGATCAAATCAAAAGTCTAGATAGTACACAGATAAAGTCATCTGGGTACAGAATGCACTGTTTGTCTTATTTGAAGTAGCAGAGATGTTCCCAAGAGCAACACGTGATATGACAACATTTGACAGCCATGCAAGGTCATATTTTGACAGCTGGGTGAAACGTTGGTCAAAGAAATAGATTTTCTTTAGATGACATGGTAGTATAGTGGGTAGCGGGTAGTGGGCAGCATAATGCTATTACAGCGTCAGTGACTGGGTTCGATTCCCACAACTACCCGCAAGGAGTTTGTACATTCTCCCCATGGGTTTCCTTCCACATTCTAGAGTCACACGGGTTAGTAGGTTAATCGGCCACATGGTGTAATTTGGTGGCCCGAGCTCGTTGGGCCGGAAGGCCGCGTTACCACACTCTATCTTTAAATAAATAAATTAAAATTTTGATAAGGATTTCTAAGCTGACACTTTCCCATGACACAGGATGCCATTCAGCCCATCTAGCCAATACCAGTTTGCAGAGCTATCCCATTCCTCCATGTATCTCATTATAATCTATTCTCTCACACATACTAATTACACCCTGTTGTTTCTCTTATCACCTATTTTCAAGTCAAGTTTATTGTGATTTAACTACATACATGTATACTGTATACTGTCAAACGAGACAGTGTTTCTCTGAACCAGGGTGGGTGTACATAAATAATAAAGTAACGATGAAATCTACAGATGAATTACACCTAACTAAATTAAACTGCATAAATTAAATATTGTAAGAAACAGAACAGACTAACTAGCGACACTGTGCATGTGATGTGGCTGGAAGTTCAGAAGCCTAATGGCCTGGGGGAAGAAGCTATTTCCCATCTTGACCATTCTTGTTTTTAATGCATCGGAGTCTCCTGCCTGATGGCAGAAAGTCAAAGAGGATGCTCGATGGATGGGTGGGATCCTTAGTAATACTAAGGGCACTGCATACGTAGTGCTCCTGATAAGTGTCCCCGATGGATGGTAGGGAGAACCCTATGATCTTCTCAGCTGTACTCACAGTCCTTTGTAGGGACTTCAGATCCGATGCTCCATCCCCCTGCTGGGAGCAAAGTAAGAAGCTGGGAGGTGATAATTGAGAAAGGTAAGGGACCGGAGAAGGAGGATCCTGACAGGAGAGGAGAGTGGACCATGGGAGAAGGGAAAGGAGGGGAACCAGGGGGAGGTGATAGGCGGGTGAAGAGAAGTAGTAAGAGGCCAGGGTGGGGAATAGAAGAAGGGGGAGGGGAAAAGAATTACCAGAAAAATAAATCGTTATTCATGCTGTCAGGTTGGAGGCTACCCAGATGGAATATGAGGTGTTGCTCCTCCACCCCAAGAGTGGTCGCACTGTGGCAAAAAGATAAGGACATGTCGGAACAGGAACAGGAACAGGGACAGGAACTAAAATGGTTGGCTACTGGGAAGTCGTGTTTTCAGTGAATGGAACAGAAGTGCTCGACAAAGCAGTCCCCCAATTTACGTTGGGTCTCACCAGTGCAGAGGAGTATATAAAACTACTTGACAGTAAACCTTGTCAATGCAGCTATTTGACGAGGAAAGTGCACTGGAACTTACTGAGGCATTTGCTGCTGTGATAGTGCCATTTTCCTTGAACACAGTTGGTAGCTTGGCCATCTGCTCCGCCGTGGTCTGAGGTCTGGGGTGCTCGTCCTGTGCTAAAGCTTCCTTTCCTTTCTTGGTTTTCACATCTATGGGAGCCATCTCTTCATTGAAGTAACCAGCATCATGAGCTGCATCACATCAACAGCAACACAATAATGTACAGTTTATCACAGTAAATGCATATATACATCCTCTAAGCCGCTGCTAGACTTTTAACCAAAACCAGGATGAGGGACCAGATCACACCCATCCTAGCTACTCTGCATCGGCTTCTTGTATCCTTAAGAACTGATTTTAAAGCCTTCTTGCTTGTTTTTAACGCTCTCGGTGGTCTGGGACCAGAGTACATCACAGAATTGCTTTTGTTTTATAATCCTGCTCGAGCTCTCAGGTCCTCGTCCACTGGTTTCTTAAATTTAAACTATCTCCCTCAAAAGACAATTAGCAGGACAGCTTTTTTTGAACGATGCTCTTAAAATGTGGAATCTAATACCTAAAACTACAAGGGATGCAGATGCAGCTGACACTTGTAAACGCCAGCTCAAAGCCTTCGCTTCCTTCTGTGTTCACTTTGACCAGCAGAACAGGGAACCACTGTGTGGCCCATGTCTTCAGATGATCCTTCGGTCTCAGTATCTGAAGATGACGTGCAGGAGAGTCATCTTCAAGAGAGTCAATCCAAGGAAAACATCCAGTCCAGACAGAGTACCTGGCCGAGTATTGAAGACCTGTGCTAACCAACTGGCTGGTGCATTCACAGATAGCTTCAACCTCTCGCTCCTGCAGTGTGTGGTACCCACCTGCTTCAAGCCGGCTTTAGTCATACCAGTACCCAACAAGAGCATGATAACCTGTCTAAATGACTATTACCCAGTGGCATTTACATCCACAGTGATGAAGTGTTTTGAGAGGCTTGTGTTGAAGCATAACAGTTTCTGTCTGAATGATGACTTGGATCTGCTCCAATTTGCCTAACAAAGCAACAGGTCTACAGCAGGTGCAATCTCATTGGCTGTTTACACAACCCTGGAACATCTAGACAGCAAAGATGCATACATCAGGATGCTCTTTATCAATTACAGCTCAGCATTTAACACCATCATCCCCTCAAAACTAATCAGTAAACTCCACGACCTGGGCCTCAATACTCCCTTATGAAATTGGATCCTGGATTTCCTCGCTTGTAGACCCCAGTCAGTTCAGATTAGCAACATCTCCTCTACAATCTCCATCAGCACAGGAGCACCGTGGGGATGTGTACTTAACCCCTGCTATACTTGATTTACACCTACGATTGCATGGCTAAGTACAGCTCCAACGTCATAACAAGTTTGCTGATGACACCACTGTTGTGGGCTGTTTCAAAGGGGGTGATGAATCAGCGTACAGGAGGGAGATTGAAATCTTGGCTGAATGGTGTAACAACCACCTCTCACTCAATGTCAACAAGACCAAGAAATTGATTATAGACTTCAAGGGAGGGAAACCAGAAGTCCATGAGCCAGTAATCATCGGAGGATCGGAGGTGGAGAGGGTCAGTAATTTTAAATTCCTGGGTGTCACTTTCTCAGAGGACCTGTCCTGGACCCATCATATAAATATAATTGCGAAGAAAGCACGACAGTGTCTCTACTTCCTCAGGAGTCTGCGCAGATTCAGCACGTCATCAAAAACGTTGTCAAACGTCTCTATATGTGTGTTGGAAAGTGTACTGACCGGCTGCATTATGGCCTGGTATGGGAACACCAACGGCTTTGAGTGGAAAATCCTACTAAAGGAAGTGGATTCAGTCCAGTACATCACGGGTAAAACACTCCCACCCATTGAGCACATCTACATGAAACATTGCTGTAGAAAAGCAGCATCCATCATAGATCCTCACCACCCAGCCCAAGCTCTTTCCTCGCTGCTGTCATCAGGTAGAACAGGGGTCCCCAACCTTTTTTTGCACCGTGGACCAGTCTAATATTGACAATATTCTTGCGGACCGGACGACCTGGGGGTGTTCAAGTAGGGTTAAACTCACCTCAACATGTCTTTTACAGTTAGTGTCGCCAACTTTCTCACTCCCAAATAAGGGACAAAAGTAGCAGTCAAATCCCGGGACACTTTACCCCTGAAAGACTACAATGACCATGAAGCCTTGCGCGGGCACCTGTGTGCGCATGCGCATACGTGATTTTTCCCCACAAACCAGTTTTGCCTTCATCTTCCCGACTATACTGTACATACATTATTTCTACTTTATATAGGCTGTGTACTTATCATATCATTCCTGCCTTTACTATATGTTAATGTTATTTATTTCCGGTTTTATGTCTTATTTGGTATGATTTGGTAGGTTATTTTCTGGGTCTGAGAACACTCAAAAAATTTTCCCATATAAATTAATAGTAATTGCTTCTTCGCTTCATGTCATTTCGGCATGAAAGGTTTCATAGGAACGCTCTACTTTAGTGGGGGAAATACGGGACAAGGGCGGTCCCGTATGGGACAAACCAATTTAGCTCAATATACAGATGTCCCAGCAAATACGGGACAGTTGGCAACCCTATGTTCAAGTTCAACAGTGCATGACAGGGAATGAGGGAAGGTGCAGCTGACTCATATCGTTTCCTCACAGCCCGGTACCACATGCTTTGAGGCCCGGTACCGGTCTGCGGCC
This sequence comes from Mobula hypostoma, assembly GCF_963921235.1. Taxonomy (NCBI): domain Eukaryota; kingdom Metazoa; phylum Chordata; class Chondrichthyes; order Myliobatiformes; family Myliobatidae; genus Mobula; species Mobula hypostoma. Next base: position 6,697,960 of record NC_086099.1, read on the forward strand.
CGGTGGTTGGGGACCGCTGAGGTAGAGGTACAGGTGCCTCAGGACTCACACCACCAGGTCCAAGAACAGTTACTACCCTTCAACCATCAGGCTCTTGAACATTTTATATATATATATACAAAATGAAAATTATGTAAGCAGTGCAGAAAGACAGGGAGGAAAATAGTGAGGTAGTGCCCAAGGGTTCACTGTCCAATCAGAAATTAGATGGTAGAGAGGAAGAAGCTGTTCCTGAAATGTTGGGTGTGTGTCTTCAGACTCCTGTACCTCCTCCTTGACAGTAGCAATGAGAAGAGGGCATGTGCTGGGTGATGGGGATCCTTAACGATGGATGCCTCTTTTTGAGGAATCACCTTTTGAAGGTATCTACGATGGTAGGGAGTCAAATGCCCATGATGGAATAGGCTGAGTTTCATTGCTAAAAAATGATTCCTCATTCAGGCTTTTAATATTTAAAGGTCCCATTTCCAATTTAGTTACAATTAGTATGCCAAATACGAGGGGTGATTGATAAATTCGTGGCCTAAGGTAGAAGGAGAAGGAGATACAGCTCTCGTTACATGCATGTGCAGTTCTACTCTTTGAGTGAAAATGTAGAAAATTTGAAGTTAATAACTCATCTTCTTCTACATTAGGCCATGGACATCAATCACCCCCCATTGTGGACCGCTTCTGGAGGTCCAAGGCGCCGACTTCTACAAAGAAGGGATCTGTATGCTCCACGACCTCTGGACTAAGTGTGTAAATGTAGGAAAAATAAATGTGTTAGGTTTTCTAAAATTGACTCCTTCTACTTTAGGCCATGAACTTATCAATCAGCCTTCATATGTTAAACTGCTTTAAGTCCTATTGTGTTCGACTGCAGACTGCTGCAATATTCATTGACTCAAGGTCTTGGACTAAGTTTTTTTTGTGTCTGTTACTTTACTGATACCTTACATGTGCTACATGTGCCTTGTGCTGTTTGTGACTGCTGATATTGTGTTTTGCACCTTGGCCTGGAGTAATGCTGTTTTGTTTGGCCGTATTAATATATGATCAAATGACAATGAAACTTGAACTAGTCTCCTTGTGATCTTCAGCTGGTTTGAGATCTCTGCTTGTAACAAATACACTCATGAGACTGAGTAGTTGAGATTCTACTTACTAAATTACAATCAGAAAACCTGCAGAAAGATGTGTTTAGAATGTCTTATAGATTCTAAAGTAACTTAATTAAAGCTCTATAATATTTGCAGCGAACTTCCATCTTAGTTTCAAATATTTACGTTTTTCTTTGATGGTCTCTGAAGTATATTCCAAAGTACATACTCTGTATGCTCACTGCTTACCTGCTTTCCATCTCTGCTGTGATTTCAATGCAAAAGCATCACATTCACTCCTACTTATTTCATACTGATCAGCAAGATTTTCGGCTGTAAGACCCATCGGAGTTTTAATGTGGAGGTCAGTCAGTCCTGTCCATAAGGTGTCCTCCATCTGTAATGAAATGAGTTTAAATCTATTTCGTGAAATAGAACATTAAACATGATAAGACCTTAAGACATAGGAGCAAAATGAGGCCATTCGGCCCATTGAGTCCATTCTGCCATTCCATCATGGCTAACTTATTACCCTTCTGCATCCTAATCTCTTGTCTTCTCTCTGTAACCTTTAAAACCCTGATATATCAAGAACCTATCAACCTCCGCTTTAAATATATCCAATAACTTCACAGCTGTTTGTGTCAATGAATTCCACGACTCACCACCTCCTGGCTGAAGAAATTCCTCCCCATCTGTTCTAAAGAGACATCTTTCTATTCAGAGGTTGTGCCCTCCAGTCCTAGACACCCCATTATAAGATAATCCTCTCTATGTCCACTCTATCTAGGCCTTCCAAACTTTGATTGGAGAATGGGGAGAGGGATATATTAAAACCTATGCTCCAGAAAGTACTGGCCCAGAACCATCGAACACTCTTCATACCTTAATCCTTTCACTCCAATTTGATGGCAACACTTCATTTTCCACCAGGTACAAGCTTAAGTGGCACGGTAGCACCACAGTTAGCTTTGCAGCGCTAGCGCTCTGGGTGCAATTCCTGCCGCAGATTGTACATTTATTTATTTAGAGATGGACACAGAACAGGCCTGTCCGGCATAATGAACCACATCACCCAGTAATCCAGCTCTTCAGCACTATCCTAATCACAGGGCAATTTACAACGGCCAATTAATCTACTAACCGGAAAGTCTTTGGAGGCTGGGGGAAAACCACAGCGCCCAGAGGAAACTCACATAGTTCACAGGGAGGAAATACAAAACCCATTACAGACGGCGCTGGAATTGAACTCTGAACTCTGAAATGCCAGCAGCTGTAATAGTATTGCTCTGTAGGCACTGGCAGTTAACACGGTGCTATTACAGCTCCTGGCGTTCCGGAGTTCAGAATTCATTCCTGGTGCTGCTCTGTAAAGACTCTCTGCTCGGCCTCCCTGTGGAATGCGTGGGTTTTCCCAGGTGCTCTGGTTTCCTCCCACACTTCATAGGTGTACACACAGGTTAATTCATCATTGTGAACTGGGTTAGGGTTAATCAGGCTTGTTGGGGGTTGCTGAGACGGCATGGCTTGAAAGGGCAGAAGGGCCTACTCTGTGCTGTAGTGCTAGACAAATAAAAAATAAAAATAAGTAAAATAACCGCTGCCTATCTTGTTATCCACTTTGAAGCTCAATCTTTAGCACATCCTTGCACTATGATGGTTGTTAATGCAAACAACACATCTCACTATAATTTTTTCAATGTACATGTTACAAATAAAGCTAAGCTTCAATCTTTAATCTGGTGAAAAATGAAGTAAATGCCATTAAGTTGGAATATTTTTCACTCAGCTCGACACCGATCAAATCACTGGAGACATGAAAAACAGACACTCTCTTGGAGACACACTTGGTAGAGTCTCAGAGACCCAAAAATCCATCACATTTTTATACCCTTACGATCAAGGTAACAGTAGGTGATTCAATATAATTTCAATAGTTACAATGACATTGTTTACTTCAAAACACTAGGTTGACAAAAGGTTCCCTTCAGGTACATATTGACAGTGGAAGCATATTGTAATTGATAAGATGCCTCTGAAGGTTCAAACATCTTTGCTTAGAGATAATAATTAACACAGCTATTCTAAAATCTTCTGATGACAGACAGCCAAACCCCCAATCATTGATAGAGCTAAGTGACAGTATCAATCTGGTCTGCAAGCTTCCTTGAACTCATTTACAATGGTGCAAATCACTTTTTTTAATAGATTTTTTTAGATTATGAGGACACTCAGTCCTTGTTTATTGTCATTTAGTAATGCATGCATTAAAAAAATGATACAATGTTCCTCTGCTATGATATCACAGAAACACAAGACAGACCAAGACTAAAACTGACAAAAACCACATAATTATAATACAGTTACAACAGTGCAAAGCAATACCGTAATTTGATAAGAGCAGACCATGGGCACGGTAAAAAAAAGTCTCAAAGTCCCAATAGCCCCAACATCTCACGCAGATGGTAGAAGGAAGAAACTCTCCCTGCCATGAGCTTTCAGTGCCGCAAACTTGCCGATGCAGCATCCTGGAAGCACCCGGCCACAGTCCGACTCTGAGTCCATCCGAAAACTTCGAGCCTCCAACCAGCCCACCGACACTGAGCACCATCTCTGCCGAGCGTTTAAACTCATAGTTGCTTGGATTCATGCAGGCCAATTAACACGACCCCATTGTCTTAACCTTCAGTTGATGCTTTTGCGAATGTCTCATGGTCACCATTTTGCAAATTGTATCTCCTAGTCTGTGCCCCACAGAAGGTATTGTTTATTTGCAATAGTGTGCTTTTAACTTCAATTTATAATTTATGCTAAGAACTGAAAATTGGTTCTTGTTTGAATTAATATTTGCCTTATTCACAAAACTCTAGAATACTTCCTAGAAGACATCTACTGGAACAGAACATCCCTTTTGATACAAAACCTACAAAGACCAGTTATTCATCTCTTTCACATGCTGGCCACAGAATGCAGCATACAAGTCTGTTTACTTTATCACTGGGTTCATTCAAAATTTAAACCACCAAAGACAATAAGAACAAGATCTTTGGGACAACATCAGTTTAGAGTTTCCCTACAGGATGTATTGGAATGCACCATTGTTTCTTCTTGGTTAGTGGAACTTGAAGTTCCTATTGCACAATAAGCCAGAAGCACCAAAAGTAAGTACTTATTTAGTCTGAAGGGAAGATCTAATACCTTCTCCTTCAAAACAAAGATGGATTTGTTAGGATAAACATCCTTAAAAACGAACGAGTAAAGGCTAAATGCACTGACACTATAATATGCATTGGATTATAAAATAGTCATTTGCCAATAACACTCAATAATTGAGTTCCGACTGTATATTGAGAGTTGTTAACACATCAAGTTCCATTTAGGGCACTTTAATTTTAAGCATCACACACAAAATGCTAGAAGAACTCAGCATGTCAGGCAGGATCTACAGAAATACATAAACATCCGATGTTTCGGGCCAAGTCCTGAAGAAGTATCTTGGCCTGAAACATCGGCTGCTTATTCATTTCTATTGATGTTGCCTGACTTGCTGAGTTCCTCCAGCATTTTATGTGTGATGCTTTCGATTCTAGCATCTGCAGACTTTCTCATGTTTAACATTACTTCTATTTAACACTTAAGTAACAAATCTTACTCCATTGAATTGCACTCTGATGCTGGAACCCAGTACCCTGGGTTAGAATTTTTTATGATACTTGTAACTATACAACTATGTTTCTACATGGGATGATGGACATCCGGAGTCCAGGCCTCCATTCTGCACTTGAAGGCCTCCGGCGTGAATGGGCGATGAAGGACATCTCTGGCTGCTGGGCTATCGAGCATCAATGGGTCCTGGGGTAGGATATCTGTACCAGGACGGCTGGTGAGGCGAACATCAGCTAATCTAGGGGTTGATAGTGAAGTTCGAAGCCCGATCGGGAGTCTGGAAATCATAGCCCAATGGCTGAAGCCTGCAGGCTGGAGTTTGAAGGCCCGGAAGCCTGTCCTAGAGTTGGAGAACTGTCCATGTTTTGCAATTACTGTTTTTTGACGCTTGTTGTATTCTGCCTTGTGTTGCTCTGCCAAGCATTGTGGGCATGCTATGATGTTATGTTGGCACTGGAATCTGTGGCAATACTTGCAGGCTGTTCCCAGCACACCTTTAGGTTGAGTTGGTTGTTAATGCAAACGACACATTTCACTGTGTGTTTCAATGCATGTGATAAATTAATGGATCTGAATGTGAATCTGATACTTTTACCCAGAAAAATGAAGGATAGTTAATCATTGGTCCAATCACTACTAATGCTAGCTGAGGCTCATTTTACCTTGATATCAATCCCGAGCTTTGTGCCAAATCGGATATTTCGAACAGCGTAAGGAGCCTGACTCATGTTTTCTGATCCTCCGCAAAGTACAACTTCAGCTTCTCTGAGGCAAATTTCCTGCAACACAGTGTTTCATGTTAAACACCATTCAGAATTTGAACTAATTCATCTAAAATTGACTGACTTGGCATCAAAATAACACAAATTTATTAACAATTCCATTGTGTATTTATTCCAGTTAAGCCACAGAGAGATAAAGGCTCCATGGTGCACAACTGTGGAAAAATGTTGAGCTTTTCCACCCGCTACCTTCTTAAAACTCTCACCAGACAAGAAAGAAATGGCAGAGCAGATGGGCTGAATGACCTAATTCTGTTCTCATGTCTTACAGTTGATAGGTTCTTGATTAGTCAGGGCATCAAAGGTTACAGGGAGAAGGCAGGAGAATGGGGTTGAGAGGGACAGTAAACCGGCCATGATGGAATGGTAGAGCAGACTTGATGGGCTGAGTAGCCTAATTTGCTCCAATGTCTTATGGAGCCTAACTCTAATCACAATGCCAAACCAGCAGTTCATGATCTGATTCTACAAAAACAATAATCTCATTGATCTGTACTTTAAGGATTTTGAAGGCATTTAGTGAAGAGGGCTATTTCCATTGTGGGCAAGATTAGATCCAGGGATGTAAATACAAAACACAATAAATAAATGAAATTGGAAGCTCAGTTTACTTTATCTTAATTAAGGATACAGTGCAGAACTGGCCCTTGCACCCCAGGTATGCCACCAATTTAACCCTAGCCTTACCATGGGACAATTTACAATGAGCTTAAAATTGTGTCCCTTTGTATTAACCACCCCAGCCTGGGAGAAAAGTCTCTGGCTGTCCATTCAGTCTACGGAGAACCTGAGGAATGTTGCTGGGAATGTGAGGAGAATAAATGGATTTATACAAATGGGTACTTGAGGGCCGGCACAGAACTGGTGGGCTAAATAGCCTGTTACTGTGCTATATGACTCTGTCATGGGTTCCCAACCTTATTTATGCCATGAACCCCTACAATTATCTGAGGAGTCCGTGGACCCCAAATTGGGAACCCCTGTTCTAAGTCCCAAAAGAGGTTTTGCAATCTTCTGACAAAATGCTTTTATTTTTACTAATTTTATTTTTTATTTAGAGATCTAGCCTGGAACAGGTTTTTCCGGCCCAATGAGCCACACCACCTATTTAACTCTAGCCTAATCACAGGACAATTTACCTACTAACCGGTATGTCTTTGGAACGTTGGAGGAAACTGGAACATCCAGAGGAAACCCACATGCTCACAGGGAGAAAGTACAAACTCCTTACAGACGGCACTAGTATTGAACTCCGATGCCCCGAGCTGTAACAGTGTCACGTTAATCGCTTCTTTACGCTACCATGATCAGGGAGATGGCGATTGATTTAGGAGGAAGAGGACTGTAACGAGTCCTGTATACATTCTGGGAGAGTTGCGGTAGTGGAGGAGTACAAATACTTTGGTGTTCACCTTGACAACAGTCTTGACTGGAAAGCCAAAACCAAGAAGGGGATGAGCAGACTCTATTTTCTAAGGAAGCTGAGACCCTTTGATGTGTGTAACAGGATGTTGGAGATCTTTTACCAGTCTGTTATAGTGAGTGCAGTCCTCTTTGCAGCTTTATGTTGGGGGAGCAGCATCAATGGTGGTAATCCAAAAAGACTAAATAAACTCATGAAAAAGACTGGATTGTCCTTGGCTACAACCCCAACTCTTTTGAGTCAGTGGTGGAGAGAAGGTCACTAAACAAACTGTTATCCATCATGGACAATCAGGCACATCCTCTCCATGACCAATTGAATAAGCAGCAGCGCATTTTTTTTTAACAGATTCATTTAACTCAGCGGTCACAAGGATCGTTACAGAAAATCTTTCCTACCAAATGCAATAAGTATATACAACAGTTCATCTCTGTGCTACAGGAGAACACACATCATAGTACAATAGTCTGTTTTATTATTTTGTAAATTATTATTGCACATTGGTAAATTATTGTGTATATTATAATTCTATATTTTATCATTAGTTAATATTATTATATTTATTATTATTTATATAACACCCTAGTAAAGGTTTTACTGCTGATGTTGCAGGGTGTTTCATGTGATGGCCTTTCTGTGTAAGCAGTGTTTGGGTTACTGTCAGAGATAAAGGATGCTTAGGAATGTGGGCCATCCAATCAGGAGAATGGAACGGGGAGAAGGTTCTAGAGAAGGCTGGTGGGGGGGAGGGGAGCAGCTTTGTGACTGACATGGTGAGGGTCTTTGTGTTCTGTTCGGCGGGAGATGAACAGGGAAGATGCTGAAGAGAATGGGTCATAGGATTTGATCCAGTGGGGAAGATGCGATTCAATGGAGCCAAGGCGCAGAAGCCCACCAATGTTCGGTGAATGTGACTTTTGGAAGATTTGAGCTTTAATTATAATAGGCCTTTGTTTTTTCACTTTCTTTTCTTTACTCTTTGGTTGAGGTAACGTTCATGAATATACATTTTTTAAAACTGTACGCAGTGTGAGATCCGTTATTTCTTGCCGATGGGCTATTGCAGGGCAGTAAATCACACAGCATTCACATGAACCAGGGTTCGGGTGGGCATGACATCCCAACCCCACAGATTTGGTGGGACTAAAGTCATATACTCCCTAGACGTACAATGCCTGAGAAAGGTGGGTTTCTCGCCGTGGAATCCAGTGGCTGTAAGCAAGGGGCTAATGTGCTGCATTTCCAGAGAGCCCAGTAAAAAAAGGGGTTTCATTGTGGGGGTATTGTCCTGGATCAAATTCATCGAAAGCTGTGTGATTGCCCCAAGAATTGATTAAGTGGGTTTGTGCTTAAACCCGTGTTATAAACTATTGTCTGGGAAAGTGATTAAGATATGTGGTTAAGGATGCTGCAGGGGTTAAGCATTGGTGTGATTCAAAGAGATTACCTGTAGCTAGTGCCTGCTGTGAGTGGGGTGGATATCCACAGCCCAGGTGAATTGTTGATAAGGGTCTTAAGCACTGTTAAAATATTAGGGAAAGTTACGGTCATGGAGCGGCAGTTTGACCAAGCGGATGGGAAAGATGTAGTGTTAGTTCAGACTAGCGCTGACATCGGGGAGTGGATCTGCCTGGTACCATTGGGGTCCCGGGAGAGGCAGAGCAATGGGCCGTCCACACTTTCCAAAGGAAAGGGGAATGTAGGCGGGTGTTGAATTGGAAGCAGAGTTTCCCGTAGCGGAGGGCGGAAACTTGAAAGACAAGCTGCTCTCATTTCTGCAGAGTGAAGGGGAAGGACTGGTCTGATGTGGAAGGTCTAACAAGTCTTCCAGCAAGAGGTGAAGATTCTGAGTTGGCATCAGCCTTTATATCCCTGACAGATAAATGGCAAAGTGCACCAGCAGAGAGTCAAAGTTAGCATAGGCTGAGGATATTCTCGGGAGTGAAGCCCACCTCCAAGGGGGAGGAGGAATATGAGACTTGGACAGAGCAGACTTCAGATGCTGGATGAGTGGCAGTACTCTGATCACGTAAAAAGACTGCAACTGGTAGAGTCTAAAGGGTCCAGCTGCTGAAGCTGAGGTCCTCAAAGGCAGAGGACTCCTTAGCTACTTCCGCCCGTTACCTGCAAGCACTAGGGAACGTTTTTGGCATGACAGGAAGCCCAATGACGGAGTTTCAGAGCATGTTTCAGGAGAAGGGGGAGAAACTTTCTGCTTACGTTTTTCAGCTAGAGAGATAGCTGCATTGCTTGTGGCATAGACGGGTCACCCAAATGGCTGAGGTGAATCAATTAAGGATGGACCAAGTGGCGAAGGGTGCACAGTCCCAGGATATGGTTGATTGCAGCCTTTGAATGTCTCGTAAGACATGCCCCCGCTCCCACTTTTGTTCAGCTGACCAGAGAAGTAAAACAGGAGGAAAATGTGATGGAGGAGAGAGAGGCCTCCATCAGTAGGGTCCAGAGTCCGCCGCATCTGCTCCGAGGATGAGGTTTTCCGTTCCAGGACATCCCAAATGTCCTCTTTAAGGATCGTGGTTTCCCTTCTGCTGTCATCAATGATGCCCTCACCTGCATCTCCTCCATTTCCCGCACTTTGACCCTCATCCCATCCTCCCGCCACCACAACAGGGACAGAGTTCCCCTTGTCCTCACCTACCACCCCACCAGCCTCCGGATCCAACACATTATCCTCCGCAACTTCTTCAACAGGACCCCACCACTAAGCACATCTTTCCCTCTCCACCCCTCTCCGCCTTCCGCAGGGATCGGTCCCTCCGCGACTCCCTGGTCCACATGTCCCTCCCCACGGATCTCCCACCCGACACTCATCCCTGTAAGTGCAAGTGCTACACCTGTCCCTACACCTCCTCTCTTGCCACCATTCAGGGCCCCAAACAGTACTTCCAAGTGAAGCAACACTTCAGCTGAGTCTGTTGGGGTCATCTATTGCATCTGGTACTCCCGGTGCGGCCTCCTCTACATCGGTGAAACCTGACGCAGATCGGGGGACCGTTTCGTCGATCACCTCCGCTCTGTCCGCCAAAACAGACAGGATCTCCCAGTAGCCACCCACTTCAACTCTGCTTCCCACTCCCATTCAGATACATGGCCTCCTCTACTGCCATGATGAGGCTAAACTCAGGTTGGAGGAGCAACACCTCATATACCGTCTAGGTAGTCTCCAGCCCTTGGTATGAACATAGAATTCTCCAACTTCCGGTAATTCCCTCCCCCTCCCTCCCCCTATCCCTATGTCATTCTGCCCCCTCTCCCAGCTGCCTATCACCTCCCTCATGGTTCCGCCTCCTTCTACTACCCATTGTGTTTTCCCCTATTCCTTCTTCACCTTTCCTGCCTATCACCTCCCTGCTTCCCGTACCCCACCCCTTTATCTTTCCCCTTACTGGTTTTTCACCTGGAACCTATCAGCCTTCTCCTTCCCACCCTCCCCCCACCTTCTTTATAGGGCCTCTGCCCCTTCCCCCTACAGTCCTGACGAAGGGTTCCGGCCCAAAACGTCGACTGATCTTTTCCACGGATGCTGCCCGACCTGCTGAGTTCCTCCAGCGTGTTGTGAGTGTTGCTTTGCCCCCAGCATCTGCAGATTATTTTGTGTTTCCAGTCCTCGGTAGTAGCCTCTGTTACTGAAGTGACCCCTGATGTCCTACAAATGGGGCTGTTACACAAGTTTGTGGCGGATTTTAGAGCTGAGGTATCCTGGTTGTTATCGGCGGGTGCCGCCACCAAGCATAACTAAGCTGATAAGGAGCCACAGCCACTGAAGGGATGTACTAAGCAGAGGGCTGCTGTTTTTCAAGAGTCTCTTGAAAAGTGGAGTGACCAGTATTGTCTGTTACACCTATGGTGAATAGGGACACTTCAGGCGGGAATGTGTTGAATGGGAAAACCTTTAGAAGTGAGCCCAGTTACTTAAGCATAAAGGGAAGTCGGGAAACTTCAAAGAGACCCAGTGAGGGAATGGCCTGGTGTCTTGGGGGAAACACATTCCAATCAATGTATCAAGGAAGACTCAAAAGAGAAAAACCCTATTCTTGACGGCTTAGTGGGCCAAGCTCCAGTGTATCCCTATGGATCGAGGGTATTTTTGCTAGAGCCATACTATACACAGATGTCAGATTACTCTGCTGTACCATTCACTTTACAACTGGTATTTGACAGACACATTTACCATTGACACCACTCAGTGTCCAAGAGCTCTGGGGGCTTAATACTGATGACTACCCGTACGATGGCTACTTGTCGTTGAATCTGGAGTTTTTGGAAACAGATGTGGGAGTAGCTGATGTCCTTGATATGTTAGTGTTGGTTTGTCGAGAAGGGTGAATCTCGTATTCTGAGGAGTCTAGTGGGAGCCTGCAAGAAGAAATTGATGGGGTTAGAAGAAGAGATTGATTGAGAAGATGTTGAAGTTCGAAGATGTCTTTTCTACTGATGAGTTTGATGTGGGTTGTTCCAAGAATACGTGCCACACCATTCGAGTGATGGAGGACACCCCTTTCAGAGAAAGGTCTCGGCGACTGGCACCCCCTGAGGTGGAGGATGTTTGGCAGCATCTGCGGAAGCTGAAGGAATCCGGGATTATCACCGATTCCAGGAGTCCCTATGTGTCTCCCCCCCATAGTGGTGGTGAGGAAAAAGAATGGGAAGGTATGATTGTTTGTGGACTATCGGACTTTGAACTGACACATAGTCCTCAGCCAGTGTATTGTTCTGAGGATCGAAGATGCACTGGCCTGCCTGAGTGGAGCAAAGTGGTTCAATGTGCTGGACCTAAGGAGTGGGTATTATCAGATACCCACGAGTGAAGCTGACAAGGAGAAGATGGCATTCATGTCAACTTGGATTCTTTCAGTTTGAAAGGATACCCCAGGGCATATCAGGAGCACCAGCTCCTTTCCAGAGTGTCACGGAGAAAATTGTTAGGGATATGAACTTGCTTGAGATGCAGGTGTAGCTGGATGATGTCAAAGTGTACAGGTCCGCCCTGGAAAAGCATGAGACGAGGCTACTGAAGGTGTTAGGCTGCCTGAAAGCTGAAGGGATAAAATGTCAATGGGGAAGAGCCAACTCTGCAAGACGTCTGTCAACTACGTTGGGCACATAGTCTCACGGAACAGAGTAGCTACGGATCCTCAAAGAGCCAGTGACCACACGGCCAAGGTTCATGAATGTGAGTGCCCTACTCTTGTTCCTTGGATTCTGTGGGTATTACCGGAGGTTTGTGAAATACTCTAAAGTGAGTCACCCTTGGAATCAGCTTCTGTACGGTTACCCTCCCTTAGGGAAGAACGGGAGCAGGACAAAAGGAAAAGATGGTAAAGATGATCTTAGCCCTTCAAAGCCTTTTGGAGCAAGACCAGATGCAAAATGTCAAGAGCCCTTTCAATTGTCGAAGGAGCTGCTGACGAAAGCGCCTTTGTTGGTTTTTGAAAACCCCCATTGCTGCATGTATTGCATACAAATGCCAGCCATGAGGGTTAGAGGGCATTCTGTATCAGGATCAGGGCACAGGGTTGAGATCTGTCGCTGGAGTCTGTCACCCTCCCAGCGAAACTACCCCAAGCACACATTGGCGTTTCTGGCATTGAAATGGGCTGTGGTGGATAAGTTAAGTGATTCTCTATATGGTGCCAAGTTCAAGGTAAGGACGGATAACAATCCGTTGACTTATACCTGACATTGGCGAAATTGGATGCTACAAGCCCTCGTTGGTTGGCGGCGTTGTCTGCCTATGATTTCAGCCTGAAGTACCACCTGGGTAGCTGGAACATTGATGTTGATGCGTTTTCCCAATGTGCATATGAAGGTCTGGAAATGGACAGAGAGCGGAAGAGTGTTCTTGCCCCTGGAGTTAAAGTAGTGTGCCAGTTTCCCATCACAGGGAAGTCAGAGGCGAGGCTAGGGCAAGATCGAGCAGTGGAATATTTGGGAGCTTCTGGTTGTACCATTCCACAACCTGTCTGCTCTGAATACAAAGCAGTTGCCTGAGTTGAGTCCAGGGGAAGTGACTGCGCTCAGCGAGATGACCCACGTACAGGTACCGTTTGGTCAGCTGATGTGGAAGGAGATATGGCCCAAGCTGAAAAGATGAAACACCCTCCTGTATCTCTACTGCTGAGAGAATGAAACAAACTCGGGTTGAGGAACCAGATTCTATTCCTGGTCATGTCTCCTCCAGACAGGCCTCACCGTTCCCATTTGGTTCTGCCTGAGAAATATCGAAGGATTGTGTTGAAGTTACTTCACGATGATTCAGGTCATTTGGAGTCTGACAAGAGCTATGGATTGGTCAGAGATTGGTTCTACTGGCCCCGAATGAAGCCTGAGGTCGAAGAGTATTGCAAGTTGTACGTTCAATGTATTTGGAGGAAGACACTGCCTACAAGGGCTGCTCCTTTATCCCACTTACAGAGTGTGGGGCCACTTGATCTGGTATGTATGGATTTCCTCTCCATGGAGCCTGATCCCAGCAACACAGTGAATGTCTTGGTTATTACTGATCACTACACCAGATATGCTCAAGCTTTCCCTGCAAAGGATCAGAGAGTGCCCACCATGGCCAAAGTGGTGAAAAGCATTTCATTCATTATGGCTTTCCCAGGCTAATACATAATGATCGGGGATGGTATTTTGAGAGTAGGCTCATACATGAGTTACTGAGCATGCTTGGTGTTGAGAAGTCGAAGACCACACCTTAAAACCCTCAAGGTGAACCCAAGCCCGAGGGGTTCAATCGGACATTGCTAGACTGCTCGGAACCCTGGATATCAGCAAGAAGAACAAATGGAGTCAGCGTATTTGGCATCTGGTCCACTGCAGCAACTGTACACAGAATGAAGCCACTGGATACTCACCACATTATTTAATGTTTGGGTGCGAAGCAAGATTGCCTGTTGGCCTCTGTTTTAGGACTGGTGGCAAGATTTCCCACAGGACACCTATCTGAAGTATGTGTCTGACATGAGCATGTAACTGCAAAAGGCTTATGAACTAGTAGATATCTCTGCTACAAAGCAGAATCAAGGAAATAAGGAGATATAATCAAAAGATTAGGTTCACTCAACTGATGCCTGGAGACAGAGTTCTCATGAAGAACTTGGGCTACCACAGAAGCATAAGATTGCTGACTGCTGGGTGGCTATGCCTTACGTAGTGGAGAGTCAGATGCCAAATGTACCAGTTTGGTGAAACCAGAGGATGGGAATGGACCTGTCAAGATTCTCCATCAGACCACCTTCAACCTCTGTTGACCCAGAGCCTGACCAGGTCCCTACACCTAGTAAGAGGTCTCTGCGGCAACGTGGGAGAACAGAGGACTCACGGTGGAAAGGCCTGGAAGGGATGTAACCACCGACTTTGTTACAGACTCAGAGGATGAGGAAGTGGGGGTATGGTATATGCTACCCTATGCAAGCTCCCCAATAACTGACGAAGAGACTCCCAGACTTCCCCATGTGTACGTGGATGAAACGGAGGGGATTAGCCGTGGACAGGCACGTGGCTGCACAATGAAGGAAGACTGGGCTCTAAAGTAACTGGCAGTGAAGTTGAGCTCAACCAAGTGACAAGGGGACCCGAGTTGCCAGAAGGCACAAGTAATAAACCTCTCCACATAGATGGGAAAGATCCCAGGGAGTGTCTGAACATGAAGTAAAAGATGATGTGATAAGGAGGTATCAAAGAATCAGGAAACTCCCAGACAGGTTGCCTATGTCACATTAGGGAAAGAGAGTGTCGCACCTATTCCACTAATGAAATCCATACAAATGGATCGGAGGTTCAGACATCACAAAGTTCCTTTGAAATGAGCGTCATAGGAAGTCATTCCTGCCTGTGGCCATCAAACTTTACAACTCCTCCCTTGGAAGGACAGACACCCTGAGCCAATAGGCTGGTCCTGGACTTATTTCCTGGCATAATTTACATATTACTATTGTGACGAAAGAGGGTTACAAAAAGTACACATAGACTAAGATGTTAACTGTCCTGTGCTGGCACCAGTGGGATCAGCAGTTGATCTGCCACCTGTCTTCAGGAGAAAGAGAGATAAGGAAGACAATGGAGCAGCATTTGGAAATGTTAATGAAGAGACGAGAGAGTTTAACGGAAGGAGACACCGGTCTGAGAACTGTCAAGATCGGCTCCTTTTTGAACCCTGAACTGTTTGAAGTGTGATGGACAGGCGATACCCCAGCAGGGGGATAAAAAGGGACAGGTTCGCTAAGGCAGGACACACACGGCACCACGAGGTAACGAGACCCTGGAAGCGGTGCGCCTCCCACAAGTTTTTGGAGGGCTGGTCGCGGGACCAAGCCATAGATGCACAGGGTGGAAAGGTACGATCGGCGGGAAGCTGGTTTGTGTCCGCCCTTGCCTGGGTGCCAGGTTCACTGCAGAGGAACGATCGTATCTGAAACGGAGGGGTCACAGTCGGTGACCTCAGAAGACATTACAAAGGGCTCGCCTGAAAGCTGACTGTGAGGAATATCGAAGGTCTGTTTGGAATCCCATTTGAATATTCATTCTCTCTCTCATTCTCTCTCCCCCCCCTCCCCCTCCCCCCCCCCCCAGCACAGCAGTGATTACTGTGAACTGAGCTGAACTCAATTGAACTGAACTTTGCGTCACTTTGAAACTGGTCATTTACCCCTAGATGACAATAGAGCTTGATTGATCCTATTGTCCTAGTTTTGTGTACATGTGTGTTTATCGTTGCTGAACTGTTGCATTTATTATCCGAGCACTGTGTTGCTTATTTCTTTAATAAAACTTTCTTAGTTCCAGTAATCCAGACTCCAACTGAGTAGTCCATTTCTGCTGGTTTGGCAACCCAGTTATGGGGTACGTAACACTATTTAACTATTTATTGTTTTATTACTATTTAATTATTTATGGTGCAACTGTAACGAAAACCAATTTCCCTTGGGATCAATAAAGTATGACTATGACTACGAAAACTGTCTCATTAATGGGGGTTGATGAATTTCAAAGTCATGAGGACATGATTTTTGGTGAGGGGGAAAGAGTGTAACACAGTGCAAAGGTTTTACTGATAATGTTGTAGGGTGTTTCATTTAATGGTCTTTCTGCAGAAGAAGTATTTGAGTTACTGTTAAAGATAAGGGGCGCTTAGGAATGTAGGCCGTCCAATCAGGAGAGTGGAATGGGGAGAAGGTTCTAGAAAAGGCTGAGGGGGGAAGCAGGTTTGTGACTGACATGGTGTGGGTCTTTGTCTTTTGTTCGGCAGGAGATGAAGAGGGAAGACACTGGAGAGAAGAGATTGTAGGATTCGATTGGTAGGAAAACGCAAGTTGATGGAGCCAAGGCATGGCAGTCTACCAAGGATTGATGAATGTGGCTTCTGGAAAATTTGAGCTCCAACCGGTGCACACTTGACTATTTAATTATAATGAGTCCTTTTTGTTTTTTTTCTTTACTAACTTTTTAGTTAAGACAACGTTACCAAATATACTTTATTGTACCGTAATTTGCATGTTAGTGCTGAAAAAGCAGCAATTTTTATCACCGACAGTTGGAGAGAAGTAAGCAGTGAGACAATTCAGAACCGTTTTGCTGATTACGGTTTCAAGCATTCACACTTAGAGATACCAGCAAAAGCTGGGAGTGAAAATGAAACTATTTCACTACTTCAACAAATTAGGAATTACGAAGAAATTAAAGGCATCGACAATTATCTTCAATGTTGCAATGAAAATGAAGATTTAGAGGATGGATGCAAATGTCAAGTATTGTACTAAGGCAGTCCATTATGATTACTAGGTGTCTGCGCTGATTTTGTCCATTTACCGTGAAACAAAAGAACACAACAGCATACACTGGAAAAATTCCTCCATCGAGAATTATTAGGAACTAACGCACAGTTTTATAGTACTGTAGTAGTATTGACAGTGTTATAATTTGTTCTGCATTTTGTTTAAATGCATAATTTGTTACTTAGTTAAACAGTAGTTTGTCTTTTTTGAGGCAGATACACTTGTGAGGTTTAAGAGACTACTAGACAGGCATATGGAGGAATTTAAGGTGGGGGGTTACATGGGAGGCAGGGTTTGAGGGTCGGCACAACAGCTGTACTATTCTACGTTCTATGTACATCTTTTTAACTATTCCTATGAAACTTCAGCTAACTGGGGCAGCTGGCTAATTGGGCCAAAATGAGTCCCAATTAAATGGAATGCACTATATTGACTAGGTGTAAAATGCCAAGATCAATTCACTAATGTACAGGAGAGTACCTGTGCTCCAGTGGCGATTGACTGGAAACCAGATCCACAGAGTCTGTTTACTGTTAAGGCTGGCACGGAGATCGGAATTCCAACTTGTAGTCCAACATGTCTTGCAATGTAAGCAGCATCTGCAGAACTCTTTCAAAACAAGGAAACAAAGGAAGTTCACATTCAAATTTATTGTCACGTGTATGCTGCCAAACAAAACAAAGTTCCACCAGACCAAGGTGCACAATACAGTACATACAAATCACACACAAAATACATACAGTGTTACTGCAAATCAATAATAAGGTGCATATATGACACGAATTGTTTGGGCATGTGGCCAAGTGGTTAAGGCATTGGACTAGCTACCCAAAGGTCGTGAGTTCGAGCCCCAGCCGAGGGAACGTGTTGTGTCCTTGAGCAAGGCACTTAATCACACATTGCTCTGCGACAACACTGGTGCCAAGCTGTATGGGTCCTAATGCTCTTCCCTTGGACAACATTGGTGTCATGGAGAGGGGAGACTTGCAGCATGGGCAACTGCTGGTCTTCCATACAACCTTGCCCGGGCCTGCGCCCTGGAGAGTGAAGACTTTCCAGGCGCAGCTCCATGGTCTCGCAAGGCTAACGGATGCCTTTATTTATTTATGACACAAATTAAAAAGTAAACAATATAATGCTACTGGTGCTTCATATGCAATGAGACCTGGATGGTGGAAGGGAGTTCAGTAGTCTTACAGCCTGGGGGGACGAAGCTGTTTCCCATTCCAACAAGTTCTTGTCCTAATGCTATGGTACCTCCTATCTGATGGTTGGGTATCAAAGAGATTGTTGGATGAATGGGAGGGATAACTGAGAATACTAAGGGCCATGCGTACACAGCAGTCCTGATTAATATTGGTTTTAATCAGGATTGACTCCTACTGATTATAGTTAATCCCGAAGGCAGAGTCTGCAAATCTGGACCAGGGACTGGAGGCTGGAGGCCTGACATCTACAATTCTGAGAATCCAGGGACAAGGACAAGGAGTGGAAGCCCTTAGGTGGCTTGTCCTGGGATTGAAAGCCAGTCTGTGTGTGTGTGTAATGGAATTAGTGCGCAGGAGGGTGGGAAAGGGGCTTGCTGCTGCAGGAGCAAGGAGGTACACAGGACCCACACAGCCAGGTTCGAGAACAGTTATTACCCCTCAACCATCAGGCTCTTGAACCAGTGGGGATAACTTCCCTCACCCCATCCCATCACTGACCTGCTCCCACAACCCATAGACTCACTTTCAAGGACAATGTTGTGCCGAACCAAATAAATTAGTAATTAAATGGTTAACTAATCCTTTATGAGTACACAATGTCCATTTTCCTCACATTCATGTGCCTATCCAAACGTCTCTTAGAAGTCCCTCACGTATCTGCCTCTACCACCACCCCAGGCAGCACATTCCAACCACCCACCACTCTCTGGGTAAAAACTTGCCCCTCACATCTGCTTTGAAATGATTCCCCTCTCACCTTAAATGCATGTTCTCTGGTATTAGACGTTTCTATCCTGGGAAAAGGATGCTGTCTGTCTATTTTATCTATAGCTCTCAATCTTATAAACTTCTATCAGATCTCCCCTCAACGTCCATTGCTCGACAGAAAACAACACAAGTTTGTCCAGCCTCTCATAGACATTGATACAGAATGGTTTGAAACTTTGTCTTAGAAGACAAAACCAATTGCGAGGTTCATGGATTCTACCGTATACTAACCTGTATTACATTGCCAACAACAACACTGTCCACCAGTTCAGGGCTGACCTGCCCAGCAGCCAAAGCAGCCCTTGCGGCATGGGCAGCTAAATATGTGGCACTGTAATCCTTCAGCTTTCCTCCGTAGGTGCCAAAGGGAGTCCGTTTGGCAGCAACAATAAATACACCTGTAAAATGAAAATGAAAGAAACTTGCTCCAGTTTACTATGCACTGGACATTTATCCAAATTCTTGCAACAGTACTGTCACAACTTTGAAAATAATTCATAAAATTCAGATTCTGATGTTTTTAAATCCTAGGTTCTTTCAGAAGTCAGGAAAGAAGCACAAAACTTGTTGCTTCATTATCATTTTGTTAAGTGCTAATTGAACAAAGAATTACACATGGACAGTGATGTGAAGGAAGAGAGAAGCAGAAAATTGGCACCACTGCACTTTGATAATACATAGATGAAAAAATCCCATTAAATTTGCATGCAAGAGTCATCCAATCAGAACTCCCTCCCCCTCACTTGAATAAAAAGACCATAAGATATAGGAGCATAGTCCTCCGGCGGGAGGAGAAGATGGTGGCGCGCCTGCGTGTATGCAGCCCTCCGGTGAAAAATGATGTCGTATCTGTTAAATAGGGGCCGTGGACAATTCTGATTTGAGGGAGAATGGACGTGAAAGCACAGAGGAACATCTGGAGAAATTTCTGAAACGCCTGTCCGCTGCTGTCGTTACTGTGTGGTCAGGAATCTTTCAGAGGGTAGGCCTCAAAATCCCCGGCCTTGCCTGCTTTTGGCGACCGAGAAGGAGGTCGAATCGTTCGGACAGAGATGGCGCTCGGTACTCGGTGTCGGGGAGCTGATCAG
The DNA here is from genome assembly GCF_963921235.1 of Mobula hypostoma. Taxonomy (NCBI): domain Eukaryota; kingdom Metazoa; phylum Chordata; class Chondrichthyes; order Myliobatiformes; family Myliobatidae; genus Mobula; species Mobula hypostoma. Next base: position 6,717,774 of record NC_086099.1, read on the forward strand.
AGCTCGAAGCTTTCCGATGACTCAGAGTCGGATTGTGGTTGGCATGGCAGGGAGGGTTTTTCTTCCTTCTCCCGTCTGTGTGAGATGTGGGACATTTGAGAAGCTTTGAACTTTACTGTGCTCATGGACTTCTTCATCAAGTTGTTGCACTGTTGTAACTATATGTTATAATTATGTGGTTTTGTCAGTTTTTTCAGTCTTGGTCGGTCCTGTGTTTTGTGATATCACACCGGAGGGAATAATGTATCATTTCTTAACGCATGTATTACTAAATGACAATAAAAAGAGGATGTGTCTTCATAATCATTAAATCATAATTAGGCCATTAAGCCCACCATGTCTGCTTCACCATTTCACCATGGCTGATCCATTTCCCTCTCAGGCCCAATCTCCTGCCTTCTTCCTATATCCCTTCATGCCCTGACCAATCAAGAATCTATCAACCTTTTCCTTAAATATACATAAAAACTTGGTCTCTACAGCTGCCTGTGGTAACAAACTCCACAGATTCACCACTCTCTCACATAAGAGGACACACTTGCACATACATCACAAACACAAAAAAAATCTGCAGATGCTGGAAATCAAAGTAACACACACACAAAATGCTGGAGGAACTCAGCAGGTCAGGCAGCATCTATGGAAAAAAGTACAGTTGATGTTTCGGGCCGAGACCCTTCATCAGGACTGTACGTGACCACTAGGGGACACACTGAACAGCTGCATATACATACTGTGACCATTGGGGGCACTGAACAGCTGCATATACATACTGTGACCATTGGGGGCACTGAACAGCTGCATATACATACTGTGACCATTGGGGGCACTGAACAGCTGCATATACATACTGTGACCATTGGGGGCACTGAACAGCTGCTTATACATACTGTGACCACTAGGGGGCACTGAACAGCTGCATATACACACTGTGGTTACTCGGGGACACTCTGAACAAATACATATACATACTGTGACCACTGGGGAACATACTAAACAGCTGCATATACATACTGTGACCACTAGGGCTTACTCTGAACAGCTGCATATACATAACTACGCAGCAGGTAATTAATTGTTAAACTGCAAAGAAAATATCAATTAAAGTCAAATTCAACATAAATGATTATATTTTCATAAATAAATAATGAACTCAAAATTAATTAGAATGCATCACATCTCAGATAAATAGCTTACAATAGGCCTGCAAATGCAAATACGCATGTTCACAGGCACACTCCAAAATGGGTAGTCAAAACTGCATGCACAATACATTATCGGCACAGCCTACCCATCATCAATGACATATATACAGAAAGGTGCCAGAAGGCGGCCAGTAACATCATGAAGGATCCCACCCATCCTGCATATGGACTGTTTGCCCCACACACGTTAGGGAGGAGGCTATGTAGCATCCATTCCAGGACCACCAGACTGAAAAACAGTTACTTTCCCCAAGCAGAAAGGCTGATCAACACCTCCACCCACTAACCCACCCCTCTACATCCCCAACTACCACTACTTTATCATTTCCAGTCAGAATCACCTTATGTACAGACACTCCTGTGCCTAGCATCACTTTATGGACATACAATCAATGTATATAAGCTATCGGAGAAGATGGCGGTGTGACGCAGCTTGCACGGCCACTCCGGTGAATGACATCTGTAATCTGTCAAGTAGGGTGCCGTGCACAATTCTGATTTGATGGAGACAGACGTGAGTGAACGGAGGAACATCTAGAGAAACTTCTGAAATGCCTTTTTCGCTGCCGCTGTTACTGTGTGATCCAGAATCTCCGGAGGAGAAGGCCCCGAGTCCTCGGCTTTGCTTGTTGTTTGGTGGCCGGGACGGGGTCGAAGCGCTCGGCAGAGATGGTGCTCGGTGTCCAAGGGCTGGTCGGAGGCTCGAAGTTTTCAGACGGACTCAGAGTCGGCTGGGGTCGGGTGCTTCCAATGCATCGACAGTTGTCGGTGCCTAGAGGTTTATGGCAGACAGAGTTTTTCCTTTCTGCTGCCTGCTATCAGGGACTATTAGGAGTCGATCGGAACTTTGAGACTTTTTTTTTACCCTTTCCACGGTCTGTTCTTTATCAAATTACGGTATTGCTTTGCACTGCTGTAACTATATGTTATAATTATGTGGTCTTGTCAGTGTTAGTCTTTGGTTTGTCCTGTTTTTTGTGTGATAACACTCTGGAGGAACATTGTATTAATTCTTAATGCATGCATGCATTTCTAAATGACAATAAATGAGGACTGAGTGTCCTCATAATCTAATATTTTGTGTTTTTATTATTGTTGTGTTCTTTATCTTAATTTTTTTTGTGTTGCATCGGGTCTGGAGTAACAATTATTTTGTTCTTCTCTACACCTGTGTACAAGAAATTACATTAAATAATCCTGCTTGAATCTTTATTCATTTACAGAACATGCTCCACTGCCAACAATCTAGTAATTTCATTCCATGGTCATCATTGCTGGTGCAAGCATATTATTATAGATTGATTAACTGTATTAACATATCAGAAGTTTTAGAAACATATAAAATGCTGGAGCATTTATGGAAATGAATATACAGTCCATGTTTCGGGCCAACATGTTTCATCAGGGCCATGATGAAGATCGGTTCTGATGAACGGTCTGGGCCCGAAGCATTGACTGGTTATTTCTCTCCATAGATGCTGCTTGACCTACCGAGTTTCTCCAGCGTTTTGTGTGTGTGACTCTGGATCTTCAGCATCTGCACAACCTCGTGTTGATGGGAGGCTGTAGGAGTTCATTTGTTTCTGCACGCCTGCTCCACCATTCAGCGTTTAGCATTAACCTTATAGCCTTCGATTTCTCACTAAATTCCAAAACCCAGATGCTGCCTTAGGCCACAAGAACAAAGGAGGAGAATCACACACACAAAATGCCAAAGGTCAAGGAGCATCCGTGGAAATGAACAAGCAGTCGATGTTTCCGGCCAAAACCCGAGCTGGAAAGGAAGGGGACAGACGCCAGAATACAAAGATGGGGGAGGGAAGGGGAAGTATGATAGCAAAAAGGTGATAGGTGAAGCCAGGTGGGTGGGAAAGATAAAGGGCTGGAGAAAGAGGAAGAGTGGACCATGGGAGAAAGGAAAGGAGATGGGGATCCATAGGGAGCTGATAAACAGGAAAGAAAAGACAAGAGGCCAGGGAGGGGGATAGAAGAAGGGAGGGGGAAGGGAATTTTATTAAACCAGAAGGAGAAATCGATATTTATGCCATCAAGTTGGGGGTTACCCAGATGGAATACAAGGTTCTGCTTCTCCACAATGAGTGTGGCTTCATCTTGGCACAAGAGGAGGCAATGGACTGACCCGTCAGAACAGGAATGGGAATCGGAATTAAAATGTTTGGCCCCGGAAAGTTCTGCTTTTGGCAGATGGAGTGGATGAAGCAGACCCCCAATTTACAACGAGTCTCACCAATGCAGAGGAGGTCATGTCAGGCACACCAAACACAATAGACAATCCCAACGGATTCGCAAGTGAAGTGTTGCCTTACCTGGAAGGGGCCCTTATGAAAGTGAGGCAACAGGTATATGGGCAGGTATGGCGCTGAGCTCACTTGCAAGGTTTAGCACCAGGAGGGAGATTAGTGGGGTGGGATGAATAGACGAGGGAATCACAGAGGGAGTGATCCCTATGGAAAGTGGGAAGCAAGGGGGGGAGGGGGAGAGGGAGAGGTAAAGATTTGTTTGGAGGTAGGATCCCTTTGGAAGTTGCGAAGGATGAAACGGATGTGGAGGCTTATGGACAAGAGCAACTCTATCACTGTTAAGGCGGTGTGAGTGTGGATGTTCGGGAAATGGAAGAGATGTGGTTGAGGGCAGCACCAATAGTGGAGGAAGGGAAACTTTGTTCTTTGAAGAAGGAGGACATCTCCGATGTCATGGAAAGGAAAGCCTCATCCTGGGAACAGATGCGGCAGAGACGAAGGAACTAAGAAAAGGGAATAGCATTTTTACAGGAGACAGGGTGGGAAGAGGTATAGTCAAGATAACTGTGGGAATCGGTAGATTTATATAAGATGGCAGTCGACAGTACAGAGATGAGACAGAGAGATCAAGGAAAGGGGAAGGAGGTGTCAGAAATGGACCAGTGAATATAAGGGTATGGTGGAATTTATAGGCAGAATTGATGAAATTGATGAGCTCGTTATGGATGCGTGAAGTAGCACCAATGCAGTCATCAATGTAACAGAAAAAGAGTTGATAAGCATTACCAGGGAAGGCTTGGAACATAGACTTCCACATAGCCAATGAAAAGGCAAGCAGAGCTGGGGCGATGGGGGTGGGGGGGGGCACGGCTACCTCTTGAGTCTGCAGAAAATGGGAGGAGCCGAAGGAAAAATTGTTTATGTGAGGACCAGTTCTGCCAGACTGAGGAAGGTGGTGGTGGAGAGGAACTGGTTAGTTCTTCCATTGAGAAAGAAATGGAGAGCTTCAAGGCCTTCTTGATGGGGGATGGAAATGTACAGCAGAAGTAAGCCATTTGGCCCATTGAGTCTGCTCCACTTATTCCATCATGGCTGAATCATTATCCCTCTCAGCCCCATTCTCCTACCTTCTCCCCATAACCTTTGAGATCCTCACTAAACATGAACCTATCAGTCCCCACTTTAAATATACCCAATGAATTGGCCTCCACAGCCATCTGTGGCAATGAATTCCACAGATTCACCACCCTCTGGCTAAAGAAATCCCTCCTGATCTTTGATCTAACTGAATGTCCCTCTGTTCTGAGGCTGTGCCCTCTAGTCCCACTCGTGGAAACATCCTCTCCACATCCACTCTAGCCAAACCTTTCAATATTCAATAGTTTCAATGAGATCCCCCCCCCCCAATTCTTCTAAACTCTAGTGAGTACAGGCCCAGAGCCTCAAACACTCCTCGTATGTTAACATTTTCATTCCCGGAATCATCCTCATGAACCTTCCCTGGATCCTTTCCAACGGAAGTACATCCTTTCTTAGATAAGAGACCCAAAATTGCTCACGATACTCCAACTGCAGTCTGACCATTACCTTATAAAGCCTCAGCATTATATGCTTGTTCTTATATTCTAGTCCCCTTGAAATGAATGCTAATTTTCCTTCCTTACCACCAACTCAGGGACTCCTGCACATTGACTCAGATGTTAATGAGCAACACTCACAAAATGCTGGAGGAACCAGCAGGTCAGGCAACCTCTATGGAGGGAAATGAACAATCAGCATTGGGTCTGAAGCATCAACTCGTTACTCCCATCAGTAGATTCCTTGCCTACTGAGTTCCTCCAACTTTGTGTGTGTGTGTGTGTGTGTGTGTGTGTGTGTGTGTGTGTGTGTGCGCGTGTGTGTGTGTGCGTGTGTGTGCGCGCGCGCACTCAAGATTTCCATCATCTGCAGAATCTTTTGTGTCTAAGACTCTGCCTTGTGAGCGAGACTCCACTGACCTCCTAGGAAGAGAACACCAAAGATTCATTATCCTCAAGTGAAGAAATTCCTTCCCATTTTATTGTTGAATGGCCAGTCCTTTTGAAACTGTGACCCCTGGTTCTAACCTACCTTGTTAGTTCCATAGAATTTTGCATATCTGTACAACATCTCTCTTTTTTTTAAACAGAGTTCAAGAGCTGAGAGGTAACGTTACGGATCTATAAAACCTTAGCTAGTCCACACTTGGAATGCAAACAACAGGAATTCTGCAGATGCTGGAAATTCAAGCAACACACATCAAAGTTGCTGGTGACCAGCAACTTTGATGTGTGTTGTCCACACTTGGAATATTGTGTTCAGTTCTGGTTCCCTCATTATAGGGAGGATATGAAAGCTTTAGGTTGCAGAGGAGATTTACCAGGATGCTGCCTGGATTAGGGAGCAAATCTAATGAGGTAAGGTTAAGTGAGCTGGAGTGAAGCAGGATGAGAGGGAGAGGTGACTTGATAGTGTGTAGGATAAGAGGAACAGAATGGACAGCCAGTGCCATTTTCCCAGGGTGACAATGGCTAATACAAGAGGGCATTATTTTAAGGTAATTGGAGGAAAGTGCAGGGGCGAAGTTAGTGATAGTTGTTTGTTTGTGTTTTTTTTTATTACACAGAGTGGTAAGTGCATGGAACACACTGCAAGGGGTGGTGGTACAGCCAGGTATGTTAAGGACATTTAAGAGATTCTTTGGTAGGCACGTAGATTACAGAAAAATGGAGGGCTGTGTAGGAGGGAAGAGTTAGATTGATCTTGGAGTAGATTAAAAGGTTAGTACTTGTGGGCCAAAGGGCCTGTACTGTGCCGTAACGCTCAATGTTCTATTACTAGCTAAAATCCAGCCCGTCATTCCACTCCCTTTCTGTGTAACTGATGGACGTGCCGTATGTCACCCGTTGCACAACACTCAAGCCTTTGCTGTTTCAACAGTTGCCAGCAGTGTTTAGTAGCTATAAAGTTCTAGTTGCATAGAATATGCACTTTGGTCATTCCTCTAACTTGCACTTATTCAGTACTTCAACATGGTAAAAAGTTTCAAGATGCTTCATGTGCAATTCTCAAACAAATTTGACACTGCACAGTGTGAAATTTTAAGACAGCAAACTAATAGCGTTGTCAAAGAAGCAAGAGGCAGGAATCAAAGGAGTGTAGCGATTTGGAGAGTTTTAGTAAAAAAAGAGAGAAAGATTAGCTTGATTTGTCATGTGTGTGTTGAAATGTACAGTGAAATGCATTGTTTGCATCAAATCAATTCTCCGAGGGTCACCGTGGGCAGCCCGCAAGTGTTGTCACGCTTCCAATGCTAACCTAGCATGACCACAATTTACCCTAACCCCACCCGTATGTTGGAGGAAACCAGAGCACCCAGAGAAAACCCATGCAATCACAGAGAAAGTGTACAAACTCTTTGCAGGCAGCAGCAGGAATCAGTGTTCACTGGCGCTAACCACTACACTACCCAGAAGACAAGGTCATGGAGAGATTTGAAAGATGAGCACTAAAGTTCATCTGCCAGAGCAGAGTGGATCAACAAACAGTTGATGGTGTTGGGAATTAATCATAAATAGACTAACAACTGATGGAACTCATGTTCTCATGTGCAGATGAGAAACTCAACACAGGAATATGTGCTGTTATAAATAATAACAACATTTATAGAGCACAGGCAGTGTAGTTCAGGGTGCTTTACAAAAGGATAAAGTACAAACATGAAGATAAACTTGTAAAGTAAACAGTTTTTGAGCTGGTGTTTAAACTATCAACTGAGTCTGTATCCCTTATAGTTTTACGTATTGAATTCTGGGTACATAGAGCTCATCAGCCTGGGAAGGCAGTCCATCTAAGAGAGGGAAAACTCTGATCTCAAACCTCCGCTGCCTTGCGGCCATACCCACTCATGGGAAAGGCTTCGGGAATAAACCGAGGACAAATCCGGAGCTGGGGTCCCTAAGGCAGTCCGACGTTGCCTTCAACCTCGTTCTGGCAACTCCTGCGACAACACTGGTGCCAAGCTGTATCAGCCCTTGCCCTTCCCTTGGACAACATCAGTGTCATGGAAAGGGGAGACTTGCAGCATGGGCAACTGCCGGTCTTCCATACAACCTTGCCCAGGCCTGCACCCTGGAGAGTGAAGACTTTCCAGGCGCAGATCCATAGTCTCGCGAGACTAACGGATGCCTCCACCACCACCATTATTGAATTCCACAGTTTAGGAGCATAGTTCAAAAAAGCTGACCTGACAATTATCTTTTGAGGGGGATTGTTTAAGTTGAAGAGACCAACATAAGACCAATGAGCTCGAGCAGGGGTATAAAACAGAAGTGATTCTGTGATGTACTTCAGTGTCAGCCCATTAAGAGCTTTAAAAACAAGTAAGAGAATGTTAAAATCAATTCTGTAAGAAATAAGGAGCCAATGCAGAGTAGCTAGTATGGGAGTGATAAGCTCCCTTATCCACATTGAGTGTGATAGTTCTGTGGCTTGGTTACTGGATTAGCAATATTGAGATACTGTCTTAACAGTTTCAGATCCATCAAGGACAGCTAGGGAATTTAATTTCATTATAGAAAGGATTTTGAGGCTTTGGAGAGGGTGCAGGAGAGTTTACCTGGACATTACCTGGATTACAGAGAATGTGCTCTAACGAGAGGTTGGACAAACTTGGGTTGTTTTCTCTGGAGTGATGAAGGCTGAAGGGAGATCTGATAGAGGTCTGTAGATAGATACTTTATTGATCCCAAAGGTAATCACAGTGTCACAGTAGCATTACAAGTGCACAGATATAAATATTAGAAGAGAAATAAGAAAGAATAAAAAAAAGTTGCCTCAAACAGTCTAACAGGAGGAGTTCATCACTTCCCCAGCTATAGGTTAATTCATTATAGAGCCTAATAGCCAAGGGTAAGAATGCCCTCATATAGCACTCTTTGGGGTTACGCAGTTGTCTTAGACTATTATTAAAAGTGCTCCTCTCTTCAGCCAAGGTGACATGCAGAGGGTGAGAAACATTGTCCAGAATTGCCAGGATTTTTTGTAGAGTCCTTTGTTCTACCACAGTCCAGTTTGACTCCTAAAACAGAGCCAGCCTTTCTAATCAGTTTATTGAGACTGTAGGTATTACCCATGTTGATGCCATTGCCTTAGCACACCAACCACCGCATAGAGCATTGTACTGGTGACAACAGACTGGTAGAACATGTGAAGGAGAGGTCTGCATACTCCAAGGGCCCTCAGTCTCCTCCAGAAGTAGAGGCGACACTGCCTCTGTGTTGGTGCTGCACTCAACTCTGTTATCCACGTGCACCGTCAGGTACTTGTAGGTCCTCACCACATCCATGTCCTCACCATCAATAGTAACAGGGAGCAATCCAGACTTAAAGGGTCTTAGCCTGAAATGTCGACTACTTTTTCCATAGAAGCTGCCTGGCCTGCTGAGTTCCTCCAGTACTTTTGTGTGTTGCTTACTCTTCCTAAAGTCCATCACCATCTCTTTCGTCTTACTGATGTTGAGATGCAGATGATTCAGCTTGCACCATTTGACAAGGTCCTCCACCAGGGCCCTGCTTTCAGCCTCCTGTCCTCCCTTAATAAACCCAACTATTGCTGAGTCATCAGAGAATTTCTGCAGATGACATGACTCATGGTTGTATCAAATGTCCAAGATATACAGGGTAAACAGAAAGGAAGCCAATACAGTCCCCTGTGGGGTTCCAGTGCTGCTAAAAGCCATGTCTGACACACAGCTCTGAAGCCACAAACTGTGGTCTTTCAGTCAGATAGTCTTTTGTCCAGGGTACAATGGAAGTGCCAACCTGCATTGAACGATTATTTATATTATCTTGTATTATCATTATAAGACTATGAGAGGCATAGATAGACAGGCAATATTTTTCCAAGGGTTGGAATGTCTAATATCAGAGGGCATGCATTTAAGGTGAGGGGGTAAGTCCAGAGGAGATGTGAGGGGCAAGTTTTTTCACACAGTGGTGGGTTCCTAGAATGCTCTGCCTGGGCTGGTGGTAGAGGCAGAAACATGAGAGACTTTTCAGAGACGATTATGACATGATAGAGAGACATGAATGTGTGGGAAATGAAAGGATATGTACATTGTGTAGGTAGAAGAGATTAGCTGACTTTTTTTCACTAATTTCATTGGTTCGGCACAACATTGTGGGTCAAAGAGACCGTTTCTGTGCTGTACTCTTCCATGTTCTGTGTTCACTTTAGTTAGAGATACAGCAGCGTAACAGGCCCTTACGGCTCAATGTGCCGGTGCCAATTATACCACGTGACCAATTCGTCTACCAGCCAATTATACCACGTGACCAATTCGTCTACCAGCCAATTATACCACGTGACCAATTCATCTACTAGCCAGTGCATCTTTGGACTGTGGGAGGAACGAGGAGCATCTGGAGGAAACCCATGCGGTCACGGGGAGAACATGACAGATAGCAGAGGGAATTGAACCAACCCGTAACTGGCGCTGTAATAACGTTACGCTAACCGCTGTGCTGTCCCTTATTAGGAGCTACAGAAAGGTAACACCCCCTTCTAGCCCAAAGAGCCCGTACGGCCCAATTAATTGATTGTTGGAATGAGGATGATGAGTATGAATGCATGGGTGGGGGGGTCAGGGTGCGAGAGAAGTGTTGTTGATCTTTGAGAATAAGCCATTGAATAAGCCTGAGTCACTGCCTGAGTCAGTGGTGGAGGTAGATACACTAGTGAAATTTAAGAGACTACTAGACAGGTATATGGAGGAATTTAAGGTGGGGGGTTATATGGGAGGCAGGGTTTGAGGGTCGGCACAACATTGTGGGCCGAAGGGCCTGTACTGTGTTGTATTATTCTATGTTCTATGTTCTATGACCCTACATTCTCTTGAATTCCAGAATCAGAATCACTTTTTTGCCAGTATGTGAAACATACCAGAATTGATTGTAGTTCGGTGCCAAGCGTAAAACACAGAATAATACCATAACAGACAACACAATAGCAACCAACAATTTACAAGATAACAGTGCAAATAGCTATGAGCAATCAAACATCAATAATTAAACTTAAATATGAACAGACTCGATAATTATCAACAGAGCAAGGAGAGCAGAAAAGACCATTTAACGGATGTTGTGCAGGGGCAGTTAGAGTTCAAGTTCAAGAATATTATCACCTAACTGTACATATATCTCCTATGCAACCTAAAGTTTTCACATCCTCCTTATAATGAGGGGACCAGAACTGAACACAATATTCCAAGTGTGGGCTAGCCAAGGTTTTATAGATCTGCAACGTTACCTCTCAGCTCTTGAACTGATTCCACCGACTAATGAAGACCACCAACACACCATGTCTTCTCAACCACCATAACAAGTTGCATGGTCAGCATAGACATGGACCGCATGATCACTCTGTTCATCCACACTGCTAAGAATCCTGCCATTAACTCTGTATTCTGCCTTCAAGTTTGATCTTCCAAACTTTATCATTTCACACATCTCCATTTGCCACTTCTCAGTTCAGCTTCCTATTAATGTCCTATTGTAACCAACACTATCAAAACACCAACAACCTTTGTATCATCTGCAAACTTACTAACCCACCTTCCACTTCCTCATCCAAGTCACCTATAAAAATCACAAAGAGTAGGGGGCCCTGTGGAACACCACTGGTCACCGACCTCCAGGCAGAATACTCTCCATCTACAACCACACTGTGCCATCCGTTGGCAGCAAGCCAAATTCGAATCCATGCAGCCTCATTTCCCTGAATCCCATTCCTCCTGACTTTCTGAACAAGCCAATTACGGGGCACCTTGTCGAATACCTTACTAGAATCCATTATCACCACATCTACCACACCACCTTCACCAAAGTGCTTTGTCACACCCTCAAAAGATTCAATCAGGCTTGTGAAATACGACTTGCTGACTATCCCTAATCGGACTAAGTCATAAATCCTGTCTCCAAGAACCTTCTCCAACAGTTTTCCTGAACGATGATTTGAGACTCACTGGTCTATAATTCCCAATTATATCATTGTAATCCAGGGAGCGGGAAGCGCAGAATCAAATATCGCTATGATGATTGTACGTTCTAGTATCAATTGTTTGGTGACAATGAAGAATAAAGTATATTTAATATTCCAAACCTGAAAAAAATCCAAAACAGAAACACTTCTAGCCTCAAGCATTTCAGATAAGAGATACTGAACCTTGCTAAGAAATGAGTTACACTTTCTGTTGTGCGCTTTCCTGAGAACATATAGCGAGAACACAGTGTATGTTTACGATAGGCATCCTTAAAAACAATAACAACACTTCCAAAATTTCTTTCTGAAATTAAGTTGATGATTAAATTGAGAAAATGCTACATTAAAAAACGTGTCCTGAAGACTGAAGTGTCCTGAATATTGGGGCAATATAAATTAGAAAAGACAAATTTAAAAGTTGCACAAGAAATATTAAGAACAAGGATATATCTATACATAGCTCATTGTAAGTAGTAAGGAAAAGAGTTTCTTAAACTGCCGAGAACTTATAAATAGAAACATAGGACAGAATATTGTGTAATCTGTTCTGGCCCAAAAATACAAGAGATATGATGTCTTTGTAGAAAGTACAGAGGAGATTTAACCAGAAACTTCAGTAAAGTGGTAGTTCAGTCACGGCAAAAGACTAGGGAATCTGGACATGTTCTCCTGAGAGTGTCGGTTGCATGGGTAACTGACAGAGCTTAAAATCATGAAGGTATAAACAGATTAGATTTCAGGATCATTCCCATCGGAAAGGGAGTTTGTTCTAAGTAAATATATTATCAAAGTACAAATACGTCACCATATACAAGCCTGAAATTTGTTTTCTTGTGGACATACTCAATAAATCCAAGAACCACAACAGAATCAATGAAAGACCGTATCCAACAGGACAGACAAACAGCCAATGTGCACAAGACAACAAATGTAAATGAAAAAAGAAAAGAAATAAGTAAGCAATAAATATTGAGAACATGAGATGAAGAGTCCTTGAAAGTGAGGCCATTGTGGGAACATTTCAGTGAAGTAAAGTGAGGTGATGGTTGAAGTGTCCCAGGTGGGGAGGGGTCTGAGACTCCTGCACCTCCAGTGGGGAAAAAAGTGTTGCAAGAAATTATTTATTTATATTTAACGATAGAGCGCGGGGCAGGGCCTTCACGCCACACCACTCAGCAACCCATGACAAACCCTAACCTAATCACAGGACAATTAGCAATGACCAATTAGCCTACCCCGTACATCTTTGTCTATGAAAGGAAACCGGAGTACCTCGGGAAAACCCACAGGGAGGACATAGAGAGACTCCTCGCAGAATAGCGCCGAAACTGAACTCTGAAACTTTAATAGCATTACAGTAACAACTAGGCTACCGTGGCACCCAATGTGTAAACAAATCAAAAGAATTGGTAAATGAACCGGGAAACACACAAAATGCTGGAGGAACTTAGCAGGCCAGACAGCAGCTATAGAAAAAAAAAAGTACTCTTTTCCATAGATGCTGCCTGACCTGCTGAGTTCCTCCAGCATTCCGTGTGTATTGCTTGGATTTCCAGCATCTGCAGATTCTCTCAGGTTTGTAAATGAACTGGAAATAATGTGTGGATTTCTGTGTTTTTTTTTGTACTACAGCTGGTTCAGGACAGGGCGGTAGTGAAACTGATTGAAGAAATATCCTGTAGGACTATGTGTGAAAGAAAGGGAATTAATTTGCTCTTCTGTACATAAAACAGAAACATTATTTTCCCCTGTCCACAAATACTGCTTCACATGGTAATTTTCAGAACTTCCCGATTTAAAATCAAAAAACCAGAGTTTGGAAAAGTGAGATTGTAAACAGAAGTTTCTAGGAGCATTGAATTCTTCCAGAAATATTTATGGAGCATAGACCAAGCTGAAACAGAGGAACAAATTAAATTGCTTTTCTTTCTCTCCCCAGACACACATTACTACAGATGTACTGTGGAGAACATTCTAACTGGCTGCAACCTTTCTGGAATGGAAGGGCAACTGCACAGGATTGGAAAAAGCAATCACAGCCAGCTCCATCATGGGCACTAGCCTCCCCCACATCAAGGACACCTTCAAGGCAATGCCTCAAAAAAAAAAGCAGCACCATCATTAAGGGCCCCCACCACCCAGGACATGCCCTCGTCTCATCGCTACCACCAGGAAGGAGGTACAGGAGCCTGAAGACACACACTCAACATTTCAGGAACAGTTTCTTCCCCTCTGCCATCAGATTTCTGAATAGACAATAAATCCATGTACACTACCTCACATTTTTTTCTTTTTGTTTTGCTCTCTTTTTGCAATACTTAATTTAACAATTTAAAATACATTTCCTATTGATACTTATAACTTCTTAGTTGTCGATTGTAATGTACTGTTGCCACAAGACATATGCCAGTGACATTAAGCCCGATTCTGAATCACTAACTGCTCTATTCAGTATATACAGATTTTTGATTTTTATATTTCAGATTCCCAATTAATCTGATAAATAACTTGACGGGCAGATTGGTCTCTTTCCAACATAGTTGTTTTACGAAGTCCTATTTACTTTGCAAAGCCCCTCTTGCACGCGTCCTTGCCGACTACTCTTGCTTTGCTTAATACCTTCTCTCGTGACTATGCAGTGCCATCCTCCGCCTTTCAGTGAGTCACTCTGTCCAACCGCACCACCTTCAAACGTTTCAGACGTGACTCCTAATACCCAACCATGGGCAAACTGTCAAAAGCATCACAATCTCTGCAGACTTTAAATCCCCGTTATTTCTTTTATAAAAGTTCAAAGTAACTTTATTATCAAAGTACATATATGTCACCAAATACAACCCTGAGATTCGTTTTCTTGCAGATATACTGAATAAATCCAATAACCATAATAGAATCAATAAAAAAAAAACTGCACTCAACAGAGTGGACAATCAATGTGCAAAAGACAACAAACCGGGCAATATAAAAGAAAATAAATGATTAGCAGTAAATATAGAGAAATGAGGATAAGTTGTGGTGTTCTTTTTTCACTATTTATTTATTTTGCAAATTTTATGATTTTGCGAAGAGCTGCCGCCACACATAAAAGAAATTTCTCGTAATAAACACACGGATAATAAATACTTTGGAACTGCGTCAAATTTCCGAGCGGTCCATGAACCGATTTTACCTTATTCCTTAGGTTTTGGAACTGAAAGTAAATTTTATGTTTGCACTGAATTGCTGTCGCTAAACAACAAATTGGTTAGATTTTAATTCCAATGTGCTCACCCTGCGCACCTAATGGAGAACAGGGCAGTTCAAAGTTCAAGGCTTACACCCAGTGCTAACTCAGCCCTGTCAAATGTTGTCCAGGCTACTATCTTGTAGATTAAAGAGTGGGTTATTTTGCTTATTCGACACCGAACAAGTAGTTAGAGGTTTAGAGAAGACATTTAGAGAGACTGACACACCTCTCAGCAGAGACATCTTACTGCGACTTCCAGCTCAGTCTTCACAGCAAGTCTTTCACTCCAGGCAGCACATTCAATTCGCTTGTGTTTCACGACCGTAAATAAATCATTACAGTACAAAAACAGATTTAGAAAATGCAATGCATATTTTTGAAGACAATTAATGATTAACTCAGTTGATTTTTACGTAAACGTTTTTTGACGAAAGTTCCAACTTGTTGAAATGACTACCCGCCAACGGAGAACGATCGCTTGTTGCTTGACACCCACACCAACCAATAGATGAGGCGTTTACTCGCCTGCGCAGCTGTTTTGATTGAGAGTTGGGTGGAAGTGTTGATTGACATAGAAAATAACCAATAGAAAGCGGCCAAAAGGGGTGGGCGCTTACTGGCGCCTTTTCTGCGCATGCTCACTGTTCAGCGGGTGGAGGTTTTGGTCGCGGGCGGTGGATAGGTAGGTCAAGGTCTGGTGAGGAACTTTTTAAATGTGGATCGTTACCTGAGAGAAGCCGAGTCAATGCTTCTCGATGAAGAAATGGATTCATACTGAAATGGGGAAGTGCTTGAGGTTAGAATCCATGCCCAAGTGAACGTGGTCATTTTCCTTATATGATCGGGCCGTGTGGAGCCCGAGGTGATTTAAGTCAATTCTGGCGATGGGACAAGTGTGTTCACTTTCTTCAGTTAACTAGATCACACTGAGGCTTACTATCAGTGACTCATAGGGCGTGACTTTTGTTTTTTTCGGGAGCGGTGCAGTTAAAAATTACAAAATAAATCAATAGTGCCAAAACATAAGGATCAGTTTATGGGCTGTTCCGAAATCCGAAGGGGGAAGGGAAGAACTGACATCCTTTATTGTTAGCTAGCTCTCACATTTTAAATACAAACTTTAGGAGAGGGGAAGGCAACCTGGGCCATGTGTCAAGTATCAGCTGTTCTTTTAGTTAAAGTTGTCTATGCCTTGACGGGGCATTGATTAGTAGGGAAAGGGAACTTTAAAGAGGGTAGGTGTGCCGATCTCTGCAAATGGTCAGTGATGACTAGCCCACTGCGCAATCTGAGTTCAAAATGAACTTTACTGATGGAATCAGTGCTGGAAAACAAGTCTGAGGCCATGCAATGAAACATGAGGCTAAAAATGAAAAGCATAAACGTGCAAACATTGTAAATCTGCCAGGGTGCCATGGTAGCGTGGCAGTTAGTGTGATGGTATTACAGCTTGGGCCTTTGGAGTTCGGAGTTCAATTCTGATGCTGTCTATAGGAAATTTGTACGCTCTCCCTGTGACTGGGTGGGTTTCCTCCAGGTGCTCACAGTCCAAAGACGTACTGGTTAGTCTGTTAATTGGTCATTGTGAATTGTCCGTGATTAGGCTGAGATTAAATCAGAAGATTGCTGGGTGCTGTGGCTTGTTGGGCCAGAAAAGCCTTTTCTGCACTGTCACTAAATAAAATAAATAAACTTGATCTATGCCTCTTGCACACATCGAACAGGTCATGCAAGACTGTATGTAGCATCTGACAATAATAACCCAATTCCAGGCAGCAAATAAACTTTCTCTTGAGTGTTGAGATAGGTGAACAAAATCGGCTGATGAAGAGCCACATGTCCTTTATCTCCATAGTTCTCAGTTATTTGCAGAGATTTCTATTCTTTGCCAACTAATAAAATGTATGTACACTGTTGAAAATTGCAGTGGCTGACCTCTCACCTAATTACTGTGTTAATCCACATGACAGTCTGGGGAAGTCAGCTTCATTAGTTTGACCTTTGTAGTTTGAATGCAAACGTGTTCATAAACAAGTACAAAGTGTATTTATTTAACCTCTGACTTAGTTTTTCCCAGTCAGTTTCAAAACATGGGTTTTAATGAAATTGATATGCCACAGAATATCAATCAGATTTATCCTGCTAAATCTTTTTACACAAGTACCTACTTCCATCAGCACAAGCAAATGTATTAGGAGAAGGGGTGGCCACTTAAACTCCAGCTTATTCTGTCATTAGACAAAGATCATTGCTGGCTGTAACCACTACTCCACATTTCCAGCTGACAGAAGAACTTTTCACCCACTTACTTATCAACAATACCTCTCTTCCTCTCTCCATCATTCTCTCCTTTGTCTCTTTACCTCTGAAGCAGACTATTTGAATATTTTCACACTAGATACTTGTGTGCCACTAAAAAAAATCTCTGCTCTCCCTTATTTTTAAGCAGTGATCCTTTCTTCTTCATTTTCTCACACGAGGTAACATGTTCAAGTTTATTGTCATGGGCATACACACCCAGGGTACAAATGGCATGAAATGTACTGTAGTTTTATGCAGGAGCAGCAAAATACACTTCAAGCATAAATCAAATTATACATAGTGGTTTTCCGTCATGTCCTGCGATGACAGAAAATCTGTGTGGGAGAGTTTAAAGTGGAAGAGCCATTGCACTGGGCCAGATCCACTCTCTCATCCTCAGAAGTCCAGGTCCAATGGTACGAACAAGCATCACAAACTGGGGTCTTCCTTGATTTCAAAAGATGCCCATGAAATCTTCTGTGCCTTATCTTTCCCTTTGCTTTACACAGAGCATTACAGAACTGCCTTCCTGGTCGTTAGATTTCACTGTAGATCTCATCCGCCCAGTATGTTGGAGCCGACTTCACGTGCTGGGACAGGAATGTCCCTATCTCACTGGGGTATGAGGCTGCCAGTTACCCTCATGTGCTTTAGCCTGCCTGATGAAGCAGTATACAGGGCTGTGGCTGCTGTCACATGTAAACTGCTACTTGGAGCCACAGGTGAGAGCTGAATGTCTGGTGGGGACCCAAAGGTGAGAGAGCTACCCCAGAATGGACATGACAAGCCCCTTCACCAGAGGTGCTAACCCTCCCTGGACATCCCATGCACCTCAAATTATGCATAACTCACCACAAAATAAACAACAGTAGTGCAAATTGGAGACACAAGAGATTCTGCAGATGCTAGAAATCCTGAGCAACACACAAAATGCTGGAGGAACTCAGCAGGTCGGACAGTGTATTATGGCTCAGTAGCGCAGTGGTTAGCATAACGTTATAGAGAGGCAGCTGTAAGATGGGGGTCAATTCCTGCCACCGTTTGTAAGGAGTTTGTATGTTTTCCCCGTGACCATGTGAGTTTGCTCCCACATTCCAAGGACGCTATGGGTAAGTTGTGGGCATGCAACGTCGGAGCCGGAAGACTGGCAACATTTATGGATTGCCCTCGGCACCTCGTCAGACTATATTGATCATTGACACAAACGGCACATTTCACTAATGTTTCAATATTTCATTGTACATGTGACAAATAAAGCTAATCGCTATTCTTAATCTCTCCTTTCCCTGTTATTTGCACAGACTGGGTGAATCGTGGCCTGGTATGGAAACAGCAATGCCTCTGAATGTGAAATCCTACAAAGGGGAGATTGGGCCCAGTACACCACGGCTAAAGCCCTCCCAGCCATGGAGCGCATCTGCATGAAACTTGCAGGAAAGCAGCATCCATCATTAGAGATCCCCACCACCTAGGTCATGCTCTTTTCTCACTGCTGTCACCAGGAAGGAGGTACAGGAGCCTCAGAACTCGCACCACCAGGTTCAAGAACAATTATTACCCCTCAACCGTCAGGCTCTTGAACAAAAGGGGATAATGTGAGGGGCAGGTTTTTTATGCAGAGCGTGATGAGTGCGTGGATTGGGCTGCCGGTGGAGGCAGATACGATAGGGTCTTGTAAGAGACTCCTGGATAAGTACATGGAGTTGAGGGCTATGGGTAATCCTAGGTAATTTCTGAAATAAGTACATGTTCGGCACAGCATTGTGGGCCGAAGGGCCTGTACTGTGTTGTAGGTTTTCTATGTTTCTAACTACACTCATGTCCCATCATTGAGATGTTTCCAACAACCAATGGTCTCACTTTACGGATTTGATCTCATGTTCTTGTTATTTATTGCTATTTATTTATATTTTTATTTGCACAGTTTGTTGTCTCCTGTACTCTGATTGATCTTGTTACAGTTGCTGTTATATAGATTTGCTGAGATTTCCCACAGGAAAATGAATATCATGGTTGTATATGGTGTCATATATGTACTTTGATAATAAATTTACATTGAGCTTTATGGAATGCTCCAGTTCAGTGGCCTTGGTGATTTAGACTTGAGTTAATTTAAAATAAAAAGATTCTCAACATTAGGGAAATCAAAGGATATGGGGATAGTGCAGAAAAATGGAGGAGAGGTAGATCAGTAGAACCAGCCTTAAAGGGCTGGATGCATTACACTCTCAGTCTTCATTTGATTTCTCCATTATAGAGACTGCATTTTCTGCACCAAATCCAAGCAAGAACAGCATTTCTTCTTCTTATCCATATTTCAGACCAGATGTTGCTCTTACCTAGGACAATCTTGATTTTCTCCTTAGTAAACAACAAGGAAAAATTTTCATTAAAAATTCCACCGCTCCTCTGTGGCTCAAGATATAGGTGGTCCTGCTGATCTTCAAAGGAACCTACTCTGTCCCTATCCATCCTTTTATTTTTAATAGAACTCTAGAACCACTTGGTTCCTTATGGTTGTTATGGACACGCATGGTACTGGGGATGAACTCTCACTACTAATTAAATGCACCCAACAGTGTGTGTCTCAAATAGCCTCCGACAATCAAAATCCAGCTCCTGGCGTTCACATGTGGCTTAGTTACTAATCCTGGTGGAACCATTTCTACTGACAGGAAAAAGGTTACTGGTGCCTTGAAACCAATCACTTCGGGCAGATGGGGCTCGTCAGCCATTGTTGGCTGCTCATCTGGGAGAAGGAAAACTGTGACCTCAAACTTACACTGCCTTGAGGCTACACCTAGTTATGGGGAAGTCTTTGGGAATGAACCTGGAGAAAAAATCTGGAGCTGGAGTCCTAAGGCAGCTGAGTTCAATGCAGATTGGCAATTCCTGCGATGCTATAGGTGTCAAACTGTATTGGTCTCCTCTTTGCTTTGGATTCATCAGCTGCGTGTGTGGAGCGGAGGACATCGAAGCACAGCTGTTGGAACGGCTTAACGAGTCACCATGGTATGCTATTCAGGTCGACGAGTCTACCGATGTCGACAACAAGGCGATACTGCTGGTTTATGTGCCATATATATTTCAAGACGATGTGCATGAGGATATATTGTGTGCACTAACACAACTAGGGCAGAACTATTCAAGTTTTTGAATGACTACATGTCAGGCAAACTGGACTGGTCATTCTGTTTTGGAATATGCACAGACGGGGCTGCAGCTATGACTGGACGGCTGGCTGATTTCACTACCCGAGTCAAAGAGGTTGCTCCTGAATGCCAGTCTACCCACTTTCAAATCTCTTACTAGCTTTTCTTTCAGTTAGTCCTGAGGAAGGGTCTCGGCCCGAAATGTTGACTGTACCTCTTCCTAGAGATGCTGCCTGGCCTGCTGCATTCACCAGCAACTTTGATGTGCGCTGCTTAAAATGTTATGATGCTATTGACTTATAAGTGACTTATAATTGACTTATCACTATATTCATGGGAGGAAAATATGCGCTGTGTGTTTAATATTAAATTTATTAGATAAACCCTTTTAGAAACAAAGTTGAGTGTATTAGCCACTTATAAGTGATTTATAGTTGACTTATCACCTGTATTCTGGTCGTGATTAACACCGCCCCCCCCCCCCCGCCCCGTCAGCCGGTCCGCAAGAATATTGTCAATATTAAGCCGGTCCGCGGTGCAAAAGAGGTCAGTGACCCCTGACATAGACAGCTGGGACCAACATCCGTGGTTGACCCTGATCAATGGAGGACTTCCAGAACCACTTGGGATTTTCCTCAACTTTACCTGCCAGAATCATCTCCGAGGTATCATCTTCTTTCAGTCACGATTCAGTGATGCTTCCAACATCATACATGCCAATCTGTAACTGCTACAAGTTCATCTACCTTTTTCTGTATACTGTGCACATTCAAATATAACACCTTCAGTCCCGTATTCACCCTTTTCGATTTTGTCTGCCTTTTACATTGGATCTCATCCTGTTGACTGCAATTTTGCCCTATCATCAGCTTCTCCTTGCTATGAGTCTCACTACACATTGCCTCTTTTGTAAAACAACTATCTTATCTTCAGCACTATCACCCCGGTTCTCATCCATTGCCAAATTAGCTTAAACCCACCCGAACAACTCCAGCCAACCTGCCCGCAATGATATTGGACCCCCTTGGATTCCAGTGTAACCTGCTGCTTTTATACAGGTACCTTCCCCAGAAGAGATCTGAATGATCCATAGATCTGAACCCCTGCCCCTCTGCACCAGTTCCTCAGCCACACATTCACCTGCCAAATCATCCTTTTCTTACCCTCACTGGCACGTGGCACAGTTACTCTACTGGGGGTATTCTATAGGCCCCCTGGTAGCAGCAGAGATACAGAGGAGCAGATTGGGAGGCAGATTTTGGAAAGGTGCAAAAATAACAGGGTTGTTATCATGGGTGACTTTAACTTCCCTAATATTGATTGGCACCTGATTCATTCCAAGGGTTTAGATGGGGCAGAATTTGTTAAGTGTGTCCAGGATGGATTCCTGTCACAGTATGTGGACAGGCCAACCAGGGGGAATGCCATACTAGACCTAGTACTTGGTAATGAACCGGGTCAGGTCACAGATCTCTCAGTGGGTGAGCATCTGGGTGACAGTGACCACTGCTCCCTGGCCTTTATAATTATCATGGAAAAGGATGGAATCAAAGAGGACAGGAAAATTTTTAATTGGGGAAAGGCAAATTATGAGGCTATAAGGCTAGAACTTGCGGGTGTGAATTGGGATGATGTTTTTGCAGGGAAATGTACTATGGACATGTGGTCGATGTTTAGAGATCTCTTGCAGGATGTAAGGGATAAATTTGTCCCGGTGAGGAAGCTAAAGAATGGTAGGGTGAAGGAACCATGGGTGACAAGTGAGGTGGAAAATCTAGTCAGGAGGAAGAAGGCAGCATACGTGAGGTTTAGGAAGCAAGGATCAGATAGGTCTATTGAGGAATATAGGGAAGCAAGAAAGGAGCTTAAGAAGGGGCTGAGAAGAGCAAGAAAGGGGCATGAGAAGGCCTTGGTGAGTAGGGTAAAGAAAAACCCCAAGGCATTCTTCAATTATGTGAATAAAAAAAGGATGACAGAAGTGAAGGTAGGACCGATTAGAAATAAAGGTGGGAAGATGTGCCTGGAGGCTGGAAGTGAGCGAGGTCCTCAATGAATACTTCTCTTCGGTATTCACCAATGAGAGGGAACTTGATGATGGTGAGGACAATATGAGTGAGGTTGATGTTCTGGAGCATGTTGATATTAAGGGAGAGGAGGTGTTGGAGTTGTTAAAATACATTAGGACAGGTAAGTCCGCGGGGCCTGACGGAATATTCCCCAGGTTGCTCCACGAGGCGAGAGAAGAGATTGCTGAGCCTCTGGCTAGGATCTTTATGTCCTCGGGAATGGTACCAGAGGATTGGAGGGAGGCGAATGTTGTTCCCTTGTTCAAAAAAGGTAGTAGGGATAGTCCGGGTAATTATAGACCAGTGAGCCTTACCACTGTGGTGGGAAAGCTGTTGGAAAAGATTCTTAGAGATAGGATCTATAGGCATTTAGAGAATCATGGTCTGTTCAGGGACAGTCAGCATGGCTTTGTGAAGGGCAGATCGTGTCTAACAAGCCTGATAGAGTTCTTTGAGGAGGTGACCAGGCATGTAGATGAGGGTAGTGCAGTGGATGTGATCTATATGGATTTTAGTCAGGCATTTGACAAGGTTCCACATGATAGGCTTATTCAGAAAGTTAGAAGGCATGAGATCCAGGGAAGTTTGGCCAGGTGGATTCAGAATTGGCTTGCCTGCAGAAGGCAGAGAGTGGTGGTGGAGGGAGTACATTCAGATTGGAGGATTGTGACTAGTGGTGTCCCACAAGGATCTGTTCTGGGACCTCCACTTTTCGTGATTTTTATTAACGACCTGGATGTGGGGGTAGAAGGGTGGGTTGGCAAGTTTGCAGACGACACAAAGGTTGGTGGTGTTGTAGATAGTGTAGAGGATTGTCAAAGATTGCAGAGAGACATTGATAGGATGCAGAAGTGGGCTGAGAAGTAGCAGATGGAGTTCAACCCAGAGAAGTGTGAGGTGGTACACTTTGGAAGGAGAAACTCCAAGGCAGAGTACAAAGTAAATGGCAGGGTACTTGGTAGTGTGGAGGAGCAGAGGGATCTCAGGGTACATGTCCGCAGATCCCTGAAAGTTGCCTCACAGGTGAATAGGGTAGTTAAGAAAGTTTATGGGATGTTAGCTTTCATAAGTCGAGGGATAGAGTTTAAGAGTCGTGATGTAATGATGCAGCTCTATAAAACTCTGGTTAGGCCACACTTGGAGTACTGTGTCTAGTTCTGGTCACCTCACTATAGGAAGGATGTGGAAGCATTGGAAAGGGTACAGAGGAGATTTACCAGGATGCTGCCTGGTTTAGAAAGTATGCATTATGATCAGAGATTAAGGGAGCTAGGGCTTTACTCTTTGGAGAGAAGGAGAATGAGAGGAGACATAATAGAGGTGTACAAGAAAATAAGAGGAATAGATAGAGTGGATAGCCAGCGCCTCTTCCCCAGGGCACCACTGCTCAATACAAGAGGACATGGCTTTAAGGTAAGAGGTGGGAAGTTCAAGGGGGATATTAGAGGAAGGTTTTTTACTCAGAGAGTGGTTGGTGCGTGGAATGCACTGCCCGAGTCAGTGGTGGAGGCAGATACACTAGTGAAGTTTAAGAGACTACTAGACAGGTAGGAGGAATCTAAGGTGGGAGCTTATATGGGAGGCAGGGTTTGAGGGTCGGCACAACATTGTGGGCCGAAGGGCCTGTACTCTGCTGTACTATTGTATGTTCTACATGCAGCAATCCAGAGATTATGCGCTGGAGTTCCTGTTTCTCAGCTTTCTACCCAGCTCCCCAAAATCTCTCTTCAGGACCTCCTCACCCTGTCTACCTGTGCCATTGGTGCCAGTATGTACTAAGACTTCTGGCTGCTCACTCTTGCCCTTGAGAATGCCATGGACACAATCTGAGACATCCCTAATCCTGGCACCAGGGAGTCAACATATCGTCTGGATGTCTCTGGTGTCCACAGAACCTCGTCTCTATTCCTCTAACTAAGGAATCTCCTATCAACGCGGTAGTCCTCTTCACCTCTCTTCTCTTCTGAGCCATCGCACCAAACTCGGTCACTGTGGCTCCCCATGGTAGGTCATACCCTTCAATTGTATCTAAAGTTGACTTCCGGGTTGAGCATGGAGTGAGTGGGTGCGTATGAGTGTGGCTCCCGATTTTTATTGAAAATCTACCTGTTTATCTTTGCCGTATGTTCGAGATATCTTAATATTTAACATTGTGAACAACCCGGGACGTTGCTGGACACTGAAATGGCAAATACAATGTACCTTCGAAGTAAAACTGGGGAAAAAGATAGCGAAGCCTCGAGCAAGAAGGCTGATGTTACAGTAATGGCGCCGTTGCACGCTGCTGGACCTGGACCCAGACCTGCGCTGCCCGATAACCTGGAGAGGCTTCGTTTAGTGCTTCTTACTGACATGACACGAGCGGTGCATTCTGCTCTGAAAAGAGAACTTGAAGGTGCTTTATCACCAGTGAATGGAACATGGAACAAATTATGTCTTATTATGAGTTGCACGACGAATGCATTCGTGAGGTTGAAGACGGCCCGAATGATTACAGTGACCGACTAGTGAGCGCCGACGCCGCATTTCTGAAGGGAAAGCTAGGTGACCTCGAAAATCGGTCGCGGAGATCCAATTTGAGAGTGGTCGGCATTCCTGAAAACTTGTAAGGTTTGGACCCTGTTAGATTTATGACCGAGTTTTTTTACATAGTGCTGGGGACAAATTTCTTCCCAAGGCCTCTCGTGCTCACCGAGTTGGGCTTAAACCATCCGGTGTCTCTGGAGCCAAGCAAACGAGACCAAGAATGTTCCTGGTTCTCTTTCACTACTTTCAAGATAAGCAACGCGTCATCAATAGACGGAAGCAGGAGCTGTATTTCCGCGGACACCGCGTGTTTTTTCATGAAGATTTTAGTGCGGAGCTGAGGAGAAAACGAGCAGCTTTCAAGAAGGTGAAATCCCTGCTTTACGGGAAAGGGGTCAGGTTCGGCCTCTTGTATCCTGCCCGGCTCCGGGTCATGCATGAAGGTAAAAAGCATTATTTCGACACACCAGAGGCGGCCAAAGCGTTTTTCCATTTGCGCTGGGGAGAATAAGAACGGGAAGAGCAATTACTTTCTTTTAGGTTATTCATGCAGCATTGAAGGGGCCTCCTGCTGAGGCAAACTGTTAATTTTCGCAATCCACTTCTTTGTTCATTTTTTCCAGTTTAATTTGTGGAACGCGATCGGGTCAAACTGCTATGCCGCAGAATCTGATTAATGAAAACTTTCAACCAGCAAAATGTAAATATTTGGGATTTGTATCTCTGGCGTTTAGTTTCCTAGTTTTTTAATGCTTTGGTTAACCTGTGTTATCTTTAATATATATATAAAAGGTAGAATAAGTGATGGTATAAATTTTAAGCAGGGGAGCCACCCTAGATTAGATTGAAAGTTTGGTTGTATGGGGAACACTTTGGAAGTTTTTTGTTTGGTAATGCCTGCAATCCTTCTCAGTTGGGGAGGCAGGTCTAGGTTTCCGGGGTTAATTGGGTTTTTTTGCTGTTTGTGTAAAGGGGTGGCGGGAGTGTTTTGGGGGATTACCATGGCAGTTTATTCTTTTGTGTGTTACGGATTGGCCAGACTTTGTTTTCATTGTGCGTTATTGTGTGCAGCGTGCACCCTCGCACTGTTTTGGATTGTAGGCCCTGTGTGTCTTCATATGGCTAACATGGGCGATGCTGATGGAGGCCACCCTGTGAGGTTTATTTCTTGGAATGTAAAGGGGCTGAATGGTCCTGTTAAAAGAGCTAAAGTTTTCTCTCGTCTGAAACAATTAAAAGCAGATATACTATTCCTACAAGAGACAAGTTTAAGAGCGGAAGACCATAATAGACTTCGTAAAGCATAGATTAGTCAGGTTTTTCATTCCAGATTTAATAGTAGGTTCAGGGGGGTGGCAATATTAATCACCAAAAGAATGCAGTTCACACCATCTGATGTATCAGTGACCCTAATAGTCACTTTATTATAGTCTCTGGATCTCACTTTCAGATACCTGTTATTTTGGTAAATGTTTATGCCCCTAATTGGGATGACGTCCACTTTGCAAATAAGGTTTTGTCGTTTATACCTAACCTGAATACACACCAGCTAATCTTTTCAGGAGATTTGAACTGTGCTATTGACCCACTGCTTGATAGGTCTAGCCCTAGGGGAACATTTTCTGGTATGGCAAAGGCCTTCTTGATGTTTATGCAACAAAATGGTTATATGGATCCTTGGAGATTTTTGAATCCATGAGTTAAGCAATTCTCTTCCTTTTCTCATGTTCACCACTCCTGTTCCAGGCTAGACTATTTCTTTATAGATAGCTCCTTAATACCAATGATTAGACAAATTGAATACACTGCTATAGTTATATATGATCACTCGCCCGTGAAACTGGACCTATGTTTTCCTTTAAACATTAGAGAACAGCCTCTGTGGAGAATTAACCCCCTTTTGCTTTCCAATGAGAAATTTTACAGTTATATATCGGCTAACATTGACACATTCTTCGAGACTAACAAAACTGAGTCGGTATTGTATTCTTTACTTTGGGAAACTTTAAAAGCTTAGTTGAGGGGTCAAGTAATATCTTATACTTCACATGCCAATAAAGAACGTAGGAAGGAAATGCAAGTGTTGCTGCAATCTATTTTGGACCTGGACAGGCAATACTCTGAGGCACCCACTGCGGAATTATATAAAAGCTGGGCTGATTTGCAAGCGAAGTTTAATCTTCTCTCTACAAACCCATCAGAACAATTAATTCTTAAGACACGTGGCCTCTGTTATGAATATGGTGACAAAGCGAGCCAGTTTATGGCTCATCAGTTGAAGCGTCAAGCTGTATAATGACTTATTCCCCAGATAAGAGACACGCACCAAAACTTGACAAGCAATCCAAAGGAGATTAATAACATCTTTGCAACTTTGTATTCCTCTCTGTACACCTCAGAGTTTCCCTCAGATATAACAGATATGGAACGTTTTTTAGATAATTTGGAAATACCAACTCTTGAACCAGAGGAGGTGGAGAATTTAGATCGGGCTCTTGGGCAGGAAGAGATTAATAATGCCATTATGGCTATGCAGAGTAGTAAGTCCCCAGGCCCTAATGGTTGTCCGATAGACTTTTATAAGAAATTTAAAGATACGCGAATACCGGTCCTTCTAGAAGTGCTTCAGGAATCTTTGGAGAACAGTTCCTTACCCCCTACTCTTTCACAGGCAGCTATTTCATTACTTAAAAAGGACAAGGACCCGACTCAATGTGGATCATATCGCCCCATCTCACTTTTGAATGTGGATGTGAAAATTTTGGCTAAAGTGCTTACGTGCCGTTTAGAACGCCCCCTTCCCAAGATAATTTCAGGTGATCAAACAGGTTTTATTAAAAATTGCCATTCTTTTTTTAATATCCGTCGACTGGCTGATGTGGTTTATTCACCCAGTGATTCTCGGAGTCCGGAGGTTGTTATCTCCTTGGACGCAGAGAAGGCATTTGATAGAGTGCAGTGGGTATACTTGTTTAGTGTTTTAGAGAAATTTGGATTTGGCAGAATATTTGAGCCTGGGTTAAGCTATTATATCACTCGCCTGTAGCGTGTATACAGACAAATTATTTTCAATCTGACTGTTTCCCATTAACACGTAGCACTCGCCAAGGCTGCCCATTGTCTCCTCTTTGCAATTGCAATTGAGTCTCTTTTTATTACACTTAAGTCAACTACATTATTTCAAGGTGTTAGGAGAGAGGACATGGAACACCGTGTATCCCTATATGCTGATGACCACTTACTTTATGTTAGCGACCCTGCAGGTAGCAGTCCTGCTATTGTGTCATTGTTAGGTCAGCTTGGAATCTTCTCTGGAACTTTCAAAAAAGCAAATTGTATCTAAAGTTGTATACTTATTATTGAGGGGAATGGCCACAGGTGTACTCTGCACTGGCTGTACACTTCCCCTTCTGACAGTCACCCAGTTACCTGTCTCCTGCAGCCTAGAGCCTGGAGCTCCTGTCTTATCCCCTCCTCATTCTCCTGTATGAGTCAAAAGGCATTGAGTTTATAAGGTATTGTAAGGAACTGGTAAGAACACACTGAGTGTTGTGAGAAGTTTTGACCCACTGAACTAAGAAAGGATGTGCTGGCAGTGGAGAGGGTTCAGAGATTCATGAGAATGATCCAGGGAATGAAAGGGTTAATATATGAGGAGCATTTGATAGCTCTAGGCTAGTACTCACTGGAGTTTAGAAGAATGAGCAGGGTTGGGGGGTGGATATTGAATGGCCTAGATAAGAGTTTCCTATAGTTGGTGATGTGGGGGGAGGAGTTCTAGGATGTGGGCAAAGCCTCAGAATAGAGTGATGATCCTTTAGAAGTTCAAGGTAAATGTTTTATCGAAGTACATGTATGTCACTGTATACAACCCTGAGATTCATTTTCTTGTGGGCATACTCAATAAATCCATGATAGACATAATGAAAGACCGCACCAATTTGGATGCTCAGCAATTGTGCAAAAGGCAACAAAGTGGGGAAATACAAAATGAGGAATAATTAATAAATAAATAAATAAGCAACAAATATCAAGAATATGAGATGAAAAGACCTTGAAAATGAGGACATTTCAATGATGGGCAAGTGAAGTTGAGTGAAGTTATCCACTTTGGTTCAAGAGCCTGATGGTTGGGGGCTAATAACTGTTTCTGAACCTGATGATGTGAGTCCTGAGGCTCCTGTACCTTTTTCCTGATGGCAGCAGCAAGAAGAGAGCATGGCCTGGATGTTAGAAGTCCTTGATGATGGATGCTGCTTTCCTACAACAACGATCCGAGTAGATGTGCTCAATTGTGGGAGAGCTTTACCTGTGATGGACTAGGCTGTATCCACTATTTTTGTAGGATTTTCCATTCAAAAGCTTTGGTGTTTCCATACCAGACTGTGATGCAGCCAGTCAATAGGAGTCACTCTCCACAACACATCTATAGAAGTTTGTCAAATTTTTAGATGTCATTCAAAATCTTCACAAACTCCTAAGGATGTAGAGGTGCTGCATGCTTTCTTCATAATTGCACTTATGTGCTGAGCCCAGGGGAGGTCCTCTAACATGATAACACCAAGGAATTTAAAGTTGCTGACCCCCTCTGACTCTGATTCTCTGAAGAGGATAGGCTCATGGACCTCTGGTTTCCTGCTCCTGAACTAATGATCAGCTCCTTGGTCTTGCTGACATTGAGTAAGGAGTTGTTGTTGTGACACCACTCAGCCAGATTTTTAATTTCCCTCCTACATGCAGATTTGTCACCATAAGACGGTAAGATATAGAAGTGGAATTAGACCATTTGGCCCATTGAGTCTGCTCCACCATTTTATCATGGCTGAGCCATTTTTCCTCTCTGCCACTATCTCCTGCCTACCCTGCCCCCAACGTATTGCTTCATGCCCTGACTAATTAATAATCTATCAACCTCTGCATTAAATATACATAAAGATTTGGCCTCCACATCTCCCTGTGACAAAGGATTCCTCAGATTCACCACTTTCTGGCTAAAGTAATTCCTCATCTTTGTTCTAAAAGGACTCCTGTCTATTCTGAGGCTGTGTCCTCTGGTCTTAGACTCTCCCACCTAGGAAACATCCTCTCCACATCCACTCTATTGAGGCCTTTCACCATTTGATAGGTTTCTATGAGGTCACCCCTCATTCTTCTGAATTCCAGTAAATACAGTCCCAGAGACATCAAATGCTCTTCATATGACAAGTCATTTAATCCAGGTATCATTTTCAAAGGTCACCACCTTTGATTCGGCCTACAGCAGTGGTGTCATTAGCAAACTTAAAGATGGCAGACACAAAATACTCTGCAGATGCTGGGGTCAAAGCAACATGTACAACACGCTGGAGGAACTCAGCAGGTCGGGCAGCATCCCTAGAAATGAACAGTCAACGTTTTGGGCCGAGACCCTTCGTCAGGACTGTAGGGGGAAGGGGCAGAGGCCCTATAAAGAAGGTGGGGGGAGGGTGGGAAGGAGAAGGCTGGTAGGTTCCAGGTGTAAAACCAGTAAGGGGAAAGATAAAGGGGTGGGAGAGGAGGCAGGGAGGTGATAGGCAGGAAAGGTGAAGAAGGAATAGGGGAAAACACAATGGGTAGTAGAAGGAGGCAGAACCATGAGGGAGGTGATAAGCAACTGGAGGAGGGGGCAGAGTGAAACTAGGATGGGGGAGGGAATTACCAGAAGTTGGAGAATTCAATGTTCATGCCAAGGGGCTGGAGACTACCCAGACGGTATATGAGGTGTTGCTCCTCCAACCTGAGTTTGGCCTCATCATGGCAGTAGGGGAGGCCATGTATGGACATATTGGAATGGGAGTGTGAAGCAGAGTTGAAGTGGGTGACAACCGGGAGGTCCTGTCTGTTGTGGCGGACGGAGTGGAGGTGCTCGACGAAGTGGTCCTCCAATCTGCGTCGGGTCTCACCAATGTAGAGGAGGCTGCACCGGGAGCACCGGATGCAATAGATGACCCCAACAGACTCACGTGAAGTATTGCCTCACCTGCTTTCCCTGCCCCACCCCTTGATCTTTCCCCTTACTGGTTTTTCATCTGGCACGTACCAGCCTTCTCCTTCCCACCCTCCCCCCACCTTCTTTATAGGGCCCCTGCCCCCTCCCTCTTCAGTCCTGACAGAGGGTCTCGGCCCGAAACATTGACTGTTCGTTTCCACAGATGCTGCCCGACCCGCTGAGTTCCTCCAGTGCATTGTGAGTGTTGCTTAAAGATGGCAGAGCTGTGCTCAGCCGCACAGTCATAAGTGTAAAGTGAGTAGAGCGGGGCTCTAAACATAGTTTAGAGGTGACGAGGTGACAACAGAGATGAGGAGGAATTTCTTTAGCTAGAGTGTGCTAAATCTGTAGAATTCATTGCCACAGATGGCTGTGGAGACCAAGTCATTGGGTATATTTAAACCAGAGGTTGATAGGTTCTTGATTAGTCAGGACATCAAAGGTTATGAGTAGAAGGCAGGAAAATGAGGTTGAGGGGGATAATAAAACAGCCATGATTGAATGGCAGAACAGACATTGATGGGCCAAATGGCATAATTCTGCTCTGGTATTTTATGGTCTAATCTTCAGAGAAACGTATGGTGTTGCCTCTTCATAAGTTTGTCGAATGTCCAGCAAAGTTATATTTTGAAGAATTTGCGGCAGAAATCCCACACCAGTGTTGCTGCTGCAATTCCCTGTCCAAACAGGGGTGTCACTGTAGGACAGATGTTGAAGATGCAGAATTTTTACAGTGACGTGAATATGTCTGAATTTGAGTAAGCAAACAGCGTAAGGAAGTAAGAAAAACAACATGAGGTATGTCTGCACGATCTAATTCTCTAGCAGAGGAAGCCATTTCAGTGAGGGAGCTGGATAGCAAGTCATGTCAGGATGGCCGAGTGGTCTAAGGCGCCAGACTCAAGGAATAAAGTCCTTCTGTAATAAAGTGGGTGTTCTGGTCTCCAAATGGAGGCGTGGGTTCAAATCCCACTTCTGACATGAAATTTTGGGCAGTGCAGTGGAGTTTGAACATCCTCCCTGTGTCCATCAGTGGTAGAATAAAAATGGCATTATAATGGAGGAGTTATTATTTCCAATATGGTCAATGCAAGATCGATGGCCCATTTCCATGTTTGGTACCACCACAGTGTAGTGGTTAGTGCGACACTTCTACAGTTTGGGGCAATGCAGAGTTCAATTCCGCTGCCATCTGTATGAAGTTTTTATGTTCTCCCTGTGACCATGTGGGTTTCTTCACACAGTCCAAAGACGTACTGGTTAATAGATAAATTGTCTTGTGATTAGGCTAGTGTTAATAGATGGGTTGCTGGGTGTGGCTCGTTGGGCCAGAAGGGCTTGTCCACACTTTGTCTTTAAATAGTAAAGAAATGAAAAATAATTTCACCACATATGGCATGTTTACTGCAGTCTAGAGGGATGGGGTTGAAAGGGATAATAAATCAGTCATGATGGAATGGAGGAGCAGACTCGATGGACCAAATGGCCTAATTCTGCTCATATGTCATATGATCTTTACTCATAGTGAGGTAGGAGTATTATTTTCCCTCCATTTTTCTTTTATCCATGTGCCCAAGTGTTCCTTAAATGTTCCTATGGTATCTGCCTCTATCACCACCCTTGGCAGCATGTTCTATGCACCCACCAGTCTCTGTGTAAAAAAACTTACCTCTGATAACTCCCCCTATACTTACCTCCAATCACGTTAAAATTATGTCCCTTCATATTAGCCATTTCCACCCGGGAAAAAGTCTGTTGCTCTCCACTCAGTCATTGCCTTTTATCATCTAGTACATCTCTATCAAATCACCTCTCATCCTCTTTCGCTCCAAAGAGAAAACAGCTTGCTCAATCTATCCTCATAAGACAGACTCTGTAATTCAGCAGGGTCCTGGCAAATTTCCCCTGCATCCTCTCTCAAGCTTCCACATGCTTCCTATAATAAATTGGTCAGAACTGAACACAATATTCTGAGTGTGATCTAAACAGGGCTTTATAGAGCTGCAACATTACCTCATGGCTCTTGAACTCATGAACTGATGAAGGCCAACATGCCCTATGTCTTCTAAACAACCTATTACATAACCTACACGTTTGTTCTTCTTAATGTTTATGTATGCTTTAGGAATAGGAGGCTTTCTGCATGATCTTTGAGAATTATTTTCTCTTCAGTTGAGATAACTTATTATCTTCTTTGTAAAGCTTGACAGATATACAATTAGATTGCAGTTTATGCAATGAAAACATATTTAACATTCCTGAAAGTGGACTTTGCTCTCTCTTTGCTTCAGCTTCCTTATAATTAGGGTGTTCAGTAAATAACAAGATTATTCTATCACTGCATGACTGTATAATTATAAATAAGCATTTAATATCTCCTGGTTTGCAACTTTGAATGGAAAGGCTGTGGGCTGTAATGAAACCTAAGAATTATTCTCCTAGATGCCCCCATCTGTTTTGATTTTATTTTGAAATACAGCGCACAGTAACACGCTCTTCCAGACCAGTGAGCCCATGCCGTCCAATTACAATACTGTGCAAAAGTCTTCACACCTTAGATATTTTATATGCCTTCAGATGGTACGGCCTCCACAGAGTCCTGATCTCAACATCATCAAGGCTGACGGGATTACTTGGACAGACAGAAGCAAGTGAGACAGCCAAAGTCGCAGAAGTCCTAGATGCTTGGAGCAAACTACCAGCTGAATTTTTTTATATAAAACTGTATGACAGTGTATTTAAGAGAAACGATGCAATTTTAAAGGCAAAGGATGGTCATGCCAAATATTGATTTGATTTAGTTTATTTTACTGTTTGCAGCTCTTCATAGCAATTTTTTTGATATTTAGACACTTTGCATTTCATTATTTTTGAAAGCATCTTCACTTTTATGACGTGCCTAAGACTTTTGCTCAGTATTGTATAACTATGCTCTGATTCAGATTCATTTATGATCAATCACATCTTGAGGCTCCCTGCTGGTCAAGGTCATCCATGGATGTTGCGTCCCAACTAGTTGTAAAAGAGCGCCTGAAGGCTTTGTGTGTCAATGCAAGGAGCATTCGTAATAAGGTGGATGAATTGAAAGTGCAGATTGTTATTAATGATTATGATATAATTGGGATCACAGAGACATGGCTCCAGGGTGACCAAGGATGGGAGCTCAACGTTCAGGGATATTCAGTATTCAGGAGGGATAGACATGAAGGAAGGGGAGGTGGGGAGGCGTTGCTGGTTAAAGAAGAGATTAACGCAATAGAAAGGAAGGAGATAAGCCGGGAAGATGTGGAATCGATATGGGTAGAGCTGCGTAACACTAAGGGGCAGAAGACGCTGGTGGGAGTTGTGTACAGGCCACCTAACAGTAGTAGTGAGGTCGGAGATGGTATTAAACAGGAAATTAGAAATGTGTGCAATAAAGGAACAGCAGTTATAATGGGTGACTTCAATCTACATGTAGATTGGGTGAACCAAATTGGTAAAGGTGCTGAGGAAGAGGATTTCTTGGAATGTATGTGGGATAGTTTTTTGAACCAACATGTCGAGGAACCAACTAGAGAGCAGGCTAATCTGGACTGGGTTTTGAGCAATGAGGAAGGGTTAATTAGCAATCTTGTCGTGAGAGGCCCCTTGGGTAAGGGTGACCATAATATGGTGGAATTCTTCATTAAGATGGAGACTGACATAATTAATTCAGAAACAAAGGTTCTGAACTTAAAGAGGGGTACCTTTGAAGGTATGAGACGTGAATTAGCTAAGATAGACTGGCAAATGACACTTAAAGGATTGACGGTGGATATGCAATGGCAAGCATTTAAAGGTTGCATGGATGAACTACAACAATTGTTCATCCCAGTTTGACAAGAGAATAAATCAAGGAAGGTAGTGCACCCGTGGCTGACAAGAGAAATTAGGGATAGTATCAATTCCAAAGAAGAAGCATACAAATTAGCCAGAGAAAGTGGCTCACCTGAGGACTGGGAGAAATTCAGAGTTCAGCAGAGGAGGACAAAGGGCTTAATTAGGAAGGGGAAAAAAGATTATGAGAGAAGACTGGCAGGGAACATAAAAACGGACTGTAAAAGCTTTTATAGATATGTAAAAAGGAAAAGACTGATAAAGACAAATGTAGGTCCCCTACAGACAGAAACAGGTGAATTGATTATGGGGAGCAAGGACATGGCAGACCAATTGAATAATTACTTTGGTTCTGTCTTCACTAAGGAGGACATAAATAATCTTCCAGAAATAGTAGGGGACAGAGTGTCCAGTGAGGTGGAGGAACTGAGCGAAATACATGTTAGTAGGGAAGTGGTGTTAGGTAAATTGAAGGGATTGAAGGCAGATAAGTCCCCAGGGCCAGATGGTCTGCATCCTAGAGTGCTTAAGGAAGTAGCCCAAGAAATAGTGGATGCATTAGTGATAATTTTTCAAAACTCGTTAGATTCTGGACTAGTTCCTGAGGATTGGAGGGTGGCTAATGTAACCCCACTTTTTAAAAAAGGAGGGAGAGAGAAACCGGGGAATTATAGACCGGTTAGCCTAACGTCGGTGGTGGGGAAACTGCTGGAGTCAGTTATCAAAGATGTGATAACAGCACACTTGGAAAGCGGTGAAATCATCGGACAAGGTCAGCATGGATTTGTGAAAGGAAAATCATGTCTGACGAATCTCATAGAATTTTTTGAGGATGTAACTAGTAGAGTGGATAGGGGAGAACCAGTGGATGTGGTATATTTGGATTTTCAAAAGGCTTTTGACATGGTTCCACACAGGAGATTAGTGTGCAAACAAAGCACACGGTATTGGGGGTAAGGTATTGATGTGGATGGAGAATTGGTTAGCAGACAGGAAGCAAAGAGTGGGAATAAACGGGACCTTTTCAGAATGGCAGGCGGTGACTAGTGGGGTACCGCAAGGCTCAGTGCTGGGACCCCAGTTGTTTACAATATATATTAATGACTTGGATGAGGGAATTAAATGCAGCATCTCCAAGTTTGCGGATGACACGAAGCTGGGTGGCAGTGTTAGCTGTGAGAAGGATGCTAAGAGGATGCAGAGTGACTTGGATAGGTTGGGTGAGTGGGCAAATTCATGGCAGATGCAATTTAATGTGGATAAATGTGAAGTTATCCACTTTGGTGCTAAAAATAGGAAAACAGATTATTATCTGAATAGTGGCCGATTAGGAAAAAGGGGAGGTGCAACAAGACCTGGGTGTCATTATACACCAGTCATTGAAAGTGGACATGCAGGTACAGCAGGCGGTGAAAAAGACGAATGGTATGCTGGCATTTATAGCGAGAGGATTCGAGTACAGGAGCAGGGAGGTACTACTGCAGTTGTACAAGGCCTTGGTGAGACCACACCTGGAGTATTGTGTGCAGTTTTGGTCCCCTAATCTGAGGAAAGACATCCTTTCCATAGAGGGAGTACAAAGAAGGTTCACCAGATTGATTCCTGGGATGGCAGGACTTTCATATGAAGAAAGACTGGATGAACTGGGCTTGTACTCGTTGGAATTTAGAAGATTGAGGGGGGATCTGATTGAAACGTATAAAATCCTAAAGGGATTGGACAGGCTAGATGCAGGAAGATTGTTCCCGATGTTGGGCAAGTCCAGAACGAGGGGCCACAGTTTGAGGATAAAGGGGAAGCCTTTTAGGACCGAGATTGGGAAAAACTTCTTCACACAGAGAGTGGTGAATCTGTGGAATTCTCTGCCACAGGAAACAGTTGAGGCCAGTTCATTGGCTATATTTAAGAGGGAGTTAGACATGGCCCTTGTGGCTACGGGGATCAGTGGGTATGGAGGGAAGGCTGGGGCGGGGTTCTGAGTTGGATGATCAGCCATGATCATAATAAATGGCGGTGCAGGCTCGAAGGGCCGAATGGCCTACTCCTGCACCTATTTTCTATGTTTCTAACTATCTGTGATACGTAAGGTAGTACGCAAGCCAGGGCAGGACGATATGGAGAGCATGCTGTTGCCCATGCAGCAGGCTCCCCCTCTCCATGCAGCTGATGAACCCAAAGGAACGGCAGAGGCCAATACAGTTTAGCACCAGTAGATTTTTGGGGTTTACTCCCAAAGCCTTCACCATGAGTGTGAACGTTTGAAATCAGAGTTTTCCTTCTCCCAGATGAGCTGCCAACCCTGGCTGTTGAACCCATCTGACTGAAGCGGCTGTCAGTAGAAACATTTCCACCGGGCTTCATAGCTAAGCCAGATTTGGTTGTCCTTTTCCTATCTGCATACAGGTTACAGAGACTAGGGCAACAAAGAGGGAGACGCTGGAGGCCGAGGAGCGGCTACAGGATTGCTTGGAGTCAGTGGACTAGGCCATGCTCAAGGACTCGTCTGTGGATCTGAATGAGTACACCGTGGTTGTCAGGGACTTTACAAAAAACAGTTGTAGGTCTTTCAGAGTCTACCCCAACCAGAAGCCCTGGATGGGGCATGAGATCCGCAATCTGCTGAGGACCAGAGCACTCTAGTCTGGTGACCAATAAGCTAAAAGAGGTCCAAGGACAATTTCCGGAAAGCCAATGGTGAAGTGGCAATTTCTGCCTGAACTCGAATCAATGAAGGATGCTCAACAGTTGTGGCAGGGCTTGAATGCCATCACCTCTTATAAAGTGAAACCAAGTGAATTAAGCGACACCAGGGCTTTGCTTCCAGGTTCGCTCAAATCCGTCTAGGCTCACTTTGACTGTCAAAATGTGGAGGGACCATCACGAGCTCCCACAGCTCCCAGTGATCCTACGATTTCAGTCTCTGAGGCCAACGTGCAAGCAGCCTTCAGGAGGGTGAACCCACAGAAAGCATCCCGATCAGACAGAGGACCTGGCTGAGTGCTAAAGATCAGTGCTGAACAACAGTCTGGAGTGTTGACAGAGATCTTCAACCTCTCGCTTCCGCAGGCTGAGGTGTCCACTAGCTTTGAGTGGGCTTCAGTTACACTGGTGCCCAAGAAAAACATGGTAGCCTGCCTGACTCAGTGAGTCCACTAGCACTGAATACACAGTGATGAAGTGTTTTGAGAGGTTGGTGATGAAACATATCAACTCCTGCCTGAGGAGTGACCTGGATCTGCTCCAATTTGCCTACTGGTACAACAGGTCCACAGCAGATGCCATCTCACTGGCTCTTCACTCAACCCTGGAACATCTGGACTGCAAAGATGCACACATCAGATGCCCTTTATCAACTACAGCTCAGCATTCAATACAATCATACACTTAAAGCTTCAAGACCTTGACCTCAATACCTCCTTGTGCAATTGAATGCTTGATTTCCTCATTTGCAGACCCCAGTTAGTTTGAATTTTCAGCAACATCACCATCAGCACAGGTGTACCAAAAGCTGTGCCCTTAGGCCCCCGCTCGACTCACTTTACACCTATGACTGCGTGGCTAAGCACAGCTCCAATGCCATATTCAAGTTTACTGATGACAGTATTGTTGGCCGAATCAAAATAGGGGACTCGAGTTAGGGGGTCAGACAGGCGATTCTGTGGGTGCAGGAAAGAAACACAGATGGTAGTTTGCCTCCCAGGTGCCAGGGATGTTTCTGATCGCATGTACGATATCCTGAAGTGGGAAGGAGAACAGCTGGAGGTCGTGGTACATATTGGTACCAATGAAATAGGTAGGAAAAGGGAGGAGGTCCTGAAAACAGACTACAGGGAGTTAGGAAAAAAGCTGAGAAGCAGGACCTCAAAGGTACTAATCTTGGTATTACTGCCTGTGCCATGCGACAGTGAGTATAGGAATAGAGTGAGGTGGAGGATAAATGTATGGCTGAGGGATTGGAGCAATGGGCAGGGATTCAGATTTCTGGATCATTGGGTCCTCTTTTGGGGTAGGTGTGACTTGTACAAAAAGGATGGGTTGCTCTTGAATCTGAGGGGGACCAATATCCTGGCAGGAAGGTTTGCTAAGGCTATTGGGGAGAGTTTAAACTAGAATTGCTCGGGATTGGAACCGAACTGAAGAGACGGAGGGAGGGGCGGTTGGATCACAGATAGAGAAAGCTTGTAGGCAGTGTGAGAGGGAGGATAGGGAGGTGACAGAGAAGGGATGCGCTCAGACTGATGGTTTGAGATGTGTCTATTTTAATGCAAGAAGCATCATGAACAAAGCGGATGAGCCTAGAGCATGGATCAGCACTTGGAGCTGTGATGTTGT
Organism: Mobula hypostoma; assembly: GCF_963921235.1. NCBI lineage: Eukaryota > Metazoa > Chordata > Chondrichthyes > Myliobatiformes > Myliobatidae > Mobula > Mobula hypostoma. Next base: position 6,756,766 of record NC_086099.1, read on the forward strand.
GGCCATTACAGAGACTTAGATGGCTTAAGGGCAGGAATGGCTACTTAGAGTGCCAGTCTTCAGATGTTTCAGAAAGGACAGGGAGGGAGGCAAAAGAGGTGGGGGCATGGCACTGTTGATCAGAGATAGTGTCACGGCTGTAGAAAAAGAGGAAGTCATGGAGGGATTGTCTACTGAGTCTCTGTGGGTGGAAGTTAAAAACAAGAAGGGGTCAATAAGTCTACTAGGTGTTTTTTAATAGACCACCCAATAGTAACAGGGACATCGAGGAGCAGATAGGGAGACAGATTCTGAAATGGTACAATAATAACAGGGTTGTCGTGATGAGAGATTTTAATTTCCCCAATATTGATTGGCATCTCCCTAGAACAAGGGGTTTAGGTGGGGTGGTGTTAGTTATGTGTGCTTAGGAAGGTTGTACTTGATCTGGTATTAGGAAATGAACCTGGTCAGGTGTCAGGTCTCTCAGTGGGAGAGCATTTTGGAAATAGTGATGTGAGGGGGTCCAGGAGTGCCCTTATTAACTATTTGAAGAGAGACAAAGAGAGTCATTTATCATTGATGGTTTGTTTTGAAAAAGAGAGAGACGAAGATTTACGGTTGGACTGTCACGTCAGGGCACAGGAGGTGACTTTGGAGTTTCACTTTGAAGATAACACTAAGCAGCTCGAAGGTTGCTATGGTGACCGCCAGCACATTATTGATATTCCTTTCAAGGATTTGTTGCTTGCTTGCATTTCTTTGCAGACAAAGGAGGGAGGGACTCTCTGAATGACAGGTGATGCTCAGCCTGGTGAGTTAAATAGGAGGTCAGATGATACAGACCTCAGACACATGATCGGGACACTGAATGAGCATTGTTGTGCCCGCAGATAAAGTGTTTTTGGAGGATCGATCAGGCGGATTGATCCAGTTGCTCTGCCAGTGAAAATTCAAAGGCAAGACTGGTGGGGAATTGTCCATGTGTCCGACCCTGGCCTGGGTAGACAGCTCAACCACACTGAAGTACGGTCCCCTTTGTTGTTAAAGTCACAGTCGGTGACTTGTGAAGGATTTCGGAGGACGACGAGAAGATCAACTGCAACAGCTCACCTGAAGACTCAACTCACTCTCTCTCTCTCTCTCTCCATCGCTATTCAACTAAATCCCACGAACTGAACTGAACTGAACTTTACTCAACATTGTAAGACTGTATCTTTTTACCCCTAGACTTAAAGAAGCTTGGTTTTTCATACATATTTTTCCACACTTACTGATTTACATATATATATATATATATATAATATGTAATTATTGCTAACCTGCTTGATTTGGGGATACGAATTGACAATAAACTGGACTGGTCAAAGAACACTGAGGCTGTCTACAAGAAGGGTCAGAGCTGTCTCTATTTCCTGAGGAGAATGAGGTCCTTTAACATCTGCCGGACGATGCTGAGGATGTTCTACGAGTCTGTGGTGGCCAGTGCTATCATGTTTGCTGTTGCGTGCTGGGGCAGCAGGCTGAGGGTAGCAGACACCAACGGAAACAACAAACTCATTCGTAAGGCCAGTGATGTTGAGGGTATGGAACTGGACTCTCTCACGGTGGTGTCTGAAAAGAGGATGCTGTCTAAGTTGCATGCCATCTTGGTCAATGTCTCCCATCCACTACATAATGTACTGGTTGGGCACAGGAGTACATTCAGCCAGAGACTCATTCCTCCGAGATGCAGCACAGAGCGTCATAGGAAGTCATTCCTGCCTGTGGCCATCAAACTTTACAACTCCTCCCTTGAAGGGTCAGACACCCTGAGCCGATAGGCTGGTCCTGGACTTATTTCAAAATTTACTAGCATAATTTACATATTACTATTTAACTATTTATTACTATTTTCTACTACTATTCTATTACTATTTATTATTTATATACCAGGAAAGTGGATGAAGGGAAGGCAGTGGATATTGTCTACATAGACTTCAGTAAGGCCTTTGACAAGGTCCCGCGTGGGAGGTTAGTTAGGAAAATTCAGTCGCTAGGTATACATGGAGGGATGGTAAACTGGATTAGACATTGGCTCAATGGAAGAAGCCAAAGAGTGGTAGTAGAGAATTGCTTCTCCGAGTGGAGGCCTGTGACTAGTGGTGTGCCACAGGGATCAGTGCTGGGTCCATTGTTATTTGTCATCTATATCAATGATCTGGATGATAATGTGGTAAATTGGATCAGCAAATTTGCTGATGATACAAAGATTGGAGGTGTAGTAGACAGTGAGGAAGGTTTTCAGAGCCTGCAGAGGGACTTGGACCAGCTGGAAAAATGGGCTGAAAAATGGCAGATGGAGTTTAATACAGACAAGTGTGAGGTATTGCACATTGGAAGGACAAACCAACGTAGAACATACAGGGTTAATGGTAAGGCACTGAGGAGTGCCGTGGAACAGTGGGATCTGGGAATACAGATACTAAATTCCCTAAAAGTGTCATCACAGGTACATAGGGTCGTAAAGAGAGCTTTTGGTACATTGGCCTTTATTAATCAAAGTATTGAGTATTAGAGCTGGAATGTTATGATGAGGTTGTATAAGGCATTGGTGAGGCTGAATCTGGAGTATTGTGTTCAGTTTTGGTCACCAAATTACAGGAAGGATATAAATAAGGTTGAAAGAGTGCAGAGAAGGTTTACAAGGATGTTGCCAGGACTTGATAAACTCAGTTACAGAGAAAGGTTGAATAGGTTAGGACTTTATTCCCTGGAGCGTAGAAGAATGAGGGGAGATTTGATAGAGGTATATAAAATTATGATGGGTATAGATAGAGTGAATGCAAGCAGGCTTTTTCCACTGAGGCAAGGGGAGAAAAAAAAAACAGAGGACATAGGTTAAGGGTGAGGGGGGAAAAGTTTAAAGAGAACATTGGGGGGGCTTCTTCACACAGAGAGTGGTGGGAGTATGGAATGAGCTGCCAGACGAGGTGGTAAATGTGGGTTCTTTTTTAACATTTAAGAATAAATTGGACAGATACATGGATGGGAGGTGTATGGAGGGATATAGTCCGTGTGCAGGTCAGTGGGACTAGGCAGAAAATGGTTCGACACAACCAAGAAGGGCCAAAAGGCCTGTTTCTGTGCTGTAGTTTCTATGGTTCTATGGTTCTATTTCTATGACTATTACCATTTACTATTTACTAATAGTAATATTACTATTACTACTTCTATTACTATTTCTTATTTATGGTGCAACTGTAACGTAAACCAATTTCCCCCGGGATCAATAAAGTATGACTATGACTTATCTTCACTTAGTTTACTGTATTGTGTAGTTACTAATAAATATTATTAGTTTATAGCAATACTAGACTCCAAAGTAGTTTCTATTTCTTCTGGTTCTTTATTCCCATCACGGGGTACGTGATCAGAATTCTATCTCCTTTACCATACCATTGGAGACAGATAGGAGCAGATAAGTCAGGAAAATGTGTAATTGGAGTAAGGGGAAATACGAAGCTATCTGGCAGGAACTTGGAAGCATAAATTAGGAGCATATGATCTCAGGGAAATATAGGGAATGTGGCAAATGTTCGGGGGATATTTGCGTGACGTTCTGCATAGGTACATTCCAGTGAGACATGGAAAGGATGGTAGGGTACAGGAACCATGATGTATAAAGGCTGTAGAATAGCTAGTCAAGAAGAAAAGAGAAGCTTACGAAAGGTTCAAAAAACTAGGTAATGATAGAGATCACAAAAATTATAAGGCTTGTAGGAAAGAGCTTAAGAATGAAATTAGGAGAGCCTGAAGGGGACATGAGAAGGCCTTGGCAAGCAGGATTAAGGAAAACCTAAGGCATTTTGCAAGCATGTGAAGAGCAAGAGGATAAGATGTGAGAGAATAGGACCAATCAAGTGTGACAGTGGAGAAGTGTGTATGGAACCGAAGGAGATAGCGGAGGTACTTAATAAATACTTTGCTTCGGTATTCACTACGGTAAAGGACCTTGGTGATTGTAGGGATGACTTACAGTGGACTGAAAAGCTTGAGCATATAGACATTAAGAAAGAGGATGTGCTGGAGCTTTTGGAAAGCATCAAGTTGGATAAGTCACCGGGACTGGACGAGATATTACCCAGGCTACTGTGGGGGGGGGGGGGTGAGGGAGGAGATTGTTGAGCCTCTGGCAATGGTCCTTGCATCATCAATGGGGATGGGAGAGGTTCCGGAGGATTGGAGGGTTGCAGATGCTGTTCTTTTATTCAAGAAAGGGAGTAGAGATAGCCCAGGAAATTATAGACCAGTGAGTCTTACTTCACTGGTTGGTAAGTTGATGGAGAAGATCCTGGGAGGCAGGATTTATGAACATATGGAGAGGCATAATATGGTTAGAAATAGTCAGCATGGCTTTTTCAAAGGCAGGTTGTATCTTACAACCCTGATTGAATTTTTTGAGGATATGACTAAACACATTGATGAAGGTAGAGTAGTAGATGTAGGATTTCAGCAAGGTATTCGATAAGGTACCCCATGCAACGCTTATTGAAAAAGTAAGGAGGCATGGGATCCAAGAGTACGTTATTTTGTGGATCCAGAACTAGCTTGCCCGCAGAAGGCAAAGAGTGGTTGTAGACAGGTCATATTCTGCGTGGAGGTCAGTGACCAGTGGTGTGCCTCAGGGATCTGTTCTGGGACTCCTTCTCTTCGTGATGTTTATAAATGACCTGGATGAGGAAGTGGAGGGATGGGTTAGTAAATATGCTGATGACACAAAGGTTAGAGATGTTGTGGATAATGTGGAGGGCTGTCAGAGGTCATTGATAGGATGCAGAACTGGGCTGAGAAGTGGCAGATGGAGTTCAACCCAGATAAGTGTGAGGTGGTTCATTTTGGTAGATCAAATATGAAGGCAGAATATATTATTAATGGTGAGACACTTGGCAGTGTGGAGGATCAGAGGGATCCAAGTCCATAGGACACTCAAAGCTGTTGTGCAGGTTGACTGTGTGGTTAAGAAGGTACATTGGCCTTCACCAACTGTGGGATTGAGTTCAAGAGCCGAGAGGTAATTTTTTTTTTAGATTATGAGAACACTCAGTCCTCTTTTATTGTCATTTAGAAATGCATACATGCATTAAGAAATGATACAATGTTTCTCCGGAGTGATATCACAGAAAACAAGACAGAGCAAAAACTAACACTGACAAAACCACATAATTATAACATATAGTTACAGCAGTGCAAAGCAATGCCATAATTTGATAAAGAACAGACCAGAGGCACAGTGAAAAAAAAGTTCTCAAAGTCCCGAGTCCATCTACTCCCGAGTCCCCGATAGCAGGCAGCAAAAGGGAGAAACTCCCTGCCATAAACCTCCAGGCACTGTCAACTTGCCGAGACCTTGGAAGCAGCCGACCCTGAGTCCATCTGTCCGAAAACTCCGAGCTTCCGAGCAGCCTCTCCGATACAGTCTCCCGAGCGCCATCCCCTGCCAAGCGCTTTCAACCTCTCCCTGGCCACTGAAACACACAAAGCCGAGGATTTCAGGGCCTTTGTCTGAAGTACTCCATCTGCTAATGTTATAGCTATATAGGACCCTGGTCAGACTCCGCTTGGAGTACTGTGCTCAGTTCTGGTCACGTCACTACAGGAAGAATGTGAAAACTATAGAAAGGGTGCAGAGGAGCTTTACAAGAATGTTGCCTGGATTGGGGAGCATGCCTTTTGAGAATAGGTTGAGTGAACTTGGCCTTTTCTCCTTGGAGCAATGGAGGGTGAGAGGTGACCTGATAGAGGTGTATAAGATGATGAGAGGCATTGATCATGTGGATAGTCAGAGGCTTTTCCTCAACGCTGAATTGGCTATAACGAGAGGGCACAGTTTTAAGGTGCTTGGAAGTAGGTACAGAGGAGATGTCAGGGGTAAGTTTTTACACAGAGAGTAGTGAGTGTGGGGAATGGGCTGCCAGCGATGGTGGTGGAGGCAGATACAATAGGGTCTTTAAAGAGACTCTTGGATAGGTACATGGAGCTTAGAAAAATAGAGGGCTATGGGTAACCTGAGGTAATTTCTAAAGTAAGTATATGTTCGGCACAGCATTGTGGGCCAAAGGGTCTATAGATTTTCTATGTTTCCATTATATTCTTTCTTTTATTCATTTGCTTAGTTTGTTGTATTTTGCACAGCAGTTGACACCAAATTTGATGAGGTCTTTCATTGATTCTATTATTGGATATATTGAGTATGCCCTTGAAAAAGAATCTTAGGGTTGTATATGGTGATATATTTGTACTTCGATAATAAGTTGGACTTGGTTGTCAGTGGCTATTTGAGATATGCTCTATTGGGAGCATATAATCGATATTGGAAGCTTAGCCCCTCTACCACACCCCAGTGATAACAACCTGAAGGAAGTAATTCTGCTCCAATGTCTTATGGTCTTCTTGTGCTCATGTTCAGTTAAGTATCAAGTTTGAAAATGAACCTGAAACCAGCTAGGATACTGGCTTTCTTCTTCCCTGCTGCAGTTAAATGCAAATTACATTTTATGTTTATTGCATTGCTGAGAGAAGCACTCTCTATATGCCATGCAAAATTATTAATTGAGAAAGACCTTCCCTGCTCAAGGACTCGCTCACTTCACCATCTTTTATCTTCATTATTAAACATATAAAAATGATGCTTAGAATGAGAAAAATTAGTTTGCTGCCATCAGGCTAGCTCTTACAAATGAGACATGTACAATTTACAGTCAGGAACCACGTGGTTCATTCATTGTTGTTCCCATTTTCTTTGGAAATTAGTAATGAGGAGTACTCCCAACCACACAACTTTATTATTTCCTGTCAGAGTCACCTGATATACAGCTGTGGCCAGCCACGACTGTATGGCTAGGCACAGCTCAAATGGCATCTATAAATTTGCAGACAATACAGCTATTGTTGGACAATTTTAGTTGGTAATGAGGACATGTACAGGAGCGAGATACATCAGCTGGTTAAGTGGTGTTGCAGCAACAACCTTTGGATCTCCCCCTCCTCCCACTTTCAAATCTCTTACTATCTCTTTCAGTTAGGCCTGACGAAGGGTCTTGGCCCGAAACGTCCACTGTACCGCTTCCTATAGATGCTGCCTGGCCTGCTGCGTTCCACCAGCATTTTGTGTGTGTTGCTTGAATTTCCAGCATCTGCAGATTTCCTCATGTTTGCGTTTTTAAATTTCACGACATATGGCTTTGCTATTTCAACATGGTTGATCCAATTTTCATCTCAGCCCCAGTCTCTTGCCTTCTCTCCATATCCCTTCATGCTCTGACCAATCAAGAATCTATCAATCTCTGCCTTAAATTTACATAAAGACTTAGCCTCCATAGCTGCTGGTGCCAAAAAAGTTCCACAGATTAACCACTCGCTGGCTAAAGAAATTCCTCCTTATCTCTGTTCTAAAAGGACATCCCTCTATTCTGAGGCTATGTCCTCTAATCTGCGACTCTCCCACCATAGGAAACATCCTCTCCACTTCCACTCTATCAAGGCCTTTCACCATTTGATAGGTTTCAATGAGGGCACTCCTCATTTTTCTGAATTCCAGTGAATACAGGCCCAGAGCCATCAAACTCTTTATAATGACAAGCCATTCAATCCTAGAATCAATTTCATAAACCTCCTTTGAACCCTCTCCAGTTTCAGCATATGCTTTCTAAGATAAGGGGCCCAAAACTGTTCACAATGCTCCGTAGCTTTATAAAGTCTGAACACTACATCCTTGCTTTTATATTCTAGTCCTCTTGAAATGAATGCTAACATTGCATTTGCCTTCCTCACCACAGACTCGACCTCCAAATTAACCTTTAGGGAATCTTGCACAAGGACTTCCAAGTCCCTTTGCACTCAGCTTTTGTGCATTTTCTCGCCATTTAGAAAATTGTCAACCCTTTCATTTCTTCTACCAAAGGGCATGACCGTACACTTCCCAACGCTGTATTCCATCTGCCATTTCTTTGTCCGTTCTCCTAATCTGTCTAAGTCCTTCTGTAGCTTCTCTACTTCCTCAAAACTACCTGCCCCTCCACCTATCTTCAGATCGTCTGCAAACTTTGCAACAAAGCCATCAATTCCATCATCCAGATCATTGACATATAAGGTAAAAAGAATCAGTCCAACACAGACCCCTGTTGAACACCACTGGTCACCGGCAGCCGGCTAGAAAAGGCTCCTTTTATTCCCACTCCTTGCCTTCTGCCAATCAGCCACTGCTTTATCCATGCTAGAATCTTTCCTGTAATACCGTGGGCTCATAGCTTGTTAAGCAGCTTCATTGGCTGTCACCTAGTCAAAGGCCTTTTGAAAATCCAAGTACACAACATCAACTGATTTTCCACTGTCTTTCGTGCTTGCTGTTTCTTCGAAGAATTCCAACAAATGTGTCAGGTAAGATTTTCTCTTGATGAAATCATGAAGAGCCTATTTTATCATGTGCCTCCAAGTACCCAGAGACCTCATCCTTAATAATTGACTCCAACATCTTTCCAACCACTGAGGTCAGACTAACTGGCCTATAGTTTCCTTTCTTCTGCCTCTGTCCCTTTATGAAAGGGAGTAACATTTCCAATTTTCCAGTCTTCCAGAACCATTCCAGAATCTAGTGATTCTTGAAAGATCATTACTAATGTGTCCACTATCTCTTCAGCCACCTCTTTCAGAACGATGGTGTGTACGCCATCTGGTCCAGGTGACTTATCTATCTTAAGACCTTTTCAGTTTCCCAAGAACTTTCTCTCTAATTCGGGTAACTTAACACACTTCATGCCCCCGACACCCGGAACTTCCACCATACTGCCTGTGCCTTCCACAGTGAAGACCGATGCAAAATATTTATAAAGTTCATCCGCTATTTCATTCTCTCCTATTACCACCTCTCCAGTGTCGTTTAATTTAAATTTATTATTTTTATATATTTTTTTATCATTATTGTACTCCTTTATCTTACCGTGTTGTTTTTGTGCTGCATCAGATCCGCAGTAACAATTATTTTGTTTTCCTTTACACTTGTTTACAGAAAATCGAGTCTTAAATCTTGCATCTAGTTCAGTGCACAGTTGAGCTAAAATTTCAGAATGTGAAATATTACTGTCCACATGGGAGAGTAAGATACATCAGGGAGATTGAAGTCCTGGTTTGTTTAATTGTTATTCAACTATACCTGTGAACACAGACAAATGAAACAGCGTGTTTCCAGGGCTGAGGTGCAAAACAAAGTGCCAACAGTCGCACACGACAGAAGACACATAGTCATAGTCATACTTTATTGATCCCAAGGGAAATTGGGTTTCGTTGCAGTTGCACCAACCAAGAATAGAATATAAATATAGCAATATAAAACCATAAATAATTAAATAATAATATGTAAATTATGCCAGAAAATAAGTCCAGGACCAGCCTATTGGCTCAGGGTGTCTGACCCTCCAAGGGTGGAATTGTAAAGTTTGATGGCCACAGGCAGGAATGACTTCCTATGATGCTCTGTGCTGCATCTCGGTGGAATGAGTCTCTGGCTGAATGTACTCCTGTGCCCAACCAGTACATTATGTAGTGGATGGGAGACATTGTCCAAGATGGCATGCAACTTGGACAGCATCCTCTTTTCGGACAGCACCGTCAGAGAGTCCAGTTCCATCCCCACAACATCACTGGCCTTACAAATGAGTTTGTTAATTCTGTTGGTGTCTGCTACCCTCAACCTGCTGCCCCAGCACACAACAGCAAACATGATACCACAGACAATAACTATAATAGCAGAAAAACATAATCACAAAGAAAGAAACTCTTAGTTAGAAATATGGATGATAGAAAAATGGAGGGCTATGTAGGAGGGAAGGGATTAGATTGATCTTAGAGTTGGTTAAAAGGTCAGCACAACATTGTGGGCCGAAGGGCCTGTACTGTGCTGCACCGTGTGATGTTCTAGGCAGTAAAGAATCACTTCTCTCTTTAAACATTCTCTTCTGCGACTGCAGAACATTTAAAAGACTTCATTATTTACCAAGTATTAATTTCTAAGTAAAAATTTTAATAAGGCTAATGATTGCATTGCAGCGCACACAAAATGCTGGAGGAACTCAGCTACACAGGCAGCATCCATGGAAATGAATAAACTGTCGACATTTTAGACTCAGACCCTTCATCAGGACTGAGAAAGAAGGGGGAAGATACCAGAATGAAAATATAGGTGGAGGGGATGGAGGATACCTAGAAGATGATAGGTGAAGCCAGGTGGTTGGGAAAGGGAAAGGCGAAGGAATCTGATAGGAGTGGAGAATGGACGATAGGAGAAAGGGAAGGAGGAGGGGACCCAAGGGGAGGTGGTAGGTAAAGTGCCAGTGGCGAATAGAAGAAGAGGGGAGGAGAAGGGAATAAATTTTGCCAGAAGGAGTAATCGATGTTCATGCCATAAGGTTGGACTCAGATGGACTGTGAGGTGTTGCTCCTCCACCCTGAGGATGGTCTCATCGTGGCATGAGAGGAGTCCATGGACCAAAATGTCTGAATGGGAATGGGAACTGGAATTAAAATGTCTGGCCACCAGAAAGTTCTGTTTTTGAGTGGCGGTGCTTGGCAAAAGCGATTCCCCCAATTTACGAAGGGTCTCGCCAGTGTAGAGGAGGTCACATTGGAAGCACCAGATACAATAGAGGATCCCAGCAGATTCACAGGTAAAATGTTGCCTCACTTGGAAGGATTATTTGTGGCCCCGGATAGAGATGAGGGAGAAGGTGAATAGGCAGGTGTAGCACTTTGACCACGTGCAGGGATGAATGTCAGGCTGGAGATTAGTGGGGAGGGATGAACGGACAAAGGAATCACAGAGGGAGAGATCCTTGTGGAAAGCAGTGAGTGGGGAAGGAGGTAGAGATGTGTTTGGTGATAGGATTCCTTTGGAGATGGCAGTAGTTATGGAGAATGATGTTTTTAGATGTGGAAGCTCTTGGGGTGGTAGGTAAGGACAAGAGGAACTATATCACTGTTAAAGAGGCAAGAAGAGGTGAGTGTGCATGTTCATGAAATAGAGGAGATGCCTGTGAGAGCATCATCAATAGTGGAGGAAGCAAAACTCTGTGCTTGAAGAAGAGGGATGTCTCTGATGTCCCGGAAAGGAAAGCTTCTGCCCGGTCACAGATGCAGCAGAGCTGAAGGAACTGAGAAAAGGGAGTAGCATTTTTACAGGAAACGGTGGGAAGAGGTATGGTCAAGATAGCTGTGGGAATTGATAGGTTTAGAAAAGATGTCGGTCGACAGTTTGACTCCAGAGATGGAGGCAGAGATCAAGAAAGAGGAGGGAGGTGTCAGAAGTGGAATAAGTGAATGTAAGGGCAGAGTGGAAGTTACAGGCAAAGTTGATGAAATGGGTGCATGAAGGACCATTAATGCAGTCATCAATGCAGCGGAGGAAGGGATGGTAAGCATTACCGGGGAAGGCTTGGAACATGGACTGTTCTGGGTAGCCAACAAAAAGGCAGGCGTAACTGGGGCTCCTGTGGGTGCCTATGGCTACCCCTCGAGTCTGGAGAAAATACGAGAAACCGAAGGATAAATTGTTGCGGATGATGACTGTTTGTTTATTTCCATGGATGCAGCCTGGCCTGCTGAGTTCCTCCAGCATTTTGTGTGTGTTCCTCTAGATTTTCAGAATATGCAGAATTTGTTGTGTTTATAATAATTCCATTCTGTGTTTGTGTTATATCTTTGTACCGTCCCTCTCCCCTTAATTTCCATTGAAAATATTGTTTCCATAGCAACACATCAGAAAGCAAAAGAGAGTATAAAACAGAGCAAAATTTAGTGGGAAGGTGGTGGATTGGAAAGCTTTTACAATCCAACAGAAGGCAACTAAAAAGCCATAAGCAGGGAAAAGATGAAATATGAAGATACAGTAAGCTGGCCTGTAATATCAAAGAGGATACCAAAAGTTTTTTTCAGATATATAAAGAGTAAAGCAGAGGCAAGAGTTGATATTGGAAGTACTTTGCATAAGTCTTCACTGGGAAAGACACTAGTGTTATGCTGGAAGTTCAAGACTGTCAGGGAGCAGAAGTGAGTGCAGTTGCTATTACTAGGGAGAGGGTGCTTGGGAAGCTGAAAGTTCTGAAGTTAGATAAGTTCTGTAGTCTGGATGGACTACAGTCCAGGGTTCTGAAGGAGGTAGCTGAAGAGACTGTGGAGGCATTAGTAGTTATCTTTCAAGAATCAATAGATTCTGCCATGGTTCTGGTAGTCTGGAAAATTGGAAATGTCACTCCACTCTTCAAGTAGGAAGGGAGACAGAAGAAAGGAAATTATAGGCCAATGGTCAGGAAGATGTTGAGTTGATTAAGGATGTGGTTTCGGGGTACTGGGAGGCACACAATAAAATAGATCAGAATCAGCATGTTTTCCTTAAGGGAAAATATTGCCTGACACATTTGTTGCAATTAATATACCAGGATTTTGAACCTTTGAAAAGACAGAGAAGGAGGTAAAGTGTGTGTGTGTGTGTGTGTGTGTGTGTGTGTGTGGGGGGGGGGGGAGGGGGGTGTTGCAGTATTAATCAGGGACAATATCACTGCTGCACTTGGGAGACATAACGGAATGGTCAAACTCTGAATCCTTTTGGGTAGAACTCAGGAATAGGAAGGGTGCAATTACACTGATGAGATTGTACTACAGATCCCCAATATCCACTGGGACATTGAGGAACAGATATGTAATCAGATTAAGGAAATATGTAACAATAATAGGGTTGTTGTATTGGGGGTTTGCAAGTACCCTAATATAAATTGGGACCTTCTTAGTGCAAGGGGATTGGATGGGGCAGAATTTGTTAAGTGTATTCAGGAGGGTTCTTAAATCAATATATGAATGGTGCAATGAGTGGAGGGGGTGTACTGGACCTGGTGTTGGGTAATGAGCCTGGGCAGGTGACTGACAAATCAGGTGGTGAGCGTTTAGGGAACAGTGACCACAACTCCTTAACTTTCAGGATAGCTATAGATAAGGATAGGCATGGTCCTTCCGGGAGAATTTTAAATTGGAGTAGGGCAAATTATGAGGGCATTAGACAGGAACTAAGAAGAGTTAATTGGGAACACCTGTTTTTTCTGGCAAATCCACATCAGATATGTGGATGGTGTTTAAAGATCAATTGCACAGAGAATAGGAAAGGTAGAGTCATTGAAAAGTACAGCACAGAAACAGGCCCTTAGGCCCGTCTAACCATGCTAAAACCATTAACATTGCCTACTGTCATTCACCTGCCCTCCATACCCCTATCCATGTACTTATGCAAATTTTGCTTCAGCATTGAAATCAAGCCTCCATGCACCACTTGTGCTAGTGGCCTTTTCCACACACTCATGACCCTCTGAGTGAAGAAGTTCCCCTCATGTTCCCCTTAAACTTTTCACCTTTCACCCTTAACCCATGACCTCTAGTTGCAGTCCCACCCAACCTCAGTGGAAAAAACCTGTTTGCATTTACCTTACCTATGCCCCTCATAATTTAGTATACCTCTGTCAAATCTCCTCTCTGTCTTCTGTGTTCTAACGAATAAAATCCCAACCTATTCAATCTTTCCTTATAACTCAGGTCCTTCAGTCCTGGCAACATCCTTGTAAATTTTTTCTGTACTCTTTCAACCTTGTTTACATCTTTCCTACAGTACGTGCCCAAAACTTTACAAAATAGTCCAAATTAGGCCTCACCAATGTCTTGCACAACTTCAACATAACCCATCTCATGTACTCAGTACTTTGATTTATGAAGGCCAATGTGCCAAAATCTTTCTTTATAGATGCTGTCTACCTGTGACACCACTTTCAATGAATTATATACCTGTATTCCCAGATCCCACAGTTCTACCACACTCCTTAAGTACCCTGTGTGAGACCAAGCATACTCTTTGTTCTGCCACACTACTGAGTACTGTGTTATATGTTCACTGTATAAGATCCACCCTGGTTGGTCCTACCAAAGTTCAATATCTCACACTTGTCTGTATTAAATTCCATCTGCCGTTTTTCAGCCCATTTTTCCAGCTGATCCAGATACCTCTGCAAGCCAATGATAACCTTCCTCACTGCCCATTACACCGTCAATTTTGGTGTCATCCACAAATTTGCTCCTGTTAGAAGGAAGGACAGTGATGGAAAGATAAGAGAACCTTGGATGTTCAGAGAGATGATGAATTTAGTCAGGAAGAAAAAGGAAAATTATATAAAGCTTTGGAAGTCAGGACCAAATGGAACACATGATGAGTATAAGGAAGCCAGAAAGGAACTAAAGAAGGGAATTAGGAAAACCGGGAGGCTCCATGAAAAGTCCTTGGCAAGTAGGATTAAGGTGAATCCCAAGGCATTCTACACATACATTGAAAGCAAGAGGACGATAGGACCACTGAAGGATAAAGGGAGGAACATTTGCTTGGATGGGGAGAGTGTGAGTGAGATACTTAATGAGCACTTTGTTTCAGTAGTTACCAAGTAAAAGGATATGGAAGACCAGATCATCAGTGCTGAGACTATAACTACGTTAGGGCATCTAGAGTTCAAGGAGGAGGAAGTGTTGGGTCTCTTATTGAGTAGTAAGGTGAAGAAGTACCCAGGGCCTGATGGGATTTACCCCGGGTTATAGAAGGAGGCAAGAGATGAGATTGCTGGGCCCTTCACCAGTATCTTCGTGTCCTCTCTAGGCACAGGCAAGGTCCTGGAGGACTGGCGAGTGGCTAATGTTTTACCTCTACTTAAGAAAGGAACTACAGAGTGATGAGTCTTATGTCAATTGTATGGAAGTTGCTGGGGAAAATTCTTAGGGATAGGAAGTGTGAACGTTTGGAAACTCACGGCCTAATTAGGGAGAACCAGCATGGGTTTGACAATAGACAATAGGTGCAGGAGTAGGCCATCCGGCCGTTCGAGCCAGCACCGCCATTCACTGTGATCATGGCTGATCATCCACAATCAGTATCCAGTTCCTGCCTTATCCCCATTACCGTGTTTGTGCACAGCAGGTTGTATCTCACCAACGTGATTGAGTCTTTCGACAAGGTGATGAGAGAGGTTGATGAAGGTAGGGCAGTGTATATTGTCTACATGGATTTTAGTAAGGCATTTGACAAAGTCCCTGGTGGGAGGCTAATCCAGAAGATTAAGATGCATGGGGGTTGCGGAGAATTAGCTGTTTGGATTTAGAACTGGTTTGCACATAGAAGACAGAAGGTAGTGGTTGAAGGGACTTATTTGAGCTGGAGGTCTGTAATTAGCGGTGTTCTGCAGGGATCTGTGCTGGGACCTCTGCTATTTGTGACGTATGTAAATGACCTGGATGAAAATGTAGATGGATGATACCAAGATTGGTAGAGTTGCAGATAGTGTAGAAGACTGGAAAAAATACAGCACGATATAGATCAGTTGCAGATGTAGGCAGAGAAAAGGCAGACAGAGATAAATGTGAAGCATTGCACCTTGGTAGGGCAAATGCAAGGAGACAGGACAGTGTTAAGGGCAAGGTCAGTGTTGCTGAGCAGAGAGATCTTGGGATCTAAGTTCATAGCTCCTTGAAAGAGGCTACACAGAGCGATGGGCTAATGGAATGTATTGAGTTCAAAAGTCAGGAGGTTGTGTTGCAACTTTATAAATCTCTGGTTAGGCCACATTTGGAGTATTGCTTACAGTTCTGGTCGCCCCAACTATAGGAAGGATGTTGAGGATTTGGAGAGGATGCAGAAGAGGCTTACCGGGATGCTGCTTGGTTTAGAGGGCATGTGCTAGCATGAGAGGTTGGATAAACTTTGGTTGTTTTCTTTTGAGCGTCAGAGGCTGAGGGGAGATCTGATAGAGGTTTAAAAGTTCATGAGAGGCAGAGATAGAGGAGAGAGGGAATATCTGTTTCCCAGGGTAGAAGTATCTAATACTAGAAGGCGCTCATTGAAAGTGGGGGCGGGGGGGGGGTAGGTTTTTACTAGAAGAGTGGTGGATGCTTGGATTGCACTGCCCCGGTATGGTGGTAAAGGCAAATACATTACAGATTTTTAAGAGATGTTTAGGTAAGCAAATGAATGTGAGGAAGATGGAGGGATGTGGACATTGCGTAGGTAGGAGGGATTAATTTTAGTGTGTTTTTGATTTACTTTTTAGCTGGTTCGGCACAATATTAGCAGCAGCGGTACATTACAATACATAATAAACTAAATCACAGTAAGTTTATACATCTTTTTTTCTCTCTTTTTGAACTACTTATTTAATTTAACTTCATAAAGAATTAGACAAATAGTGCAAAAAGAGAGAGAAAAGAAAAAGTAGTGAGGTGGTGTTCATGGGTTCACTATCCATTTAGAAATCTGATGGCGGAGGGGAAGAAGCTGTTCCTGAAACATTCAGTGTGTGTCTTCATGCTCCTCTACCTCCTCCCTGATGGTAGTGATGAGAAGAGGGCATGTCCTGGGTAATGGGCATCCTTATGATGGATACCACCTTTTTGAGGCATCACTCCTCAAAGATATCCTGGATGCTGGGGAGGCTAGTGCCCATGGTGGAGCTGAACATGGATAACACGTTCACATGGATTTTAGTAAGGCACTTGACAAGGTCTCTCATGGGAGGCTGATACAGAAGATTAAGATTAAGTTTAAAGTCAGTGCGAATTGGTTGTTTGGATTCAGAATCGGCTTTCGCACAGAAGACAGAGAGTAGTGGTCGAAGGGACTTATTCTAGCTGGGGGTCTGTGATGAGTGGTGCTCTGCGGGGATCTGTACTGGAACCTCTGCTGTTTGTGATGTATATAAATGAAAACGTAGATGGGTTCTTTGGAACAAAGAAGGTTGAGGGGGGACTTGATCGAGGTATTTAAAATTATGAGGGGAGAGATAGAGTTGACGTGGATAGGCTTTTTCCATTGAGAGTGGGGGAGATTCAAACAAGAGGACATGAGTTGAGAGCAAAGCGCAAAAGTTTAGGGGTAACATTAAGGGGAACTTCTTTATTCAGAGCGTGGTAGTTGTGTGGAACGAGCTTCCAGCAGAAGTGGCTGAGGCAGGTTCGATGTTGTTGTTTAAAGTTAAATTGGATAGCTATATGGACAGGAAAGAAATGGAGGGTTATGGGCAGGTCGGTGGGACGAGGTGAGGGTAAGAGTTTGGCATGGACTAGAAGGGCCGAGATGGCCTGTTTCCGTGCTGTAATTGTTATATGGTTATATAGGTGCGCTAGTAAGTTTGCAGATGAAATGAAGATTAGTGTTATGGATAACATAGATGACTGGTAAAGATACAATAGATCAGATAGATGCAGATATGAGCAGAGAAATGGCACATGGAGAAATGGCACCCAGCCAAATGTGAAGTGTTGCACTTGGTAGGGCATCTGTAAAGAGACAACACATTATTCAGTGCAAATTCCTTAACAGTGTTGATGAGCAGAGGGATCTTGGGGCCAAGTTCATAGCTCCTTGAAAGTGGTTACACAGGTTGACAGGGTGGGTAAGAAGGCATAGAACATAGAAAAGTACAGCACAGTAAAGCCCTTCGGCCCACAATGTTGTGCCGACCCTCAAACCCTGCCTCCCATATAAGACCCCACCTTAAATTCCTCCATATACCTGTCTAGTAGTCTCTTAAACTTCACTAGTGTATCTGCCTCCACCACTGACTCGGGCAGTGCATTCCACGCACCAACCACTCTCTGAGTAAAAAACCTTCCTCTAATATCCCCCTTGAACTTCCCACCCCTTACCTTAAAGCCATGTCCTCTTGTATTGAGCAGTGGTGCCCTGGGGAAGAGGCGCTGGCTATCCACTCTATCTATTCCTCTTATTATCTTGTACACCTCTATCATGTCTCCTCTCATCCTCCTTCTCTCCAAAGAGTAAAGCCCTAGCTCCCTTAATCTCTGATCATAATGCATACTTTCTAAACCAGGCAGCATCCTGGTAAATCTCCTCTGTACCCTTTCCAATGCTTCCACATCCTTCCTATAGTGAGGCGACCAGAACTGGACACAGTACTCCAAGTGTGGCCTAACCAGAGTTTTATAGAGCTGCATCATTACATCGCGACTCTTAAACTCTATCCCTCGACTTATGAAAGCTAACACCCCATAAGCTTTCTTAACTACCCTATCCACCTGTGAGGCAACTTTCAGGGATCTGTGGACATGTACCCCGAGATCCCTCTGCTCCTCCACACTACCAAGTATCCTGCCATTTACTTTGTACTCTGCCTTGGTGTTTCTCCTTCCAAAGTGTACCACCTCACACTTCTCCAGGTTGAACTCCATCTGCCACTTCTCAGCCCACTCCTGAATCCTATCAATGTCTATCTGCAATCTTCGACAATCCTCTACACTATCTACAACACCACCAACCTTTGTGTCATCTGCAAACTTGCCAACCCACCCTTCTACCCCCACATCCAGGTCGTTAATAAAAATCACGAAAAGTAGAGGTCCCAGAATAGATCCTTGTGGGACACCACTAGTTACAATCCTCCAATCTGAATGTACTCCCCCTACCACCACCCTCTGCCTTTTGCAGATAAGCCAATTCTGAATCCACCTGGCCAAACTTCCCTGGATCCCATGCCTTCTAACTTTCTGAATAAGCCTACCGTGTGGAACCTTGTCAAATGCCTTACTAATATCCATATAGATCACATCCACTGCACTACCCTCATCGATATGCCTGGTCACCTCCTCAAAGAACTCTATCAGGCTTGTTAGACACGATCTGCCCTTCACAAAGCTATGCTGACTGTCGCTGATCAGACCATGATTCTCTAAATGCCCATAGATCCTATCTCTAAGAATGTTTTCCAACAGCTTTCCCACCACAGAAGTAAGGCTCACTGGTGTATAATTACCCGGACTATCCCTACGACCTTTTTTGAACAAAGGGAACAACATTCGCCTCCCTCCAATCCTCCAGTACCATTCCTGTGGACGAGGACATAAAGATTCTAGCCAGAGGCTCAGCAATCTCTTCTCTCGCGTCGTGGATCAGCCTGGGGGATATTCTGTCAGGCCCCAGGGACTTATCTGTCCTAATGTATTTTAACAACTCCAACACCTCCTCTCCCTTAATATCAACATGCTCCAGAACATCAACCTCACTCATATTGTCCTCACCATCATCAAGTTCCCTCTCATTGGTGAATACCAAAGAGAAGTATTAACATAGAAACATAGAAAATAGGTGCAGGACCGCCATTTATTATCATGGCTGATCATCCAACTCAGAACCCCGCCCCAGCCTTCCCTCCATACCCCCTGATCCCCGTAGCCACAAGGGCCATATCTAACTCCCTCTTAAATATAGCCAATGAACTGGCCTCAACTGTTCCCTGTGGCAGAGAATTCCACAGATTCACCACTCTCTGTGTGAAGAAGTTTTTCCTAATCTTGGTCCTAAAAGGCATCCCCTTTATCCTCAAATTGTGACCCCTCGTTCTAGACTTCCCCAACATCGGGAACAATCTTCCTGCATCTAGCCTGTCCAATCCCTTTAGGATCTTATACGTTTCAATCAGATCCCCCCTCAATCTTCTAAATTCCAACGAGTACAAGCCCAGTTCATCCAGTCTTTCTTCATATGAAAGTCCTGCCATCCCAGAAATCAATCTGGTGAACCTTCTTTGTACTTCCTCTATGGCAAGGATGTCTTTCCTCAGATTAGGGGACCAAAACTGCACACAATACTCCAGGTGTGGTCTCACCAAGGCCTTGTACAACTGCAGTAGTACCTCCCTGCTCCTGTACTCGAATCCTTTTGCTATAAATGCTAGCATACCATTCGCCTTTTTCACCGCCTGCTGTACCTGCATGCCCACTTTCAATGACTGGTGTATAATGGCACCCAGGTCTCGTTGCACCTCCCCTTTTCCTAATCGGCCACCATTCAGATAATAATCTGTTTTCCTATTTTTGCCACCAAAGTGGATAACTTCACATTTATCCACATTAAATTGCATCTGCCATGAATTTGCCCACTCACCCAACCTATCCAAGTCACCCTGCATCCTCTTAGCATCCTCCTCACAGCTAACATTGCCACCCAGCTTCGTGTCATCCGCAAACTTGGAGATGCTGCATTTAATTCCCTCATCCAAGTCATTAATATATATTGTAAACAACTGGGGTCCCAGCACTGAGCCTTGCGGTACCCCACTAGTCACCGCCTGCCATTCTGAAAAGGTCTCGTTTATTCCCACTCTTTGCTTCCTGTCTGCTAACCAATTCTCCATCCACATCAATACCATACCCCCAATACCGTGTGCTTTAACTTTGCACACTAATCTCCTGTGTGGGACCTTGTCAAAAGCCTTTTGAAAATCCAAATATACCACATCCACTGGTTCTCCCCTATCCACTCTACTAGTTACATCCTCAAAAAATTCTATGAGATTCGTCAGACATGATTTTCCTTTCACAAATCCATGCTGACTTTGTCCGATGATTTCACCGCTTTCCAAATGTGCTGTTATCACATCTTTGATAACTGACTCCAGCAGTTTCCCCACCACCGACGTTAGGCTAACCGGTCTATAATTCCCCGGTTTCTCTCTCCCTCCTTTTTTAAAAAGTGGGGTTACATTAGCCACCCTCCAATCCTCAGGAACTAGTCCAGAATCTAACGAGTTTTGAAAAATTATCACTTAATGCATCCACTATTTCTTGGGCTACTTCCTTAAGCACTCCAGGATGCAGACCATCTGGCCCTGGGGATTTATCTGCCTTCAATCCCTTTAATTTACCTAACACCACTTCCCTACTAACATGTATTTTGCTCAGTTTCTCCATCTCACTGGACCCTCTGTCCCCCACTATTTCTGGAAGATTATTTATGTCCTCCTTAGTGAAGACAGAACCAAAGTAATTATTCAAGTGGTCTGCCATGTCCTTGCTCCCCATAATCAATTCATCAGTTTCTGTCTGCAGGGGAACTACATTTGTCTTTACCAGTCTTTTCCTTTTTACATATCTATAAAAGCTTTTACAGTCAGTTTTTATGTTTCCTGCCAGTTTTCTCTCATAATCTTTTTCCCCCTTCCCAATTAAGCCCTTTGTCCTCCTCTGCTGAACTCTGAATTTCTCCCAGTCCTCAGGTGAGCCACTTTTTCTGGCTAATTCATTGAGGACCTCGCTCACTTCCACAGCCTCCGGGCACATCTTCCCACCTTTATCTCTAATCGGTCCTACCTTCACTCCTGTCATCCTTTTTTTTTCTTAACATAATTGAAGAATGCCTTGGGGTTTTCCTTTACCCTACTCGTCAAGGCCTTCTCATGCCCCCTTCTTGCTCTTCTCAGCCCCTTCTTAAGCTCCTTTCTTGCTTCCCTATATTCCTCAATAGACCCATCTGATCCTTGCTTCCTAAATCTCATGTATGCTGCCTTCTTCCACCTGACTAGATTTTCCACCTCACTTGTCACCCATGGTTCCTTCACCCTACCATTCTTTATCTTCCTCACCGGGACAAATTTATCCCTAACATCCCGCAAGCGATCTCTAAACATCGACCACATGTCTATAGTACATTTCCCTGCAAAAACATCATCCCAATTCACATCCGCAAGTTCTAGCCTTATAGCCTCATAATTTGCCTTTCCCCAATTAAAAATTTTCCTGTCCTCTCTGATTCTTTCCTTTTCCATGATAATGCTAAAGGCCAGGGAGCAGTGGTCACTGTTTCCCAAATGCTCACCACTGAGAGATCTGTGACCTGATCCGGTTCATTGCCTAATACTAGATCTAGTATGGCATTCCCCCTGGTCGGCCTAGCCACATACTGTGACAGGAATCCATCCTGGACACACTTAACAAACTCTGCCCCATCTAAACCCTTGGAACTAATCAGGTGCCAATCAATATTGGGGAAGTTAAAGTCACCCATGATAACAACCCTGTTATTTTTGCACCTTTCCAAAATCTGCCTCCCAATCTGCTCCTTTGTATCTCTGCTGCTACCAGGGGCCCTATAGAATACCCCCAATAGAGTAACTGCTCCCTTCCTGTTCCTGACTTCCACCCATATTGACTCAAAAGAGGATCCTGCTACATTACCTACCCTTTCTGTAGCTGTAATAGTATCCCTGACCAGTCATGCCACCCCTCCTCCCCTTTTTCCACCCTCTCTATCCCTTTTAAAGCACTGAAATCCAGGAATATTGAGAATCCATTCCTGCCCTTGTGCCAGCCAAATCTCTGTAATGGCCACTACATCATAATTCCATGTATGTATCCAAGCTCTCAGTTCATCACCTTTGTTCCTGATGCTTCTTGCATTGAGGTACATACATTTCAGCCCTTCTACCTTACTGTCTTTACACCGTTTATTCTGCTTCTCTTTCCTCAAAGCCTCTCTGTATGTTAGATCTGGCTTTACTCCATGCACTTCTTTCACTGCTCTATCGCTCTGGGTCCCATCCCCCTCGCAAATTAGTTTAAACCCTCCCGAACCATGCTAGCAAACCTACCTGCAAGGATATTGCTCCCCCTCGAGTTCAGGTGCGACCCATCCAATCTGTACAGGTCCCACCTTCCCCAGAAGAGATCCCAATGATCTAAAAATCTAAAACCCTGCTCCCTGCACCAACTCCTCAGCCACGCATTCAACTGCCATCTCCTCCAATTCTTACCATCTCTGTCATGTAGCACTGGCAGCAATCCTGAGAACACCACCCTTGAGGTCCTGTTCCTCAGCCTTCTGCCTAGTTCCCAAAACTCACACTTCAGGACCTCATCCCTCTTCCTACCTATGTCATTGGTCCCAACATGTATCACGACTTCTGGTTGCTTTCCCTCTCATACCAGGACGTCGTGCACCCGGTCAGAGACATCCCGGACCCTGGCATCCGGGAGGCAACAAACCATGCGGGTGTCCTTCTCACGTCCACAAAATCTCCTGTCTGCTCCCCTGACTATAGAGTCTCCAATCAGGGCAGCTCTCCTCTTCTCCGTCCCAGCCTTCTGCACCACAGGGTCAGACTCAGTGCCGGAGGCCCTGCCACCGTGGCTCACATCTGGTCGGTCATCCCCGCCGACAGTATCCAGGATGGTAAACTTATTATTCAGGGGAATGGCTACAGGGGTGCTCTGCACTACCTGTCTGCTCACCTTCGCTTTCCCCCCTCTGACTGTCACCCGACACCTGCTTCCGACAGCCTAGGTGTGACTACCTCCCTGTAGCTCTCATCTATGACTGCCTCATTCTCCCTTATGAGTCGAAGGTCATCCAGCTGCTGCTCCAGATTCCTTACACGGTCTTCCAGATCACCCAGCCGCATGCACTTCTGGCAGATGTGACTCTGCGGGAGAGGGGAGTTCTCCCAAGACTGCTACATCTCACATGAGAGGCACATCACCATCTCAGGAGACATTGTAAAAACTAACTGCGAGCAAGCTTGTCCTCCACCTCTTCTCGTCGAAGCCATGTGGCTTGCTTGCCTGTAACAGTCAAGGCATTGAGTTCAAAAGTCAGGAGGTTATGTTAAACCTAAGTTAAAGGTTAGGAGAGGCATAAAATAGACAGACAGCATCTTTTTTCCCCGGAGTTGACATGTCTAGTACCCGAGGGCATGCATTTAAGGTGAAAGGGGGCGAGTTCAAAGATGTGAAGGGCAATTTCTTTTTTACATAGAAGGAGGTGGGTGCCTGGAATGCACTGCATGGTAGAAGCAGATACATTTGAGATTTTTAAAAGATGTTTAGATAGGCACATGAATCTGAGGAAAATTGAAGGATTTGGGTATTGTGCCATCAGAAGGGATTAGCTTAGTTAGCCACGTGATTAGTAATTTAATTGGCTTGCCACAACATTGTGTTCTCGTGCTGTACTCCTGTATGTTCTAACTCCACAACAGAGATTGAATTGACATTGTCTTGCTGAATGAAGACACTTTCCCATCCAGTCTTCAGAACATCCTATGCTGACCCCATCTGAATAAATGAATCACTTTATTCCTCAGGGACACACGAGTCAGATTTAAACAGTACAACAGTCTGTGTAAAACAGTCTTCAATTACATCAGCTGTGCTTAATTCTTTTCCAACAATATCTGAACATAATGCTGCCTCTCTTTCTCATGCAACTTAATAAAGTCATATATACTTATACCATCGTTTTTTCTTTCATAAATCTAAATTTAAAATAAATGACTTTTAAACCCTGAAAAAATCAAACTTGCCTAACTTAAAATATTACAAAATGTTTTCTCAATACATTTATGTAATCTGTCAATATTTGAACACAGCACTTTAATAACTTCTTTTGTAACCACAAATACTTTATTATTTTACCCAGTTCCATTATCCAGTGTAGTTTTCATTAGACACTGCGAAGAGAATGAAGAATTCAAGTCTCAAAATTCAATCT
This sequence comes from Mobula hypostoma, assembly GCF_963921235.1. Taxonomy (NCBI): domain Eukaryota; kingdom Metazoa; phylum Chordata; class Chondrichthyes; order Myliobatiformes; family Myliobatidae; genus Mobula; species Mobula hypostoma. Next base: position 6,781,127 of record NC_086099.1, read on the forward strand.
TTGCCTCTTCAAGGTTCCAATGTAGAGGTGGGAAGAGCAGCTGGAGTAGGAAGTATGAGGATCAAGTATTTTGCTTGTGAACGTGTGTGAATTTCTGTGATTTTTATGGAGCTGTCAGCTTGGTTTCATAGAATAATGACTGACAATGAGAATTCATACACTGTGCCCTTTACAGACCATGTGTGTAATATGAATACACATCGTATGTCTACAACTGTGTTTGTGTCAACAGTAATCAATTCTCCTGCAACAAGTTCAATATAGGAACATGCAAGTGGAAAAAAATTTTGATTCAGGACTAGGTGTTGGAGTGATTTAGTCAAAGGTGTAAAAGGCACATGGTTCCCACACATTGGATAGTGTTATGGGACAGAATAGGACAGTTAAATGGAATGCAACTCTCTATAAAACAGCAGTAAACTATATTCAATTCATAAATGTCTGCTAGATTTAAATATCATTCTGCCATGGATGGTCCCAAGCCTGGCTGTGAAAGGGGGAGGGGTTGGGCGCAGGGCCAGCAAACCTATCCCATAAAGACCCAGAGTTACAGAAACACCAACAGAAGTTGCAGAGGCCTCATCCCTGGAAGAGGAAGGATCTTTGAAGATGGAAACAACTTGAAAGACTGGCCGAGGACAGAGGACTCTGGCAAGCTGCTGTTGGTGGCTGTACGGGTGATGGGCTTAAGAAGAAGATGATTTAAATATGACGATTCTGACTTTGCCAGTGTGGTTTTGTTGTCTCTGTAAAGGAAACCTCTCTCAGATGTTAGATATTGCAAGATCTGTACAAATAATGATTGGCAACGTCCTGAATTGCAACACAATGGGGAAGTTTCTGCAAATCACAATTGATCAATAAATCTATTCACCAGGAATGTTGCGCTGTCACCATCTCACAAGCTGTGAAGCTTTTGTGGTTGTGACATGATGCATCATATCAATGTCACCAACTGAAATGGTGATCGTTTCTGGGGGTTATGTGGGGACACAATCAAATTGATCCCTCAAGCAAGGCACAGTTACAGAGTGAACAAGCTCACAGTGGAAGCTTGCAGCAAACTGCTCAATACCTTTTTGGCCAACTTTCATACATAGAAGCATGATTTTTCTCAAACAACAGTGATAAAACATATCTACACCAGCATAAATGAGGGGAAAATAGATTAGACCAGGGGTTCCCAACCTTTTTTAGGCTATGGACCCCTACCAGTAACCATGGAGTCCATGGACCCCAGGTTGTCAACCCCTGAATTAGACCTATAGAAAGGTGATATTAACCCTAGTTTGGCTGTATGTATTGACCAGACCCAAATCCCAGCCTTCCCTTACACAAACACAAGACATTCTGCAGATGATGGAAATCCACACACTAAATACCAGAGAAACTCAGCAGGTCAGGCAGCATCTATAGAGGGGAATAAATAGTTGAATTTCAGGCTGAAACCCTTCACATCAGTACTGGACCATCTTGATGATCCAGTCCTAATGTAGGGTCTCAGGGTCTTGGCCTGAACTATCGCCTGTTTATTCCTCTCCATAATTTCTCTGAAAAATTAGATTGTATCTCTATAGAATACACTGGAAATAATTCAGGAAATATGTAGCTTGTTTGGTTGATGGTTGGTTTGAACTGTTCTCCAATCTTGGAAATTTACTTGCAAATGTTTCATCACCATCCGAGGAGACATCATCAGTGAGCTGTTAATTGTAGTGTCTTCTGAATGCATGGGCTTTATACACTTAACAATCAGCTGATTGGTTGTCATTACGGAAACTTAATTGTGATGTGGGGAGGAAATCTCATCACTGATCGGTTGTGTGGAAAGCTTCATGCGTTGTGGTTTGGAATTTTATCTCATTGGATCATAAATAGGATCAAGGACTACATGTCTGTATACAGAAATGTTCATGATAGAATTCCTAGAAGCATGGTTTTCCACAAACAATCCTGTAAACATTCAAATGGACCTTGATCCTATTTATGAGCCAATGCGGGCATAATTCCAGACCACAATGCACAGAGTTTGCCACACAACCAATCAGCGATAAGACTTTCTCCCTACATCACAACTGAGTTTCCGTAATGACAACCAATCAGCTGATTTGTAAGTATATAAAGGCCAAGTATTCGGAGGACACCACAATTAACAGCGCATTGATGGTGTCTCCTCGTATGGTGACAGAGAACAATTCCACCCAACCATAGATTGCTCTGTCACTGAATGTATTAGGAATGCAAAGTAGGCTCTTCCATTTCAGACCTGAATTGTGACAGGAAGCCAAAGATGAGTTGCAAAACATGCAGAAATCACGTTACAAATCCAGCCTCCTCTTCTTCTGGTTATAAAGTTTACATGGGTCATAAATATCAAAATCTGTGGTACGGTCTTCTCTGTTTTTATATTATACTCAACAAGTTGTCATTGCTTTGTTAATTATAAAAATAAGACATTGTCTATCACTGCAGACACATGATGTTCCATCTAAATAAATTTCAGATGGTTTGTGTGAGATGTTTATTCGCAACGATGATGGGTTATTTTGAGTTTTGATATGCTTGTGTGATTCATTGTTCCAGTAATCACTGAGACGCAGCAACCTTCAGGTTTCCTCCCTCTCTGTAAACGTGCACAGAAACCCTTTGTTCTACACTCGGATGAGGAAAGTCAAGTTCAGGTTTGCTGGGATGTGTATGGTGTCCAGGTTGAGTGACGAAGGGTTGAATGGGAACATAACAGGAAACATGCGCTTGAAGTCCAACAGTAGCTGAGGCTGTTCATTGCGGTCTTGTAAACTGGACTGCACGGGGAGAAAACAATGATCAGTTCTATGAACAGGTACACACGCATGTATTCTTATACAAGTAAATTTCACAGCACAGCTACGCACTAGTGCACAAAAGTTTTACTCCACAAGAAAATACTTATACATAAGTAAATTCTACTGCACAAGTATAAGACCATGACATGAGCAGAATTAGGCTATTTGAGTCTGCTCCACCATTCCATCATGGCTGACTTATTATTCATCTCAACCCCATTCTGCTGCCTTCTTCCCATAATCTTTGATGCCTGACTATCAAGAGCCACATCAACTTCCATTTTAAATATACTCTATGACTTGGCTTCTGCAGCTGTCTGTGGCAATGAATTCCATAGATTTACCACCCTCTGGCTAAAGAAATTCCTCCTCATCTCTGATCTAAATAAACACCCCTCAATTCTGAGTTGTGTCCTCTGGTTCTACGCTCTCCATTATAGGAAACATCTTCTCCACATCCACTCTATCTATGCCTTTCAATATTTGATAGGTTTCAATGAATCCCCCCACGTTCTTCTAAACTCCAGTCAATACAGGCCCAGAGCCATCAAACACTTCTTATACTTTAACCCTTTCATTTCTGAAATCATTCTCGTGAACCTCCTCTCGACCTTCTCCAATGCCAGCACATTATATGCACTCATTCAAACTTTGTATATGTTTATATACAATAAGGTTCTTTAAGACTGTCATAGCTGTTTGGGGGGGAGAGGATGGTGGGGATGAGCTCCCACTACCCATTAGATGCTCCTAATGGCATGTACCTCAAATAGTCTCTGGCAACCAAGCCCAGCTCTTGACCTTCGTGGGTGGCTTAGCTACTAAACTCGGTAGAACCATTTCTACTGACAGGAGGAGGGGCAAAGGCAGGTTACTTACACCTTAAAACCAGTTGCCCTGGACATACAGGTTCCTTCAGCCACCGTCGGCAGCTCATCTAGAAGGAGGAAAACTCTGATCTCCAAGCTCTGCTGCCTTGTGACTATACCCATTCACGGGGAAGGCTTCGGAAGCAAACCCCAAGGGGGAAATCCAGAGCTGGAGTCCTTAAGGCAATCCTACATTGAGTTCAGTGCTGACTGCCAACCCTGAGAAGCCGCTGCTGCCAAACAGTATTGTTCTCTGCCGTTCCTTTGCATTCATCAGCTGCGTGGGGAAGGGAGCTGTTACATGGATAACAGCCTGTTCTTCATATCGTACTGCCCTGGCTTGTGTATCACATAGACAGCTAGAACGCAATATCCATGGTCAACCCTAACCAACGGAGGGCCTCTCTCACACAAAGAAACAGAATAGTGATTATATTTTCCTTTTTTATTCGCTCTCAATTGAGGACTTTTCTCCACCAGAAAAAAAAACAGATATTGTTGTTGCCGGAATGTATGGTGATACTCGCTGGCTGCCACCAGCATCTCCCCAGGTTGCACTGATGTTCATGCAAAGGGCACATTTCACCGAAAGTTACGATGTTCAGGTGATAAATAAAGCTGATCTCTGAACAGTACAGCATGGAAACAGACCCTTTGGCCCAGATTGTCTATGCTGAACATGATGCCAAATTAAAATAAACCTATTCTGCCTACTCATGGTCCACACCCGTTCCTCTATATTCATGTGTCCGTTGTGTTCTGGATCATAGCCCTCATTCATCAAACTTCTCTTAAATGCTGAATCAAACCCACATCCACACTCTCACCATCTTTTATAAAATGTCAGCAATCAACACAATTGCAAATTTGTCTTAATTGGTAAAGGCGAGTAACTGAACGGCATTTTTCAAAGAAAAACTTTGACAATATCTTGCCAAATTATTCTCAAAGCATCATGTCTCCAATCTCTCAGCAAACACCTTATTGATCCATGAAATGCTTACCTGAATATTTCTAATGAAGGATACAGTTACACGTTCTTCAAACTCATTTAGTGGTGTGTATAGGTTTAATATTTTGACAATCTGTTTTGAAAAAAGAACAATATTTTATTGAGTTGAATACATAGCAATCAGATAAACATGACACATCCGAGGTCTGGGGGAGTCTGGTCCCAGAGGGCACAACCTCAGAATATGGGGATGTCCATTTAGGACAAGAGATGAGGAGGAATTTCTTTAGCCAGAGGGTGGTGAATCTGCAGAATTCATTTCCACAGATGGCTATGGAGGCTAAGTCATCGGGGTGGAGGCTGGTAGGTTCTTGTTTAGCCAACCTCCGCTTTTAATAAACCAAATTACTTTGCCTCCACACCAGTCTGTGGCAATGAATTCCACAGTTTCCTCACTCTCTGGCTAAAGAAATTCCTCTTACCTTTGTTCTAAAGGAACATCTCTCTATTCTCTGTTTTGAAAAATTAATATCTACCACCTCTACATTCTTCTCCTGTTCATTGATATTAATTACAGTTTCCTTCTTCTCATTGTTATTGACGTAGTTGTGGGGATCTCTGGAGTTGACATAGTCAGCATAAGATATTAACACGTCTGACGCTTCGTAGCAGACTAACCCAGAGAAAATGGAGGAACTCAGCAAGTGAGGCAGCATCTAAGACCATAAGACATAAGAGCAGAATTGGGCCTTTTGGCCCATCGAGTCTGCTCCACCATTCCAATATGGCTGATTTAAGGAAAAAGGGGTCAACGTTTTGGGCTGAGACTCCATATCAAGGTGCTTAACAATGGAGGAGGAAGAATTTTTTCAGCCAGAGGGCGTTGAATCTGTGGAATGCATTGCCACAGACAGATGTGAGTATATTTAAAGTGGAGGTTGATAAAATCTTGATTAGTCAGGGCATCAAAGGTTATGGAGAGAAGGCAGGAGAATGGGATTGAGAGGGAAATGGATCAACCATGTTGAAATGTTTCAGACTTGATGGGCCGAATAGCCTAATTCTGCTCCTATGTCTTATGGTCTTAACAGCTGTTGAATTGACTGAAGACTGACAGCTCAGCCAGAACCACATGAATGGTGAAAGGCCAGTTACCTGTTGTGTGGACAAATCTTTACACATCGAGCAGATGGCTGCAGCATCTTCAGTGGATTTCTTCTTCACTTGGAGAAGTTGTGCAGCTTGGATTAGAGGTTCCAATGTCTTCACGGCCCCACTTTGTTGTAAGTTTTTTCCTCGCAACCACTCTTCTAGCTGGCTGATGTTATATCTACCGAAACAAATCTGATAGTTACTTACACAATATTTTTAGAGAAAAAAAAATCCAAGTAAACCTGAGCAAAACTCATATAAATCTTTGAATTAGGATGAAGGAAAGGCCATCAAATCTGAGGCATCACTTCATAACATCACTACTGATCGAACTGCAGCACACACAAGTGCTGGAGGAACTCTGCAGATCACACAGCATCTATGGAAATGAACAGACAGTTGAAGTTTCTGGCTGAGACCCTTCATCGGTATTGGAAAGGAAGGGGGAAGATGCCAGACAAAAAAAGGTGGGGGAAGGGGAAGAAGGATAGCCGGAAGGAGAAGCCAAGCAGGTGGAAAAGGTAGAAGGCTGGAGAGGATGGAATCTGATACGAGAGGAGAGTGGACCATGGGAAAAAGGGAAGGAGGAGTGGCACCGGAGGGAGGTGATCGGTACGTGGGGAATAAAAGAAAAGGGGAGGACATTTTTAAATAGCTATTTTAAAATGATAGCTATTTGTTGAAAACATTCCATTAACTGTCCCATTATTCTTCCTCAATGTCTTGCCTTCCCTCCTCCCCAATGCCAAACCAACTCATTATACAACAAAAACAACTATTCTTCACAACCATGTCATGGCTTTTTCACTAAGTGGTGGTGTAGGAGCCTGAAGACACACACTCAATGTTCAGAACAGCCAGAGAAAGCAGGATCTCCCAGTGGCCACACATTTTAATTCCACATCCCATTCCCATTCTGACATGTCTATCCACAGCCTCCTCTACTGTAAAGATGAAGCCACACTCAGGTTGGAGGAACAACACCTTATATTCCGTCTGGGTAGCCTCCAACCTGATGGCATGAACATTGACTTCTCTAACTTCCGTTAATGCCCCACCTCCCCCCATACCCCATCCGTTATTTATATACACACATTCTTTCTCTCACTCTCCTTTTTCTCCCTCTGTCTCTCTGACTATACCCCTTGCTCATCCTCTGGGTTCTCCCCCCCCCGCCCCTTGTCTTTCTCCCTAGGCCTTCCATTCCATGATCCTCTCGTATCCCTTTTGCCAATCACCTGTCCAGCTCTCGGCTCTATCCCTCCCCCTCCTGTCTTCTCCTATCATTTTGGATCTCCCCCTCCCCCTCCCACTTTCAAATCTCTTACTAGCTCTTCCTTCAGTTAGTCCTGTCGAAGGGTCTCGGCCTGAAACGTCGACTGTACCTCTTCCTAGAGATGCTGCCTGGCCTGCTGTGTTCACCAGCAACTTTGATGTGTGTTGTTCAGAACAGCTACGTCCCCTCTGCCATCCAATTTCTGAATGGACAGTAACCCCTACCCCTCACCACTGTGCTCTCTATTTCCACTATTTATTGATTTAACATTTATTTCTTATTACAATTAAAAGTATGTTTTATGTTTTTCAATGTACTGCTGCCACAAAACAGCTCATTTCACAACACGTCAGTGATAATAAATCTGACTCTGGTTTCGTACAGTGAAAACCTTTGTTTCACATGCTGGCCTCACAGATCATTTCATTGTACTAAACTGCCATGTTGCCTGTTTTAGAGTGTCTTTGCCAAAGGGGGGGGGGTTAAGAAGAAACAACATAGAACAGTACAGTACAGGAACAAGCTCTTTGACCCACAATGTTGTACCGAACCAATTAAATTAGTAATCAAATGGCCAACTAAACTAATCCCTTCTGCCTGCCTACACAATGTCCATATCCTAATGTCCTCACGTTCACGTGCCCATCTAAATGTCCCTAATATTTCTGCCTCTACCAGCACCCCAGGCACTGCGTTCCAGGCACTCACCACTCTCTCTGTAAAAAAAATACTTACTCTCACATCCCCTTTGAATTTACCCCCCCTCACCTTAAATACATGCCCTCGGATATTAGACATTTCAACTCTGGGAGAAAGATACTGTCTCTCTACTCTATCTATGCATCTTATAATCCTATCAACCACTATCAGATCTGCCCTCAGCTATGCTGCTCCAGAGAAAACAAACCAGTTTTGTTCCACCTGCCGGTATAAGACATGCATCTTGATAAATCTCTTCTGCACACACTCCAGACCCTTGACATCATTCCTACCATGGGGCATGGACCAGGATGGTATACAATACTCGATGCATCAAACTTGGTTTCTCTGGGGCACTGGAACCTCAGGGACAATCTGATAAATGAGAAGCATAGACAAGGGAAATAATTGAAGTATTTTTCTGCCAGGGTGAATATGTCATATTCTGAGGGTCATGGATTTAAGGAGGGGTGGGGACAGAATTTAAAGGTTCAACACATTGCTGAACCCACTGACTTTTCCCAGCAATCTGTGTATTGCTTGAGATTCCAGTGTTGGCAGCCTCTTGCGTCTCCAAGATTCAAGATTGTTCAATGCTATTTTGAGTGCACGAGTGCAAAGGAGAACAAAATAATTGTTACTCCAGATCTGATACAGCACAAAAAACGCCCACGAAAGATAAAGAACACAATAATAAAAAATATCATGAAGCATAAGTGCATAAGATAGCTTATATGCATTGATTGAAAGTGACGCTAGACACAGGAGTGTTTGTACATGAGATAGCTGACAGGAAATGATAAAGTAATGGTGGTTGGGGGTGTGGAGGGGTGGGTTAGTGGGTGGAGGTGTTGATCAGCCTCACTGCTTGGGGAAAGTAACTGTTTTTGAGTCTGGTGGTCCTGGTGTGGATGCTACATAACCTCCACCCTGATGCACTGTATCCACTCTTATTGCACTGTAATCTTCTGCAAAACAAATTCCATTACAGCGGTTAGTGGTCTATTACAGGTCTAGGACCTGGATTCAATTCCCACCGCTGCATGAAAGGAATTTGTCCATTCTCCCTGTCACCACGTGGGTCTCCTTCGGGTGCTCTGGTTTTCTCCCACATTCCAAAAGTGGACTGTTCAGAAGCTCTATTGGTCACATGGGTGTAGTTAGGTCACAGGGACTCATTCGGCCAAAAGGGCCTGTTACTGTGCTGTGTCTCACAAGGTGTACATGCAAACTCCACGCAGATATTGCCTAGGTCAGTTCTCACCACCAGTGGTGATGATAGAGGCAGCCTACGGGTTACTAGGTTAGTTGGTCACATGGGTGTAATTGGGCAGTGCGGGCTCGTTGGGCTGGAAGGACCTGATATCTCTATATAAAAAACTATATTAAAAATTTAGAGCTGTATCTCTAAATAAAAAAACTATAACCTCAATATTTTGCTCGCTTTTTGCACTATTTATTTTTTAATATATTTCCTAAGGTAACTGAAAGTAATTTTTATTGAGTATTGTACTGTATTGCTGCAGCAAAACAACACATTTCATAACGTATAAGACCGTAAGATACAGGAGCAGAATTAGGCCATTTGGCCCATCAAGTCTATTCCACCATTTCATCATGACTTATCCAATTTCCCTCTCAGCTCCAACTTCCTGCCCTCTCCCTGTATCCTTTTATTGCCCAACAAATCAAAGATCTATCAACCTCTGCCTTAAATATACCCAATGAATTGGCCTCCACAGCCATCTGTGACAGAGACTTATGGAGAAGAGGGTTCAGTGGGTAATAAAATGGACGAGTTCACGGCGCTAGCCAGGCATCAGAGAACATTTCGGGAGTGCAATGTTATGTGTTTCACTAGAACGGGGCTGCACGAGGACATACCCGATCAAAACTTTTCCATGGACGGCTTCCAGACCGTTCCGGCTGACCGGAAGTGCACAGAGTGGTAAGCATAAAGGAGTTGGGTGCTTACTGTTCTGGTTAACAACAGATGGTGCAATCCGGGTCATATTACGATCGAGGAACGTGTTTGTAGACCGGATATTGAACTTTTTGCTGTTAGACTTTGGCCATATTCCACCGAGATACAACACTGGGCGGCACGGGAGGTCGTTCCTGCCTGTGGCCATCGAACGTGCAGCTCCTCCCGTGGAGGATCAGACACCCTGAGCCAATAGACTGGTCCTGGACTTACTTTCCATCTGGCATAGTTTGCATTTTGTTGTTTGATTGTTTGTGGTTTTTGTATTACTATATTTATGCTCTATTCTTGGTTGGTGCGGCTGTAATGAAACCCGATTTCCCTCGGGATCAATAAAGTATATCTTTCTATCTATCTTATCAAATTCCACAGATTCACCACTCTTTGGCTAAAGAAATTCCTCCTCATCCCCGTTTTATATGGACGTCCTTCTATTTTGAGGCTGTGTCCTCCGGTCTTAGACTCCCCCACCATAGGAAACATCCTCTCCACATACACTCTTTCAGATTGGTTTCAATGAGATCCCCCTCATTCTTCTAAACTCCAGTGAGTAATATATCAGTGATATTAACGCTAATTCTGATTAGGATTCAAACTCAATCCTCTTCCACCATGTAAGGAATTATTCCAGCTATTGAAGTGGTTTTCTTAAATGTCTATTGACTTAAGTTTTACCACACACTTGCTATCTTAATATCATATTTACCTCAAGAATTCATGCTCGCTATTAATCAGTTCCTGCATTTTTAGGAAGCAATAACAAACTTGCGTGGCAGGGTAGAGTTACGTCTCTACCAAAGGAGATGTAAAGTGCTCCTTCCCTCTGCTAGCCTGCAGGTCACCCTTGGGCAAGGTGTAGCACCTGCTTAGCCTCCCGATCAGGGTCATGTGCAGGCATGGGAGCAGGTGGTGGACGGTCGTACGAGCAGCTGATGCATATTATGTCCCGGATATGTGACCACTATGCCAGGCAAACAATCTCTGAAGAGTATTGACAATGGCTGGGGTCACCTGTCTTGTAAAGACACTGCCTAGAAGAAGGCAATGGCAAACCACTTCTGTGGAAAAAATTGCCAAGAACAATCGCGGTAAGTAATGGAAAGACCATGATTGCCCACGTCATATGATGCACATAATGATGATGAAGAATAACAAACTAACTTCTTTACCAACACTTGTTATCTTGTTATTTGGGCTTGGAGATTCCTGATTAATCTTCAACTGCAAAGGGGTGAGAGGGGATTAATCTGTAGAGCCTTGGCATCCTGCACCAACCATACCTGATCTGCATTCCCGTACTCCATGAGCAGACGTCCTTCCTCAGCAGCAGATTGTTGAGTGTCACAGCATTAATGACGTAGAAAAGTTGCCGAAAGACCTGCTGGATAATCTCCGGATCCAGTCCATGCTCACACATAGTGTGGTTTAACAAGTTCAGTTGGCGCAACATGGCATCTAGCGTGTAGCTGTCGTCTCCGTCCACCCGGCTGGAAGAACGCTTCCTGTAGCCCGTGGGTTTCATGCTCGACAGACCCTGGATACTCTCATTCTCCAGCATTGCAGACACTTCATAGGAAAGCAGCAGTATTAACATCCACTTAGCATTCCAACAAAACTTATGACACGGTAAATGCAAGCAGGCTTTTTCCACTGAGGTTGGGTGAGACTACAACGAGAGGACATGGGTTAAGGGTGAAAGGTGAAATGTTTAAGGGGAACATGAAAAGGAACTTCTTTATTCAGGGGATGGCGCGAGCGTGGAATGAGCTGCCGACAGAAGTGGTGGATGTGGGTTCAATTGCAATATTTAAGAGAGGTTTGGATAAGTACACGGACAGGAAGGGTATGGAAGGCTATGATCCAGGGGCAGGTTGATGGAACTAGACAGATTAATAGCTCAGCACAGACTAGATGAGCCAAAGGGCTTGTTTCAGTGCTGTACTGATCTATGACTCTATAAGGAAGGATGGGAGTGGCATGGGAGGAACAAAGTCCAGGTGCACATCGATGGAGCTACACATGGACCAAATGGGCTGAAGGGCCTGTTTCTGTGCTGTAGTGATCTATGGCTCTATGACTCAACATGGATGGGAGGGGTGTGGAGAAATTATGGTCGATGGGACTATGCAAGGATTAGATGGGCGGAAGGGCCTGTTTCTGTGCTGTGGTATTCTGTGACTTTAAATTGTTTACTTAGTCTTTTGCTGAGGAACATTAAAAATCAACCACATTGCTGTGGAATCACAAATACCAGTTGGCAAGGCCTTTCAGAGGGCAGTTTACAATCAGCCCCATTGGAATTGGACACGGATGGTGGAACCAGGTAAGATTGTAAGACAACCTGGGAGTTTCACGGTGGAATCCTAACTTCCATGCACAGTTATACAACTCATTAATTAAACTTGAAATCCTCGATTGCCGCGATGGAACTTGGTGTCGGTTTTGGAACTGGATTATTATTGTCGCATATACCAAGATACTGTTAAAAGCTATGATACTATGTTTTAGTTTGGAGAAAATCAGAAGTCAAACTTTTGATCCTTGATTTGATTTTGAGAAAAGGTGGGGTTCATTTGCCCACTACTATTATCTGATTTGAGTTAATTAAGATAGTTTCCTTCTGATTTTTGTTTAAATGGATTTGAGTTGGCGGATTGATGTTTTTCTTTTATGGAAACTTGTATGGCGTATGGCTCCGGGGTTGTGCTCCCAATGGTTTTTTTTGTTTTAGTTAGTAGGGCTTCTTTTTTTTCCCTTTTTTTCTTTCAAAAAAAAATATTCTTAACTTTTTTTTCTTATTATTATTGATATATTGTTTAGCTTTGTTAATCAGTTATTTGGTAATTTAATTCTTCATTGTACATACTGACTTGATTACCTTAATGTATTTTTTTGTTGATCTTTAATAATAATTAATAAAAGAAGATTTTAAAATGAAAAGCTTGTCTTACACATTGTTCATATAGCTCAGAGGGCATTGAGGTAGAACAAGGCAAAACAGTAACAGAATGCAGGATAAAGTGTGACAACTACGGAGAGAGTACAGTGCAGGCTGACGGTAATGTGAAGGATCAAAATGAGGTAGATTGTGAGGCCATCTTATTGTACTAGGAAGCCATTCAATAATCTTATAACAGTGGGTAAGAAGCTGCTTCGAGCCTGGATCGGTGAGTGTGGTACTGGAATTGGTTTATTATTGTCATATGTACTGAGGTACAGTGAAAAGCTTGTCTTGTAGACTGTTCATACAGATCAGATCATTATGCACTTTTGGGTATTTAGCAGTCTAGGGGCCCTGCGGCAGCGTGGCGATTTGTGCGATGCCATGGCAGCTTGGGGTGCTAGAGTCCGGAGTTCAAATCTGGTGTATCTGTAAGGAGTTTGTTTGCTTCCCCCCGTGACTATGTAGGTTTCCTCCAGGTGCATCAGTTTCCTCCCTAGTCCAAAGACGTACTGGTTAGAAGGTTAATTGGTCATTGTAGATTCTCCTGTGATTATGCTAGGGTTAAATAGGTGAGTTGCTGGGCGGTGAGGCTCACTGGGCTGGAAGGGCCTGTTCTGTGCTGTATCTCTAAATAAAATAAATGAAATACGGAACATTGAGGGAGAACAATGTAACACAATAACAGAATGCAGAATAAAGTGTAACAGCTACAGAGAAAGTGCAGTGCAGGCAGACAATAAAGTGCAAGAAATAGAATTTAATAAGGATGCCTTGATGACAAGACTTACCTATCATTGGCTGAAGGAGACCTTCTGCAACCTTAACCAGTTGCTGATAAATCTGAATGGAGAGGTCACTCAGAACTTGGCGGTACTCCGTGAGGTCAAAGTTCTTCAGGCTGTGCTCATTCTGCCGCGAGTTATTCTGTTTCATGAAATCCTACAGGAATTGAGATGGAGGGTGAGAGCGTGCAGCTCCGCAGATGCTTTAATGGCAAAGGTTGCTGGCATAATGAGATCATACACATAAGAGGTTCTGCAGACGCTGGAAATCCTGAGCAACACACACAGAATGCTGGAGGAACTTAGCAGGTCGGCAGCAGCTATGGAAATGAATAAACAGTCAACATTACCAGGCTGAGATCCTTCCTCAGCACAAGAAAGGAAGGGTGAAGAAGCCAGAATAAGAAGGTGGAGAGAGGGAGGAGGGGAAGCTGGTAAGTGATGGGTGAAGCCAGCTGGGTGGCGGAGGGTGGGATGAAGTAGGAAGTTGGGAAAGGGAAAGGACTGGAGAAGGAGGAATCTGATAGGAGAGAACTGTGGAGGAGGGGCACCAGAGGGAGGTGACAGGCAAGTGAGGAAAAGAGATTAGGGGGTACCACATAGAGAAATGAAGAAGAGTGAAAGGGAAGGGGGAAAATTACTTAAGTTGGAAAAATTGATGTTTAAGCCATCAGGTTAGAGGCTACCCAGTCAGATATGAGGTGTTGCTCTTCCAGCCTGAGAGTGGCTCATCTTCACAGTACGGGATGTAATGGACTGACATGTCAGAATGGGAATTGGAATTAAAATGGCTGACCACTGGGAGATCTTGCTTCCTATGGATGGAGTGAAGTTGCTTAACAAAGCAGATATGAGTGCATGTCTTATGAGAATCAGAACCACAATCGGGTGGGAAGATTGAATGGATCCATTATAGGAAGGATGTGGAAGCTTTTGAGATGGTGCAGAGGAGATTTAGCAGGATGCTGCCTGAATTAAGGGGAAACTTCTTTACTCAGAATGAGCTGCCAGTGCAAGTGTGGATATGATTTTAATATTTAAGAGACATTTTGACAGGTACATGGATAGCAGGGGTATGGAGGATTATGATCCAGGTACAGGTTGATGGGACTAGGTAATTTAAATGCCTCAGCATAGACTAGATGGGCTGAAGGGCCTACTTCTGTGCTGTAGTTTTCTGTGACTCTATTAGAGAGCATGTGTTATGAGAACATGTTGAGCAAGCTAGTGTTTTTCTTTTTGGAGCAAAGGAGGATGAGAGGCAACTTGATAAGAGATGTACAAGATGATCAGAGGCATAGATTGAGTGGACAGCCAGAGACTTTCTCCCAGGGTGGAAATGGCCAACACCTTTCTAAAGTATGGTACTTCAGTAGGACCAACTAGTATAAGTCTTACATGGTGTATGGTAGGAAGCCGAGGAGTATGGTAGAACAAAGGGATCTGGGAATACAGGTATATAATTCATTGAAAGTGGCATCACAGGTAGATAGAGCATTGGCCTTCATAAATCAAAGTATTGGGGACAGGAGTTGGGATGTTATGCTGAAGTTGTATAAGACATTGGTGAGGCCATATTTTGATTGTGTGCAGTTTTGGTCGCCCACCTACAGGAAAGATGTAAATAAGGTTGAAAGAATACAGAGACAATTTACCAGGATGTTTCTGGCTCTGGAGGACCTGAGTTATAAGGAAAGATTAAATAGGTTAGGACTTTATTCCTTGGGACGTAAAAGACTGAGAGCAGTTTTGATAGAGGTACACAAAATTATGAAGGGTATAGATAGGGTGAATGCATGCAGGCTTTTTCCACTGAGGTTGGGTGAGACTAAGGGTGAAAGGTGAAAAGTTTAAGGGAACATGAGGGGAAACCTCTTCACTCAGGGTTGTAAGAATGTAGAATGAGCTGCCAGCATAAGTAGTTCATGCAAGCTCGATATTAACATTTCAGAGAAGTTTGGATAGGTACATGAGTGGTAGAGGTATGGAGGGCTATGGTCCCAGTGCAGGTTGATGGGGCTAGGCACCTTAAATGGTTCAGCATGGGCTAGACAGTCCCTCCCACATAGCCCAAACACACGAACATCTGCGGGTGCTGGAAATCCAAAGCAACACACACAAATACCGCAGGAACTCAGCAGGTCAGGCAGCATCAATGGAAATGAATGAATAGTTGACTTTTTGGGACAAGACCCTTCATCGTGACTGGAAAGGAAGGGGAGAAGTTGAATGTTTCAGGCCGAGATCCTTCATCAGGACTGGAAAGGAAGGCGAGATGTCCTTCCTCTTTTCCACAGATGCTGCCTAGCCTGTTGAGTTAGTTCCTCCAGCATTTTGTGTGCGTTGCCTCCCACATAGCCCTCGATGTGCCTATCTAAGAGTCTCACCAATGACCCTAATGGATCTGCCTCTACTTTATCTTGGAACTAGTGAAGGAAGGGATGGTTTTTCATTGATTCTATCATATTTCATTGTTCTACTGTGAGTGCCTGTAAAAAAAAATGAATCTCATGTTGTATATTGTGACATATACATAGTTTAATAATAAGTTTATTTGAACTTTGAAAGCAGATAATTGTTACTATTTCTTCAGACTTTAGGGGAATATCCAATTGCTTTTAAAAGAATTTGATATTAGGCCACTTTATGATATGCATGAATTAAAGATTAAAGATTAACACACACAAAAACTCAGCAGGTCAGGCAGGGTCAACAGAAGTGAACAGGCAGTCACCATTCCGGGCAGAGACCCTTCACCAGGATTCCAATATCTGCAGAGCCTCTTGTGTTTAAGATCAAAGATTAGCTTTATTTGTCACACGTACATTGAAACATACAGCAAAATGCAGCTCCCAAATGTAGCTCAACTTTCAGCGTCAACGTAGTATACCCGCAGCTTAATAACCATAAACATATGTCTTTGGAATGTGGGAAGATACTGGAGCACCCAAGGAAACCCACATGATCACAGGGAGAACTTAAAACTCCTCAATTTTGTCAGCTTGGATGAGCACGGGATATAGTGTCCTACCTGTTCCAACAACGACATCCTGCACTTTAATGAACGATGCCTTATTTTTGAGAATGAACAAGAGAACATAACCCACTCACAAACGGAAATGATAAACCAGATTTACCTCATCCCCACTGTATTGTTTTAAACAATGTAATAGGCGGCAAGTGTTGGATAACCAAAATGACATCATTTCAAAGTCATCATTGTGTTTCTGTAAAAGAAAGGTAAAAAAAAATTTTAAACATCAGAGCGATTTGATGTCATTGCTGAGAATAGAATAAAATAATAAAAATAAAGTAACTTGGACCCAGAACACATGCACACTTACAACTCAACAATATTTTATTCTGCTTGTGCACAAGGGGAACAGCACAGCCCTTGTCACCCACACTATTCTGAATTCTCAACAGAGGAATGCCATTTTTATACAGAATTTGCCAGCAGTTGTTAATATTGATTATTTAGTAAACTGTGCATGCCTGAATTCCTTATTTGCAAGATCAAGCACCATTCATGATAGACCTGTTAAAACAATAGAAACTACAACCTGACAACTGATGATACTCTGAAGTTAGTAAAGTAATTGTCCCCCGAGTAGGTGTGTGTGCGTTGCATCATTTATCTCAACTCCAGACACCTGGGGCACAAAGGGAAGCTTTGTTCTTCAAAGACCGTTCTTGCCTGACTGTCTGCACTCTATCTTCAACTTACCCTTGTCTGGATATTATGTTAACCCTTACCTTACCACCACTTCCACTAATACAGTTTAAAAACAAAATACTTCCAGTTTCCTTCTTGGCTTACTGTGAAACTTAACAGACACAATCAGGAAGGTCACAGATTCAGTCTTTAAGTTTGCATTGAATTAGCTGACCCTGGCTGGGGTGGGGACTACAAAATTTATCGACCCACTTTACCTGTGCAGCACGGAGGGGAACAGAAATAATCCAAGACTCTGGTCCCGCTAACTATCGAGTGATGATTGGCTGACTGGCAGAAGGAAAAGAGTGGGAATAAAGGGAGCCTTTTCCTGATGGTCTGCTAGTGATTAGTGCTGATCTTCAGGGGCCAGTGTTGCGACCGATTCTTTTCACATCATGTGTCAGCGATTAGAATGGTGGAATTGATGGCTCTGTGGCCAGACTTAGCCATAGTCATACTTTATTGATCCCGGGGGAAATTGGTTTTCGTTACAGTTGCACCATAAATAATAAATAGTAATAGAACCATAAATAGTTAAATAGTAATATGTAAATTATGCCAGTAAATTATGAAATAAGTTCAGGACCAGCCTATTGGCTCAGGGTGTCTGACCCTCCAAGGGAGGAGTTGTAAAGTTTGATGGCCACAGGCAGGAATGACTTCCTATGACGCTCTGTGCTGCATCTCGGTGGAATGAGTCTCTGGCTGAATGTACTCCTGTGCCCAACCACTACTTTATGTAGTGGATGGGAGACATTGTCCAAGATGGCATGCAACTTGGACAGCATCCTCTTTTCAGACACCACCGTGAGAGAGTCCAGTTCCATCCCCACAACATCACTGGCCTTACGAATGAGTTTGTTGATTCTGTTGGTGTCTGCTACCCTCAGCCTGCTGCCCCAGCACACAGCAGCAAACATGATAGCACTGGCCACCACAGACTCGTAAAACATCCTCAGCATCGTCCGGCAGATGTTAAAGGACCTCAGTCTCCTCAGGAAATAGAGACGGCTCTGACCCTTCTTGTAGACAGCCTCAGTGTTCTTTGACCAGTCCAGTTTATTGTCAATTCGTATCCCCAGGTATTTGTAATCCTCCACCATGTCCACACTGACCCCCTGGATGGAAACAGTGTTCACCGGTACCTTAGCTCTCCTCAGGTCTACCACCAGCTCCTTAGTCTTTTTCACATTAAGCTGCAGATAATTCTGCTCACACCATGTGACAAAGTTTCCTACCGTAGCCCTGTACTCAGCCTCATTCATCTCCCTTGCTGGACATACTTGTGGAGGGGCAGGCGGTGTTGAGGAAGCAGAGAGTATGCAGAAGAACTCAGACCAGGGGTTCGCAACCTTTTTTTATGCCATGGATCCTTATCATTAACCGAGAGCTCCATGGACCCAAGGTTGGGAATCCCTGACACAGACAGAGTAGAAGAATGGGCAGAGAACTGGCAGATGGAATACAGTGTCAGGAAGGGTATCGACAAGAAATGATAAAGTAGTGGTAACACGTTTAACTCAAAATTATTTCAGTAGGTAACCAACACCCATTAGAAGATGACAGGAAAAGCGGGATCTTATGATTTTTACACAAATATATCATAGTCTAATAAATTGTCAGACAGTCCCTCAGCTATGGCATAACCTGCAGAGTATTTGGTGGTCAGATTGATGAGCTGATCATTTACCTTTAATACTTTTTTGATGCCATTGATAGTCCCCGTTAGCAGTGAGTGGACCTTCTGGTCATCGTTGAGATAATCTGCGTGTCTAAGGCACATGAAAAGGATATATGCCGGCAGGCCGGGCACAGTGGCAGACACTGCTTGGGGTTTCAGATCTACAAAGTACAGAAAACAAGTGCCATCAGCAATCCATATCAACTGAGGAGAAAGCTGAGAATTAATCAGAATCAGGTTCGTAATCACTGCCTTAGATGTTGTGAAATGTGCTATTTTCCGGCAGCAAGACATAAAATTAGTAGAAAATACAAAATTCCTAAATATTGTAAAGAATGGAACGACGGTTCATGGTCCTTTCAGAGATCTGGTGGCGGAGGGGAAGAAGCTGAGCGTTTGTCTTCAGGCTCCTGTACCTCCTCCCTGATGGCAGTGATAACGAAGAGGCATGTCCCAAGTGGTGAGGGTCCTTAATGATGGATGTCGCCTCTTTGAGATATTTGTCAGTGGTGGGGAGCATTGTGTCCTTGATGAAGCTGGCTGAGAGTACAGCCCTTCTTGATCCTTTTCCAACCCTCTTTCGATCCTGTGCATTTCAGTCTCTATGTTAGTCACTAACGTAGCCAGACAGAATGCTCTCCACCGTATCGCTACAGAAATCTGTCAAATCTCCTCAAACTTTTAATGAAAAGTTTGGTGTGCCTTCGTGTAAATGCATCAATAAGTTGGGCCTAGCGATGTCCCTGGGTGTCCACATCTTCAGAGATATTGACACACAGGAACGTAAAGCTACTCGCTCTTTCCACTGCTGATCCCTCCATTAGTTCATTCCAGTAACTCATATAAAATAATTAATGCTGGAACTACTCCTTTCCATTCTTCATACTTTGCAACATTGTACAATCTACTTCTATCTTCTGCCCAACATCCACAAACAGCAGTCTCGGCAGAATGGCGTATATTTGAAATGGAATATCGAAGCCTGGATAGAGAGCGTGTAGGGAGGATGTGGAGAAGTCTAGGACCAGAGAGCACTGCCTCAGAATAGAAGGACGTCCATTTTGAACAGAGATAAGGAGGAATTTATTTCACCGGAGGATGGGGAATCTGTGGAATTCACTGCCACAGACAGCTGTGGAGGCCACAACATTGGGGGTATTTAAAGAGGAGGTTAATGGGTTCTTCATTAGTCAGGGCATCAACGGTTACAGGGAGAAAGCAGGAGAACGGGGTTGAAAAGGAATATAAAATCAGCCCTGATCAAATGGCAGTGCATGCTCTATGGGCTGAATGGCCTATGTCTTATGATCTTATTCCATGCGTGCTGTAACCAGAGTTTCATAGAGCTGCACCTTTATTAACTTAAGTATCTCCCAGTTTAACAGCATACCTGTGATGAGGCTGCGAATAAGTAGCGTTTCATCCTCCTTATAATATTCCAGCATTCCCTGGAACTCCTTCTCCTTCCGTTGCACAGTGACCTGTCGGGTTAGTTGTTCTCGTCTTGCCTCTTTCTGTGCTGTGTTTCGGGCTTTTGATATTCAAACACAACACTAAGTTAACGAGGTCAAACTAACAATGATTAAGAAGCATAACAGTTTACAAATGCAAGAAAGAAATATTGGGTAACACACACAAAACGCTGCAGGAACTCAGCAGGTCGGGCAGCATCCGTGGAAAGGATGAGTCGACGTTTCGGGCCGGAGCCCTTTGTCAGGACTGAAGAGGGAAGGGGCAGAGGCTCTATAAAGAAGGTGGGGGGAGGGAGGGAAGGAGAAGGCTGGTAGGTTCCAGGTGAAAAACCAGTAAGGGGAAAGATAAAGGGGTGGGGAAGGGGAGACAGGGAAGGGATAGGCAGGAAAGGTGAAGAAGGAATAGGGGAAAACACAATGGGTAGTAGAAGGAGGTGGAACCATGAGGGAGGTGATAGGCAGCTGGGGGAGGGGGCAGAGTGACATACGGATAGGGGAAGGGAGGGGGAGGGAATTACTGGAAGTTGGTGAATTCTATGTTCACACCAAGGGGCTGGAGACTACCTAGATGGTATATGAGGTGTTGCTCCTCCAACCTGAGCTTAGCCTCATCATGGCAGTAGAGGAGGCCACGTATGGACGTATCTGAATGGGAGTGGGAAGCAGAGTTGAAGTGGGTGGCTACTGGGAGATCCTGGGCTGTGCTTTCTACAAGCTGCCGCCATCAGGAAGGAGACACAGGAGCATCAGAACCCATACCACCAAGTTCACAAACCCACCCCTCAACCATCAGGCTCTTGAGTTAGAGGGGTTAACTTCACTCACTCCATCACTGAACTATTCCCACAACCTAAGGACTCTTCATCTCATGTTCTCAATATTTCTTGCTTATTTTTTTTTCTCAGCTCTAGCTGGTAAAATCTGAGGTACAGGCATAGCCAACACACTCATTTCTCAATTGCTGAGAACTTTTGGACTATTCTAGTGGTGTTTAGTATTGTGGCTTTCTGAAGATTTACATAAATATTGCTGTGTAGCCCTAATTGTTTAATGCTATTGTGTAGTGACTTTGGGATGATACCAGTTGTAGATATTACTACTGGGACAATGTATACCCTGTTCATGTTCTGAAGTCTTCCAATTTCCTCCTTTAATTCAGAGTATTTCTGGTGTTTTTCACTTACTGATTTCTGTATGTTATGTGTGTTTGGAATGGTAATATCTATTCAATAAGTTGTTCTTGCTTGTTTGTCCTGTATTATTGTATCTAGATGGTTATTATTATAGTTATTATTTCTTCTTTCCTTTTGTAATTACACAGTTTGTTGCCTATCATTGATTCTATATGGATATTGGATTTATCAAATATGCCTGTAAGAATATGAATCTCAGCATTGTATTTGGTGATGTGTATGTACTTCAATAGTAAATTTACATTGAACTTTGAACTTAACCTACTAACTTCGGAGTGTGGGAGGAAACCAGAGCACCGGACGGAAACCCACATGGTGGATGGGGAGAACATACAAATAACAATGGAATTGAATTCCAAGCTCCCTGAGATGTAGTATCATCGTGCTAACCTCTAGGTTAACATGCCACCCTAAATTTGGAGACGACTGAGCTAAATTCTGTTCTTGCCATACATCCCTATTCAGGCTTTTCCCTCATTCCATCAGATTATCAGATTTCTGCATGGACAGCACAATCCACCCACAGGGAAGAGATTAGATTAGATTAGATTATGAGGACACGCAGTTCTCTTTTATTGTCATTTAGTAATGCATGCATTATTGCCTTTTACATGCCTCACAAAATAAAGTTTCCCACAGTGTGACCTGTGGAGCCTGTTGATTTAAGGTTCTATACATTATTTCAACAAAAATAAGATCGCCTTGGAACGTGTTTTTTAAAACTTTTTTTAAGAGGTCCTTCTGGCCTATCGCGCTGCACTACCCTGCACCCACCTACTTAACCCGAGCATTAAAATAGTCAGTTTACAATGGCCAGTTCCTTGGACCCTGAGAGGAAACTGGAGCCCCAGGAGGAAACCCAAGCATTCACAGGAAGAATGTTCAAACTTTCTTACACAGGATTTTGGAACTGAACTCTGAACCCTGACGTTCCAAGCTGTAAGAGCATCGCGCTAGCCACTGGGGGTTACTGTGGTCCCTCAAATATGACATTTTAAAGAAAACACATAGAATTTTAGACTAGTTTGCAAAGCTGGTAGTTCCTCAAATGAAATTTTGTTTTCATATCAGAATATAACACGGTCTGACACAGTGATAGGTTCACATTTGTATCCCCGACTTCTGATTGGTACCAACAACTGAAAAGCAGAAAGATAGAATCCATCTTTCCCTCATGTTGGGTGAGATTGGAACTAAACGCCATGGGTTAAGAGTGATAGGTGAAATATTTAAGGGAACATGAGGGGGAAGCTTCAGCAGTCAGAGGGTGGTGCAAGTGTGGAACGAACTGCCATCAGAGGCGCTGGATGCAGGTTGGATTGCAAAACTTAAGAGAAGTTTGGATAGGTGGGATACCGAGGGCTATCGTCCCGGTGCAGGTAGGTGGGACTAGACAGATTAAAAGTTTGACATGGACTAGATGGGTCAAAGGGTATGCTTTTGTGCTGTTACGTTTTATAACTCTACATGGATGGAATGGGTGTGGAGCAATTATATTCCAGGTCCAAAGCACAGTTTAGCATGGACTAGATGAACTGAAGGGCCTTTTTCCGTGCTATACTGCTCTATGACTCTAAATGCAATTATACCTTCAAGCTCTTGAACTTTCTTCATGTGAATCTTGAGTTGCTTCTTCAGTTTCTTCTCATTCTTCTCCTGTTTTTCCACCAGCTCCTTAAGGTCCTAGAAAAGAAAATGAAAACAGTTTGGAGGGAACAACACTTGCTTGACTAAATTGATGGTCTTCCACAGGGTGTCCAGCAACCTATCTTGGCAGCCTCCAACCTAATGGCATGAACATCAATTTCTCCGTTCTTCGGTCATTTTTCCCCTCTCCCTTCTCTCTTTTTTCAATTCCCTATTTTGTCCTCTTACCTCTTCTCCTTATCTACATATCCTTTCGCCTTGGTGTCCCTATCTCCCATGGTCCACTCCCCTCTCCTATCAGATTCCATCTTCTCCAGGCTTTTCTATCTGTCACCTCCCAGTTTCTTACTTCATTCCCCTCCCCTACTTGCCTCACTTCATCTATCACCTTCTAGATTGCTGTCCTCCTCCTCCCCTATCTTCTTATTCTGGCATCTTCCCCTTCCTTTGCAGTACTGAAGAAAGTACGTTTTGGCCCAAAACGTTGACTGTTTTTCTCCCCCTCCATAGATGCTGCCTGACTTGCTGAGTTCCTCCAGCAACTTAAGTACATTGCTCTGAATTTCCATTATCTGCAGAATCTCTTGTGTTCCTCCCTTGTTTCTCTTGTAATGGCAGTCAGTTGCTTTCTTGCTCATCTTTGTTCCACCTTCAATACTCAGACATCCAGTCAGATTTAGGATATGGCCAACTGGGCGTTGAATGGGCTCAGGTACTGAGACAGCTTTGATTTTATAGGAAGCCACAAAATGCACAGCCAGTCTTTGTGTTTAGTAAACTTAAAGTGCTTTGTGACTGGCAACACTGGACGTAATAAATACAAGGATAAAGTATAAAGCAGCCATTGGCCAAGGTGAGGGATGACCTGGGTCATTGGGAGACCGAATCAGTCAGTCTTAGTAATGGAGCTGATATATCCTTCTTTTTGAGGCCCTCCGTTGATTGCGGTCATCCATGCATGTTGAGCCCTAGGCTGACTAAGTATCTGCAAGCCAGGGCAGTACGATAAGGAGAGCAAGCTGTGGCCCATGTTGTGGGCTCCCCCTCTCCACATAGATTCATCCAAAGAAATAGCAGAGACTGATACAGTTTGGCACCAGTGGCATCGCAGGAGCTCCCAGTCAGCGTTGAACTCAACATAGGACTGCCTTAGGGAGTCCACCTAAAAAAATGTCCTTGGGGTTTATTCCCTAAGCCTCCCCCATAAGTGGGTACAGCTGCAAGGCAGCAGAGGTATGAGAATAGAGCTTTCCTTCTCCAAGATAAGCTGACAAGTCCCATCTGCCTGAAGAAGTGGTTTTAAGGCACCAGTACCTTGCCATTGTCCCTTGTCCTGTCAGTAGAAACAGTGCCACTGAGCTTAGTAGCTAAGCCACATGTGAAGGCCAGGAGCTGGACTTGGTTGTCAGAGGCTATTTGAGATGTACGCAATTGAGACCCTATAATAGGCAGTGGGAGTTTATTCCCCACCACCTTCCCCAGCTATGACAACCTTAAGGAAAAGTTCCACCATGACTAATCTATTATCCCTCTCAACCCCATTCTCCTGCCTTCTCCCAGTAACTTTTGACACCCTGACTAATGAAAAACCCATCACCCTTAGCTTTAAATATACTCAATGGCTTGGCCTCCACAGCCACCTGTGGCAATGCATTCCAAAGATTCACCACCCTCTGGCTGAAGAATTCTTCCTCATCTCTGTTCTGAAGTGATGCCCCTCTATTGTGAAGCTGTGCTCTTTGGTCCTAGACTCTCCCACGATGAAAACATCCTCTCCACATCCACTCTATCAAGGCCATTTAAGAAAGGTCACACACACACAGAATGCTGAAGGAACTCAGTGAGACAAGCATCTCTGGAGGGGACTAAAGAGTCAACCCTGCAGGCTGAGACCATACATCAGGACTGGGTCATGTCTATGTGATGGATTTCCTTACCAGGTTCTCATTGGTGAGACGGGTGATCTCCTGTTGTATGTTATACTCAATGCGTGCATCTGGAGACATCTGTAGTGTCTGTGTGAGCACCTGTTGCTGCTTTTCCATCTCCTCCTTCAGACTCTCGATCTGAGTCTGCAGTCTCTCCACCTCTTCGTTGTGTTGCTTGATCTGAGACTGCAACTGTGCCTCAAGTAGCCTGCAGCACAAAGGCAACAACTATCAGCCAGAGGGGTTTGTTCATACACACTCCAAGGCCACCTTATTAGGTACACCTGTACACCTTAATGCAAATATCTAACGCAGATATCCAATCCTGTGGCAGCAACTCAATGCATAAAAGCATGCAGGCATGGTCAAGAGGTTCAGTTGTTGTTCAGAACAAACATCAGAATGGGGAAGAAATGTGATCTAAGTGACTTTGACTGTGGAATGATTGTTGGTGCCAGACGGGGTGGTTTGAGTATCTCAGAGTCTGCTGATCTCCTGGAGGTTTCTTGCACAACATTCTCTGGAGTTCACAGAGAATGGCGCGCGAAAAAACTCTCATGTGAGCAATAGTTCTGTGGGCAAAAATACCTTGTTAATGAGAGAGGTCAGAGGAGAATGGGCAGACTGGTTCAAGCTGACAGGAAGGCAACAGTAACTTAAACATGGTCAGAGGTGTGCAAAAGCACATCTCTGAATACACAACACATTGAATCTTGAAGTGGATGGGCTACAGCAGCAGAAGACCACAAACATACCCTCAGTGGCCACTTTATACCGAAGAGGTACCGAATAAAGTGGCCAATGAGTGAGAGAGAGAGTGTGTGAGTGTGAGAGGGAGTGAGAGAGAGAGAGAGAGAGAGTGTGAGTCTGAGTGCCCGCACGCATGCGTTGTTATGACATTTCTTAATTACTCAAAACATTGTGACTTTGGTACTGAATAGTTCCATGCTGGTATCTTTCACCAACCACTCATCAAATTTATTTTTGTTTAAAGTTTTCCAGATTCTCTTGATTCTATTATATCTTCTTATATATGGAAGAATAAGTGTTCAAAATTAAATAAAATTCATCTTCAGAAAGATAAAAAGAATGGAGGATTAGCCTTACCAAACTTTAGATTTTATTACTGGGCAGTTAATATAAGAAATCTTACATTTTGGTTATATTACATTAATCGTGAGGATTGCCCGATGTGGGTTTTTTTTAGAAGCTAACTCTGTTGATGAATTCTCTATTATTTCTCTTCTTAGATCCTCATTTCCTTTGTCTCTGAGTAAGTTAACTGATAATCTGGTAGTTAACCAAACTATGAGAATTTGGATACAATTCCGAAAATACTTTGGCTTATTGAGATTTTCTCTTTCGAGTCCCATTTTTTCTAATTATTTTTTTAAACCCTCCATGATTGATGTGGCTTTTAAAGAATGGGATAGATTAGGTATTAAATTCTTTCAGGACTTGTTTGAGAGGGAAGTCTTTTTTCGTTTGAACAACTGTCATCTAAATTTAGTTTACCTAAAACTCATTTTTTTCAATACCTACAAATAAGAGATTTTTTTACGGTCTCAAATAAGTACATTTCCTAAAAGTCCTGATCAGAATCTATTAGATGTAATTTTTAATTTGAAACCTTTTTATGATGGATCTATATCTAATATTTATAATATGGTGTTGGGAATGAGAAGTGTTCATTTAGATAAAATTAAAAATCTTTGGGAACAAGATTTATAGACTTCAGTTTCTGAGGAAACTTGGAATCCAATTTTTAATTGGTTAACACTTCATCGTTATGTGCCCGACACTCTCTCCTTCAATTTAAAGTGGTCCATAGGGCCCATATGACCCTTGTTTTTATTTAGATATATCTCTGTATTGCGATAAATGTAATAATGGAGAAGCTTCACTCATTCATATGTTTTGGACATGTCCGAGTCTTGAAAAATATTGGAAAGAAGTATTTCAAACTTTCTCGATACTTTACAAAGTAAACTTTAAGCCTAATCCTTTGACCGCTTTATTTGGTATTGTTGGAGGAAAGGATATTATTTTGGAGTCATCTGACTTACACATTTTGACTTTTATTTCTCTTATGGCCAGAAGGACACTTTGCTTGAATGGAAAGATGTGGCCCCTCCTATTCATGCCCAATGGTTACGTGATGTGACGTCATGTTTAAATTTAGAGAAGATTCGATGTTCAATTTCTGAACCTAGCCAAGATTTCCAAACATTGTGGGGACCTTTTTTGAATTATTTTCAAAACCTTTGATTTGCTGTTAAAGCACAGATGATGACTAATAATTTTTTTTCCTTCTTTTCTTTACTAATCAGCTTCGGTCTTGGTAGTGGGTTAGATTTTTTTTATATAATAAAGTTACTGTATTTCAATGCTACGAATTAATTAATCTATATGAATATAGGGTAAGGAGTCTTTATATGCGATTTAGTATAATTTATTGATATATAGTTTTTCTTGTACTCTGTATTCTTATATGTAAAATTAATAAAAATATTGGAAAAGGAGAAGAAAGCTTTCCAGACTGTTGAGTATGGAATGTTCATATTCTAGTCTTTGTGCAACCTCCCAAGGTAATTTGTATCAATGTGCAATCATTCTGCAGTTCTTACTTTGGCCAACACCAATTCCACAACCTACAGACTCATTTTCAAAGACTCTGCAAATATAATTTAGTTTCTGATTTGCACAGTTTGTTGTTTGCACATGTTTTGTTTGTCAGTCTTTATGTATATTTTCATAAATCCTATTTCATACTATGTGCCCTCTAATCCATCTTGCTATTTCAAGATTCAGGATTCTAGTTTATCTATCATGTGTACATCAAAACATACAGTGGAGTGTGAGGAGCTAAGGATGATGCCTTTGCAAATCAGTTTAAATCTCCTCTTCTCATGTTTTCTTTTTCCTTTTCATGGGTGCTGGGGTCATGTCAGAGTCCATGATCTACAGCTGCACTCAAACTACATTCTTCATGGATGGTAGGTTCTCGCTCTTGGAAGGGCCTGGCTTTTCAAGATCCCCAGGTGCAGCCTGGAAGATGTGTGCCTTCGGGGAGTGGCTCTGTGGACGACCCGATTTCTCACCCACGTTGCCTACTGAATCATGACGGGAGACTGAGAAATTGAGACGGCGGGCAATTCGTACAGCTGTCCACCCCTCCTGCACTGGAGCCATCTCCCTCTTTCTTTCTTGATGGTGAGTTCGAGTCTGGGTCTCAGACCAGAGACACAGCAGATTGGAACATTGGACCAGAGAGCTATTTGGTCTTCCCGCTTGCTGTGGCAGAAGCGATATCTCTCCTCCTTGCTAGTGAGAGAGAGAGAGGGAGAGAACCTGTCTGAGATGTTAAAGTAACATACGTCAAAGTTGCTGGTGAACGCAGCAGGCCAAGCAGCATCTATAGGAAGAGGCGCAGTCGACGTTTCAGGCCGAGACCCTTCGTCAGGACTTTTGAGATGTTAAAGTGTTGGGATAGACAGCAGTTATTGAGGAACCCCTGATGATGGTATCTAGGGGCTTACATGTTGGGAGGGTGGTGGGGGGGTTGGGATGGACAGTAGTTTTTGAGGAACCCTTGATGATGTTATCGAGGGGCTTGCATGTTGGGTGGGTGGTGGGGGGTGGTGCTTGTGCTGGAGCAAGTGGAGGAAGGGGGAGGGTTGATGCTTTTGCTGCTGTCTGTGAACGGGAGGGGGAAGGAGAGACTTTGGGGTTCTAGCTTCATTCTTTGGGTCTTTGTTCTCTCTGTTTTGTGGATGGCTGTGAAGAGTAAGAATTCCAGGTTGTGTACTGTATACCTTCCCTGATAATAAATGGAACTATTGGACCATCGAGAAAGTGTCAATGGCGTTAACAATCAACAAACCCAAGGGTGTGCTGGGGGCAGCCACACATTCTAGTGCATGGCAGAACAACGCATAACGCAACAAATCACAACATTTTATACCTTAAAAGCGCCATGTAAAAAATACCAAATGCTTTTGGTCCACAAAACACCGAATGTGGACTCCTCCTGACATGTTTTACAGTTGTTCAAAAAGAAAAGGCAAGCAAAGTTTGACCTGGCAACTTGCTTTAGGCCTTGATATGCCAGGCCAAGCTCTCCATCTTCATTGAGGTAGTGCCAGTCTTCAGCCTGGCTGCAAGGGTGTGACAGGTAAAAGGAAACAGGAACAGGGGAAAGAAGGAGAAAGGAGCAAAAAAAGTGTCATTCAGAAAGAGAAAAACCAAAGTCACCACAGAAAGCAAGAAGAAACACCAACATTTCAGAGGTTTACGAGGGAAAATAAGGTAGAAATCCCAGAAATTAAGGTCAGCATTACTAGAATTGGCTGCTCTCACCCTAACAGCAAGTGTAAAGTGTATAGAACATTGAGGATTGTGCAAATGTGTCCTATACCCACATTCCACTCTGTTAGTGTGAAAGTGAGAGGACACAGCAGCACAAGAGATGCTGGGAATCCAGAGCAACACACACAAAATGGTGGAGGAACTCAGCATCTATGGAGGAGAATGAACACTCGGCGTTTTGGGCTGCGATCCTTCATCAGGACGGGAAAGGAATGGGGAAGATGCCAGCATAAGAAGGTGGTGGGGGGAGGGAAGTGATAGGTGAGACCAGGTGAGGGGGAAGGAGGGTTGCGTTGGGGAGGGGGATGAAGTGAGAAGATGGGTGGTAATCGATGGGAAAGGTAAAGGGCTGGAGAAGAAAGTTCAAAATAAAATTTATTATCAGAGCACATACATGTCACCAGATACAACCCTGAGATTCTTTTGCTGTGGGCTACTTAGCAAATCTATAAATTAGTAAATGTAAATTGTAAACATTAGGAACGGTAAACTGTAAAAATGCAGATATAAATAAAGAGCAATAAATAATGAGCATGAAATAACAGGATAAAAGAGTCCTTAAATGAGGGTAGCTATCCCCTTTTATTCAAGAGCCTGGATCTGAGAGTCTAACATACGAAGGATCTGATAGGAGAGGAGAGTGGACCGTGGGAGAAAGGGATGAAGGAAGGACACCAGAGGGAGGTGATAGGCAGATGAGGAGAAGAGAAGGGGTAAGAGGGGAGCCAGAATAGAGCATGGGTCGGGGTGCGGGTGGAATCACTGGAAGTTAAAGAGGTCAGTGTTTCTGCTACCCAAATGGAATACGAGACCATAAGACATAGGAGTAGAACCAGACCAATTGGCCCATCAAGTTACAGCTGATCCACTATCCCACTCCACCCCACTTTCCCGCCCTCTCCCCGTGATCTCTGATGCCCTGACTACTCAAGAACCTATCAAGCTCTGCTTTAAGTGTACCCAATGACTTGGCCTCCACAGCCACCTGTCGATTCACTACCCTCTTCATGAGGTGTTCCTTCTTCGGCCTGAGAATGGCCTTAACACAGTAGTAGGGGAGGCCATGGACTGACATGTTGGAATGGGAATGACAGGAGGAATTTCACACAGAAAGATGGAGGTGAGTTTATGGAAGGAGCTGCCAGGGGAAGTGGTTGAAGCTGGTACAGTGCTATAATTTAAAGAGAACATGGATAGGTCCCTGGAGGGTCAAGGCTTAGAGGGATATGGGCTGAATGCAGGAAACTGGGACTAGCTGACTTGGCAGTGCGGTTGGCATGGATTTGCTGGGTTGAAGGGCCTGTATTTGTGCTATATTCCTCTATCATTTTTTCAAAATCTCCTTTTCATATGTAAGGGGTTTCTTCTTTCATGTTACTTGCTAAGGCTAATCAAATGCCTTCTCTGTAGTGTTATAATAAAATGGCTTCTTTGTAATGTTAACTGCTGAGGTAAGGGGTTCTCTGTAACAGCATATTTGGGTTATAATTACTGATAACGGGACTTGTATTCATTTGCTAACCAATTGGGATAGATGTTATTCTTTCTTGTGTGTCTGAAAGCTGTTGTTTGCGTGGGATTTGGGCAGAACGTGCCATGGGGAAGAGGAGAAAAGGCGCACCCGAAGGGATGCTGTGACCCAGTGAGCGGACCAAACCCTGAGCGGGGGCTCGGGACCTGGCAGAATTCGGAGGAGATCGAATGGTGGAAAGTGGATATTGCGTGAGCTCCAACGAATTAATTGTGCACAGACTGAATAAAGATACAGTGGCACCTTATTTTTATTTTATATTTTGGTTCTCTACTAACCCTATAGTTCAAGTAAGAATTATAAAATCTTAATTATTTAACCACATCCTGTGTACGGCTTGTCACTACAGGGTACTGATTTGAAATGGGGGACACATCACACAGCATTCACCCAAACAAGAGTTATAAGATTTGGCCAGGCAGGGGGTTATCACCCTAAGATCATGCCACTAGGCAAAGTGAGCGTTACGCATATTAAGAAGGTTGGATCTCGTTCCTGCTGTTAGCTAATTTCCCCTTAGGTACAAACAGAAATAATAGGAAAATCAGTATTTGCTGACAGAGGAAAAATGAGATTAGTATTTATTCATAACCCTGATTGGTATCCACTGATTTGGGTTAGAGCAAATGCCTGAATCAGGTAACTTGTGTGATGAGATATCTTGCAAAATAAAATGTGACCCTGTTCTGAGATCTGAAATGCAATTCGGTTAAGGACAACCACCAGCAAAACTCTTTTATTCCATCAGAAATACATGAGAAATTCTGCAGAAACTGGAAATCCAGAGCAACACACGCAAAATGCTAGAAGAATGTAGCAGGTCAGGCAGTATCCATGGAGAGGAATAAACAGACTTGCTTTGATTCAAGGACTCAGTGAAGGGTTTATTGGGTCCTGATGAAAGATCTTGGCATGAAACATCAACTGTTTATTCCTCTCCATAGATGCTGCCTGTTCTGCTAAGTTCCTCCAGCATTTTGCATGTTTCATTCCATTAGCCTGAACTTTACTTCTGAACTGTGCAGACAGAATCTGTTCTGCGCGCTCTCTTTAAATAAATAAATAAAACCAACATACCTATTAGTCTCACATATGCCATTGTAGGCCTCAATTGCATCATCCTTGTCTGTGTTTTCATCACTTCTTTTCCACTCATATTTTTCGGTCACATTATCCTACAACAGGAATTGAAAATTACTTTATCTGACATGTCCAAACGTAACTTTTAATTCAGCCAAAATGTGAGTTCTGTGTGGAACACCAGGGAAATAATCACTCCCATCAGGAAAGAGGCTATGTAGCATCCATACCAGAACCACCAGACTCAAAACCAGGAAGGGTCTACAGCGGGTAGTCAGACACTGCCCAACACATCACTGGCACCAGCCTACCCATCACTGAGGACATAGATACAGACAGGTGCTGGAAAAGGGTCAGTAACATCATGAAAGATCCACCCACCCTGCTCATGCACTGTTTGCCACATTCCCAGCAGGAAGGAGGTTATGTAGCATCCACATCAGGACCACCAGACTCAAAAACAGTTACTTTCCCCATGCAGTGAGGCTGATCAACATCTCCACCACTACTTTATTATTTCCCATTAGTCACCTTATGTACAGCCTTATGGACTTACTATCGATTTTGGGAATGAAAGGGTTACCATATGAGGAATGTCTGGCAGCTCTTGGGCTGCATTCCCTGGAATTCAGGAGAATGGGGGGGGGGGGAGAATCACATGGAAACATTCCAAATGTTAAAAAGCCTGAACAGATTAGATATGGCAAAGCTATTTCCCATGGTAGGGGAGTCTAGGATAAGAGGGCATGACTTCAGGATTGAAGGACGTCCATTTAGAACAGAGATGCGGAGAAATTACTTTAGTCTGAGGGTGATAAATCTGTGGAATTTGTTGCCATGAGTAGCTGTGGAAGCCAAATTATTGGGTGCATTCAAAGCAGAGATAGATAGATTCTTGATTAGCCAGGGAATCAAAAGGTATGGGGAGAAGCAGGGGTGTAGAGATGACCGGAAGAATTGGATCAGCCCATAATTGAATGGTGGGACAGACTCAATGGACCGAATGGCCTACTTCTGTTCCTATATCTTATGATCTTATGTATATAAGCTATCCGATGTATTTCTATTTACTGTGTTTTTAATTATTGTGTTCTTTATCTTATTGTGGTTTGTTTTTGTGCTGCGTCAGATTAAGAATAACAATTATTTGTTCTCCTTTACTCTTGCGCACTGGAAATGACATTAAAGAATCCTGAATTACGGTTTTGCAACAAACATCAAATCTTAATGATGCATTCACAACTTGTGAAGACCAGATGGATAATTTTAAGGTTATGCTAAGAGACACAGGTCGAGTGGACAGCCAGAGACCTTTTCCCAGGGCACAAATGGTTAACACCAGGGGGCATAATTTTAAGGTGATTGGAGGAATGTATGGGAGGGGGATTGAATATCAGAGATATATATGTAACGCCGTGGTTCACATTTTTACTGTTACTCTGTAGGTATTTCATTTAGCAGTTCTGTGAGAGCTGCCTGTTCTGCTTTCAGCATGGTTGGGTTACTGTTGAAGATGGGGAACGTGTGTCATCCAATTAGGATGTTGGAACTGGGGGGAGATTTTTATGGTGAGGGACACCAAGGTTAGTCTTGGGCCTTTTGTTTGGTGGGAGATGAAGGGAGAAGACGCTGGAGAGAACCGGTCATAGAATTTGACCTGCTGCGGGACCACGATTCAATGGAGCCAGGAGCCAAGATCAACTGGGGATTGGTGAATATGAATTTTGGGAAGAGTTGAGCTCCAACTTGTGCACATTTGAATGTTTAATTAAAATGGGCCCTTTTCTTTTTGTTTCTCTTTACTAACCCTTTAGTTAAGGTTCATAAATATAATTCCTTATACATACATACACATTAAAGGAATTATAAAGATAATAACAAAACATATATATATAGTTATTATCTTTTTTTACACAGAGTGCATGGAACATCCTGCTGGGGGGGGGGTGTTGGGGAGTGGTGATAGTCACATGGATGATAGAGAAATTGAGGGCTATGTAGGAGGGAAGGTTTCAATTCATCTTAGAGTAGGGTACGTGGCCAGCTCAGTATCCTGCTGTAGTATTCTGTGGTCCATGAAATGAACAGAAATCCCTACGAGATCCATGAAGCTGACAAATGAACTGTCTCATTGCCTCGGTAAAGCAGGACTGGTTAGCACAAAGCTTTACCGCACCAGTGACTGGAAGATCAGGGTTCAATTCCTGGCGCTGTCTATAAGGATCCTGTACGTCCTCCCCGTGACAGAGCGAGCACAAGTATCTTTCCTACCACACCTCACAACATTAATCTCATCCCTGAGCTTGCTATGTTTTATGTTCTTTGTTTTCAGAAATAAAATAATAGGAGAAATTCCTTAAAGTTAGACTCAAGGCTCTCGGTTTCTAAATGTCACTGATTTGAAATTCGGAATGTGGAAGGAAACCGGAGCACCCGGAGAAAACCCATGAGATCACCGAAAGAACACAGAAATTCCTTGCAGACTGTGTCGGGATTTGAACCCCATCACTGGAAAGCTACATTACTGTACCTTCCCTAATAATAAACTAACTCCAGTCCCAATCCCAAGCACTCCTTCCAGCCTCTAACCCAAAGTTTTAACCTCCTCCAGAGAAAATTCTGCATTTTCTGGGCAGAATAACAGGTCAGTAGTGACTAGATGGGCCAAAGGGCCTGTTTCTGTGCTGTAGAGCTCTTTGACTCTCTGCTCCCCAAAGCCATCGTGTAAGACTCCACTTCTCCAATGTTGAACTCCAGTCAATATGGACGGCACAGTCGCGTAGCAGTTAGCGCAACACCTTACAGCAGCTGTGAGATCCAAGTTTCATTCCTGTCGCTGTTTGTAAGGAGTTTGGACATTCTCCTTGTGACCACGAGTTTCCTTGGTGTGCCAGTGTCCTTCCACAGTCCAAAGACACATGGCTTAGGGTTAGTAAGTTGTGGGCCTGTTATATTGGAGTTGGTGACACTTGTGGGCTGCCCCCAGCACATGTTGGACTGCATCACGGCCTGGTTCAGAAATTGCACCATCTCGGATCACAAGACCCTGCAGCGGATAGTGAGGTCAGCTGAGAAGGTCATTGGGGTCTCTCTTCCCGCCATTATAGACATTTACACCACACGCTGCATCCGCAAAGCAAACAGCATTATGAAGGACCTCTCGCACCTCTCATACAAACTCTTCTCCCTCCTGCCATCTGGCAAAAGGCACCGAAGCATTCAGGCTCTCACGAGCAGACTATGCAACAGTTTCTTCCCCCAAGCCATCAGACTCCTCAATACCCAGAGCCTGGCTTGACACCAACCTCCTGCCCTCTACTGTGCCTGTTGTCTTGTTTATTATTTATTGTAATGCCTGCACTGTTTTGTGCACTTTATGCAGTCCTGGATAGGTCTGTAGTCTAGTGTAGTTTTTGTGTTTTTTTTTATGTAGTTCAGTGTAGTTTTGTATTGTTTCATGTAGCACCATGGTCCTGAAAAACGTTGTTTCATTTTTACTATGTTCTGTACCAGCAGTTATGGTTGAAATGACAATAAAAAGTGACTTGACTTGACTTGAGATACAGTGTGGAACAGGGCCTTCTGGTCCACTGAGCCACACCGCCCAGCAATCCAACGATTTAACCCTAGTTAATGGGAGAATTTACAATGACCAACTAACCTACCAACCAGTA
This sequence comes from Mobula hypostoma, assembly GCF_963921235.1. Classification (NCBI taxonomy): domain Eukaryota; kingdom Metazoa; phylum Chordata; class Chondrichthyes; order Myliobatiformes; family Myliobatidae; genus Mobula; species Mobula hypostoma. The sequence goes on from NC_086099.1 coordinate 6,816,902, forward strand.
CATTTTTGGACTGTGAGAGAAAACTGGAGAACCCGGAGGAAACGCTTATGCTTATGGGTAGAATGTACAAATTGCTTACAGAGCATGCCGGAAATAAACTCTGAACTCTGACACTGCGAGCTGTCGTAGAGTCATGCTAACCGCTATGCTACTGTGGCACCCTGTTTCGAAGTACATGTGATTGATAAAGCTAATCTCAATCTAATCCAGTTCTGCCCGTCCCTCCCACTGTCACTTTCAGTACACGACATTACCGTAGCTTTTGCCTCCTCCTTCTGCTGAGCCGCTTTGACTATCTGAGTTTTCAGCATGAGGACCTCCTCCTTCCGCACCTCCAGCTCCTCGCTGGCCGTTTTCAGCTGATGTAGAAGTACACCGTAGGCATTTTCTGATTCATCATTAGAGTCCTCCGCCGCCGATCTCTCTGCCACGGCTTTCCTTAGATCATTGAGTTCGTTCTTCAGCTTCTTGTTTTCCGATTCAAGCTCATGTCGCTGTGAAGTGATATCAAATTGGAAAATACCTTTGCTTAATTATTTCAATTACAGTTTACCATTTTATTATTGATTTTCCAGTAAATTACATTTCAAAATAGTGATACACTCAATGGCCATTATTATTTAGTACACCTGCTCGTTAATGCAAATATCTAATTAGCAAATCAATACGTAAAAGCATTCAGACATGGTCAAGAGGTTCAGATGTTGTTGTTCAGACCAAACATCAGAATGGGGAAGAAATGTGATCTAAGTGACTTTAACTGTGGAATGATTGTTGGTGCCAGATGGGGTGGTTTGATTAACTCAGAAACCTGCTTATCTCCTGGGATTTTCATGCACAACAGTCTCTAGAGTTTACCGAGAATGGTGCGAAAAACAAAAAAAATCCTGTGTGTGGCAGATCTGTGGGCGAAAATGGCTTGTTAATGAGAGAGGTCAGAGGAGAATAACCATACTAGTTCAAGCTGACAGAAAGGCAACGTTAACTCTAATAACCACACATGCAGAAGAGCATCTCTGAATGTACAACCCGTCCAACTTTGAAGTGGTTGGGCTACAACAGCAGAAGGCCACGAACGTGCACTCAGTGGCCACTTTATTAGGTACAGGACATACATCAAGTGTATATTTCGAAAGCAAAAGTTGCAGATGCTTAAAATCTGTAATCTATAAGTTTGCCAATGACATAATTATTGTTGGCAAAATTTCAGATAGTGATGAGGAGGCATACACGAGCAAGATAGATCAGCTGGTTGAGTGGTGTCTCAACAACCACCTTACACTCATCATCAGTAAGACCAAGGAACTGATGGTGAACCTCAGTAAGGGGAAGTTGAGGGAACACACTCCAGTCATCGAGGGATCAGCAGTGGAAAGGGTGAGCAGTTTCAAGTTCCTGGGTATCAACATCTCTGAAGACCTATCCTGGGCCCAACATATTGATGCAATTACAAAGAAGACATGACAGTGGCTGTATTTCATTAGGAGTTGAAGGAGATTTGGTATGTCATCAAAGACTAGCAAATTTCCACAGATGTACTGTGGAAAGCATTCTGACATTCCTTTTCTGGTTTGTACTGAACATTTAACATTGTCCCTGAAAGTCAATGTCATTCTCTCTAAACCCATATTAAATTTGATACACACAGTGAATACATCTATCCATCGTCCTTCATTCTTACTGCTTTCGGACTGACTGTTGAATTTTCACACTATCTCCATTGCTTCCATTGACTTTAAGAAAACTTTTGAAAAGGTAACACCTAGAAGGTAACTGAAGTCTAAGACATAAGAGATTCAACAGATGCTGGAAATCCAGAGCAATACACACAAAATACAGGAGGAACTCAGCAGGCCAGGTCAGTTGCTTTGTTTGTGTTTGTAAGACCCAGCTGGGCATTGATAATATGGAATGCAACAAGTCCGGTTCACTGGTTTTCTGACGAACAGCAGGAGAGCTGCGTGGCCGCTATTGCAGCAAGGACTAGGCCTCAAGCCAGGGTGTCGCCTGCTTGCAGCCATCCAGGAGAGGGTTGTTGGACTTGGTCTGGTGGTGGTGTGGTGCAATGCAGCATCCATGCTGGGGGTGTTGGTGCTGCCCTCTTGTGCTCACTTGGCAAAAGACAAGCTGTATTGTGTTTTACTGCAGACTGCTGCAACATTCATACTCTCAGGGACTTGGACGAAGTTTTTTGTGTGACTGTATGTTTACTGCTATCTTATATGTGCCTTGTACTGTGAATAACTGCTGTTACTGTTACTTTTGCATCTTTGCCCTGGAGTAACACTGTTTCGTTTGACTATTCATGGGTATTCATGTTTGGTTAAATGGCAAATCAACTTGAACTTGATCTATGTAGGGGAATAAACCATCGACACTTTGGACTGTGACCATTCATCAGAATTTATGCCTATGTCCACTGCATTTTCCCATCTATAAATTTATGCATTTTGAAGGACTGAAATCATGTAATTTGTTGTTTTGTTGTAGAAGTACAGTGCAATACATAAAAATTACTATAAGTTAAAATAAGAAATACAATATATTAAAAATTATGTAGTGCAAAAAGTCATCACTGTTGCCATCAGGTAGATGGGACAGGTGCCTCAGGACTCGCACCACCAGGTTCAAGAACAGTTACCATCAGGCTCTTGAACAAAACGGGATAACCACACTCATTTAGGGACTCTTTTATTCTCTTATTTAATGCTCATTATTTATTGCTATATATTTATACCTGTGCACAGTTTGTTTTCCATTGATCTGTTTACAGTTTCTGTTCTGTAGATTTGCTAAGTATGCCCGCAATAAAACAATCTCGAGGTTGTATGTGGTGACATGTATATACTCTGATAATACATTTTGCTTTGAGTGAGATGGTGTTCTTGGGTTCATTGTCGATTCAGAAATCTGATGGTGGAGGGGAAGAAACCATTCCTGAAGTGTTGAGTGTGTGCCTTCAGACTCCTGTACCTCCTCCCTGATGGTAGCAATGAGAAGAAGGCATGCTCTCTTCTCATTAAACAATGATATGGTAAATATTTTTTATAGAAGCATGATGGTTCCTCTCAGGCATTCTCCCAGGGGAGATCACTGACCTTTACCAGTATTTTTATTGAATTTTCTAAAGAAACATTTTTTAATTGATTTGCTGTACATGAGCATGCTAGAGAAAAAAAACTGCTGAACTTGGCACTATATGAAATGTAGGAATCGTACATTGAGCCATTTCTACAGAGACATTTAGCCTTCCAGGCAGGTCCTCAACTCGTAATACAGACTTAGAGTCTAAAAGTGCTGTTAACTGAACACATTAAGCCATCTTCACTCTGTGACATTCACCGTAATATGCTGGAGGTCATGGGTTAAGGGTGAAAGGTGAAATACTAAAGGGGAACCTGAGTTGGAGCATCTTCACTCACAGGGTGGTGAGAGTGCGGAACGAGCTGCCAGTGCGAGTAGCGGTTGAGGGTTCAGTCGTAACATTAAAGAGACGTTTGGATAAGTACATGGATGCGATGGGTATGGAGGGCCATGGTACAGGTAAAGGTCGTTGGGTCTAGGCAAAATAACGGCTCAGCACAGACTGGATGGGACAAAGGGCCTGTTGCAATGCTGGGGTGCTGTATGATTCCATACATCCATCTGCTGATCTCCTACTGAAAACCAACCTGTACTCCTTTGCCTGCGAACTCTGACCAGAATCATTCACTGATCCCCTCTCCTCAGATGCTGCTGACCAAGCGGCTGGGCTTTTCAGCATCTGCAGTTTCACTTTTAAACATCCAGTCTCCGTGCACTGGGTCCTTCCACATTCCTCCAAGCAGGCTCAAGGGCAGCTTCTAACTCGCTGTTACAGGAACATCGCTCAACTTTTCCTCATAAGACAAGCTTTCTAATCCAGGCAGCATCCTGGTAAATCTCCTCTGCACCCTCTCTAAAGCTTCCAGATGCTTCCAGTAATGTCATTTTGATGGACCGTGGATGAAGATCTCTTTTGGGGCTTTTGCTGTTGCTTGTATGGTGGGTGGGGAGGTGGGGGGGGGGTCTGTGCTTTGCTGGCACAAGATAGAGGGCATGGGGGTCGATGCTTTCACTGCTGCTTCTGTGAAGGTTGGGGGAGGGTGAGTTTCAGGCTACAATGTTCTATCATTCATTCTATGGGGTCGCTTGTTCATGGACGTCTGTGAAGAGTACGAATTTCAGGTTGTGTATTGTATAATTCTCTGATATAAAAGAAACCTAAATGTACAAAAATAATCTAATGAGATGACCAGACCGAACACAATACTTCAATTGTGGTCGCTCTCTTCTCCCCGTTCTCTCGCACAGAAGGGACAAAAGCCTGAAAGCACATACCACTAGGCTCAAGGATAGATTTAATCCAACTGTTATAAGACTATTAAATAGTTCCCTAGTATAATAAATTGGATTTCTGTCCTCACAATCTATCTCACTGTGATCTTGCCCCTCTTGTACTGCTCTTGCTCTGTAGCTGTTACACTTTATTCTGCATTCTGTTATTGTTTTACCTTGTTCTACCTCAAAGCACTGTGTAATAATCTGATCTGTATAAACAGTTTGCAAGACAAGTTTTTCATGCATTGCAGTCCCTGTGACAAGAATAAACCAATTCCAACACCTACCTTTAAGCTTCCATAGGCCATTTCTGCAGCTTGTTCGTTATCTGGGATGCTGTTGTACGCATTTGCCTTTGTGGAAGGAAAGCAAATTTATTGTCACAGAATGAAAAATAATGCTCAAATCAGAAATAAATAAACTGTCATTATTTCCCTCTGATTTTTCTCCACAGACACTGGATGAGTTTAGGGTAGAGCTCCAAAGTAGAAGGGAATTTTATTTTGTTTTATTTAGAGTTACAGCTTCGAACAGGCCCTCATGGCCTAATAAGCCGCACCACCCAGTAACCCACCGATTTCACCCTAGCCTAATCACAGGACAATTTACAATGACCATTTAACCTACTTACTGGAATGTCTTTGGAATGTGGGAGGGAACTGGAGCACCCGGAGGAAACCAAATGCCCATGGATGGAATGTACAAATTTGCTTACATAGGACGCCGGATTGAAACCTGAACTCCGATGCTTCGAGCTGTAATGGTGTCTCGATTACCACTACGTTACTATGGTGCCTATTTATTCTACCAGGCAACCACTCAATCGTTTAATGCCAGAGAGGGGAAAAGATGTCTGTATCCAAACCGGCCAGCAGGACTGAATACAGTTGGCTGCAGTTTTTAGTGATTACAATACCATCGTTTTGGTTTCCTTTTGCTCCAACTCTGCACGTAATGACTTTCTCTCTTGTTCCAGCTCCCGCACTCGTTTCTGCAGTTTCAGGAACAGAGTCATGTCCATAGCAGCATTCTCCAGACCTGCTTCCTGTGAAGGACACGGCATGAAGTTGATCAAACACAGCTACTTCCACAGTCTACACACAAAGACCTATGATTACATGTACTGACATACAAGAAAATACACTGGATTCCAGATAATTGGATCATCAATTAATCAGGGCAGCCATTTATTTGGAACAAGTCTTAAAAGAAAAAAATCTAATCTAGAAAATAGCTGGGATTCCCTATGTATATTTGAGATATTGTACCTCTTAGTTGGGACAGGAGACTTGTCAAACAGATTCGGATTAGTGTCAGTTGTGTGCACTTGTGTGGCCATTGGCCACTACACCATGTTTAGAGCAAACATTTTTTGAATTGTGTCAGTTGCATATGCTTGTGTTCAAAAAGCAGAAATTTTTGTTACTGATAGTTGGTGAGAAAATAAGCAGTAAGACAATCCAGAACTGTTTACCTCACTGCATTTTCAAGCATTGAGGCTTTGAGATTTCAGAAACAGCCGAGAGTAAAAATGAAATGGTTTCACTGCTTCAACAAGTTAGGCACTACGAAGAATTTGAAGACATCGACAATCATCTTGAATGTTACTATGAAAATAAAGATTTGGAGGATGCAAAGATCTCCAGGCTGCACACAATTATTCCTTGATTAAATTAACTGATAGATAAGAAGATACTTCACAGATTTGCACTGAAACATTATTGGACGGTAATGTAATAATGTTGGTTTAATGTATAGCTATTCTACATTTTTGTCCACGGCATCACAACAGACCCTGTATGGGTCCCATATGTACTCGGTGGCCACTTTAAAAGATACATCTGTCCATCTGTTTGTTATTGCAAATACCTAGTCAGCCAATTCTGTGGCAGCAACTCAATATATAAAATATAAAAGCATGCAGACATGGTCAAGAGGTTCAGCTGCTGTGCGGACCAGACTTCAAAATGAGCAAGAAATGTGATCTAAGTGACTTTGACTGTGAAATGATTGTTGGTGCCAGATGAGGTGATTTGAGTATGTCAGAAACTGCTGATCTCCTGGGATTTTCATGCACAACAGTCTCTAGAGTCACAGAGCATGGTGCAAAAAACAAACAAAAAAAACATCCAGTGAGCAGCAGTTCTGTTTGCCAAGACAATGCGTAAAAGCATGCAGGCACGGTCAACAGATTCAGTTATTAATGTGTGAGGTCAGAAGTGACTGGTTCAAGTTGACACGAAGGCAACGGTAACTCAACCATGTGTTACAACAGTGGTACGCTGAAGACACAACACATTGAACCTCGAAGTGGGTGGGCGACAGCAGCAGAAGACCACAAACATACACTTAGTGGCCACTTTATTAGGTACGGGAGGTTTCTAATAAAGTTGCTCCTGAGGGTATGTCACAGCTTTGCATGAAGAAACCTGTCTGTCCTGTTGGGGGCGATCTTTCATTGATTCTATTCTGTTCATTGGATTTACTGTGAATGCCCGCATACGAATCTCAGGGATGTCTGTGGTGACATATTATGTACTTAGATAATAAATTTATTTTGAACTTTGGATAAAATCTAAAGATTAAACATTATCTTTGTTTGACAATTATACATAGAAACATGTGGTGAAATGTGTCATTTGCATCAATAACCAGCAAAGTCCAAGAATGTGCTGGGGGCAGCTCAAACATGTCACACTGTTTCCAACAGCAATATAACATGTTCACAACTTACGAACACTAAGCAGTATATTTCTGGAACGTGGGACGAAATGGGAGATGGACAGCCAATGTCAGGCGTGCGTAAAAAGAGCTACCTTTCAATCAAGACAGCAACAGAGATTTAAACTGTAGAGCTTTGTGGCAGTTTCTCTGAGTTGGGGAGTGACCAAGCAAGAAGAGGGATTAATTAGAAAAGGCCAATAGAAAGAACACAAGTGCAAGTGGAGCAGCCAGTTATTTTTGAGAGTGCCAGTGTTTAGAGTGGCTTTGGCTCATCAGTCTTAGGCAATATCTGGCTTGGGTGAAATAAAGTAATCAGTAAGTTTCTCTCTTTCTGTTCATATTTGTTCATTCCTCACCTGTTAGGGCATATGGATTAGTGAAAATGGCTCTGGGGTAGTGTTTTGTACTGTGTCTGAGATATAGGAGGTCTCGGAGACCTGATTCTGCTCGAGGCACGCCAAGTTGTAGTTCCTGAGAGAACATATTGAGGAACTGGAGCTGCAGCTCGATGACCTTCGACTCAAACGGGAGAATGAGGTGATAGGCAGGAGCTACAGGGAGGTAGTCACCCCTAGGTTGCAGGAGACAGGACACTGGGTGACTGTCAGGAGAAGGAGGGGAAATGCACAGCCAGTGCAGAGTACACCTGTGGCCGTTCCCCTCAATAATAAATATACAACTTTAGATACAATTGAGGGGGGATGACCTACCACAGGGAGCCATAGTGACCAGGTCTCTGACACTGAGTCTGGTTCTGTGACTCAGGACAACAGAGAGGTAAAGAGGACTGCAGTGTTGTTAGGAGATTCCCCAGTCAGAGGGACATAGACGAGGTCCTGTGGGTGCAATTGAGACACCCAGATGCTATGTTGCCTCCTGGTGCCAGGATCAGGGATGTCTCGGATCAGGTTCATGGCATTTCCATGGCATGGCTGAGGAACTGGTGCAGGGGGCAGAGGTTCAGATTTATGGATCATTGGGATCTCTTCTGGGGAGTACGACCTGTAGAAAAGGGATGGGTTACACCTGAACCCAAGGGGGGCCCAAAATCCCTGTGGGCAGCTTGGCCAGAGTTGTTCAGGAGGGTTTAAACTAATTTGGCAGGGAGATGGGAACCAGGTAGTACTGAGGATGAGCTAGTTGCTTTACAAACAGGTAACATGTAGTGAGACTGTTAGCAAGGAAGAGCTAAAGATCGGGCAAAATTGTAGTCAGCTGGATGAGTTGCAAGGTAAAGAGTGGTCAAAATCGAAAAGGATGAATACAGGACTGAAGGCATTATATTTGAATGCACACAGTACACAGAATAAGGTTGATGAACTTGTAGCACAGTTACATTTTGGCATGTAAGATGTTGTAGGCATAATTAATCATGGCTGAAAGATTATAGCTGGGAGCTTAATGTCCAGGGATACACATTGTACTGAAAGGACAGGAAGGAAAGCAGAGGGGATGGCATTGCTCCCCTGGTAAAAAGTGAAATCATTAGAAAGTAGTGTCATAGGGTCGGAAGGTGTTGATTCAATGTGGATAGAGCTGAGGAAGTGCAAGGGTAAAGAGACCCTAATGGGAATTGTACACAAACCCCCAAACAGTAGTAAGGATGTGGTCTACAAAATACAAATGGAGATAGAAAATGCATGTCGAAAGGGTAATGTTACAATAGTCATGGGGGATTTCAATATGCAAGTATATTGGGAAAATCAGGTTGGTGTTGGATCCTTTGAGGAAGAATTTCGAGAATGCCTATGAAATGGCTTTTTAGAGCAGCTTGTCGTTGTGTCCACTAGGGGATCAGCTATTCTGGATTGGGTGTTGTGTAATGAACCAGAATTGATCGGGGAGCTTAAGGTAAAAGAACCCATAGGGGCCAGCGATCAGACTATGATCGAATTCACCCTGAAATTTGAGAAGGAGAAGCTAAAGTCAGATGTATCAGTATTACAGTGGAGTAAAGAGAATTAGAGGCATGAGAGAGGAGTTGGCCAGTATTGATTGGAAAAGAACACTGGCAGGGATGATGGCAGAGCAGCAATGGCTGGAATTTCTGGAAGCAATTCAGAAGGTACAGGATACATACATCCCAAAGAGGAAGATATATTCTAAAGGCAAGATGACACAACAGAGGCTAACAAGAGAAATCAAAGCCAATATAAAAGCCAAAGAGAGAGCATATAATAGATCAAAAATTAGAGGATTAGGAAGCTTTTAAAAACCAACAGAAGACAACTAAAAATAGTGATTACGAAGGTAAAGATAGAATATGAAACTAAGCTAGCCAATAATATTAAAGAGGATACCAGAAGTTTCTTTGGTACATAAAGTGTAAGAGAGAGGTGAGAGTGGATATCAGATCACTGGAAAACAATGCTGGAGAGGTACTAATGGGGGACAAGGAAATGGCAGATGAACTGACTAAGTATTTTGCATCAAGTCTTCACTGTGGAAGACACTAGCAGTATGGTGGAAGTTCCAGGTGTCAGGTGTCAAGTGTGAGAAGTTACCATTACTAGGGAAAAGGTTCTTGGGAAACTGAAAGGTCTGAAGGTAGATAAGTCACCTGGACCAGATGGTGTACACGCCAAGCTTCTGAAAGAGGTGGCTGAAGAGATTGTGGAGGCATTAGTAATGATCTTTCTAGAATCAATAGATTCTGGAATGGTTCTGGAAGACTGGAAAATTGCAAATGTCACTCCATTCTTCAGGAAGGGAGAGAGGCAGAAGAAAGGGAGTTAGTCTGACCTCCGTGTTTGAGAAGATATTGGAACTGATTGTTAAGGATGTGGTTTTGGGGTACTTGGAGGCACGTAATAAAATAGGCCATAGTCAGCATGATTTCCTCAAGGGAAAATCTTGACTGATGAATCTGTTGGAATTCTTTGAAGAAATAACAAGCGGGATAGACTAGTTGAACCAGTTGATGTTGTGTACTTTGATTTTTAGAAGGCCTTTGACAAGATGCCACACATGAGGCTGCTTAACAAGCTACGAGCCCATGGTATTACAGGAAAGATTCTAGCATGGATACAACAGTGGCTGATTGGCAGGAGACAAAGGTTAATTTGCAGGTTGAGTCAGTGGTGAAGAAGGCAAATGTGATATTAGCATTCATTTCAAGAGGACTAGAATATAAAAGCAAGGATGTAATGTTGCAACTTTATAAAGCACTGGTGAGGCCTCACTTGGAGTCTTGTGAACAATTTTGGGCTCCATATCTGAGAAAGGATTTTCTGAGACTTGAGAGGGTTCAAAGGAGGCTCACGAAAATTATTCCACAATTGAGCGGCTTGTCATACTAAACAGCATTTGATGGTTCTGAGCCTGTTTATACTAGAATTTGGAAGAATGAGGAGTGATCTAATTGAAACCTAATGAATGGTGAAAGGCCTTGATAAAGTAGATGTGGAGAGGATATTTTCTATGGCAGTAGAGTCTAAGACCAGAAGATGCAGCTCAGAATAGTGGGGCATCCTCTTAGAACAGAGATGAGGAGGACTTTAGCCAGAGAGTTGTGAATCTGTGGAATTCATTGCCACAGGCAGCTGTGAAGGCCAAGTCATTGTGTATATTTACGGCAGAGGTTGATAGGTTCTTAACCGGTCAGGACATGAAGGGATACAGGTAGTAAGCAGGAGATTGGAACTGAGAGGGAAAATGGATCAGCCATGATAAAATGGCAGAGCAGACTCAATGGGCCAAATGGCCTAATTCTGCTCCTATATCTTATGGTCTTATAGGAAAACCAGAAAAAACACACGTGGTCACAGGAAGACTATACAACCTCCTTACAAACAGCGTCGGGAATTGAACCCTGTACTTGCTGGAGTTTGGAAGAACGAGGAAGGATCACATTGAAATCTATCAACTGTTGAAAGGACTAGATAGAGTGGACATGGAGAGGTTGTTTCCAATAGTGGGAGAGTCTAGGACCAGAAAGCACAGCCTCATAATAAAGGAACATCCACTTAGAACAGAGATGAGGAGGAATTTCTTTAGCCACAGGATAGTGAATCTGTGGAATTCATTGCCACAGATGGCCAAGTCGTTGTTTTCATTGAGGACCTGTTCTTCGTTATCAGGCTAGACCAGTTGAACGTGTTTATTTGTTAAACAGCTGTGGAGGCCAGTCATTGGGTATACTTAAAGCGGAGGTAGGTTCTTGATGAGTTAGGGTGTCAAAAGCTATGGGAAGAGAACAGGAAAATGGGATCGAAATGAAAATTAAAGCAGCCATGGTTGATTGACGGAGCAGATTCGACGGGCTGAATGGCCTATTTCTGATCCTGGTTGTAAAAAGCAAGCTGTGGTTAGAGATCTCTCACTGTATTAGTCGGTTGGAAGTCTTTGTGTTGCCAAGTTATGAAATTGTAGAATCTGAAATCAGTCACCTCAACCAGCTGCACGGCGTCCTCGGTGTCCCCGATGTCAGACATTGAGATGGAGGGATAGTTGGAATCAGATTCGAGGCTGCTTTGATTGGAAGGGTTTCTCCGGTGGCCTGGCGTTTGCTAAAATAATGTGAGAAAATAATTGAGGAATTAGTGGAACAAGACAGAACAAGGATCCGGGAATTAGTCCTTCATTTACATAATCAGTTATTCTCCCAGGAACAACTCTATCATTTGTATTCACGCTCTGTGCATCTTGGGTCATTATTTAATGAAATGCATCAGTAGTTATTGGGCAGCATGGTAGTACAGCATCTGGAGTAACACGTTACATTACTAACAATCAGGGTTCAATTCCCATGGCTGCCTTTAAGGAATCTGTACGTTCTCCCCACAACCACTCCGGGTTCCTCCCACATTCTATACGGGTTAGGGCTAAAGATGTGGAGAGGGTGCAGAAGAGATTCACTAGGATGAGCCTGGATTAGAGAGGGTGTGCTATAACGAGAGGTTGGACAAACTTGGGTTGTTTTCTCAAGAACAACAGAGGCTGAGGGGAGATCTGAGAGAGCTTTATAAGATTATGAGAGGCATAGACAGCATCTTTTTCTTTTTCCCAGGGTTGAAACATCTGATACCAAAGGACATGTATTTAAAGTGTGGGGGGGGGGGGGTAATTTCAAAGATGTGAGGGGCAAGTTTTTTTACACAGGGAGTGGTGGACTCCTGGGGTGGTGATAGAGGCAGATACATTAGAGACTTTTAAGAGATGTTTAAATGGGCACATGAATGTGAGGTAAGTGGAAGGGTGCGGGCATTGTGTGGGCAAAAGAGATTAGTTTAGTTGGCCCTTTCACTATTGCGTAGGTTCACAAGGTTAATTCCTGGGATGGCGGGACTGTCATATGACGAAAGATTGGAGTAACTGGGCTTGTATACTCTGGAATTTAGAAGGCTGAGAGGGGATCTTATTGAAACATATAAGATTATTAAGGGATTGGACACGCTGCAGGCAGGAAGCATGTTCCCGCTGATGGGTGAGTCCAGAACCAGAGGCCACAGTTTAAGAATTAGGGGTAGGCCATTTAGAAAGGAGTTGAGGAAAAACTTTTTCACCCAGAGAGTGGTGGAATGCTCTGCCCCAGAAGGCTGTGGAGGCCAAGTCTCTGGATGCTTTCAAGAAAGAGATGGATAGAGCTCTTAAAGATAGCTGAATCAAAGGTTATGGGGCTAAGGCAGGAACTGGATACTGATTGTGGATGATCAGCTATGATCACAGTGAATGGCGGTGCTGGTTTGAAGGGCTGAATGGCCTACTCCTGCACCTATTGTCTATTGTCTATTACTAATTTAATTGGTTTGACACAACATTGGGCCAAAGGGCTTGCTCCTTGTGCTGTACTGGTCGATGCTCGATGTTCTTTGGTGACACTTGTGGGCTATCCCCAGCTCATCCTAGACTATGTTGGTTGTTGGTGCAAATGATGTACCTCACTCAATGTTTCAATGTTGCGATGTACAATGTTGCCCCCTCCCATCACTGCTGCCCTCCAGTGTTCACTCAGTGGAAGACAAGCTGGATCAGGACAACAGCCCATGCATCATCAATCTACAGACCAGGGACTGGGGCGATATTTTTTTGGTGACTATGTTTTTCTGTTTCTGTAAGAATATGTGCTGTGTGCTGCTGGCTCTATGTTTTGCCCCCTGGCCCTGGAGGAATGCTGCTTTATTTGGATGTATTCAAGTGTATGGTTGAATGATAATTGAGCTTGAGCTTCAATGTGACAAAGGAAGATAATTTTAGGCAATACACAAATGCCTTCAAGCAGTGTTGAGATGTCACGTTAAACACTGCTGCTGACAAAGGAATTGTGCTGAGCAGTAACGAAGATTACCTTTCTTTGTCATGTGTACTTGGAAACGTACGGTGAAATGTGTTGTTTTGTGTCAAATCAGATCAGTGGGGATATGCTGGGTTGAATCTATTTGGTAGAAGACATGGACGGTTCTCAGCCCGGCTGCGACAGGGGCTAGCAGTCCCATCCCATTAAAAACCCAGAGCTGCAGAAGCTCCAGAGACGACTTCCTGGGAGAGGAAGGATCTTCGACAATGGGCTACACCTGGGGATAACTTGGGGGACTGGCTCAGGTCAGAGGAATCGGGAGAGCTGTTGTCAAGAGCCGATGCCCCAGAAGGGGTGATGGGCTTAAGAAAGTTGTGTCCTGCACTCCTAAAGACCAACAAATCATGGAAAGGATAAAATGCTAGAGGAACTCAGCAGATCAGACAGCATCCATGAGAAATGAAAAGCCTTGACCTGATATATATATTTATTTAGAGAAACAGTGAAGAACAGGCCCTTGTGGCCCACCGAGCTGCACCACCCAGCAACCCGTCAATTTAACCCTAGTCTCATTACAATGAGCAATTAACTTACTAACGGTTACGTCTTTGGACTGTGGGAGGAAACCGGAGCACCCGGAGGAAACCCATGCACTCAGGGAGAATATACAAACTTTCTAACAGAGGACACCGGAATTGAACTCTGAATTCTGATGCCCTGAGCTATAACAGCGTTGCTGTAACTGCGGCACTACCACCACCCCTACCCCCCACTCCAGAAAACACAAAATGCTGTGGGATCTCAGCAGGTCAGGCATGCTCTCCAGAACTGCTGTCCATCTTGATCCACATCTGTGGCTCTCCGAGATAGAACAGAGACAAAAGACGCCTCAGTTCTGTGCCCTTGTCAGTGTTGGATTACAGTGTAAAATTGCTTTTTTGTTTTGTTTTTGCAGTTTAACTTTTCCAATGCCAGCTTGTATTTTATATAAAATCACCAACATACAGTATAGCTGAATCTGTATCTTTCTAGAAGCTTCTCTGCAGCAGGTGTCACACCACTGAACCTGCTATTTAACAGACTATTCTTATCACTGGAACGTCTTGTTTTCAGATCACAGAACATTACAGCACAGTGCAGGCCTTTTGGCCCACAATGCTGTGCCGACCTTTTCGAACATAAACGTAGAAATCTACAGCCCGTTACAGGCCCAGGACTTGGACAAATTGTTAGAACGGGCAAAAAAGTGGCAGATGGAATACAGTGTTGGGAGATGTATGATAATGCATTTTGGTAAAAAGGAACAATAGTGCAGACTATTATTTAAATGGGGAGAAGGTTCAAACATTAGAGGTGCAGAGGGACTTGGGAGGTTTCGTACCAAATTGAGTCTCTGGTAAGTAGAAGGCAAATGCAATGTTGGCATTTATTTCAAGGGGAATAGAATATAAAAACAAGGAGATAATGCTGAGCCTTTATAAGACACTAGTCAGGCTGCACTTGGAGTATTGTCAACAGTTTTGGGCCCCATATCTCAGAAAGGATGTGTTGTCATTGGAGAGAGTCCAGAGGAGGTTCATGAGGATGATTCTGGGAATTGAGGGGTTAATATAGGAGAAGCCTTTGGCAGCTTTGGGCCTGTATTCACTGGAATTTAGAAGAATGCTGGGGGGATCTCATTGAAACCTACCAAATGTTGAAAGGGCTAGATAGGGTGGATGTGGAGAGGGTGTTTCCTCTGGTGGGGGTATCCAGAACTAGAGGGCACAGCCTCAGGATTGAGAGGTGACCCTTTAGAACAGAGGTAATGTGGATTTTTTTTAAGTCAGAGAGTAGTAAATCTGTACAATGCTCAGCCACGGACTGTGGTGGAGGCCAAGCCTGTGCGTATATTTAAGGTGGAAGTTGATCGTTTCCTGATCGGTCAGGGCATCAAGGGATATGGCGAGAAGGCAGGTGTACGGGGTTGAGTGGGATCCAGGATCACCATGATGGAATGGGGGAGCAGACTCAATGGGCCGAATGGCCTAATTGTGCTCCCGTGCCTCATGGTCTTATGTCTAAATGACCGGGAGAGAAATTGAAACTATTCCTCTACTTCAGTAAGTTAGGAGTACAAAGAATTTGAAAGTATTGGCAATCATTTTCAATGTTACGATGAAAATAAAGATTTGGAGGATGCAATCATCCATAAGATTGTATGAAGGCAATCCAGTTTCTTCACTTCAGCTAATTGGGGCAGCCACTTAACTGGACCAAAATGTACTGGTCTTGATGTGTCCCAAAGAAATGGAATCCATTGTTAACCAGAAGTATTCAGATGTAAATGTAGGCTTTTTAAACTACAGTACTTGTTTGTATTAGTCTGTAAAAGTTTATAGAAACACCTTAACGAACGTCATCTCCTCCTGCAGATTGTCATAGCGCTGCTCCAGACGGGAATACTCCTTCAGGAGGTTTTGATAGCGAGATCGTTCTTCGTCTATCTCCTTCCTTGACTGTGCATTTTCCTTTGCTATCTTCTCTGAGAATTTTTCTGTAGACACAGTGCAATCCTGTTATAGGCGGCGGCTTGGGGCAGAAAAGAATGTGCCTAATCAGATTCCCAATTTTCCTGTGATTCACATTTTAAAGAAATGCTTCAATTGCACCTCATTAGGGAGAGGAAGTGACCCCTGGGAGCCTGTTTGGATCTGCTCTGCCATTCCACTTGCAAAAGGCATAGACAAAAGATGCACAATAGAGGTGGCACTATGGAGCATCAAACACGTTAGAATTCTGCAGTAGAAGGAACTTGTAACATAAACAAAGTAATTTTTACTATTACCCATGGAGGTGAGGGGTGCAGAAATGTTTTAAAGAGAAAGTTCTACATCAGTTAGGACATTATGGGCAAAGGATGAATATTCTGTGATTGCAGTCACCTGCAAAACGTGTGATCTCCCCTCAGCGGCCATTTTATTAGCTACACGTGTACACCTGCTCATTACTGCAAATATCTCATCAGGCAATCATGTGGCAGCAATTCAATGTATCACTCAGTGACCACTTTATTAGTTACCTCCCGTACTTAATAAAGTGCCCACAGAGTGGATGTTTGTGGTCTTCTGCTGCTGTAGTCCACCCACTTCAAGTTTCACTGAGTTATGTGTTCAGAGATGCTCTTCTGCACACCACTGTTGTAACGTGTGATTATTTGAGCTACTGTCACCTGGAACCACTCTGGCTATTCTCCTCACACCTCTCTGAATAACAAAGCATTTTTACCCACAGAACTGCCACTCATTGGATATCTCTTTTGCTTTTCGCACTGTTCTCTGTAAACTCCTCTAGAGACTGCTGTCTGTGAAAATTCCAGGAGATCCTCAGTTGTTGAGATACTCAGACCTTACCATCTGACACCAGTAATCATTCTATGGTCAAAATCACTTAGATCACATTTCTTCCCCATTCTGATATTTGGTCTGAACAACAATTGAGCCTCTTGACCACTTCTGCATTGAGTTGCTGCCACATGATTGGCTGATTAGATATTTGCATTCATAAGACACAAGGGCAGAATGAGGCCATTTGGCCCATCGAATCTGCTCTGCCATTCAATCACGGCTGATCCTTTTTTTACCCTTCCTCAGCCCCACTTCCCAGTCTTCTCCCCCATAACCTTTGATGCCATCTCCAATCAAGAACTTAACAAGCTCTGCCTTAAATGTGCCCAATGACCTGGTCTCCACAGCTGCCTGTGGTAACAAATTCCACAAATTCACCACCCTCAGGCCAAAGAAATTTCTCCGCATCTCTGTTTTAAATGTACATCCTCTATCCTGAGGTTGTGCCCTCTTGTCCTAGGCTTTCCCACCAGCAGGAAGCATCGTTTCCCCATCTACTCAGTCTAGGCCCTTCAACATTCAAAAGGTTTCAATGAGGTCCCCCCTCATCCTTCTAAATTCCAGCGAGTACAGACCTAGAGCCATCAAATGTCCTTGGTATGATAACTCTTTCATTCCCGGAATCATCCTTGTGAACCTCCTCTGGACCCTCTCCAATGCCAGCACATCTTTTCTGAGATGAGGGGCCAAAACTGTTCACAATACTCAAGGTGAGGCTTCAGCAGTGCCTTATAAAGCCTCAGCATCACATTCTTGCTCTTGTATAGACCTTTTGAAATGAATGTTAACATTGCATTTGCCTTCCTCACCACCGACACAACCTGCAAGTTAACCTTTAGAGTGTTCTGCACAAGGACTCCCATATCCCTTTGCATCTCAAACTTTTGGATTTTCTCCTGTAACAGTGCAACAAGGTCATCCGCCTTACTTCCTATACTCTATGCGTTAGGATAAAATACTTTGCGTACTGTATTTGCTACCCTTTTTTGATTCTGCATCCCTAATGCATTGACACCCTGCAAGCTGCAATTTTGTCCTATCACCTGCCTACTCTTCCTGACAGTCCAACTGCACGCTATCTTTGCTTTTTTTGCTATCTGTCCTATCCTGAGTCTCTTCACTCTGGTTCCCACCCCACTGCCTAATTAATTTAAACCCTCCCCAACAGCTCGAAAAAACCTGCCCATGAGAATATTGGTCCTCCTCGGGTTCAGGTGCAACCCATCACTCTTGAACAGGTCATATCTCCCCCAGAAGAGATCCCAGTGATTTAAGAACCTGAAGCCCTGCCCCCTGCACCAGCTTCTCAGCCACACATTAATCTGCCAAACCATCCTGTTTCTACCCTCACTGGCTACCCGGGAGGTCCTTCTTCGCAACTTTCTACCTAGCTCTCTAAATTCTCTTTTCAGGACCTTTTTGCTTTACCTTCCTATGTCATTGGTACCGATATGTACCAAGACATCTGGCTGTTCTCCCTCCCTCTCCAAAATGCTGTCCACGTGCTCCCAGACATCCCTGACCCTGGCACCTGGGAGGCAACATACCATTCAGGTGTCCTGTTCACATCCACAGAACCTTCTGTCTGTTCCCCTGACTATTGGGTCCCCTCTCACTACTACTCCCCTCTTCTCCCTCTTTCGCTTCTGCCAATAAAGTGGCCATGTGTGTGTGTGCGTGTGTGTGTGTGCACGCGCGCACTCCTGCCTTACCTGACATTGCATTTAATTAATAATGATTTCTTACTGTAGTTTGTTAACAAACCAAGAACATGAAGAATGTAAAGTCATATGATTTATTAAATCCCTCTGTTCAACTATACTAGAAACTCCAACCTCCATTTGCAAATAATTCGAGGATATTATTGTCGAAAGAATTAATTCTTTTGCTAAAGTTCAAAGTAAATTGATTATCAAAGTAAATATATGTCACCATATACAATCCTGAGATTCATTTTCTCGCGGGCATACTCAATAAATCCATACCTGAATAATAACCAAAACAGAATCAATGAAAGATCGTCCAACTTGGACCACCAATAAATAAGCAATATTGAGAGCATGAGATGAAGAGTCCTTCAAAGTGTGTCCATTGGTTGTGGGGACAGTTCAGTGTTGGGACAAGTGAAGTTGAGTGAAGTTGTGCTTTGAAGTTTGAAAAGACACAAACCAGATTAAACATGTTGATGTGTATGTAAAACATGGCAGCCATAAAATGATCAGAATTCCTGTTGTTTGCGATAAAATGATCATGTTAGTTTCATCTCTTGACCAAGATTTCTTTGTTATGTCATTTGGGTAACTGTTTACAGATCCCTCGCTATTATCTAGTAATTCACTCTAGTTTACATCCTTTATTAGTTAGCTGTGTTTTGCTGTGATAATAGAGGCGTACAGTACAGAAAATGGATTTCTGTGCTGAATGGCATGATCTCGAATTCCATTTATGTATTTTCAAACAGATGATTTGCCATAACTCAAGGAAAAGTTTTATATTAATGTTAAATAATAATGTTTTGTATTAATGATTTCAAATTTTATAATAAGGAAAATATTTGGTGGGGTAGAGGTACATTTCCACTGAGGGAGGTGTAGGGTGCTCCTTCCCCCCACTAGCCTGCAGGTCACCCTTGGGTGAGGTGTAGCACCTGCTTAGCCCCCTCCCCCCACTGCCCCCCACCCCCCGATCAGGGTCCCGTGAAGCCATGGGAGCAGGGGGTGGATGGTCATAGGAACAGCTGGTGAATATCACAAGTCCTGGTTATGTGACCATTGACGCCAGGCAGACAATCACTGAAGAGTATTGATAATGGCTGGGGGTCACCCATCAAAGACCACGATCACCCACGTCATATGACATGGCACATAATGATGGTGATGATCGAGGAGGAAATGTTATCTTGTTTCTGTGAGTGAATTTGTCACTGTGGTTTTAGTAAATCCTAGTCCTGTAATTTGATTTATTTTTATTTACTTAAGACTCACAAATTTCTACAGGTGTACCATGGAGAGCATTCTAACTGGTTGCATCACCTTCTGGCACGGAGGGGCCACGGCACAGGATCAGAAAAAGCTGCAGAAAGTTGTCAACTCAGCCAGCTCCATCGCGGGTACTAGCCTCCACAGCACCAAGGACACCTTCAATAGGTGATGGCTCAAAAAGGCAGCAACCATCATGAAGGACCCCCACAACTCAGGACATGCCCTCTTCTTAACAGAAGAACTTGGTGCCAGCACGCTGCTTCATCTGCTGAGGTACAGGAGCATCAGGACTGGGACTGCCAGACTGGGTAACGGCTTGGAGGCTAACGTATACCCTGCCACCACTGAGGTCTCATCACTAGAACATCAAGCTGTTTACTGTTTACCTGTGCTAACTTATTATATGTTATTAACTTATTTGTGGTAATATCTTGCTGTGTGTGATGTATGGTTTGTTGGTGCATCGTAGTCCTGAGGAGCACGGTTTCATTTGGATTTATATACATACAGACAACAATAAACTTGAACTTGATCTCACCTGCTGCGTCCTTGGATTCGCTCATGATGCGTTGGTTCAGTTCCTCCTTTTCATGTTTCAGAAGTGTGTTCTCCTGTTCCAGTTCCAGCACACGCTGTCGAGACAAAAAGCAAAGGTAACGTGTCAGCAATTCATCAGCCTCTTGTTCCCCGAGAGCGTCGTTTTGTGCTGTGCCTCTGTTCACAACCACCAATTCGCACATCTCAATAGTTCAAAGTATATTTATTCTCAAAGTACGTCTATCTCACCATATAAAACCATGAGATCCATTTTCTTGTAGGCATTCAGAATAAATACAAAGAAACACAATAGAATCAATGAAAAAAACTGCACACAACAAAGAAGGACAAACCAATGTTCAAAAGACAACAAACTGTGCAAATACAAAAAAGAAGAAACAAAATAATAAATAAATAATAACTTATTGTGTCAATCTGCCTGTGTCACTTTCCATGACATCCTAGCAACACACATCAAAGTTGCTGGTGAACGCAGCAGGCCAGGCAGCATCTCTAGGAAGAGGTACAGTCGACGTTTCAGGCCGAGACCCTTTGTCAGGACTAACTGAAGGAAGAGTTAGTAAGAGATTCTCTATCATCTTCCGCCTTAAATATACCCAAATCTCTTACTAACTCTTCCTTCAGTTAGTCCTGACGAAGGGTCTCGGCCTGAAACGTCGACTGTACCTCTTCCTAGAGATGCTGCCTGGCCTGCTGCGTTCACCAGCAACTTTGATGTGTGTTGCTTGAATTTCCAGCATCTGCAGAATTCCTGTTGTTTCCATGACATCCTAATTGGTTTGGCATGGTCTCTGCTCCACATGTGACCGCAGGAAACTACAGAGAGTTGTGGACACAGCTCAGAGCATCACAGGAGCCAGCCTCCCTTCCACGGACTCTGTTTACACTTCTCACTGCCCCACCATAATCAAAGATACTACCCACATCCTCTCTCCCATATGCAGAAGATACCATCAGGTTGGGAACCCTTGTCCTACCTGAATGTACCGTATTGATGATTTGATCCGTATGAACAGTCTGCAAGTCAAGCTTTTCATTGGATCTTGGTACATGTGACAATAACAAACCAAACCCAATTAAATGGTTTCCTAGTATGATAAGAGGGACTCTTAGCCTCACAGTCTACCTCGTTATGATCTTGCACCTTATTGTCTACCCACGCTGCACTTTCTCTGTAGCTGTTGCACCTTATTCTGCATTCTGTTATTGTTTTACCTTGTTCTACCTCAATGCATTGTGTAATGGTTTGATCCATACAAACAGTATGCAAGACAACCTTTTAACTTGGAACGTGTGACAATAATAAGACCATAAGAAATAGGAGCAGAATTACACCATTTGGCCATTGAGTTTGTTCCATCATTTCATCATGGCTGATCCAATTTTCCTCTCAGCTTCAATCTCCTATCTTCTCCTCATAACCTTTCACGCCCTGACTTATCAAGAACCTATCATCTTCCGCCTTAAATGTACCCAATGACTTGCCTTCTACGGCCACCTGTGGCAATGAATTCCACAGATTCACCACCCTCTGACTAAAGAAATTCCTCCTTATCTCTGTCCTAAATGGACGTCCTTCTCTTCTCAGGCTGTGCCCTCTGGTCTTAGACTCCCCCAGTGTTGGAAACATCCTGTCCACATCCACTCTTTTGAGGCTTTTCAACATTCAATAGATCCCCTCTCATTTTCCTAAATTCCAGCGAGTACAGGCCCAGAGCATCAAATGCTTCTCATATGAAGCCTTTCATTGCCAGAATAATTTTTGTGACTCTCCTTTGAACCCTCTCCATTGTCAGCCTACCCTTTCTTAGATAAGGCTGCATGCGCCGGTCGTGCGTGCTGCCTGTTACAGCCGTTCCGACTAGTTTTCTTACTTTTTTAACTTAAGTTATTTGTTGCATCTTTTTTTCACGGTAACACGTCAAAGCTGCACCCTCTCTAACATGCTGGTGGAGAGAGTTTTATTTGGGTTTTTAGCATTGGAAATAGTTACATTCGGACGCGTCTCATTAGCGGGGCAGAAGCATGGTCGCATTGTTTATTCCAGGGACCAGCTGCTTGCGCGAATGCCGGCTGGTTTAGTGAACAGAGTGGCAGACACCCCTGCTGAAATCTGGAGGAAAACACACAGAGGATGCAGAGGGGGATCAAAAAGGCGAGGGAAGAGGACCGGGTCGAGACAACAGAGACTTATGGAGAAGAGGAGTTATAAGCCGTGTCGCCCCCTCTCATTATGGGCAATGTGAGATTGCTGGGTAATAAAATGGATGAGTTGACGGCGCTAGCCAGGAGTCAGAGAACATTTCGGAAGTGCAATGTTATGTGTTTTACTGAAACGTGGCTGCACGTGGACATACCCGACCAAAACATTTCCATAATGGGCTTCCAGACCATTCGGGTTGACCAGAAGTGCACTGAGAGTGGTAAGCGTAAAGGAGGGGGGTTTACTGTGCTGGTTGTTGTGTACATCCTTCCCTCTGCCAACCCGACGTCGGCGTGTAACATCATTTACACCGTTGGGCACAGGAATACATTCAGCCAGAGACTCATTCCACCGGGATGCAGCACTGAGCGTCATGGGAAGTCATTCCTGCCTGTGGTCATCAAACTTTGCAGCTCCTCCCTTGGAGGGTCAGACACTCTGGGCCAAAGGGCTGGTCCTGGACTTATTTCCGTCTGGCATGGTTTACATATTATTATTTGATTGTTTGTGGTTTTGTATTGCTATGTTTGTACTCTGTTCTTGGTTGGTGCAACTATAATGAAACCTAATTTCCCTCGGGATCAATAAAGTATGTCTATCTATCTAAAACTGCTCACAATCTTCCAAGTGAGGCCTCACCAATTCTTTATGAAGCCTCAACAATACATCCTTGCTTTTACATCCTAGACCTCTTGAAATGAATGTTAATGTTGCATTTGTTTTCCTCATCACCAACTGAATTTCACAGATAAAGCGAGTAAAATTATAGATTTTTTTTTCCCAGCATAGAATGAATATACTTATAAAGAATTGCTTTGAAGTGGTCAGTAAGCATTTTCTGTCATTACTTGTTTGTTTAGCGATACAGTGTGGAACAGGCCCTTCCAGCTCAATGAGCTGTACTGCCCGGGACCCACCAAAACTGCCTCAGAATACGGGGGGTCCTTTTAGAACAGAGATAGGAGCAATTTCTTTAGCCAGTGAGTGGTGAATCTGTGGCATTCTTTGCCACAGGCAGCTGTAGAGGCAAAGTCATTGGGTGTATTTAAAGCAGAGGCTGACAGGTTCTTGATTTGTCAGGGCATGAAGGGATACGGGGAGAAGGCAGGAGACTGGGACTGAGAAGGAGACTGGATCAGTCATGATAAAATGATGGAGCAGACTCGATGGGCTTAAGATTTAACCCTACAGGACAATTAACAATGACCAATTAACCTACATCTTTGGACTGTGGGAGGAAACCCACGCACTCATGGGGAGAACATACAAATTTCTTACAGACAACGTCGGAATTGAACTCTAAACTCTGACACCCCAAGCTATAGTAGCGTCGTGCTAACTTGGTTGATGTTGACTCATGTTGTTCAGTTACCTGTTGAAGATCTGCTTTTTCTCTTGCAGAAGAATCCTCCAAGATTTTGTGTTCTTTCTGTGACTTCTCAAGCTCCTTATGGAGTTCGTCAATCTCCTCCTGTAAACTGGTTGCTCTGTTCTCCTGGCCCTGCTGTTCCCGGCATCGCTCCAACTCCTTCTGGAGTTTATCAATTTCGGTCGCCTGTGCTGTGTTCACTGCCATTATCTGCTCGGTTAGTGCCTTGTACTCCTTGTTCTGTGGAATGGATCACAAACATGGGTTAGGCGTTGCCTGGATTGGAGAATACATTGAAAAACTTTAAGATTAACTTTATTTGTCACATGGATGTTGACATACGTCATTCTGCATCATTTCAAATCTTGGGAAATCTGCTAGGCAGTCTGCAAGTGTTGCTTCTGGTGTCAACACAGCATTCCCACATCTTACTAACCCTAATCAAATTAAACCCGGGCACCTGCAGGAATCGCGCGCGGTCACGGGGAGAATGTACAAGCTCCTTATAGACTGCAGTCAGAATTGAACCCCGGTCTTATTATGTGATTGTGATCTTGTGTGTGCTTACAGTATGTGACTGTTGGTAAATGTGTCTTTGCACCTTGACCCTTAGTGACGCTGTCTTGTTTGGCTGTATTCATATATGGTTAAATACCAATTACACTTGAATTGAATTGAATTACAACTGGCTCTGAAATCTCACACAGTGCCACCCATATAGGGAATGAGAAATTTACTGCATGAGGAAAGGTTGAGTGAGCTAGGGAGTGATAGAAGATAGGAGACAACTTGACAGAGGAGGATACGTTTAGCAGAGGCATTGGCAGAGTGGACAACCGTTACCTTTTTTCCCCAGAGTGTGGGTTGGATGTCAGAGACAGGCTTTTCACACAGAGAGTGGTGGGTGCCTGGAATGCACTGCCTGGGGTGGTGGTACAGGCAGATACATTAGATACTTTAAGATACGTTTAGATGAATAAAATAACATGGAGATTTATGGGCCGTGTAGGAGGAAAAGTTTAGATTGATGGTGGAGTAGGTTTATATAAGTCTGCACACCATCATGGGCCGAAGAGCCCATTCTGTGCTATATTGTTAAGACCATCAGACATAGGAGCACAGTTAGGCCATTTGGCCCATTGAGTTTGCTCTGCCATTTCATCATGGCTGATTTATTAACCTTTCAACCCCATTCTCCTGCCTTTGACACCTTTACTAATCAAGAAATTACCAACCTCCATTTTAAATATACCCTATGATTTGGTCTCCGCAGCCACCTGTGCCACTGAATTCCACAGATTCACCACCCTCTGGCTAAAGAAATTACTCTTCAATCTCCATTCTAAAGGGATGTCCCTCTATTCTGAGGCTGTGCCCTCCAGTCCTAGACTGCCCCTCTGTAGGAAACGTCCTCTCCATGTCCACTCTGTCGTGGCCTGGGGTTCCTAATCAGGGATCCACAAAGCCCTTGCTTAGTGGTGTAGGTCAATGGCATAAAAAATTGAGAACTCAGCCAGGGTTACAGGGCAATAGAGGCATGGTGCAGTTAAAACAGAAAGCAACAAATACTGGACTGAAAGTGTTATATTTGAATGCACTCAGCATAAGAAATAAAATGGACGATCTTGAAATTCAGCAACAGATTGGCAAGTATGACATTGTGGCCGTCTCTGAAACTTGGCTAAAGGATGGCTGCCATTGAGAGCCAAACATCCAAGGATATATGGTGTATCAGAAAGATAGGTTAGTAGGCAGAGGGGGTGGTGTGGCCCTGTGTATGCGAAATAATATTAAATCATTAGAAAGGGATGACATAGGATTGGAAGGTGTAGAGTCTCTACGGGTTGAGTTAAGAAATGGCAAGGGTAAAAGGCCCCTAATGGCAGTTGTATACAGGCCTCCAAACAGCAGCCAGGATGTGGATTACAAATTACAACAGGAGATAGAAAAGGCGTGTCAGAAGAGCAATGTCATGATAATCATTGTGGATTTTAACATGAAAGTGGATTGGGAAAACCAGGCCAGTACTGGACCTCAAGAGAGAGAATTTGAAGAATGCCTAAGGGATGGCTTTTTAGAACAGCTTGTTGTCGAGCCACCTAGAGGATCGGCTGTGCCGGATTGAGTGTTGTGCAATGATCCAGAAGTGATAAGAAAACTTAAGGTTGAAGAACCCTTAGGGAACAGTGATCACAATATGATCAAGTTCACTTTGAAATTTGAGAAGGAGAAACTAAAATCCAATGTGTCAATATTTCAGTGGACTAAAGGAAATTACAATAGCATGAGAGGGGAACTGGCCAAGGTTGGTTGGAAAGGGACACTAGCAGGAAGGACAGCAGAGCAGCAATGGCTGGAGTTTCTGCAAAAAATGAGAGAAGTGCGAAACAGATATATTCCAAATAAGAAGACAGTTTCGAATGGAAGAACAACACTACCGTGGCTGACAAGTGAAGTCAGAGCCAAAGTAACAGCAAAAGAGAGGGCATACAAGGAAGCCAAAGCTAGCAGGAAGATAGAGGATTGGGAAGCTTTTAAAACCTTGCAGAAGGAAACTAAGAAGGCCATTTGGAAGAAAAAGATGAATTATGAAAGGAAGCTGGCGACCAATTTCAAAGAAGATACTAAAAGCTTTTTTTAAGTATCTAAAGGGTAAAGGAGGGTTGAGGGTAGATATAGGACCAATAGAAAATGACGCTGGAGATATTGTAATGAGAGACGCAGAGATGGCAGAGGAACTGAATGCATATTTTGCATCAGTCTTCACAGTGGAAGACATCTGCAGTATACTGGACATTCAAGAGTGTCAGGGAAGTGAAGTATGTGCAGTGAAAATTACGACTGAGAAGGTGCTGAGGGTGGATAAATCTCCTAGACCTGATGGAATGCACCCTCGGGGTCTGAAGGAAGTAGCTGGAGAGATTACGGAGGTATTAACAATGATCTTTCAAGAATTGATAGATTCTGGCATTGTACCAGATGACAGAAAAATTGGAAATGTTACTCCGCTATTTAAGAAGGGTGGGAGGCAGCATAAAGGAAACTATAGACTGTTTGCTTGACATCAGTGGTTGGGAAGTTGCTGGAATTGATTGTTAGGGATGAAACTACGGAGTACCTGCAGGCACATGACAAGATAGGCCAAAGCCAGCATGGTTTCCTGAAAGAAAAATCCTGCCCGACAAACCTACTGCAATTTTTTGAGGAAATTACAAGCAGGGTAGACAAAGGAGATGCAGTAGATGTGGTGTACTTGGATTTTCAGGAGGCCTTTGACAAGGTGCCACACATGAGGCTGCTTAGCAAGGTAAGAGCCCATGGAATTACAGGGAAGTTACTAGCATGGGTGGAGCATTGGCTGATCGGCAGAAAACAGAGACTGGGTATAAAGGGATCCTATTCTGGCTGGCTGCCGGTTACTGGTGGAGTTCCACAGGGGTCGGTGTTGGGACCGCTGCTTTTTACAATGTATTTCAATGATTTGGACTATGGGATTAATGGGTTTGTGGCTAAATTTGCTGATGATACAATGATAGGTGGAGGAGCGGATAGTGTTGAAGAAACAGAGAGCCTGCAGAGAGACTTAGATAGTTTAGGGGAATGGGCAAAGAAGTGGCAAATGAAATACAGTGTTGGAAAGTGTATGGTCATGCACTTTGGTGGAAGAAATAAATAGGCAGACTATCATTTAGATGGGTAGAGAATTCAAAATGCAGAGATACAAAGGAACTTGGGAGTCCTTGGGCAGGATACCCTAAAGGTTAACCTCCAGGTTGAGTTGGTGGTTGAGAAGGCAAATGCAATGCTGGCATTCGTTTCTAGAGGTATAGAATATAAGAGATGTGATGCTGAGGCTCTATAAGGCACTTGTGAGACCACACTTGGAGTATTGTGTGTAGTTCTGGGCTCCTTATATTGGAAACGATATAGTGACATTGTCCTGACGAAGGGTCTCGGCCCGAAACGTAGACTGTACCTCTTCCTAGAGATGCTGTCTGATCTGCTGCGTTCACCAGCAACTTTGATGTGTGTTACTGACATTGGAGGGGGTTCAGAGAAGATTCACGAGAATGATTTCAGGAATGTAAGGGTTACTGTATGAGGAATGTCTGGCAACTCTTGTGCTGTATTCCCTGGAGTTCAGGAGAATGAGGGGAGATCTCATAGAAACATTCCAAATGTTAAAAGGCCTGAACAGATTAGATATGGCAAAGTTATTTCCCATGGTAGGCGATTCTAGAACAAGAGGACACGACTTCAGGGTTGAAGGATGTCCATTTAGAACAGAGATGTGGAGAAATTACTTTAGTCAGAGGGTGGTAAATCTGTGGAATTTGTTGCCACGAGTGGCTGTGGAGGCCAAGTCATTGGGTGTATTTAAGGCAGAGATAGATAGGTTCTTGATTAGCCAGGGCATCAAAGGGTATGGGGAGAAGGCAGGGGAGTGGGGATGACTGGAAGAATTGGATCAGCTCATGATTGAATGGCGGAGCAGACTCAATGGGCTGAATGGCCTATATCTGCTCCTATATCTTATAGTCTTATGATCTAGGCCTTTTAATATTCGATAGGTTTCGATGAGACCCTCCTCATTCTTGTAAACTCCAGCGAGTACAGACCTAGAGCTACCAAATGTGTTCTTTCCATACTGAAAGCTCTCTCACCTGATCATCCACTTTCCGTTGAAGTTGAACAACTTTGTTCTCCATGCCGCTGGTGAGCTTCTTGTAGTGTTCCACCGATCGCGCTTCAATGCGCAACACCTTCAGCTCGCGACGTGCCTTCATCCGTCTGTAACAACACTGCAGGTAAACGACTGCATTGCGAATCCTGCGGAATCGCTTGCGAGTCATCCAACCCCTCACGTTCTTCTGAATGACGGTAGCTTTGTGCTGGAATAGTAACTGTGGGAAGAGCAAAGTGCAGGAGCTACATCAGAGACACCGGGGAAATGGGCAGGAAAATTACACAGATTCATACACAACCAGTCCACAGAGACACCGGGGAAATGGGCAGGAAAATTACACAGATTCATACACAACCAGTCCACAGAGACACCGGGGAAATGGGCAGGAAAATTACACAGATTCATACACAACCAGTCCACAGAGACACCGGGGAAATGGGCAGGAAAATTACACAGATTCATACACAACCAGTCCACAGAGACACCGGGGAAATGGGCAGGAAAATTACACAGATTCATACACAACCAGTCCACAGAGACACCGGGGAAATGGGCAGGAAAATTACACAGATTCATACACAACCAGTCCACAGAGACACCGGGGAAATGGGCAGGAAAATTACACAGATTCATACACAACCAGTCCACAGAGACACCGGGGAAATGGGCAGGAAAATTACACAGATTCATACACAACCAGTCCACAGAGACACCGGGGAAATGGGCAGGAAAATTACACAGATTCATACACAACCAGTCCACAGAGACACCGGGGAAATGGGCAGGAAAATTACACAGATTCATACACAACCAGTCCACAGAGACACCGGGGAAATGGGCAGGAAAATTACACAGATTCATACACAACCAGTCCACAGAGACACCGGGGAAATGGGCAGGAAAATTACACAGATTCATACACAACCAGTCCACAGAGACACCGGGGAAATGGGCAGGAAAATTACACAGATTCATACACAACCAGTCCACAGAGACACCGGGGAAATGGGCAGGAAAATTACACAGATTCATACACAACCAGTCCACAGAGACACCGGGGAAATGGGCAGGAAAATTACACAGATTCATACACAACCAGTCCACAGAGACACCGGGGAAATGGGCAGGAAAATTACACAGATTCATACACAACCAGTCCACAGAGACACCGGGGAAATGGGCAGGAAAATTACACAGATTCATACACAACCAGTCCACAGAGACACCGGGGAAATGGGCAGGAAAATTACACAGATTCATACACAACCAGTCCACAGAGACACCGGGGAAATGGGCAGGAAAATTACACAGATTCATACACAACCAGTCCACAGAGACACCGGGGAAATGGGCAGGAAAATTACACAGATTCATACACAACCAGTCCACAGAGACACCGGGGAAATGGGCAGGAAAATTACACAGATTCATACACAACCAGTCCACAGAGACACCGGGGAAATGGGCAGGAAAATTACACAGATTCATACACAACCAGTCCACAGAGACACCGGGGAAATGGGCAGGAAAATTACACAGATTCATACACAACCAGTCCACAGAGACACCGGGGAAATGGGCAGGAAAATTACACAGATTCATACACAACCAGTCCACAGAGACACCGGGGAAATGGGCAGGAAAATTACACAGATTCATACACAACCAGTCCACAGAGACACCGGGGAAATGGGCAGGAAAATTACACAGATTCATACACAACCAGTCCACAGAGACACCGGGGAAATGGGCAGGAAAATTACACAGATTCATACACAACCAGTCCACAGAGACACCGGGGAAATGGGCAGGAAAATTACACAGATTCATACACAACCAGTCCACAGAGACACCGGGGAAATGGGCAGGAAAATTACACAGATTCATACACAACCAGTCCACAGAGACACCGGGGAAATGGGCAGGAAAATTACACAGATTCATACACAACCAGTCCACAGAGACACCGGGGAAATGGGCAGGAAAATTACACAGATTCATACACAACCAGTCCACAGAGACACCGGGGAAATGGGCAGGAAAATTACACAGATTCATACACAACCAGTCCACAGAGACACCGGGGAAATGGGCAGGAAAATTACATAGGTTCATACAAACACACACACTCTCTCTCTCTCACACACACATATTCACAGATACACACACTCTCTCACACATTCACACAGACACACACACTCTCTCACACATTCACACAGACACACACACTCTCTCACACATTCACACAGACACACATGCTCTCTCACACATTCACAGACACACATGCTCTCTCACACATTTACACTTATACACACACACACACTCACACATACATACATACATACGCACACACTCTCTTACAGACACATACACACACACACACACACACACACACACACACACAACAGCCAATGGATATCCACATTCTCCATTTTGGGGGAGAAATCTCTTTAAAATAATCAAAGAGAGACCACAGCCTGTACCTGTACACTAAGGTACATATCCAGACGAGATTGAGAGGGACATAGAACAGAGAACAGGCCCAAAGTAAGTTAACCACAATGATCACGGAAATGAAAAAGTGATGGGACTAGGCAGAGAAACAGTTCAGCACAGACTAAAGGGCCTGTTTCTAGGCGGTAATAATCTATGATTCCATAAAGATGGTTTTGACATCCATTGCTGAGGATTATATTGTGTCATATACACTTAGTGGCCACTTTATCAGGTATGCCTCTACACTTGCTTGTTAATGCCAATATCTAATCAGCCAATCAAGTGGCAGCAACTCAACGCATGAAAGCATGCAGACATGGTCAAGAGGTTCAGTTGTTGCTTAGATCAAACAGAATGGGGAAGAAATCCAATCCAAGTGACTTTGACCATGAAGTGATTGTTGGTGCCAAACAGGGTGGTTTGAGTATTCAGAAACTACTGACCTCCTGGGATTTTCATGCATAACAGTCTCTAGAGTTTATAGAGAATGGTGTGAACAAACAAAAAAAATCCAGTGAGCAGCAGTTCTGTGGTCAAAAACACCTTGTTAATGAGAAAAGTCAGAGGAGAATGGCCAGACTGCTTCAAGCTGACAGGAAGGCAACAGCAACTCAAGTAACACTTGTTACAACAGTGGTGTGCAGAAGAGCATCTCCGAATGCACAACACATCGAACATTGAAGTGGATGGGCTATAGCAGCAGAAGACCATGCCGGGTTCCACTCCTGTAACTAATAATGTGGTGACTGAATTAAATTTTTGTAATTTCTACTTTAATTCTGTAGTTTATGGTAAACAATTTTTATTGAAAACTATTGTGTTCATTAATTAAAATGCATTCATTAAAATTTAATATAGATTAAAACACTTTTCAAAGATTCACAAAAATTTGTTTTCATTAAATTTGACTTAACCCTCACTTAAATTAGAGAAATAACATGCATTTAAGCATAATTTTGGTATTTTGTAGTGTGAGTACAAGAGGTGGTAAATTATATTGCTGAGAAAACATACTGTTCTACCACAACGTTCAGGGTTTGCTAAGGTGTTTTAAGTTTGAATTGCAGACAAAGTTAAAGGAATTAATTAATGTGTGTTTCAACAATGTTGTGATATTACTGTGAAGGAACAGTGAAGAATATTATGTCTTGTCATCTGACCCTTGAAGAAGGATGTTGAAGCATTCATTAATAATTACCTCATTTTTCACACTATTCCTTCCCTTCTGCAAATTAACATTACAGGATAGGATCAGCCATACCATATCAAAATGTATTGTGTTGTGTACACAGTCATAGAGTATTACAGCACGGAAACAGGCCCTTCAGCCCATCAATTCCATGCTGAACTGTTATTCTGCCTAGTCCCATCCACCTGCACATGGCCCATAACCCTCTATTTATTTATTTATCTATTATTATTCTTTTCTTTATGTATTTGCACAATTTGTCTCCATTTGCACATCAGCTGTCTGTCTTTGTGTGTAGTTTTTCATTTATTCTATCGGGTTTCTTTATATTTACTGTAAATGCCCACAAGAAAATGAATCTCGGGCTTGTATAAGATGGCATAAATGTACTTTGATAATAAATTTACTTTAAACTTTGAACATACGCCTCCCATCCATGCACTTATCCCTCATATGTTGAAATGAAATCCACATCCACCTCTTCTGCTGGCAGCTCATTCCACACTCTCACTGCCCTCTGAGTGAAAAAGTTCCCCATAAACTTTTCACCTTTCACCCCTAACCCATGACCTCCAGTTGTAGTCTCACCCAACCTCAGTGGAAAAAGCTTGCTTGCATTTACTGTATCTACACCCCTCATAATTTTGTATACTTCCATCAAATCTCCCTCAATCTCTTTTTGTGGACTCCCTACACAATGTGAATTCTCAAAGATGATACGTAAAATTTAATTCCATGTAAATAATTTACAAATTCATGCATCTCATATTGTTGGTACCACCAAAACCTGATGTTCTGGCTGTGATTTCACCACCTTTGGTTTCCAGGTCTAGGAACAAATCGTTGAAACGTTTATTTATTTAGCAATACTTTCAAATCACGCCACCCAGCAACACCACAACCCCGATTACCTTAACCTCATCACAGGGCAATTTTTCAATGACCAATTAATCTATTCAAAACATCTTTGTAGCATGGGTGGAAAGCAGAGCACCTGGGGAAAACCCACTCATTCCGGGGGGAAGACGTACAGAGACTCCTTACGGGCGCCGTCGGAATCGAACTCTGAACTCCGGAAGGCCCGAGCTGTAATAGCGTTCTGCTCACCGCGATGCTACAGTTCAGTCCATCAATATTTAAATAGAGCTAACCAATCAGGAAATGAATCACAATGAAGATCGTATGTCAACTGCAGAGTGGTATGAACTGCACGCTTTATGTTTTCATAGAGATACAGCACGGTAACAGGCTCAACGAGTCTCTCTGCCCAACTACACCCACGGCCAATTCTCCGACTAACCCGTATGTGATGGGAACGTGGGAGGAAACCAGAGCACTGAAAAGCATTCGGCTACCTTGCCATCTATCATTTCATGGGCATCAAAGTCACTTAGCAAGGAGCTACAGCTGAAATACAAATGTAAACTTTTTTAAAAATTCAGAACAAGTCAGAATGAGCACAAGTATTGGTCCTACCCCATACCATAACATTAATCTGTTTTCATTGTGAAGTCTCTTCGAGGGACGCCTTCCCTGAAAAAGTTTAAATCTTCTCTTTGACAGGAGTTGAGTGAGACCCACTCTCACTGATCCCCGTTCTCTGATTTCTGCTGCTCTCGGACTCCTCAATCATCTTCTAACTTGTCCTCTCCCCCACACACCCCACTTCTTTACTCTGGCATCTTTCCCCTTCCTTTCCAGTCCATAAACGTCAGCTGTTTATTCCGCTTCACAGATGCTGCCTGACCTGCTGAGTTCCTCCAGCATTTTGTGAGAGCTTTGTGGTCTTTACTGGAAGATGTATGAAGTCGTGTGGTGAAAGCAGAAGCTTTCTGTCAGCCCAGAATCACCACCATAGGAACATGGAATGTAAAGACCGTGTATGAACGTGGAACTTGCTGTCACAACCTTGAAGCTGAACATGGACTACACCTGGGGACAATTTGAAAGACAGGCCCAGGACAGAGGACTTTGGCGAGCTGCTGTCAGCAGACTACACCCCTGTAAGGGTGATAGAGTTAACTAACTCACTTACCTCACGGTACACCTGACGCACAGACCTCCCCCGAGCGTACGCCTGAATTGTGATAGCTGCGTTGCGAAATTTCAGGAACTTGCGACGGGCTGCCAGCATCCTGCACTGTTTCTGCAAGATTATCGCCGCTCGCGATCTCCGCAGGAAGTCCGCCAACCTTAGAATGAACAGAAGAGAAGAAAGTCAAAGGAAGAGCAACTTTACATGCAGCACAACTCACCCGCTGCTCAATTCACATGCCTGCACCTGAGACACCCCTTAGCAATTTCAACTCATTTATGGAATACAAACGCGAGGATGTCAGCTTGAGGCTTTACAAGGCTTCGGTCAGACTGCACTTGGAATATTGTGATCAGTTTTGGGCCTCTTATCTAAGAAAAGGTGTGCTGACATTGGAGCCAGCAGGAGGTTCACAAGAATGATCCCAGGAATGAAAGGGTTAAAGTACAGGGAGTGTTTGATGGCTCTGGGCCTGTACTCACTGGAGTTTAGAAGTATGAGGGGGGGATCTCATTGAAACCTATCGAATATTGAAAGGCCCAGACAGAGTGGATGTGGAGAGAATGTTTCCTATAGTGTGGGAGTCGAGGACCAGAGGACACAGCCTCCGAATAGAGGGACATTCCTTGAAAACAGAGATGAGGAGCAATTTCCTTAGCCAGAGGGTGGTGAATCTGTGGAATTTGTTGCCACAGGCCAAGTTATTGAATAGATTTAAAGCAGAGATTGACAGGTGGTTGATGAGTCAGGGTGTTAAAGATCACAGGGGGAAGACAGCAGAATGGGGTTGAGGCGGATAATAAATCAGCCATGATGGAATGCAAAACAGACTCGATGGGCTGAATTGCTTAATCCTGCTCCTCTGTCTTATAGTCTTAGACGCTTATGGAGCTCAGCAGGCCAGGCAGCATCCATGGAGGGGAATAAACGTTTCGGGCTGAGTCCCTACATCAGGACTGGGAAGGAAGGGGGCAGAAGCTAGAGTAAGAAGTGGGGAGGGGGAGGGAGGAAAAAGCACAAGCTGGCAGGTGATGTGAGACCAGGTGAGGGGGAAGGTGTGAGGTGGTAGATGAAAGATTGAAGAAGGAGGAATCTGATAGGAGAGGAGAATGGAATTTGGAAGAAAGGGAAGGAGGAGGGGAACCAGAGAGAGATGATAAACAGGTGAGAAGAAGGTAACGGGTGAGGGGGACCAAAATGGGGAATGGAAGTATTTTATCAAAATACCTTGAAGTACTGAAAATGAATTAAAATCATTATGATAAAAAACATAATAAGAAATGTTTTTGTATTTGTTATCTTCCTCAGAGGTGTAAACCCTATTTAACTGTCTCCCAATCCCCAGCTAATCTCTGACCGCAAAGTTCAAAGTATCTTTATTATCAAAGTGTATTATCATCATATACAATTGTGAGATTCATTTTCTTGTGGGCATTCACACTAAGTACAAAGAAACACAATAGAAGTACTGTACACAACAGGATAGACAAACAACCAATGTGCAAAAGACAACAGACTGGGCAAATACAAAAAGAAATCATAATAATAATGAACTAAGCAATAAATATCAAGAAAATGAGATGAAGAGTCCTTAAGAGTGAGTCCATAGGTTGTGGGAACTGTTCAGTGATGAGGTGAGTGAAGTTGAGTGAAGTTATCCCCTCTGGTTCAAGAGCCTGATGGTTGAGGGGTATTAACTGTTCCTGAACCCACTGGTGTGAGTCCTGAGGCTCCTCTACCTTCCTCCTTATGGCAGCCATGAGAAGAGAGCATGGCCTGGGTGGTGTGGTTCCTGATGACGGATGCTGCTTTCCTGAGACAGCACTTGGTGTAGATGTGCTCAGTGGTGGCGAGGGGTTTACCTGTGATGGACTTCTGCACTTCCCACTGTGCAGGTGTGGAAACTGGAGATAATTGAACTGGTAAACGGGGATAATTGATGGTTCTGATGAAGAAATGGGATTGTTCCTCTGAGGGCCAATATGGAACTGAAAGATCAAATAGCCTTCTTCTGTGTCATTATACAATGTAATTATTTTCTAATTCAATGCCCTTCAATTAGGCTCTCCTGTTGAAGCTGCTGGACTGGTTTTGAGCGTTTGTCATGGTCAATGGGGCTATTCACAGCTAACAGCTCATCGAAGGGTCAGCGGTGGAAAGGGCGAGCAGCATCAACATCTCAGAGGGTCTATTCAAGGCCCAACACATTCGAGAAGGCACGCCGGAGGCTCTACTTCGTTAGCAGTTTGAGGAGATCTGCGTTAATGAGTAGGTGCACTAGTACACCGATGAAAGTGTCACCATTGACTTTTGCAAATCTCTACAAGAGCTTTATGACTGGTTTGCATCACTGTCTGATACACAACCCCAATGCACAGGATCACAAGAGGCCGAAGGGCATTGTAAAATCAGCCAGATCCATCAGAGGCCCAACCCTTCCCACCATTGAAGACATCCTTACGAGTTGATGCCTCAAGAAGGTGGCATCCATCACTAAAGGCCTTGACATCATGCATCATTCCCTCTTCTGTGTACTACCATCAGGGAGGAGGTACAGGAGTCTTAGCACCCACAATGAATGATTCAAGACAGCATTTTCCCCTCTACCATCTAAATGGTTCATGAACACCATCATATTATTCCTTTTGATTTTAAACACTAATTTGTAATTTATAGTAATTTTATACCTTTGCATTGTACCTCACTATTTTTTTTGCCCTCATCTGTACTACATATATATATTCAGAACTATTTTGCACACTGTGATTTCAAGCATTCTGCCTTGGAGATGCCAGAAATGATGGGAGTGAAAATGAAATGATTTCACGACTTCAATAAGTTCAGAACTCTGAAGAATTAGAAGGTATCGACAATCATCTTGAATGTTACAATGAAAATGAAGATTTGGAGGATGCAATTCATTATCTGCACTGATTTTGTTCATTTACAGTCAATTAAAAGCATACAGCAGCATACACTGGATAAATTCCTCTGATGATAACTATTAGGAACTAATACACAGAAACTGAAGATCGCGCAAATGGATCTACCTGCGTGCCTGATAACCTCGGACGTATCTTTGAATTGTGATGGCAGCCTTCCTCATCCTCCTGTACTTGATTCTCTGCAACCAGCCACGAACCGTCTTCTGGATCATCATACAGGCAGCCCGGAACTTGTCGGCTCGAAGCTTTTCCAGGTACGCCACCTGACCAGCACGGAAAAAGATCTTGGTTTTGCCAAACTGGAATTTATCCGGATCCTGACAAGACAGAATAGAAGTTCAAAGGTCAAAATAAATTTATTAGCAAAGTACCTGTATGTCACCATATACAATCCTGAGATTCATTTTCTGCAAGCATTTACAGTAGAACAAAGGAATATAATAGAATCAATGACAAACTACACACAAAGACAATACTTTATACTTTATTGTCGCCAAACAATTGGTACTAGAACGTACAATCATCACAGCGATATTTGATTCTGCGCTTCCCTCTCCCTGGATTATAAATATTAAATATTAAAAATAGTAAAAATTAGTAAATATTCAAAATTTAAATTATAAATCATAAATAGAAAAGAGAAAAATGGAAAGACAATGTGTAAAAGACAAACTGAGCAAGTACAAAAAAACACACAAATAAAAATAAATAAATAAGACTGAGAGCATGAGTTGGGCAGATGGTGGAGCATTTGGATGCAGCAGCCTCTGGGGGGGGCAAATCAAAGGTGTTTTTTCTTTGTTAAATGTGTTTTATTATGATTGCAAGATGGTGCTGGGCTCCAAGAGCTTCAGGTGCTGTGGGCCTACCCTATCAGTGAGCTGCTCGTTGATTGGAGGAGCCGGCCAGGGTGGTGGAGGAGTCCTGTGGCGTCGGAATAGTTGGCCAGTGTGTCGGGGCAGCCGGATTGGGTTTGGAGGACAGGCCCGGTTACAGACGGTGTTGCTGCTTGCTACCCGAAGGCACTGGAGTTGCTGCACGAAGGCGACGTGCAGTGTAACCGTGGGTGATTGTCTTGTACGTTTCTCTTGCGATCGCAAGACCCTGTTGGACATTGATAATGTAAGGTGCCAGAAGCCTGTTTGCCCTGTTTGGTGGCACGGCAGGTGGCATGGGAACTGTGTGGCCTCAGCTGAAGTGAGGATTGGGCCTCAAACTACGGGTTTGCCTGCTGCTGTAGACCAGGAGAGGGACGCTGGAGGCGGTGTAGCATGGCGTCTGTGCTCGGTTGCGCGCTGCCCTCCAGTGTTTGATTGGTGGAATCACAGGCTGGATGGCAGTAGCTGTGCACTGCTGGGAATCTCTACAATTCATTTGTGGGTCTTGCCACTATGCTTCTTGGATTACATATGTGTTTTTTGCGTGACTATGTTTTTTTGCTCACTATTTTGAATGTGATGTACATGCTCAAGAGCCTGACGGTTTTAGGGTAAGAACTCATCTTGAACCTGGTGTTGTGTGCCCTTTGGCTACTGCACTTCCTTCCTGATGGCAGCAGCAAGAAGAGAGCATAGCATGGATGGTGGGGGTCCCTGATGGTGGTTTACAACTCCCACTGATGTAGGAAACAGAGTAACTTATTGAGAGATCCGAAAGGTTTGCAATGCCAAAGGCAGGATGTAAACACAGAGCAAAACAAACAACATGCAGACCTTAGCAAGAGAAGGCACCTCTCGTCACCTGTTGACAAAGACTGGCCTTTTTAACTAACAGTTAACTTGTTCACATATATACAGAAAAGGGCCAGTAACATCCCACCAACTCTACTCATGGATGAAACCAGGACCGTCAGGCTTCACCTAGCACCTTCCAGCGACCCTCCTTCCCCTTCCCCCACCTTTTAATTCTGACATCTTTCCCCTTCCTTTCCAGTCCTGAAAAAGGGTCTTGGCCCAAAATGTCGGTTGTTTATTCATCTCCATAGATGCTGCCTGACCTGCTGAGTTCCTCCAGCATTTTATTGCTTTCTTTCCAGCATCTGCAGTATTTCTTGTGTTTAAGACTTAAAAACAGTTCCTTTGCCCAAGCAGTGAGGCTGATCAACCCCTCCACACCCCCAATCACCACTACTTTATCATTTCCTGTCAGTCACCTTATGTCCAATCAATCTATGTATATAAGCTCTCTTATGTATTTATATTTATTGTGCAAACAACAGGAATTCTGCAGATGCTGGAAATTCAGGCAACACACATAAAAGTTGCTGGTGAACGCAGCAGGCCAGGCAGCATCTCTAGGAAGAGGTACAGTCGACGTATCAGGCCGAGACCCTTTGTCAGGACTAACTGAAGGAAGAGTGAGTAAGGGATTTGAAAGTTGGAGGGGGAGGGGGAGATAGGAGAAATGATAGGAGAAGACAGGAGGGGGAGGGATAGAGCCAAGAGCTGGACAGGTGATAGGCAAAAGGGATACGAGAGGATCATGGGACAGGAGGTCCGGGAAGAAAGACAAGGGGGGGGGGGAACCCAGAGGATGGGCAAGGGGTATATTCAGAGGGACAGAGAGAGAAAAAGGAGAGTGAGAGAAAGAATGTGTGTATAAAAATAAGTAACAGATGGGGTACGAGGGGGAGGTGGGGCCTCAGCAGAAGTTAGATAAGTCGATGTTCATGCCATCAGGTTGGAGGCTACCCAGACGGAATATAAGGTGTTGTTCCTCCAACCTGAGTGTGGCTTCATCTTTACAGTAGAGGAGGCCGTGGATAGACATGTCAGAATGGGAATGGGATGTGGAATTAAAATGTGTGGCCACTGGGAGATCCTGCTTTCTCTGGCGGACAGAGCGTAGATGTTCAGCAAAGCGGTCTCCCAGTCTGCGTCGGGTCTCGCCAATATATAAAAGGCCACATCGGGAGCACCGGACGCAGTATATCACCCCAGTCAACTCACAGGTGAAGTGTTGCCTCACCTGGAAGGACTGTTTGGGGCCCTGAATGGTGGTAAGGGAGGAAGTGTAAGGGCATGTGTAGCACTTGTTCCGCTTACAAGGATAAGTGCCAGGAGGGAGATCAGTGGGGAGGGATGGGGGGGGACAAATGGACAAGGGAGTTGCGTAGGGAGCGATCCCTGCGGAATGCAGAGAGCTGGGGGGAAGGAAAGATGTGCTTAGTGGTGGGATCCCGTTGGAAGTGGCGGAAGTTACGGAGAATAATATGTTGGACCCGGAGGCTGGTGGGGTGGTAGGTGAGGACTAGGGGAACCCTATTCCTAGTGGAGTGGCGGGAGGATGGAGTGAGAGCAGATGTACGTGAAATGGGGGAGATGCGTTTAAGAGCAGAGTTGATAGTGGAGGAAGGGAAGCCCCTTTCTTTAAAAAAGGAAGACATCTCCCTCGTCCTAGAATGAAAAGCCTCATCCTGAGAGCAGATGCGGTGGAGACAGGGGAATTGCGAGAAGGGGATGGTGTTTTTGCAAGAGACAGGGTGAGAAGAGGAATAGTCCAGATAGCTGTGAGAGTCAGTAGGCTTATAGTAGACATCAGTGGATAAGCTGTCTCCAGAGACAGAGAGAGAAAGATCTAGAAAGAGGAGGGAGGTGTCGGAAATGGACCAGGTAAACTTGAGGGCAGGGTGAAAGTTGGAGGCAAAGTTAATAAAGTCAACGAGTTCTGCATGCGTGCAGGAAGCAGCGCTAATGCAGTCGTCGATGTAGCGAAGGAAAAGTGGGGGACAGATACCAGAATAGGCACGGAACATAGATTGTTCCACAAAACCAACAAAAAGGCAGGCATAGCTAGGACCCATACGGGTGCCCATAGCTCTCAGGATGAGGCTTTTCATTCTAGGACGAGGGAGATGTCTTCCTTTTTTAAAGAAAGGGGCTTCCCTTCCTCCACTATCAACTCTGCTCTTAAACGCATCTCCCCCATTTCACGTACATCTGCTCTCACTCCATCCTCCCGCCACCCCACTAGGAATAGGGTTCCCCTGGTCCTCACCTACCACCCCACCAGCCTCCGGGTCCAACATATTATTTTCCGTAACTTCTGCCACCTCCAACGGGATCCCACCACTAAGCACATCTTTCCCTCCCCCCCCCTCTGCATTCCGCAGAGATCGCTCCCTACGCAACTCCCTTGTCCATTCATCCCCCCCATCCCTCCCCACTGATCTCCCTCCTGGCACTTATCCATGTAAGCGGAACAAGTGCTACACATGCCCTTACACTTCCTCCCTTACCACCATTCAGGGCCCCAAACAGCCCTTCCAGGTGAGGCAACACTTCACCTGTGAGTCGACTGGGGTGATATACTGCGTCCGGTGCTCCCGATGTGGCCTTTTATATATCGACGAGACCCGACGCAGACTGGGAGACCGCTTTGCTGAACATCTACGCTGTCCGCCAGAGAAAGCAGGATCTCCCAGTGGCCACACATTTTAATTCCACATCCCATTCCCATTCTGACATGTCTATCCACGGCCTCCTCTACTGTAAAGATGAAGCCACACGCAGATTGGAGGAACAACACCTTATATTCCGTCTGGGTAGCCTCCAACCTGATGGCATGAACATCGACTTCTCTAACTTCCGCTGATGCCCCACCTCCCCCTCGTACCCCATCTGTTACTTATTTTTATACACACATTCTTTCTTTCACTCTCCTTTTTCTCCCTCTGTCCCTCTGAATATACCCCTTGCCCATCCTCTGGGTTCCCCCCCCCTTGTCTTTCTTCCCGGACCGCCTGTCCCATGATCCTCTCGTATCCCTTTTGCCTATCACCTGTCCAGCTCTTGGCTCCATCCCTCCCCCTCCTGTCTTCTCCTATCATTTTGGATCTCCCTTTCCCCTTCCACTTTCAAATCTCTTACTAGCTCTTCCTTCAGTTAGTCCTGATGAAGGGTCTCGGCCCGAAACGTCGACTGTACCTCTTCCTAGAGATGCTGCCTGGCCTGCTGCGTTCACCAGCAACTTTTATGTGAGTTGCTTATATTTATTGTGGTTTTCTTTTGCATCAGATCCAGAGTAACAATTATTTTGTTCTCCTTTACACTTGTGAACAGGAAATGACATTAAATTATCTTGATTCTTGAAGTCATGATTACCTTGATAATATTATCCAGAAGCCTCCTGCAGGTCTCTTTCTTATCATTCAAAATTATGTTCTTCTTCCTCATTAGGACCCGATATCTGTCAA
The DNA here is from genome assembly GCF_963921235.1 of Mobula hypostoma. Classification (NCBI taxonomy): domain Eukaryota; kingdom Metazoa; phylum Chordata; class Chondrichthyes; order Myliobatiformes; family Myliobatidae; genus Mobula; species Mobula hypostoma. The sequence goes on from NC_086099.1 coordinate 6,859,263, forward strand.
AGAATTCGTGGTACGTCCACCTATTGAGAAATAGCAGATGGTGTTTAATCTGGGCAAACAAGGCATTGCAGGGTTCTGAGGAACAATGATATACAGAGAGCCCTGGGGATACTGGTCCATAGCTCTCTGAAGGTGGATCACAAGTAGATAGTGGAAAGTGGACAGTTTGTTTGCCTTCATTGGTCCATAAGAACATATATGGTCCAATTTAGGTCTATAACACAACAGCAGGGATGTGATGCTGAGGCTTTATAAGGCACTGGTGAGGATTCACCTTGAGTATTGTGAACAGTTTTGGGATCCTCATCTGAGAAAAGATGTGCTGGAATTGGAGAGGGTCCAGAGGAGGTTCACAATGATGATTCTGGGAATGAAAGGGTTATCATACGAGGACGGAGTGACAGAGTATGAGAGGTGACCTGATAGAGGTATATAAGATGATGAGAGGCATTGACTGTGGTGGATAGTCAGAGGCTTTCTCAAGGGCTGTAATGGCTAGCACGAGAGGACACAGTTTTAAGGTGCTTGGGAGTAGGTACAGAGGGGATGTCAGGGTGAGAGTGGTGAGTGCGTCGAATGGGCTGCTGGCGGCGGTGGTGGAGGCAGATACGATAGGGTCTTTTAAGAGACTCCTGGATAGGTACATGGAGCTTAGAAATATAGAGGCTATGGGTAACTCGAGATAATTTCTAAAGTAAATACATGCTCGGCACAGCATTGTGGGCCGAAGGGCCTGTATTGTACTGTAGGTTTTCTATGTTTCTGTTAGCTCTGGGTCTGTACTCACTGGATGAGGGGGACCTTTCAAATGTTGACAAGCCTAGACAAAGTAGATGTGGAAAGGATGTTTCCCGTGGTGGGGGAGTCTAGGACAAGAGGGCACAGCCTCAGGGTAGAGGGGTGTCCATTTAAAACAGAGATGCAGAGAACTGTTTTTCACTAGAGGGTGGTGAATTTGCGGAATTTATTACCACAGGCAGCTATGGAGGCCAAGTCTTTTGGTGTATTTAAGGCAGATCTTGATAGGTTTTTGTTTGGACGCAGCAATAAAGGTTATGGGGAGAAGGCTGGGGAATGGGGCTGAGATGGAGAAAAAAGGTCAGCATGATTGAATGGCAGAGCAGACTTGATGGGCCAACTGGCCTAATTCTGCTCCTATGTCTTATGGTCTTATATATTGGAGCAGAATTAGGCTATTCTGTACATTGAATAACTTCTGCCATTCCATCATGGCTGACTTATTATCCCTCTCAAACTCATTCTCCTGCCTTCTGCCCGAAACCTTTGATGCCCTGACTAATCAAGAACCTATTAACCTCCACTTTAAATACACCCAATAACTTGGCCTCCACGGCCATCCATGGCAATGAATTCCACAGACTCACCACCCTCTGACTAAAGAAATTCCTTCTCATCTCTGTTCTAAATGGACGTCACACTATTCTGAAGTTGTGCCATCTGGATCGAGGCTCCCCCACCACAGGAAACATTTATCTATCAAAATATCCACTCTACCAAGACCTTTCAATATTCAAAAGTATTCAATGAGATCCCCCCTCATTCTTCTAAACTCCAGCGAGAGCAGACCCAGAGCTACCAAACACTCCACATGTTAACCTTTTCATTCCTGGTATCATTAACCTGGCATTATATCCTGGCAGTCAGGGGTGAACATACAACTCTGTGAAGTGCTTGTGTGCTCCCTGTGACCGCATCAGTTTTGCCTAAGTGCTCCAATTTCCTGCCATGTTACAAAGCCATACGGTTAGGGCTGGGGTTAGTAAAACGTGGGCCTGTGATGTTGGTGGCGGAGCACAGCAACATTTGTGGACTGCCCCAACACATCCTCGGATGCAAACAATGCATTTCACTGCATGTTTCGATGTACATGTGACAAATAAAGGAGGCGGGAGGAGAAGATGGCGACGCGACGCAGTGCGCACAGCCTCTCCGGTGAAATGATATCGTATTTGTTAAATAGGGTACCATGCACAATTCTGATTTGATGGAGACAGCCGTGAGAAGCACAGAGGAACATCTGGAGAAACTTCTGAAATGCCCGGTTCGCTGCCGCTGCTACTGTGCGATCGAGAATCTCTGAAGGGAAAGCCCCAAAATCCTCGGCTTTGCCTGCTGCTGGCGGCCGGGGTTGGGGTCGAAGCACTTGGCAAAGATGGTGCTCGGTGCTTGGTGTCGGAGGGCTGGTCGGAGGCTCGAAGTTTTCGTACGACTCAGAGTCGGACTGTGGTCGGGCATGGCAGGGAGAGTTTTCTTCCTTCTCCCGTCTGCGTGAGATGTGGGACTTTCAGAGACTTTGAACTTTTTTACCGTGCCCATGGCCTGTTCTTCATCAAGTTATGGTATTGCTTGCACTGTTGTAACTATATGTTATAATTATGTGGTTTTTGTCAGTTTTTCAGTCTTGGTCTGTCCTGTGTTTTTGTGATATCACACCGGAGGAATATTGTATCATTTCTTAATGCATGCATTACTAAATGACAATAAAAGAGGACTGCGTGTCCTCATAATCTAATAATCTAATCTAATCTTTAATCTTTCCCTACGGAAAGCAGCAGGAATTGAACCCCAGTCACGGGTTGTATAGAGCCACAATGCTACCATAACGCCCCCTAAGTAAGCAGTTATCATTTAAGATGGGATCTTTATTCTACAGTCCAAGCTATAGATTTGAGATTAACCTCAGTACAGTGGAAGGAGCAGTACACCTACCTGGAGGGATATCCTGCGGCACTAATACGGATCGTCTCCAACACCCCACAGGCCCGGAGTTGCTGAACAGCTCGTGCAGGGTCAAACCTGGAAAAGAAACGAGAAATTCAGAAAGGTTGCTGGTTCAGCCTACCCACCATCAGGGACAGAGATACAGAAAGGTGCTGGAAAAGGGCCAGTAACATCATGAAGGATCCCACCCACCATGGACTGTTTATCCCACTCCCATCAGGGAGGAGGCTACGTAACATCCACACCAGGACTACCAGACTCAAAAACAGTTACTTTTCCCACGCAGTAAGGCTGATCAACACCTCCACTCACTAACCCATCCCTCCACACCCCCAACCACCACTACTTTATCATTATTTTTCTCATTATCATTATTTTATCTTTATCATTAGCAGTATTTTGTGTTTACTGCTTTATCACTTCCTGTCAGACAACTTATGTACAGACACTCCTGTGCCTAGAGTCACTCTATGACATACAATCAATGTATATAAGCTATCTTATGTATTTATATTTATTGTGTTTTTATTATTATTGTGTTATTTATCTTATGTGTTTTTTGTGCTGCATCGGATCCGCAGTAGCAATTATTTTGTTTTCCTTTACACTTGTGTACTGGAAATGACATGAAACAATCTTGAATTCCCAATCCATTTACTGTTTAAGAACCTGTTTAATTCTGCTTGGGGTGGGAACCACTGCTCATGATGATGGGATTTAATGCAGGCAGGAGTGAGGCGTCACGGCTTTGTGCCTGGTAGGTCATGTTTTCTGAACGGGTTTCCAGGGAAGTTGATGGACAAAAGGCGCTGGATGTTGTCTACATGGACCTTGACAAGGTCCTGCATGGAACGTTGGTCGAGAAGGTTCAGTCACTCAGCATTCAGTATGAGGTAGTGAATTGGATTTGACATTGGCTTTGCGTGAGAAGCCAGACAGTGGTAGTATACAGTTGAGTGGGGTGGCCACAGGGGTACTCTACACGGGCTCTTTAACCTCTTTCCTCTTCCTGACTCTCACCCAGTTTCCTGTGTCCTGCACCTTGGGTGTAACTATTATGTCCTATCTATCACCCCTTCAGCCTCCCGAATGATCCGGAGTTCATCCAGCTCCAACTCCTTAACACGGATTGTTAGAAGCTGCAGCTGGATGCTCTTTTTTCAGGTGTGGTTGTCAGGGACACTGGAGGTCTCCCTGCCTTCCCACATCCCGCAAGAGGAGCATCGCGCTATCCTGTCCAGCATCCCCACTGCTCCAAGTGTGCATAAGAAAGAAAGAAAGAATAAGTAATGAGAGAAGATCTACTTATGTCCTATGCCTCTCCTCTCCAAAGCCTTGATGAGCTGAAGTATCAACTGCCCACTCCGAGACGAGCTGCTCCACATAAGCTAAACTTCTTTTTATTTATTCCTTGACAGGAATGATTACAAGAATGGTTCCAGGTAGGAGAGGGTATGAGGAACGTCAGGCTGTAATCACTGGAGTTCAGGAGAATGAGGGGGGAATCTCATAGAAACATTCTGGATGTTAAAAGGCCTGAAGAGATTAGGTATGGCAAAGTTATTTCCCATGGTAGGGGAGTCTAGGACAAGAGGGCATGCCTTCAGGATTGAAGGATGTCTATTTAGAATAGAGATAAGGAGAAATTACTTTAGTCAGAGGGTGGTAAATCTGTGGAACTTGTTGCCATGAGCAGCTGTGGAAGACAAGTCATTGGGTGTATTTAAGGCAGAGATAGATAGGTTCTTGATTAGCCAGGGCATCAAAGGTTATGGGGAGAAGGCAGGAGAGTGGGGATGACTGGAAGAATTGGATCAGCCCATGATTGAATGGCGGAGCAGACTTGATGGGCCGAATGGCCTACTTCTGCTCCTATATCTTATGGCCAGATGTCTCATCTTTGTCAGGGTGTAGTCAGAGGTAAGTGCAGGCAGATATCTGGAATTTTTAGAACACAGGGCATTACAGTACAGCAGAGGCTCTTCAGCCCATGATGTTATGCTAACCTTTTAACCTACATTAAGATCAATCTAACCCTTCCCTCCTACATAGCCCTCCATTTTTCTATCACCCACGTGTCTATAGAGTTTTATAAACGTCCAAGGCGTTTCTGCCTCTACCACCACCCTGGCAGGGCATTCCACACACCCACCACTCTCTGTGTAAAAAAAACCTACCACTGACACACCCCTCCATAATTTCCTCCAATCACCTTAAAATTATGACCCCTCATACTAGCCTTATGCACTCTGGGCAAATGTTTCTGGCTGTCCACTCTATCAATGCCTCTTATCATCTTGTATACCTCTATCAAGTCACCTCTTATCCTCCTTCGCTGCAAAAAGAAAGCCATAGCTCACTCAACCTATTCTACACCATAAGACACAGGAGCACAATCAGGCCATTCAGCCCATTTCAATCATGGCTGCTCCATTTCCCTCTCAACCCCATTCTCCTGCCTTCTCCCCATAACCTTTCACGCTGTGACTAATCAAGAACCTGTCAACCTCTGTCTTAAATGCACCCAATGACCTGGCCTCCATGGCCACATCTCGTAAGACACGCTCTCTAATCCAGTCAGCATCCTGGCAAATCTCCTCTGCACCCTCTCTAAAGCTTTCACATCATTCCTATAATGAGGTGACCAGAACTGAACACAGTACTCCAAGTGTGGTCTAACCAGGGTTTTATAGATCTGCAACATTACCTCACAGGTCTTGAAACAATCTCCAACCCTTGACTAATGAAGGCCAATAGATAATACATTTTCTTAACCACCCTATCAACTTGTTCTGCAACTTTGAGGAATCTATGGACGTGAATCCCAAGATCCCTCTGTTCCTCCAAACTGCCTTTAACTCCGTATTCTGCCTTGAAATTTGACTTTATAAAGTGAAACACTCCACACTTTTCTGGGTTGAACTCCATCTGCAACTTCTGAGCCCAGCTCCCGTTGCAACCAATGACAACCTCCTACACTGTAACAGTACACTTCTCAACTACTTTCTCTGGCAGCTGATTTCGGACACTCACTTGCCTCTGGGTAAAGACGTTACCTCTCAGCTCCCTTTTAAATCTCTCCTCTCTCATCTTGTGTCTGTGCTCTCACTTTCCATTGTTGTAATACTGAAAACAGGATTTTTATGGGATTTTAAACATAGAAAACCTACAGCACAATACAGGCCCTTCAGCCCACAAAGCTATGCCGAACATGTCCTTACCTTAGAACTACCTAGGCTTACACATAGCCCTCTATTTTTCTAAGCTCCATGTATCCATCCAGGAGTCTCTTAAAAGACCCTATCATTTCCGCCTCCACCACTGCCGCCAGCAGCCCATTCCACGCACTCACCACTCTCTGCGTAAAAAACTTAACCTTAACGTCTCCTCTATAGCTACTTCCAAGCACCTTAAAGCTATGCCCCCATATGCTAGCCATTTCAGCCCTGGGAAAAAGCCTCTGACTATCCACAAGATCAATGCCTTTCATTATCTTGTAAACCTCTATTAGGTCACTTCTCATCCTCCGCTGCTCCAAGAAGAAAAGGCCAAGTTTGCTCAACCTATTTTCAGAAGGCATGCTCCCCAATCCAGGCAACATCCTTGTAAATCTCCTCTGCATTCTTTCTATGGTTTCCACGTCCTTCCTGTAGTGAGGCAACCAGAATTGAGCACAGTACTTCAAGTGGATCCCATGCCTCCTTACTTTCTCAATAAGCCTGGCATGAGGTACCTTATCAAATGCCTTGCTAAAATCCATATACACTACATCTACAGCTCTACCTTAATCAATATAAGTTTAGTCACATCCTCAAAAAATTCAATCAGGCTTGTAAGGCACAACCTACCTTTGACAAAGCCATGCTGACTATTCCTAATCATATTATGCCTCTCCAAATGTTCATAAATCCTGCCTCTCAGGATCTTCTCCATCAACTTACCAATCACTGAACTAAGACTCACTGGTCTATAATTTCCTGGGCTATCTCTACCCCCTTTCTTGAATAAGGAAACAATATCCGCAACCCTCCAATCCTCCAGAACATCTCCCATCCTCATTGATGATGCAAAGATCGTCGCTAGAGGCTCAGCAATCTCCTCCCTCGCTCCCCACAGTAGCCTGGGGTACATCTCATCTGGTCCCGGTGACTTATCCAACATGATGCTTTCCAAAAGCTCCAGCACATTCTCTTCCTTAATATCTACATGCTCAAGCTTTTCAGTCCACTGTGAGTCATCCCTACAATCGCCAAGACCCTTTTCCATAGTGAATACTGAAGTAAAGTATTCATTAAGCACCTCTGCTATTTCCTCCAGTTCCATACACACTTTTCCACTGTCACACTTGATTGGTCCTATTCTCTCACATCTTATCCTCTTGCTCTTCACATACTTGTAGAATGCCTCAGGGTTTTCCTTAATCCTGCTCACCAAGGCCTTCTCATGGCCCCTTCTGGCTCTCCTAATTTCATTCTTATGTTCCTTCCTGCTAGCCTTATAATCTTATAGATCTCCATTATTAACTAGTTTTTTGAACCTTTTGTAAGCTTTTCTTTTCTCCTTGACTAGATTTACAACAGCCTTTGTACACCACGGTTCCTGTACCCTACCATCCTTTCCATGTCTCGTTGGAACGTACTTATGCAGAACCCCACGCAAATATCCCCTGAACATTTGCTACATTTCTTCCGTACATTTCCTGAGAACATCTGTTTCCAATTTATGCTTCCAAGTTCCTGCCTGATAGCCTAATATTTCCCCTAACTCCAATTAAACGTTTCCCTAACTTGTCTGTTCCTATCCCTCTCCAATGCTATGGTAAAGGAGATAGAATTGTGATCACTGTCTCTAAAATGCTCTCCCACTGAGAGACCTGATACCTGACCAGGTTCATTCCCAATACCAGATCAAGTACAGCCTCTCCTCTTGTAGGCTTATCTACATATTGCATCAAGAAACCTTCCTGAACACACCTAACAAACTCCACCCCATCCGAACACCTCACTCTAGGGAGATGCCAATCAATATTTGGGAAATTAAAATCTCCCACCACAACAACCCTGTTATTATCACACCTTTGCAGAATCTGTCTCCCTATCTGTTCCTCAAAGTCTCTGTTATTATTGTGTGGTCTATAAAAAACCCCCAGTGGAGCTATTGACCCTTTCTTATTCCTAACTTCCACCCACAGAGACTCCGTAGACAACCCCTCCATGACTTCCTCCTTTTCTGCAGCCGTGACACTATCTCTGATCAGCAGTGCCGCGCCCCCACCTCTTTTGTCTCCCTCCCTGTCTAAAGTCTGGCACTTGAAGTAGCCATTCCACAACATCATATCTCCAAGTGCTGATCCACGCTTTAAGCTCATCCACTTTGTTCATAATACTCTTTACATTAAAATAGACACATCTCAAACAATCGGTCTGAGTGCATCCCTTCTCTATCACCTGCCTATCCTCCCTTTCGCACTGTCTCCAAGCTGTCTCGATTTGTGAGCCTACTTCCCTTTCCTCTGTCACTTCAGTTCCATTCCCACCCCCAGCAATTCTAGTTTAAACTCTCCCTAATAGCCTTAGCAAACCTCCCCACCAGGATATTGGTCCCCCTGGGATTCAAGTGCAACCCATCCTTTTTGTACAGGTCACACCTGTCCCAAAAGGGGTCCCAATGATCCAGAAATCTGAATCCCTGCCCACTGCTCCAATCCCTCAACCACACATTTATCCTCCACCTCACTCTATTCCTGTACTCACTGTCACGTGGCACAGGCAGTAATCCCGAGATTACTATCTTTGAGGTCCTGCTTCTCAGCTTCTTTCGTAACTTCCTGTACTCTGTTTTCAGGACCTCCTCCTTTATCCTACCTATGTCGATGGTACCAATATGTACCATGACCTCTGCCTGTTCACCTTCCCACTTCAGGATGTCGTGGACACAATCAGAAACATCCCGGACCCTGGCACCTGGAAGGCAAACTACCATCTGTGTTTCTTTCCTGCATCCATATCTTGTTCTCTCAACTTTATATTCACAGTAGAATAAACATCTGTTAATACAGCAAGCTACTTTATATTCACAGTAGAATAAACATCTGTTAATACAGAAAGCTACTTCCAGCACCATGGCTTGAAGGAAAGGCCATTTTTCACAAGTAGCAGTATATTTTATTTTCCTGCATGCCAACAGAAGCAGGTGCTGATAGATAGCTTTTCCTGGCTTTAAAAATAAATATCTCACTTGTGCATTATTGCCCAAGATTGCCTTTGGGAAAAAAAATACCTCCAGCCAAATAACAGACTTGTCTCAATATCAGTAAGTCATGTCAACAAGGCAAGAAATAAAGAAACTGCAAATGGTCCAACTGTTTACTATAAGCTGTGAACAGTTATTTTGAGGCTGATAGTTTGGCATTAGAAAGTGAGTGTGTACTGTTGCTATCGGACTTTCACACAGCAGGTTTCTAATTACAAAACAAATGTTGTTCCAGTGTGATGACTACATCTATTTAAACACACTGTCAAGGTAATAGGTATGAATTAAAAAACTGTACTTACTTATTGCCAATGGCAACTACCAATACTTTCAAATGCCAGATCAATATTCTAATCACAGGATCGGAAAAAGCTGCAGAAAGTTGTAAACTCAGCCAGCTCCATCATGGGCACTAGTCTCCGCAGCATTGAGGACATCTTTAAAAGGCGATGCCTCAGAAAGGCAGCCTCCATCATTAAAGACCCCCATCACCCAGGATGTGCCCTCTTCTCATTGCTACCAGCAAGGAGGAGGTACAGGAGCCTGAAGACACACACTCAACATTTCGGGAACAGTTTCTTCCCCTCCGCCATCAGGTTTCTGAATGGACAATAAACCCATGAATACTACCTCACTATTTTCCCTCTTTTTTACACTACTTATTTAATTTAATTTTTGATCTATTTTCTACTTTTCTCGTTAATTTTAAACAGATGAGCTTTAATTTTGTTTAATTGTCGCCGTTCTGTTACTCTTTACTGTAGTGATAAAGCATGTTACAATACCTACATACACCAGAATCCCAATATTCCAATAGCAACATAATACACACACCAAACCCAGAAATAGTACATCTATAGATAACCATAGCACATTATTAGAACTGAAACAGTACCATAGCACATTATTAAAACATGAAATAGTACCATAGCATATTATAGGCATCCGTTAGTCTCATGAGACCATGGATTTGTGCCTTGGAAGGTTTCCAGGGTGCAGGTCTCAGCAAGGTTGTATGGAATACCAGCAGTTGCCCATGCTGCAAGTCTCCCCTCTCCACACCACCGATGTTGTCCAAGGGAAGGGCATTAGGACCCATACAGCTTGGCACCGGTGTCGTCGCAGAGCAATGTGTGACTAAGTGCCTTGCTCAAGGACACACACGCTGCCTCAGCCAAGGCTCGAACTAGCGACCTTCAAATCACCAGACGAACGCCTTAACCACTTGGCCACGTGCATAGCACATAGCACATTATTAGAACATGAAACAGTACAGTACACGAACAGGCCCTTCAGCCCACCATGTTGTGCCAAACCAAATAAACTAATAATCAAATGGCAACTAAACTAATCTCTTTTGCCTACTCAATGTCTATATCTCTTCATTTTCCTCACATTCACGTGCCCTTCTGAATGTCCCTTAAAAGTCTCCAATATTTCTGCCCCTACCACCACCCCAGGCAGCACATTCCAGGCACCCTCCACTCTGTGTGACAAACTTGTCTCTCTTATCCTCTTTGAAATTACCCCCCCTCACCTTAAATACATGCCCTCTGGTATTACACATTTCAACATTGGGAAACGATATTGTCTGTCAACGCCTCTCATAATCTTATCAACCATTATGTTCTTATGAGATCTTCCCCCAGCCTCCGACACTCCAGTGAAAACAACCAAAGTTTGTCCAGCCTCTCATGATAGCACACGCTCTCTCATCCAGGCAGCATCCTGGTAACTCTCTTTTGCTTCCTTCCAAAGCCTAACATCCTTCCTACAGTGGGGTGACCAGAACTGTAGGCAAATTACTTTGGAGATTCTAGAGACTGCAACTCTGCAGTACCCCAAGTTAAAATGTATGCATGACCCTGACCTTGGAATAAACCCCTTCACCCAGTGACAGAGTACCATATTGATCAATGCATAATACTTACGAGAAAGCACACTTCCCATCGTTTGGCTTGATGCAGCGCACATAATGCGGTGTCGTGGCGTTCAACGTCTCCATCAGCAGATGCAGTGAGTTCCGAAACTGAAAGAAAAATGGATCTCTCAAATTCCGCAATTTTTTAGGCCACAGAGAAGCAAATGCAGCTTAACAGAGGAGCATAGGACTGTATCTATCTGTGTCAGAGCGCGAAGAATCTTACTGTCTACCGCATTGTGATCTTGGACCTTATAGTGTATGCGACTCAAGATTCAAGTTTATTTGTCACATGTCCATCGAATGAGTGGCTGGTAGCGTAGTGGTTAGCACAACACTTTACGGTACAGGCCACCTGGGTTCAATTCCCACCACTGCCTGGAAGGACTTTATACATTCATCCCTGGACTGCGTGGGTTTCCTCTGGGTGCTCTGCTTTCCTCCCACAAGCCAAACATGGTTGGTAGGTTAATTGGTCATTGTAAATTGTGCCACGATTAGACTCAGATTAAAACCGGAGGACTGCTGGGCTGGAATGTGCTGTATCTCAATAAACAAACACACAGTGAAATACATTGTTTGAGTTAACAGCCAACACAGCCGAGAGTGTGCTGGGGATAGCGTGCAAACGTCACCGCGTATTCCGGCTTTCTCTGGAACTGTTACACCTTATCCTGCCTTGTCATCGTTCTACCTCGATGGATTGTGTGAATGGCTCACAGGACAAGCTTCTCACTGCATCTCCCTACGTGCTACAATAATAAACCAACTCCATTCATTTCAGAGAAGATAGATCTCCTGGGCAACATGTTTCAGGTTCTGTTACAGGATGGACATCTACAGTCACAGATGAGACAACTTTCACCCTTTACATTCTGTGTCCCGTCTTGCATTTACAGAATAGTTTAACCCACACCTCAATGCGAGTGTTTAGGGTCGGCCCTCAGAGTATGAAACACAACGGGCCCTTCAGCCCTTCAATTTTCTATCATTTATCTGCCAATATAAGAGTCTTCTAAATGTATCTGCATCTACCACTCACCACTCTCTGTATTAAAAACCTACCTCTGACATCCCCCTCCCCATGCTTTCCTCCAATCACATTAAAACCATGCCCCCTGGTATTAGCCATTTCTGTCCTAGGGAAATGTCTCGGGTTGCCCACTCGATCTATGCCTCTTCTTATCCAGTACACCCCTATCAGGTCACTTTTCGCTCCAAAGAGAAAAGCCCTAAGCTTGCTCAACCTTACCTCATAGGACATGCTCTCTACTCCAGGCAGCGTCCTGAGAAATCTCCTCGGCACCCTCTAAACCAGATCTGAACACAATGCTCCAAGTGTGGAGCTGCCACATTACCTCATTTTAGAGCAGGGGATACAGTATAACACACATAGAGTGCTGGGGGAAATCTGCAGGTCAGGCAGCATCTCTGGAGCAGAATAAACAGTCAGCATTTAGGGCCGAGACCCTTCAACAGCACTCATGATTTCCACATGATACAGTGAAAAGCACACTGGTCATACTGATCAATTGATTACACAGTGCACTGAGTACAAAGTCAAACAATAGCAGAATAAGGTGTAAACAACAGGAATTCTGCAGATGCAGAAGAAGATGTAACAGCTTAAGAGAAAATGCAGCACAGGTAGATGGTAAAGTGCAGGGTCATAATGAGGTAGATTGTGAGGTCAAGAGTCTATCTTATCGTACAAGAAAGTATTCAATAGTCTGATTATTTGTGCTCATTGGAGCTGGTGACTGCAATTCAAAGGTTCTTGGGAATTCAGGAGTGAGGCACAAAACCTGTTGGTTACGGACCTCCCATAAGTTCAAAGTTAATTTATTATCGAAGTACATAAATGTCACCATATACAACCCTCAGATTCATTTCCTTGCAGGCATACTCAATAACTCCATAATAAAATAATAACCATAATAGAATCAATGAAAGACCGCACCAACTTGGAAGTTCAATCTGTTTGCAAAAGACAGCAAACTGCAAATACAAAAAGAGCAAAATAATACTGATAAATAAATAAGCAATAAATTCACTGAAAGGTTACATGTATATTGCTGATTATTTAAAAATACTTTTTATATGGACTTTTTCAGTCTTTTGGGTCTTATGTGCTTTTGCCCATTCTTCTTGTTTTTTTTTGTGTGGGAGAGGTGAATTTGAGGCTTGATGTTCTTGTTGCATTTTGTGCGGGTGAGGGTGGTTGGGGGGGCAGAGAAATTGACGATTGAGGTACAGTTTTTTGTGCAGAAGGGTGAGGTTGCTGCTTTTCTTTGAATTGACTTTCATGGTTTCCTTTGTTCCATGGCTATCTGGAGAAGACAGATCTCAGAGTTGCATACGGCATACATCAATAATAAATGAACCTTTGAAATACAAGCAAGCATAGGTTCAAGATTCAAGGTATATTTATTATCAAAATATGCGTGTAGCATACAATTCTGAGATTCATCATGGGACATAGGACGTAGAATAGATCAAGTGAAAATACGAGGAAAATAACAATTTTACACTCTAATCCAACATTCTGCTTTTTGGAACCATGATGGATCTTTCCTGCCAGCTTGCTGGCACCTACAAGTAGTCAGTGGCCCTTTTCAATCTTAGCCCCCTTGCCCCTGTCCCACAAGCTTCATTCAGTTGATAATATCACTCGATGTGACCAGCCTTCCTCTGCACATACTGGAACCAAACCTGCAATCTATCAGATTAACAGAATCAAGCATCAAGATTGTTTAACGTCATTTCCTGTACACAGGTTCAAAAGAAAACAAAATAATTGTTACTCCGGAACTGATGCAGTGCCAAAAAAAAATACAATAAGATCAAGAATACAGTAATAATAAAAACACGATAAACATAAATGCATAAGATAGCTTCTATAGATTGATTGATTGTATGTCCATAAAACGAGACTAGGCTGTACATAAGGTGATGGTCAGGAAATAACAAAATAACGGTGGAGTTAGTGGGTGGAGGTGTTGATCAGCCTTACTGCTTGGGGACAGTGACTGGTGTTGAGTCTGGTGGTCCTGGTATGGATGCTACGTAGCCTTCTCCTTGATGGGAGTGGGACAAACACTCCATGAGCAGGGTGGGTGGGATCCTTCTTGATGTTACTGGCCCTTTTCCGGCACCTTTCTGTATAAATATCCTTCATGGTTGGCAGGTAGGCCGGCGCTGGTGGTGTACTGGGAAGTTTGGACGACCCACTGTAGAGCCTTCCTCTCCGCCGCAGTGCAGTTTCCGTACCACTGGCTGACGCAGCTTGTTAGGATGCTCACTACTGTAGAATGGAAACAACAGGAATTCTGCAGATGCTGGAAATTCAAGCAACATACATCAAGGTTGCTGGTGAACGCAGCAGGCCAGGCAGCATCTGTAGGAAGAGGTGCAGTCGACGTTTCAGGCCGAGACCCTTCGTCAGGATACTGTAGAATGGCAGGAGTTCCGATGCGCGCAGTCCACCTCTGTTCAGCCCCCTCAGAAAGGAGAGGAGTTGGTGAGCCTCCGAGAGCGCTGCAATACGTCGTGAGATTTGTTGTTGCCATTCAAAACCAGCCTGCAGCAGGGCTGCACAGCGTGACATGCACTTGAGGACAAACAGGGTGAAAGAAGGGATTAGGTATTAGAAAGTGACAAAATTAATCAAATTTATGAATCATGGTCACCTTCTACAGCAACGCTTCTCACCAACAAACGTTCACCTCATAGACACTGTAATCATTTGTTTGAGTGCAGCTGGCTCAAGATGCAATTTTAAAACAGCAATTAGATTAGCTTTCCTTTCGTATTACAACTTATGGCCTAGCAAAGCAACGAGGGCTCCTCTTCACTGGAGTCTGTCCAGAATCCACGTCTGTAATTCATTTAAACTGAAGAATCGATGGGCCAGTGGAGACTCCTCGTCCTCCCTTTCTGCAGATAATAACTTGCTGAGCTTTAGTTAAAGAGTCATAGAGCACCACTGCACTGAAACAAGCCCTTCAGCCCATCTAGTCCATGCTGAACTATTATTCTGCATGGCCCCATTCACCTGCACCAGAACCATGGACCTCCATGCCCCTCCCATCCATGTACTTATCCAAACTTCTCTTAAATGTTGCAATTAATCCCACATCCACCACTTTCGCCGGCAGCTCGTTCCACACTCTCAACCACCCTCTGAGTGAAGAGGATTCCCCCCAACGTCCCCTGAAATATTTCACCTTTCACCCTGTTATAGTCTCACTCAACCTCAATGTAAAAAGCCTGCTGTCATCATCCTATCGAAACCCCTCATAATTAGGTATGGCTCTGCCAAGTCTCCCTTTATTCTTAACGTCCTAAAAGTCCTAACGTATGCAACCTTTCCCCCCTCAAGTCCTGGCAATGCCCTTGTAAATTTTCTCAGCACTCTTTCAATATCGTTTTTTTTTATTGATATCTTTCCTGTAGGTAGGTGACCAGAAGTGCACACAATAGTTTCATGTGTATGCAGGTATTGAATTTATTTAGAGATACAGTGTGGAACAGGCCATTCCGGCCCTTCGAGCTGTACTGCCCAGTAACCCACTGATTTAACCCTGGCCTAATCACCAGACAATTTACAACGACCAATTAACCTACTAATCAGTATGTCTCTGGAATGTGGGAGGAAACCAGAGCACCCGGAGGAAACCCAAGCGGTCATGGGGAGAGTGTACATGGAGAGGACGCAGAATTGAACTCTGAACTTCGACCCCCGAGCTGTAATAGTGTCACGCTAACCACTCTGTTACTGTGGCGTCCCAGACAACAAATTCCACAACATGTCAGAGATATCTGATTCTGAACAGGTGTGATGCCCACACCTTACTAACCCTAACCCGTATGCCTTTGGAACGTGGAGGAAACCGACGCAGTCACAGGGGGAACGTACAGACTCCTTACAGACAGCAGTAGGAATTGAACCCGGATCACAGTTGATAACGTTGTAAAGCATTACGCAAACCCCGCCACTGTGTCACCCGCTGCTTTTTGATCCCGATACACTCCGTAGCAAGTTTCTACTTCAACATGGTTGAATTCTTTACTGCTAATTTATAGAAAAGGTTAAAATATCATTCAAAACCAGTCAAATCCAGGCAATGCTGGACTGTACAAGACACTTGTCAAATAATTATGGATTTACTTGCTACATTTTACAGAGAGTGCATGCAGTTCACCTGCCTGGTGAAATAATGATTCTAATTTTGCTGTGAAAGCAATTAATGACATCAGAGAGCTTTTCCAAAACAGTCTGAGCGTCTGGAGTTCAGAGGCTGAACGTCTGGAGAGCAGAGGCTGCGGACTGTCCGGCAGGGAGTAGCCCAAAAGCACTCTAACAGATTACTGCAGCGGCCTCACTGTGTGCAGGGAAGCAAGCCAGCAGCAGCAAGATCAGGGGTAGCCATGACAACTGCCGTGGGAGTGAAGGCTACAGGTTCCATCACTCACTCCCCTTCATCCTGAGCTCGGCTCCTTTGAGTCCTCACCTGCTTGTTTCCATGTGGTGTTAACCCACATAATCAGAGTGATGGGTGCCAGAAGGTATGTTGGCCCATCGAATATGTTCAGACATTCCACCATGGCTGATTTATTATCCCTCTCAATTTCATTCTCCTCTCTTCTCCCAGAGACCTTTGACGCCCTGACTAAGCAGGGACCTATCAATCTCTGCTTTAAATATACCCAACAACTTGGCAATAAATTCTACAGATTCACCACCCTCTGGCTCAATAAATTCCTCCTCATCTCTGTTCTAAGAGAACGTCCCTCTATTCTGAAGCTATGCCTCTGGTCTTGGACTACCCCAGTGTAGGAAATATCCTCTCCACATCCACTCTATCTAGGCCTTTCAATATTCGATAGGTTTCAATGAGATCCCCACTTATTCTTCAAGTACAGGCCCAGAGCCATCAAACATTCTTCATACATTAACCCTTTCATTCCCGGGATCATTCTCAAGAATCTCCTGTGGACCCTCTCCAATGCCAGTACATCCTTTCTTAGATATGGAGCCCAAACCTCCTCACAATATCCCAAATGCAGCCTGACCAATGCCTTATAAAGCCTTGCTGGAAAACCTGACTTGCTGGGATCCAATTACTCACTGAACTCGGTCCTAGAGTAAGTGTAGCTCATTCCCACCCCACAGGATTGAAACAATATACTAACAGTGTGTGCAAAACAACAGCTATTAGCAAAAAAATTGATATTTAGTCAGGGAATGGCTTGAAACTTTATGAGATAGATGATATTAGATGATAGGTAGATGATACTTTATGAGATATCTGAATGCATGATGAAAGCTTCCTGTGGTGGGCCCAGGAGAACCCCCACCAGAAAGATGACATAACAAAATTGCTTTACTTAAAAATGTTTCACTTTTACCTTACTGAAAGGGTGTTCATCTGCCAAAAAATTGGAATTTCCCAGTGGCTAAATAGCTGAATTCCTATCCCCATTCCAATATGTTGGTTCACGACCTCCTCTTCTGCCACAACAAGGCCACTCTCAGGGTGGAGGAATAGCACCTTATATTCCACCTAGGTAGCCTCCAACCCGATGGCATGAACATCGATTCTCCTTCTGGTAATTTCTCCCTCCCCTTCTCCCTTCTTCTATTCCCCACTCTGGCCTCTTACCTCTTCTCCTCACCTGCTGGTACCCCTCCTTCTTCATTTTCGCCCATGGTCCACTCTCTTCTCCTGTCAGATTCCTTCTTCTCCAGCCCATTACCTTTTCCATCCACCTAGCTTCACCTGTCATCTTCCAGCTTTTCCTCCTTCCCCTGCCTCCACCTTTTTATTCTGACATCCTGCCCCTTCCTTTCCAGTCCTGATGGCCGGTCTCAGCCCAAAACGATGACAGTCCATTCATTTCCATAGATGTTGCCTGACATGCTGAGTTCCTCCAGCATTTTGTGTGTGTTGAAAAGATGTTGGCTGCACTCTCATGAAAGCGCTCACTCAGACTTGGAAAACTGTTGTGCAGACAAGGGACAGCTGTAGCTCAAGTACTGAGGCCAGAAATCGATAGCTTCAGGAGGGTGGAAACTGAAGGCAAAAGTAGGTGACTGATGAACCACACTGACCATTGTGGATCTGTCAATAAGACCCACCAATTTGCTGGTAAATTTGTTAAATAAGTGCTCTTCAAATATTTTAATAATTTTTTTTATATATTGTAGTCTTGATTTGATTTCAACCATCCCTATCTGCCCTGAGAAGACATCTGGGCGGTGTGTGAGTGCGACTGCAGTTTGCTCTACCTTAGGCCTAGTTGCCACTCGTAAGTGGACTTGACTGTGTAGCTCTATAACAGTCCTAGTACAGGTCTTCAGTACTGGCGAAAGCCTGGTCACCAAGGGATGAGCAAGGATCTGGGAAGGGCTGGTGTAAAGATGAGAGACAGACCAAGTCCTGTGCAATCCAGCCCAGTAGATTTTCCTCCTATTCACCTTAAGAGTTTAATTTTAGAATTTTATTTAGAGATACTGCATGGTAACGGGCCCCATTCTAATTTGCTCTTTAGCTATGTGCCATGTCGTATGATGTGGCTGATCATGGTCTTTTCATGACCATGATTGTGCTTGGCAAATTTTTCTACAGAAGTGGTTTGCCATTGCCTCCTTCTGGGCAGTGCCTTTACAAGACGGGTGACCCCAGCCATTATCAATACTATTTATAGATTGTCTGCCTGGTGTCCGTGGTCGCATAACCAGGACTTGTGATATCCACCTCCTGCTCCTGTGGCATCTCGTGACCCTGACTGCGGTGGCGGGGGGGGGGGGGGTAAACACGTGCTACACCTTGCCCATGGGTGACCTGCAGGCCAGTGGCCAGTGAGGGAAGGAACACCTTACACCTCCTTTGGAGAAATATATCTCCACCCCACCATCACACCCTCCCTTCCTTTTACACCCTGTGACTTATTAACCTATTAACCTATTAACCAGTATGCTTTTGGACTGTGGGAGGAAACTGAAGCACCTCGTGGTCACGGAGAGAACATACAAACTCCTTACAACGAGTGCCAGAGTTGAACCCCGGCCGCTGGTGGTGTTTGCTACAGTACCGTTACACTAACTGCTGCACTACCGTGCCACCCCAAGCCGCTAATTTAAAAAAAAATCTCTTTCTGCTTGGGAACGGGACCAAACGGAGCCCATACCTGATGTCCAACAGTTTTCTTGTGCTCTTTGCTAGATGTCTTCATGGCAGGTTTGAGAGGACGAACGTTTATTTTTCCCGTTTTCACTTTGCCAGTGGAAGCTGAAGAGTCCTCCTCCTGGAACAGGTCGGCCACCAGCTGGTACTGAAACCCAAGGAAAAGGGGACAACAAGACAGAGACTTGGGTTATTCAGGTTCTTTAATGAACTACCCACATTGTCTCTCATGCTAACTCACTACTTTTTCTCTCTTTTTGCACTATTTACTTAATTTAACTTCTTTAATATATTCTGAGTGCAATTTACAGATTTTTTATTATCATAATTGTAGTGTACCGCTGCCACATGACAACAAATTTCCTGACGTATGCTGGTGATATTAAAGATAGATAGAGAGATAGATAGACAGACATACTTTATTGATCCCAAAGGAAATTGGGTTTTGTTACAGTTGCACCAACCAAGAATAGAGTATAAATATAGCAATATAAAACCATACATAATTAAATAATACATAAATTATGCCAGATGGAAATAAGTCCAGGACCAGCCTATTGGCACAGGGTGTCTGACCCTCCAAGGGAGGAGTTGTCAAGTTTGATGGCCACAGGTAGGAATGCCTTCCTATGACACTCTGTGCTGCATCTCGGTGGAATGAGTCTCTGGCTGAATGTACTCCTGTGCCCACCCAGTACATTATGTAGTGGATGGGAGACATTGTCCAAGATGGCATGCAACTTGGACAGCATCCTCTTTTCAGACACCACCGTCAGAGAGTCCAGTTCCATCCCCACAACATCACTGGCCTTACGAATGAGTTTGTTGATTCTGTTGGTGTCTGCTACCCTCAGCCTGCTGCCCCAGCACACAAGAGCAAATATGATAGCACTGGCCACCACCGACTCGTAGAACATCCTCAGCATCGTCCGGCAGATGTTAAAGGACCTCAGTCTCCTCAGAAAATAGAGATGGCTCTGACCCTTCTTGTAGACAGCCTCAGTGTTCTTTGACCAGTCCAGTTTATTGTCAATTCGTATCCCCCGGTACTTGTAATCCTCCACCAAGTCCACACTGACCCCCTGGATGGAAATAGGGGTCACCGGTGCCTTAGCCCTCCTCAGGTCTACCACCAGCTCCTTAGTCTTTTTCACATTAAGCTGCAGATAATTCTGCTCACACCATGTGACAAAGTTTCCTACCGTACCCCTGTACTCAGCCTCATCTCCCTTGCTGATACATCCAACTATGGTAGAGTCATCAGAAAACTTCTGAAGATGACAAGACTCTGTGCAGTAGTTGAAGTCCGAGGTGTAAATGATGAAGAGAAAGGGAGACAAGACAGTCCCCTGTGGAGCCCCAGTGCTGCTGATCACTCTGTCGGACACACAGTGTTGCAAGCACATGTACTGTGGTCTGCCAGTCAGGTAATCAATAATCCATGACACCAGGAGAGCATCCACCTGCATCGCTGTCAGCTTCTCCCCCAGCAGAGCAGGGTGGATGGTGTTGAACGCACTGGAGAAGTGAAAAAACATGACCCTCACAGTGCTCGCTGGCTTGTCCAGGTGGGCGTAGCCACGGTTCAGCAGGTAGACGGTGGCATCCTGAACTCCGAGTCAGGGCTGGTAGGTGAACTGGAGGGGGTCTAAGTGTGGCCTGACCATAGGCTGGAGGTTAATGCCACCGGTCTGTAGTCATTGAAGCCACTGGAGCGCGGCATCTTCGGCACAGGGACGAGGCAGGATGTCTTCCACAGCACAGGAACCCTCTGGAGACTCAGGCTCAGGTTGAAGATATGGTGAAGTACTCCACATAGCTGAGGGGCACAGGCTTTGAACACCTTGGTGCTGACACCATCCGGGCCTGCAGCCTTGCTTGGGTTGAGACGTTTCAACTGCCTTCTCACCTGTTCAGCTGTGAAGCCCACCGTGGTGGTTTCATGTGGGGAAGGGGTATAGTCATGAGAGCAGGGTGGGGGGCTGTGAGGTGGGGGTAGGAGGGGAGAGTGGAGTATGTGTTGGTTGGGGGCCGACAACAGATGGCTCATGTGGGGGATGGGCAGGGGCCACAATGTCAAATCTGTTAAAGAACAGGTTAAGTTCGTTGGCCCTGTCCACAATCAGTCCACACCTGATTCTGATGACGCAAAGGTTGGTGGTGTAGTGGATAGTTGTCAACAGGCCAGACAGCATCTGTGGAGAGGATGAGGCCTTTCGTCAGGACTTGGTGAAGGGTATTGGCCCGAAACATCGACTCTTTATTCCTTTCCGTAGATAATGTCTGACCTGTTGAGTTCCTCCAGCATTTTGTGTGTGTTACTCTGGATTTCCAGCGCCTGCACAATCTTTTCTGTTTCTCCTTGCAGGCAGTGGTGGGAATTGAACCCGAGTTGCTGGTATTGTAAAGCATGGTCGTGCTACCATGTCATGCTTTTCAAAAAAAAAAATATTATTGTGTTCTTTACCTTATTCTGTAGGTTACAACAGGACATTGAAAGGATGTAGAACTGGGCTGAGAAGTGACAGGGAGTTTAACGCAGAAAAGTGTGAGGTGATACACTCTGGAAGGTCGAACTTGAAGGCAGAGTACAGGGTTAATGGCAGGATTCTTAGCAGTGTGGAGGAAAAAAAAAGATCTTGAGGTCCAAGTCCATAGATCCTGCAAAGTTGCCGTGCAAGTTGATAAGAGTGATTAAGACCATAAAATGGAGCAGAATTAGGCCATTTGACCCATTGAGTCTACTCTACCATTTCATCATGGCTGAACTATTTTTCCTCTCAGCCCCAATCTCCTGCCTTCTCCCTGTAACCTTTCATGCCTTCCCTGACCAATCAAGAGTCCATCAACCTCTGCCGTAAATATACCTAATGACTTGGCCTCCACAGCTGCATGTGACAATGAATTCCACAAAATCGCCACTTTCTGGCTAAAGAAATTCCTCCTCATCTCCATTCTATATGGACGTCCTTCTATTCTGAAGCTGTGCCCTCTGATCTTAGACTCCCCCAACCAAGGGAAACATCCTCTCCACATCCACTCTATCCAGGTCTTTCAATATACACAAGAAAATCTGCAGATGCTGGAAACTCAAGCAACTCACACAAAATGCTGGTGAACGCAGCAGGCCTGGCAGCATCTATAGGAAGAAGTACAGTCGACGTTTTGAGTCGAGACCCTTTGTCAGGACTAACTGATAAAAGAGATAGTAAGAGATTTGTAAGTGGGAGGGGGAGGGGGAGATTCGAAATGATAGGAGAAGACTGGAGGGGGAGGGATGGACCTAACAGCTGGGAAGTTGATTGGCAAAAGGGATACGAGGCTGGAGAAGGGAGAATATCATGGGATGGAAGGCCTTGGAAAAAAAAAAGGGAGAGAGGAGCACCAGAGGAAGATGGAGAACAGGCAAGGAGTTATTGTGAGAGGGAAATAGATAAAAAAATAATAATAATAAATTAGGGATGGGGTAAGACGGGACGGGGGCATTATCGGAAGTTAGAGGAGTCAATGTTCATGCCATCAGGTTGGAGGCTACCCAGATGGAATATAAGGTGTTGTTCCTCCAACCTGAGTGTGGCTTCATCTTAACAGTAGAGCAGGCCATGGATTGACATATCTGAATGGGAATGGGATGTGGAATTAAAATGTGTGGCCACTGGGAGATCCTGCTTTCTCTGGCGGACAGAGCGTAGGTGTTCAGCGAAACGGTCTCCCAGTCTGCGTCGGGTCTCACCAATACATAGAAGGCCACATCGGGAGCACCAGACGCAGTATATCACCCCAGCCGACTCACAGGTGAAGTGTCGCCTCACCTGGAAGGACTGTCTGGGGCCCTGAATGGTGGTAAGGGAGGAAGTGTAAGGGCATGTGTAGCACTTGTTCCGCTTACACGGATAAGTGCCGGGAGGGAGATCGGTGGGAAGGGATGGGGGGGACGAATGGACAAGGGAGTCACGTAGGGAGTGATCCCTGTGGAAAGCAGAAAGGTGGGGGTGGGTGGGAAAGATGTGCTTGGTGGTGGGATCCTGTTGGAGGTGGCGGAAGTTACAGAGAATTATTATGTTGGACCCAAAGGCTGGTGGGGTGGTAGGTGAGGACAAGAGGAACCCTATCCCTAGTGGGGTGGCGGGAGGATGGGGTGAGAGCCATTGTGCGTGAAATGGGAGAGATGTGTTTGAGGGCAGAGTTGATGGCGGAGGAAAGGAAGCCCCTTTCTTTAAAAAAGGAAAACACCTCCGTCATCCTGGAAAGAAAAGCCTCATTCTGAGAGCAGATGCAGCGGAGACGGAGGAATTGAGAGAAGGGGATGGCATTTTTACAAGTAAAAGGGTGGGAACAGGAATAGTCCAGGTAGCTGTGAGAGTCTGTGGGCTTATAGTAGACATCAGTAGATAAGCTGTCTCCAGAGACAGAGACAGAGAGATCAAGGAAGGGAAGGGAAGGGAGGTGTCAGAAATGGACCAGGTAAATTTGAGGGCAGAGTGGAAGTTGGAGGCAAAGTTAATGAAGTCAACGAGTTCAGCATGCGTGCAGGAAGCAGCGCCAATGCAGTCGTTGATGTAGCGAAGGAGAAGTGGGGGACCGATACCAGTATAGGCTTGGAACGTGGACTGTTCAACATACACTAGGTTTCAGTGAGATCCCTCCTCACTCTTTTGTGTACCAGCGTTGAGCCATCAATTGGTCCTCACATGGTAACCCTTTTATTCCCAGAATCGTTCTCATGAACTTCCACTGAACCCTCTCCAATAGCAGCACATCCTTTTTCATAAGGGGCCCAAAACTGCTCGGAAGCAGTAATTTAGTTTTTGTTAGCTGGGGGCAATGCTGCAGCTCTGTAAATTTGGGTTAGACCACACTTGGAGTATTGTGTTCAGTCTGGTCACCTCATTATGGGAAGCATATGGAAGCTTTAGAGAGGGTGCAGAGGAGATTTACCAGGATGCTGCCTGGATGAGAGAGCATGCCTTATGAGGATAGGTGTGCCTGAATAGGGTTTTCATTTATCATAATATCATGAGGTGTATGGGGTGGGGGAACATGTCGCGCCCTTTTCAAGGTGGTTAGTCCACCTTCTGTCCCCACCTGGCACTCAGCTCTCACCTGGGGCTCCCCGTAGCTGTTTGCATGCGACAGCGGCCACACTCCGGGCAACAGCTTTGACAAGCCGGCTAAACCAGGTGAGGGTAGCCAACGGGTCTCAAACCCTCTGTGAGATAGGGAGTTATCTATCCCAGCATGTGAAGACAGACTCCGGTGGATTGAGCGAATGAAACCAATGGAAGGTCCAATGGTCAAGAAAGCGGTCTGTGCAAAGGTTGTGGAAAACGTAGAGCGGGACAAGACATAGAAGATGTCCTGGTCATCCACTGCGCCTAGTCCCATCTCTCTGTCTTGCCACTGGATCCAGATGGGAATTGGGAAGAGAGAGTGAGGCTGACGCTGCGCAACTCTCCCTCACTTAAATCCAAGTCACGCGCTAGTCTCGACACCATCATAATGGTGTCGAGGTCTTCATCGACGACGATGGATGAACAACCAATACTAGTATAGGTTTCTCCCGCTATCCGAAAGTACTGCGTTCCTAAGAAACCTTTCGTAAGCCGAAATGGCGTAAAGCGAAGAAGCAATTACCATTAATTTATATGGGAAAAATCTTTGAGCGTTCCCAGACCCAAAAAAAACCTACCAAATCATACCAAATAACACATAAAACCTAAAATAACTCTAACATATAGTAAAAGCAGGAACTGTAATTACTTTCTCCAGTTCTTCTGGGAAGTTTTCAGCAGCTTCAGTACCAGCCGAAGCACTCTCTCCAGTAACCTTTAAGCTATGAAACTGCCCTTCGCTTCAAAAACCAATCAAACCACCCATGACTACCTTTAAATTCCACTTTTGCAAAACTTTCATCACCATCGTCCAGTGCTTTCTGTTTCAGCTTATTAAAAAGACTGGCTGATTTCTCCTTAAGTACAAGATAATTTAACGGAACACCGTGCTTTGTACACCAATCAATCCACTCAAGCAATAGACTTTCCATTTTATCCATTACTGGATGCTGACCACTTTGCTACTAGCAGAACCAATAGTAACATCGGCAGCTTTTAAAATTCTTTCTCTCTGCGTGTAAATAGTACGAATGGTGGACGCAGGCAAGTTCAAAACACACACAAATTTCTTTATTTCGTTCGCCACGATCGAACGCTTAATTACGTCCAGTTTTACGCTAAGCTTAACACCCTTACGAGCTCTCTTAGGCTTTTCTGATACCTGAGGACACATTTTGCTAACAGATGCACAAAATAAATCGAGATAAAGCACAGATGCTCACAGACACAGTTCAAAGCTATGGCGGCTTGATGCTGAGATGCTGAGTGTAGTTCCCGGGGAAGGCGCTTGGCGGCGCCACTCTCGCTGCTCGGGGTGCGCGCTGCCTGTATAACGGCTCGCTGCAAAACAAACGCCGAATGCTATTTTCACTTTTCGCCTTTTTTTGTAAAAGCGAAACTCTTATTCGGATTTCTTTCGGTTAGCGAAAACAGGTACTAATATAGGTCTTTCGTAAAAGCGAAGTGGCATAAAGTGAACTTTCGAAAAGCGGGGGATACCTGTGAAGGGTTTTATCTACTTTCTGAATATTCGATATCATAAAGTTCAAAGTAAATTATATTATCAAAGTATATAATTTGTGGACACCATATACAACCCTGAGATTCATTTTCTTGTGGGCATACACAATAAATCCATAGAATAATAACCATAACAGAATCAATGAAAACCTGGCCAACCAGGGTGTTTAACCAGTGTGCAGGAGACAACAAACTGTGCAAATACAAAAAGAAAAAAAAAGATAATAAATAAATAAGCAACATATATAAAGAACATGAGATAAAGCGTCCATTGGTTGTGGGAACATTTCAAGGTGGAGGCAAGTGAAGTTATCCCCTCTGGTTCAGGAGCCTGATGATAACTGTTCCGGAGTCTGGTGGTTCAAGTCCTGGGCCCGTTGTATCTCCTTCCTGATGGCAGCAGCGAGAAGAAAGCCTGACCTGAGTGGGGGGGTCCCTGATGCTGGATGCTTCTTTTCTGTGACTGTGTTTCATGTAGATGTGTTCAATGGTGGGAGGGCTTTTCCTGTGACAGACTGGGCTGTATCCACTATTTTTGTAGGATTTTTTGTTTAAGGGCATTGGTGTTTCAATACCAGGCTGTGATGCAGCCAGTTAATACACTCTCCACCACGCATCTGTAGAAGTGTCATTCTTATTGCAGGACAACGTTTAAGAATATCAGAAATAGCAGGAAAAAACCATTTGGTTCTTTCATTCTGTTCCACCATTCATTAGGGTTCGGGGTGAATCTGTAAATCAACAACCTTTTTGTGCTCTACCCCCATATTCCTTTATTCGCCCAGTATCCAAAACTCAGAAAGCCGATAGGAGGATTAGAAAGGTGTATGGAGTGCAGGCATTTATTTGTCACGGAATTCAAGAGCCGTGAGATATTGTTGCAGCTCTATAAATCTCTGGTTAGACAACACATGAATCTGAAGTGCCAGAGATTCACTCGAAGTTTCCTTCAAAAGAAAATGTTTCTTGTGACGGGCGAGAGCTGATATACAACAAAATCTTCCTGCTATCGGCCTCCCAACAAGCAGCTCAAGGGAAATCAGGTCACTGTTACCGAGAGATCAATCAGTAAAGTGGTTTATTGAAGAAGTTGCCAACAGCTGATCAACATTTCAGAGAAATAGTGACTGAACTATTCAATTTAATGTTATTTTACTTTAAGTTAATAAAGTCCCCCGCCACCACTACTGTACCTCCTGTCAGTCACCTTACGTACAGACACTCCTGTGCTTAGTCACTTTATGAACGTACAATAACCTATGTGTATAAGCTAACTTATGTATTGTACAGCTACAGAGCAGAACAGGCCATTCTGGCCTTGCGAGCTGTACCACCCAGCAATGCCTCGATTTACCCCAGCCTAATCACTGGACAATTTGCAATGACAAATCAACTGTCCAACCGGTACATCTTTGGACTGTGGGGGGAAAGCGGAGCACCCGGAGGAAACTCACGTGGTCAAGGGAGAAAGGACAAACTCCTTACAGGCAGTGACAGGAATTGAACCAGGGTCACTGGTGCTGTAAAGAGTTGTGCTAACCACTACACTACCGTGCCATTTTTAAAATTATTATTGTGTTCTTTATCTTATTCTGTGTTTTTTTCGTGCTGCATCAAATCCAGAGTAACAATTAATTCTGTTCTCCTCTACACTTGTGTACTGGAAATGACATTAAACAACATTGAATCCTTTCTTCTTTGAAGAAATTATATACTTCCAGCAGATAAACCAAAAAGGAATTCATCCATACCTTAATAGGTTCACCTCTAAAACACTCATCACAGCTCGGTCATTAAGTTCAAAGAGCCAACCCACTGTAAGCTAAAGAAATTGCATTTCTGTATTAGTCCTGCCCAATCCTGCACAACGAGGTTTCCTCCACTTCATTGTAAGAGTTTATTCTTAAAATTTTAAAATTTTAAGGAGGAGAAGGTGGCGGCGCAACACAGCTCGCAGTGGCCACTCCGGTGGTGATGTCTGTTATCTATCAAGTAGGGGCCGTGCACAATCCTGATTTGATGGAGACAGACGTGAGAGCACGGAGGAACATCAGGTGAAACTTCTGAAATGCCTTCTTCGCTGTCGCTGCTACTGTGTGATCCAGAGTCTCTGGAGGGGAAGGACCCGAGTCCTCGGCTTTGCTTGTTGCTATGTGCCCGGGGCGGGGTCAAAGCGCTTGGCAAAGGATGGTGCTCGGAGAGGCTGTGTCGGAGGGCTGGTCGGAGGCTCAAAGTTTTCGGACAGACTCAGAGTCCGCTGCGGTCGGGTGCTTCCAGTGGTGCTGCATCAGCAAGTTTATGGTGCTGGAGGTTCATGGCAGGGAGAGTTTCTCCCTTCTGCTGTCTGCGTGAATGATGGGCTATCGGAACTTTGAGACTTTTTTTTTTACCGTGCCCATGGTCTGCTCTTTATCAAATTATAGTATTGCTTTGCACTGTTGTAATTATATGTTATAATTATGTGCTTTTGTCAGTTTTAGTCTTGGTTTGTCCTGTGTTTCTGTGATATCATTCTGGAGGAACATTGTATCATTTTTTAATGTATGCATTTCTAAATGACAATAAACGAGGACTGATTGTCCTCATAAACTAACCTAAAAAATTTTATTTCTAGGTACTGGCCCTTTTGGCTCACCCAGCCTACACTGCCCAGTGACACTCATCTGACCAATTAACCCACGTCTTTGGACTGTGGGAGGAAACTGGGGCACCCAGAGGAAACCCACGCGGTCACAGGGAGAATGTACAGAGAGGCGGAAATTGAACCTGGGTCATTGGTGTCTGAAGTGTTATGCTAACCGTTACGTGAATGTGCCCCCTCGAGTTGCTCATTAAAAACAGTCTGGTTCTGCCTGGGAAAGGGACCAAAGGACGCCCATGCCTGATATGGTGCTCTTTTCTGGGTGCGTTTGTGGCAGAAAGTATTAAAGACCCACAAGTCAGAGAACAGCATTATCTTTGCTTATGTAGCTGACGTAGCCCAGCAGTACAGTGGCATAGCGGTTAGCACAACGCTTTACATCATCGGCTGAAAATAAGACAACAGTGGCCCTTTACCCACTATTTTTGCAGTTCTGTTCACCTACCTACAGGAAAAAATATCAAGAAGATTGGAAGAGAGTAGAGAAAATTTACAAGGATGTTGTCAGGACTTGAGGATCTGAGTCATAGGGAAAGGATGGATACGTTAGGACTTCATTTCCTGGAGCGTAGGAGAATGAGGAGAGATTTGATGGAGGTATACAAAATTATGAGGGGTATAGATAGGGTAAATGCAAGCAGGCTTTTTCCACTCAGGTTAGGTGAGACAAGAACTAGAGGTCATAGGTTAAGGGTGAAAGGTGAACTGTTTATGGGGCACCCTGAGGGGGAGCTTTGTCACTCAAAGGACGGTGAGAGTGTGGAACAAGCTGCCAGTGGAAGTGGAGGATACTGATACAGTTTCAACATTTAAGAGAAGTTTGGATAAGTATATGGATGGGTTGGGTATGGACGGCTATGGCCCCAGTGCGGGTCGATGGGACTAGACAGACCAGATGGGCTGAAGAGCTTACTTCTGGTCTGTGATGCTCTGTGACTCTATGACTTTAAATAGTGCAAAATACTGAGGTCGAGTACATGAGTTCATTGTCCATTCAGAAATCTGATGCTGGATGGGAAGAAGCTGTTCTTGTGAGTCTTCAGGCTCCTGTATCTCCTCCCTAATGGTAGTAATGAGGAGTGGGCTTGTCCTTGATGGTGATGGTCCTTATTGATGGATGCCACCTTCTAGAGGCTTCACTTGTTGAATACGTCCTTGCTCAACTAGAAATTCAGGCTTCCCCTTCTTCACAAAGGCAAATCCAGTTTCAGGTGTCAGTATTACAGCCCAATTCTCACCACACATACAGCAGGAAGCAGCAGGGTATCGAGGCCTCAGTAGGGCTAAAGTTCAGTTTAAGCTTACAAGGGGCATGCACAGGGAGGGTGCTCATGGTGCTTTTTCCCAGGCAGAGGATTGGGAACCAAGGATTGGTTCCTTGATTGTTTAAAAACACAGCTGTGATGGACAACCTATTTAAACAACCTTTCTAGCAACACACATCAAAGTTGCTGGTGAACGCAGCAGGCCAGGCAGCATCTCTAGGAAGAGGTGCAGTCGACATTTCAGGCCAAGACCCTTCTTCAGACTAACTGAAGGAAGAGTGAGTAAGGGATTTGAAAGTTGGAGGGGGAGGGGGAGATCCAAAATGATAGGAGAAGACAGGAGGGGGAGGGATAGAGCCAAGAGCTGGACAGGTGATTGGCAAAAGGGATACAAGAGGATCATGGGACAGGAGGTCTGGGAAGAAAGACGGTGGGGGGGGGACCCAGAGGATGGGCAAGGGGTATATTCAGAGGGACAGAGGGAGAAAAAGGAGAGTGAGAGAAAGAATGTGTGTATAAAAATAAGTAACAGATGGGGTACGAGGGGGAGGTGGGGCCTTAGCAGAAGTTAGAGAAGTCGATGTTCATGCCATCAGGTTGTAGGCTGCCCAGACGGAATATAAGGTGTTGTTCCTCCAAACTGAGTGTGGCTTCATCTTTACAGTAGAGGAGGCCGTGGATAGACAACCTTTCTCTACATTTTTACCCTGGTGCAACCCGTGAAATAATTTCCCGGTCTCGGGGGACACCCGTGCAAAAAATATTATATCCACAGCTCACAGTACATTAGTGTGATCAGTAGGTTCAAAATAATCCAAAAATAATTGTCAATGCTCTTTTGCGTAGAGAATGAAGTTTTAACCAACCTTCCTTGAAAAAAAACAAATAGCTAAGCGGAGTTTACCTTTCTTGAAATTAATCTCTTTCTTTTCCTTTCATAATATTTTTAAAACTCATAAGGCAAATATAATAAATTTCTGTAAATAACTGGCTAATGCCAAAATGGGATTTAATTTTTCTAAAGATGGGCTCAGTAGATTTAATTTAAATAAAGGTTGCAAATTGATTTTAACTAATGCTCTTTACAACAAAAAAATTTATTGACCATGTTAAATAGTAGAACTACTTATAACCATAAGCCAGAGCAATATGAATAAAAATATAGACTGCGGCACAATTTTATACAATAACTTGAAAAGACATTTTCTTACTAAGTGACATGGTCAAGCTCAAATATAGGCCTAGGCACGTGAAACCTGTACTTGTTTTTTGCTGCACAAATACTCAATGCTGGGTCAAACTTGAGATAAGCTCACACGGATTTCATCTTCTGATGCTTGTTAAACAAGAAAAAGCTTGCTCACACATGTTAGAAGTTGTTATCTGCAGAAAAATATTAATTTCTTTCCTATGAATGGCAGGATACTCTTCTTTCACAGAAATCCAGAATTTGTCCGGGGGCAGGTCAGTAAATCTAATCTTGAGTGCACGATCAGACTGCATCTCACAAAGTTCTTCCTCTTCTCTCAAAGTCAAGTTCTCAGGTTGAGCAGAAGATTCAGAGAAAGGGTCCTTCACCCAGTCATACATTTGTGTTGAAAGGGAGGAAAAGTACTGTTCAATTTTGTTCTGCAGTTCTTCCAGGTGGTTTTCAATAAGACTCGAGACTTTCTGATATCCTTCCCCACTCTCAAGCCCAAGCAGCAGTGGAAATACTTCAAGATTTCCTTTTGCAACATGATTTTTCCAAAGATTCAGTTTCCTTTTAAATCCATGAATCTTGTCACTTGAAGTCAAAATGTTTTCTCTAGGGCCTTGCAAAGACTTGTTCAACTGGTTCATATGATGAAAAATGCCTGTTAAGTAGGCTAGTATCTGCAGCCATTCTTCATCTTCAAAGCACTCAGCAAAATCTGGCCTACTATTTTCTTGAACTACTCCTGCAATTCACCTTTCAGCTCAAACACCCTGTTTACAACTCTTCCTCTGCCAAGCCACTGGATTTCTGTACATAGCAGGAGATTGGTGTGCTCTTTGTTCCAAGTTTAACATAGTTTTTTAAACACACTTGAGTGAATTGGTCTTTGTTTAATAAAGTTAACCATTTTTGTAGCATCATCCGGAACTTTTTTCATTTAATCTCCAAGAGTTTTTGACATCAGTAGCTCTCTGTGAAGACACCAGTGTGTTGTGACAATGTCAGGATTTTTTTTTTACAAGAGAAACAAAACCTCTCATGGAGCCAACCATTGATGCCTAAACAGTCCCTCCACGACAGACCTTTTGTTTCCAGATATGAAGTCAAAACATTAAATATATCTTGGCCTTTACTTGGTTCAGGTAGCTCTTTGCAACACAAAAAGTTTTCTCGAATTTCACCATCATTTACAAATCCTACAAATGCTACAACATGCCATTTATTGGTGAAACCTGTTGGCTCTCAGCCTGGATAGAGAAGCTGTTCTTTTTCAGTTTATGACACAAAACCTCTTCAGCATCTTTTGACATGTCATCAATACATCGACTTATCGTACTGCTTGAGAGTGGCTGCCTTCTTGCACGAACAAAAACCACCCAAGAGCCCACTCTTGAGCTACCATATGCAAACGACTGCGCTCTTCTCCAACGACACTACGGTAGTAAGGGACATTGACAATCAATTCGCCAGAGCCAGCAGAGCCTTCGGGCGCCTCCAGAAACATGTGTGGAAGAACCACCAGCTGTGTCTTTCCACAGAAATCCAGGTGCACAGGGTTGCCATTGTTATCGGGCTCCAAAGCCTGGGTCTTGTACCGCAAGCAAATCCAGTTGCTCGAGTGCTTCCATCAGTGCTGCCTTCTCTCCACCATGGCTATCAGCTGGCAGGATCGTGTCTCCAACAGTGAGGTCCTGGAGAAGTCTCAACTTCCCAGCACTGAAACCGCTCTGCTGCTCAGGCAGATCGGCTGGTCAGGCCACTTGTCTCGCATGGACAACTCCAGGTTACCGAAAGTAGTACTCTACAGAGAACTCTCTCAGGGCAAGAGAGATCATGGTGCTCCATGCAAGAGGTACAACGACCAACTTATGCAGCAGCTCCCTCAGGTAAATATCGAGGTCAACGAGTGGCAGCAACTGACTTGTGACACTGGAGGATACTGATCCACGGAGCAGCCAAGAATTTTGAGGAATCCTGAAGAATGACTGCTGAAGAGAAGAGGAGACGACGGAAGGATCCTACTACCCAAACACCTGCATCCCAGTTATTCCCGTTGTCCCTTCTGCTCCGGAGTCCATAGATCCAGAATTGGTCTCTACGGTCACCAACAATCATGCTGTCACTCCTGAGGACTCTTCATTCCTCCTGCTCTTCGCAAGCGAAGAACTGGCCATCATCGAGTGTGAAACCTTTTCAATTTCTCGTACTGCATCTTGCCCTAGCATTTTACCCACTATAATTTTACATGCTGGCATTATTAGGTTCTTACCAACAGGTGACTAATCCTTTTCTGGGTAATAAGCTCTGCTATTACATAACTTGCCTTTCTCCTTTTACTGACTGTGACTTCATTAACAAATGCTTTACTCTGTTTTGAGTTTCCAATAGCCTTTTAAAATAATAAGCAATTTTACATGTCACATGACTGTGACTTGTAGTTAAGTGTCTTTTCAATATTGCTGGAGCCATTGCTACATTTGTAAGTTGTTTGCCACAGACTAGGCACAATGGGATAGGATATCTTGGATCCCCAGTCCATGGAAAACCCATTGATAAGTCTTTTCATTGTAAAGGCAGTCTTTTGTGTGTCCATTGTTGCACGAGTACAGTGAAGTAACTCAGAAGATTGTAACCCATAAATCGTCACATTGGACCATTAGACATGTCTGTAAAACGCAGGGGTTAATAAAACATAAAAATGGGCGAGTCCATTCAATGCTTGGAGAATGCACTTCACACTCTTCATCAGCCTACCAGTCTCCCCTCTGTGCAAAACAGCGCTCACCAATTATCAATAGCTTCCCCTATCTAACTGCAAAAACTGAGAATGGACTCAGCAAATAAACACAGTCCTACTGTGCACTGCCATGTGGGCGGAGAGGCCTCCAAAGAGATTGCTGACGGGGCTGCTCGGTCACTGCACCACTGTGAGCGCTGGCATCACGCATCACGCACTCAAAAACGATGTTTTTTTTATCACAATCTCTCACGGAACCCTCATCGAGAAACCTTGCATTAAAGAATGGATGAATTCATTTTATTTGTTGACAGCATATAATTTGGAACACATTTGAATCAATGAAAGACTACACATAGAGGACTTCCGGTAGCGCTCATGGAGTGAAGTCGCGTTCTTGACTCGCTCCATTACCTCTGAGTTTTTTTTCTCTATGGTCAGCTATACTTTAATTAACCATTAAGGCATCAACTCTTACAATACTTTGAATTAAACTGAATTCTCCGACAACTGGATGGAACTTAGATCTGCTATGTCTAAGAACGAGAAAGACGGCAAGGATGGTAAACCTCCGGTTAAACCAAAAGCTACGGATCTCCCCCCGACTGAATCACCGGTGACTTTGAAAGCGATATCGGAGTTAATTCAGAGGGAAATTTCAACCTCTGTTAGGGAGATGATTCGTACGGAAATTGCAGGACCTGTTAAAGACCTGATTCATACGGAAATCTCAACTAATTTCCAGAAAATTGCCGATTTAATTGATAAGATGCAAACATGTATTGCGGAACATCAGTCGGCTATATCTGATCTTCAAAAATTCGCGCAACAAAGTGAGCTTAAGATGGGGAAAATCGAAGAAACAATTAATGTTATGAAGAAGAAACTGGACTTTTTGACTTTTAAAAACTCTGACTTGGAATCTAGAATGCGACGGCAGAATTTACGAATGATCGGCGTGAGGGAAGCCGTTGAAGCCAACAATCCCATGAAATATTTCTCTCAACTTTTAAAAGATGCATTCCCTACTGTATTTCCTGACCAACCACCGCTACTGGATCGTGTTCACAGAATCCCATCATACTCGTCTAGGTCAGATAGACCTAGGCATGTTATTTTACGTTTTCATTACTTTCAAGACAAGGAGAGACTGTTTCGATTCGCTCGATCTAAAGGTTTCATTGATTTTTCGGATCTTAAGTTCCGATTCGTGGAAGATTTCAGTAAACCAATCTGGGACCAACGGGTCCGTTACAGATCCGTGATGTCGGAATTCTATAAGATGGATTTAAGACCAGCGCTGCTGTACCCTGCACGTCTAAGGATTCGCATGTTAGATGGAGCCCTTCGTTTTTTTGATTCTCCATCGGATGCCCAGAGTTATCTGGATCAACTTTCATCTTCAACATCTTAATTGCCTTTTTTTAATTATCTCCGTTGATCGGAGGCTGTGAATTGGTTGGTTTTAACTTTTCTGTGCCCTATTTGGGCAGAAAAGTTTACTTTTGATTTCTTAATATGGCTGCTAAACTTTCTTTTTAACTGCGTCATTTCTTTCTTTTCCCAGGGGATTCTGGGTGGTTACTTCCCTTTTGTCATCTTACGTATTTCCTGTGCGGCCTTAAATTTTGTAGTTTTTTTTAAATTTTATTCTGTTTTGCTTTTTATAATCACTTTATGTTAATAATCCTATTTTTTTTTGTTGCTGTGTCTATTCATGAGTTTGAGGTTTATTGTGGTTTTTTTTAATATATATTTTCCGGCTTTTGTTCTGTTTGTATGTATCTTAATTGAGTTAACTTTTTTTTACTTATTTTTTTACTGTTTTACAATTAGCTGATCTTTTTCATATTTATACCTTTTTTTTAGGGAGCGTATACCGGAAGTCATGGGGGTAGTTTTAGCGCTTGCTTCTTTCTGGCGGGTCTGCTTTAGATTTTGCCTTGGGGTCTTGGGGTGGTGGGTGGTGGGAGGGGCTTCACGTTTTAGTTTGTTTCTCTTTGGGCTATATACATTATTGAAGTACTGGTTGCGTCCTTTTCCCCGGTATCTTTTGTATGTTCTGTTTCCTCTCCGGGTTTGTGGGTCGCGCCTATTGTCAATCCTCCTTGTTGTGGGTTGACTTTAGGATTTATGGAGTCTATTATTAATTTTGTCTCCTGGAATACTAATGGTCTTAATCATCCTATTAAAAGGAAAAAAGTTTTTAAAGTGTTCCGGAGACTTAAAGCACAAATTTTATTTTTACAAGAGACCCATGTACGGAGGGGGGACAGACTACGTTTTTTCAAATTCTGGAAGGAACAACAATTTCATTCGAACTCTAATGCTAAGATTCGAGGCGTCTCTATTTTTATAGATTCCTCAGTTACTTTTATACAACAGGATATTATCTCTGATCCGAATGGTAGATTTTTATTGGTTAGTGGTTTACTATTTAATAAAAAAGTAGTTTTGGTTAATGTTTATGCTCCTAATATGGATTGTCCGGAATTTTATAAATCATTGTTTGATCAGTTTCCGAATTTGAACGAGTTTTCATTGATTTGGGGCGGAGATCTTAATACCTGTTTATCTCCAGCTTTGGACCGTTCGGCTCCTTTACGGACTTTACCTAATAAATCTGCAAATTTGATTAATTTTTTCCTTTCTGATTCTGGGTCGACGGACATTTGGCGTTTTCTGCATCCTCAGGAAAAAGATTTTTCCTTCTTTTCACATGTTCATCATTCCTATTCAAGAATTGATTATTTTTTCATTGATTCTCGTCTCATTCCTTCAGTGATTAAATGTGATTATGATTCTATAACCATTTCGGATCATGCTCCACTTAAGCTTTCTATTAAAATTATGGCCAATATACCAAACAATAGACAATGGCGTTTTAATTCGCTGTTGCTTCAGGACTCGGACTTTGTTAATTTTATGAATGAACAGATTGAGCTTTTTTTTACAATTAACTATACAGAAGATATTTCGGTTAACACTCTTTGGGACACTTTTAAAGCCTATATTCGGGGTCAGATTATTTCGTATTCCGTTGCTTTGAGGAAGAAACAGAAGCAGGAGGAGATGGCAATTGTGGACAAGATTAAAGAAATTGATAAGAAATATGTTATGGCTCCTTCTGAGGAGCTATACAAACAAAGAACTGAACTTCAAATGGAACACAGTTTACTACTCTCGTCCTCGATTGTAAACCAATTAAAGAAAACAAGAAGTGATTTTTATGTTCACAGTGATAAAATTGGCAAGCTGCTGGCTAATCAATTGAAATCTAATTATGTTAAATCTCAAATCAATCAGATTTATAACCAAAATGATCGATTGATATTGGATCATGTGGGGATTAATCAAACCTTTTGTGATTTTTATTCTTCTTTATATCAATCAGAGTCTCCTCGAGATTCTAAATATATGAATGATTTTTTAGATAAGTTAGACTTCCCTCAGATTTCACGGGATATGTCTTCTTTATTAGATACTTCCATTACAATGGATGAGATTAAGAATGTTATTTTTTCTATGAATCTGGGGAAAGCTCCTGGCCCTGATGGATTTACCGTTGAATTTTATAAATGTTTTGCTTCTTTATTGATTCCTTGGCTCTATAAGGTTTTTGAGGCTTCTTTGAAACTTGGTAAACTTCCGGAATCTTTTAATAGAGCATCAATTTCTTTAATACTAAAGAAGGATAAAGACCCTGCTCAATGTGCATCTTATAGACCAATATCTTTATTAAATGTTGATTCTAAAGTTTTTTCTAAGTTATTAGCAAATAGACTAGAAAAAGTACTTCCTTCTATTATTTCGGAAGACCAAACGGGTTTTATTAAAGGTCGTTACTCTTTTTATAATATTCGTACATTGTTAAATATCGTTTATACTCCCTCACAAAATGTTCCTGAGTGTGTTATTTCTTTAGATGCCGAGAAAGCTTTTGATAGAGTAGAATGGCCTTATTTATTTAAGGTGCTTGAAATGTTTAATTTTAGCTTGAAATTTATATCCTGGATTAAACTGTTATATTATTCCCCTGTAGCCTCGGTTCGTACTAACTCTTTAAACTCACCTTTTTTTCCTCTCTTTCGTGGTACTCGACAAGGCTGTCCTCTTAGTCCCCTATTATTTGATATTGCATTAGAACCTCTTGCAATTGCTATTCGAGAATCTTCAAATATTACTGGGATAACTCGGGGATTAAAGTCCCATAAATTATCACTCTATGCTGATGATTTACTTTTATATATTTCTAATCCTGAGAGATCCATTCCTGCTGTTTTAGAGTTATTAGCACAATTTGGTCTTTTCTCAGGTTATAAATTAAATCTTAGTAAGAGTGAACTTTTTCTGATTAATAAACATCTTCCCTTATATTATAAATTTCCATTTAAATTGATTAATAATTACTTTTCATATCTTGGGATTAAAATTACTTGTAAACATAAAGATTTATTTAAGACTAACTTTTTACCATTAATAGACCATATTACTCAACTTTCATCTAAATGGTTTCCCTTATATTTAACTTTGATTGGTCGTATTAATGCAGTTAAGATGTTTTTTTTGCCAAAATTTTTATATGTGTTTCAGGCATTACCAATTTTCGTTCCTAAATCTTTTTTTGATAAAGTTGACTCTAAAATTTCTTCATTTATTTGGCAGAATAAGAATCCGAGACTGGGTAAAATACATTTACAGAAAGCTAAGAGAGATGGAGGTTTAGCATTACCTAATTTTAGATTTTATTATTGGGCTATTAATATTCGACATATGAAATTTTGGTTACTTGACCGGGACATACTATCTATTCCTAAATGGGTAGCATTGGAATTACAATCTGTTCAGGGTTATACACTTGGTTCTATTTTAGGTTCCTCTCTTCCTTTTGATTCGAAACGCCTTAAGCAGGTCTCTAACCCGATAGTTAAATATGCTTTGCGCATTTGGTTTCAATTCAGAAAATTTTTTGATCTTAATCAATTCAGGTTAGCGATTCCTATTTTAGGTAACATATTTTTTCCTCCCTCTTTTACGGATCGCGCTTTTCAAACTTGGAAGACTAAGGGTATTTTACGGTTTTTGGATTTATTTTTAGATGGTTCCCTTATGTCTTTTGAACAATTATCTAATAAATATAACTTATCAAGAATACATTTTTTTAGATATTTACAAGTTAGAAATTTCCTAAGTACTATACTTTCTTCCTTTCCAATGCTCCCTCCTATATATATTTTAGATTCGATAATTAACCTTAATCCATGTCAGAAAGGTGCATCGGCTATGATTTATAATATTATTATGAAACTTAGGAAAGCTCCATTTGATAAGATTAGGGTAGATTGGGAACAGGAATTGGGGCTTACCATTTCTGTGGATGATTGGGGGCAGATTTTACAATTAGTTAATACTTCCTCTATTTGTGCTAAACATTCCCTAATTCAATTTAAAGTGGTTCATAGAGCACATATGTCCAAAGATAAGTTAGCGCGTTTTTACTCGCATATTAATCCTTTCTGTGATAGATGTTCGGGGCAGATAGCCTCTTTAACTCATATGTTTTGGTCTTGCCCTACTTTGGAAACTTTTTGGAGAGATATTTTCAATATTATTTCTAAGGTATTAAATATAGATATCTCTCCTCACCCTATTACTGCTATCTTTGGACTACCTAAAATTTCTAGTAATCTTTCCCCTTCAGCCCGTAGAATGATTGCATTTCTTACTTTAATGGCGAAAAGATGTATTTTACAACATTGGAAAGAGCTTAATGCTCCAACTACCTTTTTTTGGTTTTCTCAGACGATTTTATGTTTGAATTTGGAGAAAATTAGAAGTAACCTTTATGATTCTTCATTTAAATTTGAACAGATTTGGGGACCTTTTATTCGATATTTTCATTTAATGTAATATTTACCCTTCTTGTTTTTTTTTCACTGTTTTAATGGAGGTCGGGATTGAGGACGTGATTTTAAGTTTAACTCTGTTTGGTTTCAAGTTAGCCCATTGCTTTGCCTTGCTTTTAGTTAGTTGCACGGTGGGTTTTTTTTTTGGGGGGGTTTTTTTTTCTTTTTTTCCATTGATATATATAAAATTTAGTAAACTATTATGTTATCTTGGTTTCTTATGCTTAAATTACATTGTAGTATTTTCTTTTTGGTATTGTTATCTTTTGGAATTTTATTATACTTTAACATTGTATTAATGTTTATATGGCTTACCTTTTTTGTATACTTACTCAATAAAAAGATTTAAAAAGAAAGAAAGAAAGACTACACATAAAGACAGACAGTCAATGTACAGAAGACAACAAATTGTGCAAACACAAAATAAATAAATAAATAATACCAAGAACATGAAATGAAAAGTCCTTGAGAGTGAGGTTGTGAGATAATTTCAGAGTTGTAGTGAGTAACTATAGCTGGTTCAGGAGCCTGATGGTTGAGGGGTGAGCCCTGAGGCTCCTGTACCTCCTTACCGATAGCAGCAGCGAGAAGAGAGCAAGGCCTGGATGGTGGGGGTCCTTGATGATGGTGCTGCTTTCCTGTGGCAGCGCTCCTTGTCGATGTGCTCAATGGTGGGGAGAGTTCTGTCTGTGATAGACTGGGCCATATCCACTACCTTTCTGAATGTGTTTCCATTCTTGGATATTGGTGTTTCCATACCAGGTCATGTCAGGATACTCTTCATTGTGCAGCTATGTATACTAGCTCAGATGGACATCTCGGTCATTTGGGCTGAAGGGTCTGGTTTCTGTGCTGTTTGACTCTGATTGTAAACCTTCATTATCAATAACCCAGTTATGGCAGTGAAAACTGCTGAACATACAAATGAAGCTGAAGAATCAGAATTACAGAACTATTTAATTTTTGAATAGAAAATAAGACCATGTAGAGTAACATGGTACTGTAGTAATTTTATGTATTGCACTGTATACTGCCACAAAGAGAGAGAAAAAATTTCATGACATATGTGAGTGATGATAAACCTGAACCTGATATGGGTTTCACTTGTGGACATCTACAGTCAGAATGGGAAGGGAGCAGGGAGAGGGCAATCATGTTTGGGAAACGGGAAAGGGAGAAGGGAGGGAGCGGGAAGCACCAGAAGGACAGTCTGTATTGATCAATAAACCAGTTAAGACCATAAGATTTGGGAGCAGAATTAAGCCATTTGGCCTACCAAGTCTGCTCTGCCATTTCATCATGGCTGATCCATTTTCCGTCTCAGCACCAATCTTCTGCCTTCTCCCTGCAACAATTTATGCCCTGGCCAATCAAGGATCTATCAACCTCTGCCTTAAATATGCATAAAGTCTTGACCTGCACAGCAGTTTGTGGCAAAGACTTCCACAGACTCACCACTCTCTGGCT
The DNA here is from genome assembly GCF_963921235.1 of Mobula hypostoma. Taxonomy (NCBI): domain Eukaryota; kingdom Metazoa; phylum Chordata; class Chondrichthyes; order Myliobatiformes; family Myliobatidae; genus Mobula; species Mobula hypostoma. The sequence goes on from NC_086099.1 coordinate 6,900,213, forward strand.
AAATAAATTCCCCCTCATCTCCGTTCTAAAAGAACACCCCTCTATTCTGAGCTGTGCCCTCTGGTCTTAGACTCTCCCACCTTAGGAAATATTCTCTCCACATCCACTCTATCAAGGCCTTTCACCATTCAATAGGTTTCAATGAGGTCACCCCTCATTCTTCTGAATTCCAATGAATACAGGCCCAGAGTCATCAAACACTCTTCATGTGACAAACCATTCAATCCTGGAATTATTTTCATGAGACTCCTTTGAACCCGCTCCAGTTTCAGTACATCCTTTCAAAGATAAGAGGCCCACACCTGATCACAATACTCCAAGTGAGGCCTCACTAGTGCTTTATAAATCCTCAACATTTCATCCTTGCTTTTATATCTTAGTCCTCTTGAAATGAATGTAAACATCACATTTGCCTTCCTCACCACAAACTCAATCTGCAAATTAGAGAATGCGACACAAGGACTCCCAAGTCCCTCTCAGTTTTTTGTATTTTCTCTCCATTTTGAAAATAGTCAATCCTTTCATTTCTTCTACCAAAGTGCATGACCAGACACTTCCCAACACTGTATTCCATCTGCCATTTCTTTGTCCATTCTCCTAATGTAAGTCCTGTAGCCTCACTACTTCCTCAAAACTACCTGCCCCTCCACCTATCTTCATTTCATTTGCAAACTTTGCAACAAAGCCATCAATCACATCATCCAAATCACTGACATATAACTTGAAAAGAATCGGTCCCAACACAGACTCCTGTGGAACATCACCAGTCACCGCAACCAACCAGAAAAGGCTCCTTTGCCCCCTGGCTCCTGCCAATCAGCCACTGCTTTTCCACGCTAGAACCTTTCCTGTAACACCATGGGCTCATAGCTGGTTAAGCAGCCTCATGTCTTCAGTCTTCCATTGGAGTTCTGTGAAGATGAAACAGAAGTGTTCCCACACAGGTCCAATAAAGAGCTTAAAAACCAGTCTCTATAGCAGAGAGGTAGAGCCCAGTGGAGTGGTCATTCAGGGAGCTGTTGTCAGAGGCAGAGTAGTAAGGTATTAGCTCAAAAGGGCATCAGCAAGAACAGGTGGAGGCAAGGTAAGCAGATAAGTCATTCCCTATTTCTTTTTTTCTGAATTAACTCTTGAGAGAATAGGGGGTATGTGTACAGTGCCAGCGTGCTGTTCTGGGTGTCCAATGTGGAATTTCCGGGAGACTCCCAGCCTCTCCGATGGCCACATCTGCACCAGCTGCCTTAGAGATGGTGTTCAGGAATTGGAGCTGCAGCTCGATGACGTTCAGCTTGTTAGGGAAAGTGAGGAGGTGATAGTCAGGAGCTACAGGGAGGTAGCTACTGGAGACAGATAAATGAGTGACTGTCAGGAGAGGGAAGGGAGAACATCAAGTAGTGGAGAGCACCACTGTAGCCATCCCCCTCAACAATAAGTACTCCAATTTGAGTATTGTTGGGGGGGGGGGAGAGGCCCTATCTGGGAAGAAATAGCAGCTATGCCTCTGGCACTGAAAACACGGATGGTAGTTTGCTCCGAGATGTCAGGGTCTGCGATGTTTCTAAACATATCCACAATATCCGGAAAATGGAGGATGAACAGCCAGAAGTCATGGTACGTATTAGTACCAACGACATAGGGAGAAAAAGGGAGGAGGTCCTGAAAACAAAATACATGGAGTTAGGAAGGAAGCTGAGAAGCAGGGCCACAAGGGTAGTCTCGGGACTGCTGCCAGTGCCACGCGACAGTGAGGATAGGAATAGGAGGAGGTGGCAGATAAACTCATGGCTGACGAATTGGAGAAGGGGGCAGGGATTCAGATTTCTGGATAATTGGGACCTCTTCTGGGGCAGGTGTGACCTGTACAAAAGGGACGGGTTGCACTTGAATCCGAAGGGGACCAATATCCTTGCGGGCAGGTTTGCTAGAGCTAGGGGCGGCAGAGCCCGGGTCCGAGAGCTGGGGATGACCTGAGATTTGGACGATTAAACGCGGGGGCAGATTGAACAGGTCGGGTTTTAGGGCCGGAGGCGACGCACAGCTTGCGGCTCCATGAAGTTTACTCACCCCTGCCCTGAACTGAGGCGGTGGCCTGCAACTAACAGGCTCTTGAATCAGCTGTGACGCCCGGCTTCATGTCTCACTTTCGACTCACTGTGTCTCGCTGTGGACTCACTTCCACGCACGTCAGGTATTTGCTTACTTTTATCACTTGCACCATTTATATCTTTCTCTCTGCACATTGGGTGTTTTTTTTAATGGTTTCTATTGGGTTTCTTTGTTTTGTGGCTGTCTGTAAGGAGATTGATTTCAAGGGTGTATAAAGTATACATAACAAATGTACTTTGAACTTTGAGTCCCAGACGGTCAATTCTCCAAAAGCCGCTGTAGAGCAGAAATTCAATTGGACCAGCTACCTAAATACTGCTGCTATGAGAGCCGATATGGTTGGGTATGCTGTTGTGGGTGACTCATTTCTTGAAAGCCTGAGGCACTTCTACTGTCTACAAAGCAGAAGTGAGGAGTATGCCTCATTTCCATATATGCAGAGTGGACGGCAATCTAATCGGCTGCATCATGGCCTGGTACAGAAACACCAATGCCCAGGAATAGAAAGTGGTGGATACAGTCGAGTCCATCACAGGTGAAGCCCTCCCCACCATTGAGCACTTCTACGTGAAGCACTACCACAGGAAAGTAGACTCCATCATAAAAGACCATTCCCACCCAAATATCCAGGCCATGCTCTCTTCTCCCTGTTGCCATTGGGCAGGAGGTTATTCTTTGTCTATAACACACACAATGAAGGGTGAAGGGTCTTGACCCGGAATATCAACTGTTTATTCCCATCCATCGACCCTGCCTGACCGCCGAGCTGCTCCTGCATGTTCTGTGCATTGCTTTAGATTTCCAGCACCTGGAGTACCTCTTATGTCTACTCGTTGTTTGTGTTTAGCTTCTCTCTGATTCTGTTTTATTTCTTTGCTCTACTGTGAATGCCTGCAAGAAAATGAACCTCTGGGTAGTATATGGTGACATACAAGTTCAAAAGTTTAGAAGTTGGAATTAAGTTTATTATCATGGAATATATACATCACCTTATACAACCGTGAGATTCATTTTCTTGCGAACATTCACAGTAAGTACAAAGAAACACGATAGAACAATGAAAGACCGTGCACGATAAGATGGACAAACAACCAATGTACAAAAGTCTACAAACTGTGCAAATACAAAAATAATAATAATAATAAATAAATAAATTTGACAACATGGGATGAATGGTCGTTGAAGGTGAGTTCATACGTAGGTTATGTTCAGTTCAATGTTGGGATGAGTGAAGTTGAGTGAACGTATACATATGTATACTTGGATAATAAATTTACTTTGAACTTTGAAAAGAAAAACTAATGTAATATGTGAATTATTGAGAGAACTGAGGCACATTTGTGGTATTAGCATGTTCCTTGTTCTAGAAAGCAATACTTGAAGATGAAAATATTCTGAATGCTTCAGGTTAGTAAACAATTTCTTCCTCCCATAGACCCGCTTTTGGGAGAGGTTGTTGCCTAAGTTTCTTTCGAGTGTATTTCAAAATTCAGATTTGAGATTTATCATAATTGATGAGATGCTTTATTTAATACTGTACCCTTGCAGCTCTTACTGGTTTCATCACTACCTGGTATGAAGGCTCCAAGAAAGAAGACACAGAGGGTTGTAGACCCAGCCAGCTTCATCACGGACGCAAGCTTCCCAACTACTGAGGACATCTTCAAGGGGTGGAGCATCAAGGAGTCGGAATCCATCGTTCAGGATCCTCAGTGTCCAGTATACGCCCTCTTCTGATTACTACCATCAGGCAGGGGGACAGCAGCCTAAGATCCACACTCAATGCTTCTTCCCCTCCACCATCAGAATTCTTAATGGTCCATGAACCCATGTACATTACCTCACTATTCCTCTTTTGCACTATTTACTCATTTATCAATCAATCTGTTTATTTTTTATTGTAAATTATAGTAATTTTCATGTCATGCACTCTGGTGTTACCACAAAACTACAAATATCACAACATATTCAGTGTTAGTGGTCCTCATTCTGACTTATTGTACAGATACTGTATGCAGCAGACAGCACAGAAACAGGCCCTTCAGCCCATTTGGTCCATGATGAACCATTAAATTGCTGAGTCCCATCGACCTGCACCCAGACCATAGCCTTCCATACCCCTACTATTCATGTACCTATCCAACTGTCTCTTAAATGTTGAAATCAAGCGCGCATTCACCATTTGCACTGGCAGCTCGTTCCACAGTCTCACGACCCTCATGCTCCCCTACACTTTTCACCTTTCATCCTTAACCTATGACCCACCATGACCCATGATGTAGTTCCATCCAAACTCATGGAAAAAGCCTGCTTGTATTTACCCTATTTATATCTCTCTAACATTTTGTATACCTCTTTCAAGTCCCCCCTCAGTCTTTTACGTTCCAAGGAATAAAGTCCTAACCTATTCAATCTTTCCTTCTAACTCAAGTCCTCCAGTCCCAGCAACACGGTCAGAAACTTTCTCCGTTATCTTTCAACCTTATTTACATCTTTCTTGTATGTGGGTGACCAAAAACTGCATACTATACTCCACCAGGCCTCACCAATGTCTTATACAACATCAAAATAACATTCCATCTCCTGTACTCAGCACCTTGGTTTCTGAAGGCCAATGTGCCAAAAGCTTTCTTTACAACCCTATCAAACTGTGCCAGCACTGTCAATAAATTATGGGCCTGTATTCCCGGATCCCTTTGTTCTATCACCCTCCTCAGTGCCCTATGGCTCACTGCATAAGACCTACCCTAGTTGGTCCTATCAAAGTGCAACACCACACATTTGTATGTATTAAATTCCATCTGCTATTTCTCTGCCCATTTTTCCAGCTGGTCGAGATGCTTTGATAGTCTTCCTCAGTGTCCACTACATCCCCAGTCTTGGTGTCATCTGTAAATTTGCTGACCCAGTTAACCACATTATCATCCGTTAGTCTTGCGAGACCATGGATCTGCGCCTGGAAAGTCTTCACTCTCCAGGGGGCAGGCCTGGGCAAGGTTGTATGGAAGACCAGCAGTTGCCCATGCTGCAAGTCTCCCCTCTCCATGACACCAATGTTGTCCAAGGGAAGGGCATTAGGACCCATACAGCATGGCACCAGTGTCATCGCAGAGCAATGTGTGATTAAGTGCCTTGCTCAAGGACACAACACGTTCCCTCGGCTGGGGCTCAAACTCACGACCTTCAGATAGCTAGTTCAATGCCTTAACGACTTGGCCACGTGCTCACACACATTATCATTCAGATCATTGATATAGTTATATCATTGATATAGGGAGTCTTTGATTGAAGTACTGTGCAAACACAACAGAAGCGTACCCGTGTAGGTCCGATGAAGAGCTTAAAAAACCCTGTCTTTATAAAAGAGAGGTACCGTCTAATGGAGTGGTCATCATAGGAGCAATTGTCGTTGGAGTAGTCTGAGTCAGAGTAGTAAGGTTTTGGCTCAACAGGGCTTCGTTGAGAACAGGTGGTGGCAAGGTAACTAGATAAGTTCATTCCTTATTTCTTATTTCTCTTTTTCTGAATTAACGCTTGAGAGAATAGGGGGTATGTCTGCAGCGGCAGTGTTCTGTTCTGAGTGACAGATGTGGGATTTCTGAGAGACTACTAGCATGCTCGATGGCCACATCTGCACCAGGAGCATCAAGATGCAGCTCCTTGGAGACCATGTTGAGAAACTGGAGCAGCAGCTCGATGACTTTTGGCTTGTTTGGGAAAGTGAAGAGGTGATAGACAGGTGCTACAGGGAGATAGTCACCACAAGGCTACAGGAGGCAGATAAACGGGTGACTGTCAGGAGAGGGAAGGAGAACGTCAGATTGTGGAGATCAACCCTGTGGCCGAACCCTCAACCGTAAGTATTCTATTTTGAGTACTGTTTTGGGGTGAGCGAAGTACTGGGGGAGGGAACAGTGGCCTTGCCTCTGGCACTGAGCCTGGCCCTGTGGCTCAGAGGGTAAGGAATTGAAAAGGATGGCAGCAGTGATAGGGGACTTAATAGTCAGGGGGACAGATAGGCGATTCTGCAGACACAAAAAGGAAACATGATGGTAGTTTGCCTCCCAGGTGCCAGAGTCCGCAATGTTTATAAATGCATCACAATATTCTGAAAAGAGAGATTGAGCAGCCAGAAGCCATGGTGCTTATTGGTAGCAACAACATGGGTAGAAAAAGGGAGGAGGTCCTGAAAATAGAATGCAGGGAGTTAGGAAGGAAGCTGAGAAGCAGGACCTCAAGGGTAGTAATCTCATGATTGTTGCCTGTGCCACGCGACAGTGAGGATAGGAATAGAATGAAGTGGCGGATAAACTTATGGCTGAAGAATTGGAGGAGTGGGCAGGGATTCAGAATTCAGTATAATTGAGACCTCTTCTGGGGCAGGTGTTACCTGTACAAAAGGGAGGGGTTGTACTTGAATCTGAGGGGGGGCCAATATTCTTGCGGGCAGGTTTACTTGATCTGTTGGAAGTGGTTTAAACTAATATGGCAGGGAGATGGGAACCAGTATGATAGAGCTGAGGATGAGCCAGCAGGTTTACAAGTAGATGATGTTATATGTAATATGAATGTAAGGAAGGACAAGCCAATGATTGGGTACAAATGCAGACAGAGCAAAGAGTTAAATTGTACAACAGAGGCAAAATTCAAAAGGGCAAAGAACACAGGACTGAAGGTGAAAACAGCAGGCCAGGCAGCATCTCTAGGAAGAGGTACAGTCGACGTTTCAGGCCGAGACCCTTCGTCAGGACTAACTGAAGGAAGAGTGAGTAAGAGATTTCAAAGTGGGAGGGGGAGGGGGAGATCCAAAATGATAGGAGAAGACAGGAGGGGGAGGGATGGAGCCAAGAGCTGGACAGGTGATTAGCAAAGGGGATATGAGAGGATCATGGGACAGGAGGCCCAGGGAGAAGGAAAGGGGGGGGGACCTAGAGGATGAGCAAGGGGAATAGTGAGAGGGACAGAGGGAGAAAAAGGAGAGTGAGAGAAAGAATGTGTGTATATAAATAAATAACGGATGGGGTACAAGGGGGAGGTGGGGCATTAACGGAAGTTTGAGAAGTCAATGTTCATGCCATCAGGTTGGAGGCTACCCAGAATTAATATAAGGTGTTGTTCCTCCAACCTGAGTGTGGCTTCATCTTTACAGTAGAGGAGGCCGTGGATAGACATGTCAGAATGGGAATGGGATGTGGAATTAAAATGTGTGGCCACTGGGAGATCCTGCTTTCTCTGGCGGACAGACTGGGAGATCCTGCTTTCTCTGGCAGACAGACTGGGAGATCCTGCTTTCTCTGGCGGACATACTCAGGGGCGGACCCGACTAGTTTCGAACTCGAGAACCTCCGCTCCCAGGTCCGGCGCCGATGTCGTTGCGCCACCAGCCGGCCTGTCATAGAGTATATTTAAAGCAGAGTTTGATTGGTTCTTGATTAGTAAGGGTGTAAAAGGCTACAGTGGCAAGGTAGGAGAATGGGTTGAGAGTTGAGAGGGATAATAAATCAGCCATGATGCAGACTCAGTGGGCCAAATTGTCTAATTTGCTCCTATGTCAGATACAGGTCACAGCAGGCTGAGTCACAACACAGTGGCAAAGATACTGTATTCTGAAATGTGCCTTACCTTGCTGGCCTTCAGTATGTTGATCTGCTCTTCATGGACCGTGTCCCTGTTCTTCTCTAGGAACCCATCACACTGATACTCCACCTGTAAAACACAACAGCAGCCCGAGCTTTAACAGCTCCTTTTCTCATGGCAGTGTGGATATCAGACAGAGAAACTCGGAAAATCACAGCCACTTCAATCAGAATCAGAATTAGGTTTAACATCAAAGATTTATTATCAAAGTATGTATGCAGTCTACAACCCTGAGATTTGTCTTCCCACAGACAGCCGCAAAACAAAGAAACACCGTGGAATCCGTTCAAAGAAAACATCAAAACCAAAAAAAAAACAAATTGTGCAAACAGCAAAAAAAGGATGTCAAACATCAATCTGCAGAGTCCATGAAACAGTTCAGGAATGTTCAGTTTAATCTAGTACTGTGTCAGTCATTGACTCAGACAGTCTGCCCCACCCCCCACAATCAAAATAGCACAAAATAGCAATCAGAAAAGGAAACAGAAATACATCATAACATGAACTACAGAGTCCAATCCACAAACTGCATCGATTAAACCTTGCCCGAGATACGAGTCCAGTACCATCCTCCAGCAGCATTGACTAAGAGTGAGAGGGAGGCTGTTCACCTTCCTCCAGGAGCACGAAGCAAGGGTGAGGCAGAAGCTGGTCACACGCAGGCACAGCATGATTGAGTTTCTCATACAAATGGAGGGTGCAATAGTTCAATCTAAAACCAGTGTATTATGCCTAAACAATAGAGACTACAATGGGATGAGGGAGAATTTGGTTAGTGCAGATTGGGAAAACATGCTATATGGTGGGACAATTGAGGAACAGTGGAAGACTTTCAAAGTGATTTTTCACAGTGTTCAACAGAAGTCTATTCCAGTTAAGAGCAAGGACAGTAAGGGTGGGGAGAGCCAGCCTTGGATAACTAAGGAAATAAAAGGTGACATCAAACTACAAGCTCGTGCATACAATGTTGCCAAGAGTAGTAGGAAACTGGAAGACTGGGAAAACTTTAAAAGCAACAAAGAACTACTAAGTGAGCAATAAAGGAAGGGAAGCTAGATTATGAAAATAAACTAGCATAAAATATAAAAACAGGTAGTAAAAGATTTTATCATTACATAGATCGGAAAGAGGTGGCTAAAGTGAACGTAGGTCCCTTTGAGGACGAGAAGGGGGAATTGATATTGGGTAATGAGGAAATGGCAGAGGCTTTGAATTACTATTTTGAGTCAATCTTCATGGTGGAGGACACATTTAACATGTTGAAGAGAGATGTTATGGATGTGATGGGAGGTGAGGACCTTGATACAATAGCTATCACTAAAGAGATAGCGCTGTGCAAACTTGTGGACCTGAAGATAGATAAGTCCCTTGGTCCTGATGGAATGTATCCTGGGGTACTGAAAGACATGGCAGAAGTTATAGTAGAGGCTTTGGTGATAACTTACCAAACCGGTGGATTTGAAGATGGCAATTGTCATGCAACTTTTCAAAAAAGGATTAGGCAAAAGGCAGGTAACTATAAGCCGGTTAGTTTAACATCTGTAGTTGGGAAAATGCTTGAAGCTATTATTAAAGAAGAAATAGCGAGGCATCTGGAAAGAAATGGACCCATCATGAAGACGCAGCATGGATTCAGTAAAGGCAGGTCCTGTTTGACAAACTTACTGGAGTTCTTTGAGAATATAACAAGCGCAGTGGATAAAGGGGAACAGATGGATGATATCTGCTTGGATTTCCAGAAGGCGTTCGATAAGGTGCCACATAAAAGACCTAAGATGCCATAAGATAAGGATGCATAGAGTTGGGGGTGATGTATTAGCATGGATAGAGGATTGGTTAACTAATAGAAAGCAGAGAGTTGGGATACATGGGTGTTACTCTAGTTGGCAATCAGTGCTGAGTGGTGGGCCGCAGGGGTTGGTGCTGGGCCCACAACTGTTCACAATGTACAATAATAATCTGGAAGAGATGACCGAGTGTATTGTTTCAAAGTTTGCTGATGATACCAAATTGAGTGGAAAAGCAAATTGTGCAGAAGATAGAGAGTCTGCAGAGAGATATAGATAGGTTAAGTGAGTGAGCAAGGGTCTGGCAGATGGAGTACAATATTTATAAATGTGAGGTCATCCACTTTGGAAGGAAAAATGAAAGAGCAGATTATTATTTAAATGCTGCTGTGCAGAGGGACTTGAGAGTGCTTGTGCATGAATCACAAAAGGTTGGTTTGTAGGTGCAGCAGACTGTCAAGAAGGCAAATGGAATGTTGGCTTTCATTGCTAGAGGGATTGAATTTAAGAGCAGGGAGGTTATGCTGCAATTGTACAGGGTACTGGTGAGGCCGCACCTGGAGTACTGCGTGCAGTTCTGGTCTCCTTACTTGAGGAAGGATATACTGGCTTTGGAGGTGGTGCAGAGGAGGTTCACCAGGTTGATTCCAGAGATGAGGGGGTTAGAGTATGAGGAGAGATTGAATCGGCTGGGACTGTACTTGCTGGAATTCAGAAGAATGAGAGGAGATCTTACAGAAACACATAAAATTATGAAAGGGATAGATAAGATAGATGCAGGTATCTGGTAGGTGAGACTAAAACTAGAGGACATAGTCTCAATATTCAGGGGAGTAGATTTAGGACAGAGATAAGGAGGAACTGATTTTCCCAGAGAGTGGTGAATCTCTGGAATTCTCTTCCCAATGAAGCAGTGAAGGCTACCTCAGTAAATATATTTAAGACAAGTTGGATAGATCTTTCCATGGTAGGGGAATTAAGGGTTATGGGGAAAAGGCACGTAGGTGGAGATGAGTCCATGGCCAGATCAGCCATGATATTGAATGGTGGAGCAGGCTCGACGGGCCAGATGGCCGACTCCTGCTCCTATTTCTTCTTCTCCTATGTCCTTCCTCTAGGAGCAGTAAGCAAGAGCGAGAGAGAGCGACTGGTCAGACGCAGGCACCTTCCTTTGGCAGCAGCGAGTGGGAGGAGGAGAAACCAGTCAAATGGAGGCAGGTGGCACTGAACTCCCAGTTACCTGCCACTCTCATCCTTGTTGACTTCAAACTTGCTCGAGGCTTTGATTGGCAGGATCGGCGAGAAATTGAGTCGATCTTGGGTCACGTCCTGTCACCAGGCTCCTTGGCCTCCAGGCCATGCACTCCGACCTCACCAAACTCTCTCAGAGACAATAAAGCTACCGACCGCTCAATCAGCCCAAAAACACACCATCAACATGCAAATCACAGGTTCCAAATGCATGGAAAAGCTTCGGAGCAGAATCATCTTTGAAAGAGGTAGAAGCTTCATGAACTGTCTGAAGGACATGTCCTTCGGTCACATTATTCTCTGCTGCCATCTTCCAAGTCTTATCGCTGGAACATGTTGGCAAATGTGTGCTTTGCGGCAGCAGTACAATGCAATACATAATAAAAAGTCTATCAATTACAATGAGAAATATATACAGTATATATAAAACTATGCAAAAAAAGAGCAAACACAAGAAAGTGAGGTAGAGTACATGGATTCATTGTCCATTCAGAACTCTGATGATGAAGGCTCCTGTACCTCCTCCCTGAAGGTAGCAATGAGAAGAAGTAGTGTTAATAGGTTCATTGTCCATTCAGAACTCTAATGATGAAGGTGAAGAATTTGTTCCTAAATCATTGAGTGAGTGTCTGTAGGCTCCTCTACCTTCTCCCTGAAGGTAGCAATGAGAAGAAGGCGTGTCCTGGGTGTGGGTCCTTAATGATGGATGCTGCCTTTTTACGGCATCGTGAATAGGAGGATCTCCTGGTGCCACTCATTCCAATTTGATATCCAATTCCCATTCCGACATGCTGGTCCATACCCTCCCACTACTACCATGAAGACACCAAACTCAGGTTTTATTTTGTTCATTTATTTATTTACAGATACAGTGTGGAACAGGCTGTCCCGGCCCAACGAGCCACACTGCCAAGAAACCCACTGATTTAACCCTACCCTGGCCCATCGTACAGGACAATTTACAATGACGAACTAACCTACTATCCGGTACGTTGTTGGGATGTGGGAGGAAACCCACACGGTTCACAGGGAGAACAGGAAACTCAGAAAAGACAGCGCCACTCTGTGGCCTGCAGATATCAGACACTGAGCTGAACTCAATATGCCTGGACTCTTTTCAATTTTGCGTTTTTCACTCATTTTTTTCGGTTGCCATTGGCCCGATTTGTTTATTTTCAGTGCGTGGGGGAGGGAATTGATATTTTCCTTTGAATGGGTTCCATGTTTTTTCTTTGTTTCATGGCTATCTGGAGAAGACGAATCTCAGAGTTGTACACTGCGTACATACTTTGATAATAAATGCACTTCGAGCCTTTGAACTCTGGAGCGCTCCGAGTTATAAAACATCACACCAGCTGCCACACTCCTATTTTGAACAACACCTCATAGTCCGTTTGGGTAGCCTCCAGCCTGTTGGCATGAATGTTCATTTTCCTAATTTCCGGTAATTTCTTCCCCCTCCCTCATTTGTCCTTTCAAAGTGCAATACCTCACACTTGTTTGCATTAAATGCCATCTGCCATTTTTCAGCCCATTTTTCCAGCTGGTCCAGATCCCACTGCAAGCTACAGTCAGAATCATGGTGTTGTCTACAAATCTGCTGATGGAATTCTCCTTGTTATCATCTAAATCTTTAATAGAGTTGACAAACAACAACGGGCCCATCACCAATCCCTGTGTCACACCACAAGTCACAGGCCTCCAGTCAGAGAGACAACCATTCAGGTGAGTAAATAATAAATCTTAAAATGGGCATAACACCTCATTAACACTAATCTGAAAGTGATATAAAACAGTAGTCCATGTGATGCTGCAAGAGTGGAGAAATCACTGGATGATCTCTGGCAAACCTGGATTTAAATTCTCCATTATAAACATGAGAAAGTCTGCAGATGCTGGAAATCCGGAGCAGGATGCTCAAAATGCTGGAGGAACTCAGCAGGTCATGCAGCATCTATGGAGGGGAATAAACGTTTCAAGCCGAAACCCTTCATTAGGCCTGAAAAGCAAGGGGTAAGAAGCTAGATTAAGAAGGTAAGGGGAGGGGAAGAAGGACAATTCTGTTTTTACTATAAAAGCTTTATTTGATTTATTTATTCCTCCTCAGTCTAAAGGTAGTCACAGTAAAGGTAGTTGTGGTAAAGATAGTCATAGCAGTCTAAATGAGTCTAACTGGTTGTTGTGGTCTAGTAGCAGTCTAAATGAGGTAAAATTTACGAGACTTGGAAAACAATCTGGAGAAAGATTGACTGTTTATTCATTTCCAGGAGTGTGCAAAAAGAGTTACTTTTTGATCAGGTCAGTGATTGTGATTTAGAAGGCAGAGTTTCACAGTAGTTATTCTGATTTGAGAAGCAACCAATCAACAATCGGCAATGCGTAAAAACAGCTACCTTTCAGTCAGGTCCACGCTCAACAATTAAAAAGCAGAGCTTCGAGCCAGTTTTCTTTGAGTTGGACAATCCACACCGGGGCAGGGGAAAAAAGCTTCTTTTAAACCAGGGCGGCGGTCAAGATTTTGAAGGCATATTTTTGTGGCAGTCTTTCTGATTTAAGGAGCAACCAATCAGCAGGAGGGATTCATTACAGAAGGCCAAGAAGAATAACTCAAGTGCAAGTTGAGCAGCCATTCAATCTGAATGGGCCAGTGTTTCGAGTGGCCGTGGCTCATCGAGCTCAGGTGAGACAGGTTTGGGAGAGGTACATTGTCTTGTAAGTTACTCTCTCTCTCTGTCCTTATTTATTCATTCCTTTATCTGTTAGGGCATAGCAGATTAGTGAGAATGCTTCCAGGGGCAGTGTTTTATACCCTGTGTGGGATGTGAGAAGTCTCCAGTCTCCAGATAAACATCTGCATCAGATGCACTGAGTTGCAGCTCCTGAGACAACGTATTAATGAACTGGAGCTGTAGCTCGATGACCTTTGACTCATACGGGAGAATGAGGAAGTGGTCAACAGGAGCTACAGGGAGGTCGTCACCTCCAGGTTGCAGGAGACAGGACACTGGGTGACTGTCAGGAGAAGGAGGGGAGATGCACAGCCAGTGCAGAGTACACCTGTGGCTATTCCCCTCAATAATAAGTGTACAACCTTAGATACTATTGAGGGGGGATGACCTACCACGGGGAGCCACAGTAACCGGGTCTCTGGCACTGAGTCTGGTGCTGTGGCTCAGAACAGCAGAAAGGTGAAGAGGACTGCAGTGGTGATAGGAGATTCCTCAGTCAGAGGAACAGAGACAAGGTTCTGTGGGGGGGAGGTGGGGAAGATAGAGACATTTGGATGGTATGTTGCCTCCCTGGTGCCAGGATCAGGGACGTCTCGGATCAGGTCCGTGGCATTCTCAAGGGTGAGGGTGAGCAACCAGTAGTACCACTGACACAGGGAGACAAGGTGAGGAGGTCCTGAAGAGAGATTTTAGGGAGCTGGGTAGAAAGCTGAGAAACAAGACATCCAGGGTAGTCATCTCTGGATTGCTGCCTGTACCACATGCCAGTGAGGGTAAGAATAAGACGATTTGGCAGGTGAATGCATGGCTGAGGAACGGGTGCAGGGGGCAGGGGTTCAGATTTATGGATCATTGGGATCTCTTCTGTGGAAAGTATGACCTGTACAAAAGTAACAGGTTACACCGGAACCTAAGGGGGTCCAATATCGTTACGGGCAGTTTGGCTAGAGTTGTTCAGGTGAGTTTAAACTAATTTGTCAGGGGGATGGGAACTGGAGTGAGGGTGCTGACGATAAGGTAGTTGTTTACAAACAGAAGCAATGTGTACTGAGACTCCTAGCAAGGAGAGACTGACGATCGAGCAAATTTGCAGTCAACAGGATGAGTTACAACGTAAGAGGTAGACAAAATTGATAAGGGTGAATACAGGACTGAAGGTGTTATATCTGAATGCACGCAGTATACGGAATAAGGTAGAGGAACTTGTAGCAGTTACAGATTGGATTGTATGATATTGTAGACACCGCTGAATCGTGACTGAAAGAAGATTATAGCTGGGAGCTTAATGTCCAAGGATACGCATTGTATCAAAAGGACAAGCAGGAAGGCAGAGGAGGTGGCATTGCTCTGTTGGTTAAAAAAAAGAAATTAAACTATGAGAAAGAGTTAGCACAGGGTTGGAAGGTGCTGAATCACTGTGGATAGAGCAAAGGAACTGCGAGGGTAAAGAGACCCTGATAGTAATTGTATACAGACCCCCAAATAGTAGTGAGGATGTGGTCTACAATTAAAACAGGAGATATGAAATGCATTGCAAAAGAATATATATTACAATAGTCATGGGGGATTTCAATATGCAGGTAGATTAGGAAAATCAGATTGGCACTGGAATCTAAGGGAAGAAATTTCTAGAATGCCTATGAGTTGGCTTTTTAGAGCAGCTCATGGTTGAGCTCATGAGGGTATCAGCTATTCTGGTTTGGGTGCTGTGCAATAAACCAGAATTGATTAGAGAGCTTAAGGTAAAAGAACCCTTAGGGAGGGGGAGGGAATGTCAACTCAGACCATGAGAGGCCTGCGTCGGGCATTTTCATGCCTTACAAGGCGCAGATTGGAAGTCTGTGTGGGTCGCCACTCCTCACACAGACACGAGAGCAATGTGTGGTTAAGTGCCTTGCTCAAGGACACAAACACGCTGCCACAGCTAAGGCTTGAACTAGCGACCTTCAGATCACTAGACGAATGCCTTAACCACTTGGCCACGTGCCCAAGTGTGCCCTTAGAGATAAGTGTTCATAATGAGAAGGAGAAGATAAAGTCAACTGTACCAGTACTAGAGCGGGGAAAAGGGAATTACAGAGACATGAGAGAGGAGTTGGCCAGAATTGACTGGAAAAGAACACTGGCAAGGATGACGACAGAGCAGCAATGGCTGAAATTTCTGGAATCAATTTGGATGGCACAGGACATATACATTCCAAAGAAGAAGCAGCATTTTACAGGCAGGATAACAAGAGAAGTCAAAGCCAACATAAAAGCCAAAAAAGAGCAAAAATTAGTGGGAAAGTTAGAGGATTGGGGAGCTTTTAAATACCAACAGAAGCCAACTAAAAAAGGCATGAAGAAAGTAAAGACTGAATATGAAAACAAGCTATCCAATAATATTAAAGAGGATACTAAAAGTTTCTTCAGATACATAAAGTGAAAAAGAGAGATGAGAGTAGATATCAGATAACTGGAAAACGACGTTGGAGAGGTAGTAATGTGGGACAAGGAAATGGAAGATGAACTCAATAAGTATTTTGCATCAGTCTACACTGTGGAAGTTCCAGTTGTCGGGGGCACGAAGTGTGTGAAGTTACCATAACTAGAGAGAAGGTTCTTGGGAAACTGAAAGATCTGAAGGTAGATAAGTCACCTGGACCAGATGGTGTACACCCCATCGTTCTGAAAGAGGTGGCTGAAGAGATTGTGGAGGCATTAGTAATGATCTTTCAAGAATCACTAGATCCTGGAATGGTTCTGGAAGACTGAAAATTGCAAATGTCTCTCCAGTCTTCAAGAAGGGAGTGAGGCAGAAGAAAGGAAACTATAGGCCAGTTAGTCTGACCTCAGTAGTTGGGAATATGGTGGAGTCGATTGTTAAGGATGTGGTTTTGGAAGTCTTGGAAGCACATGATAAAATAGGCTGCAGTCAGCATGGTTTCCTCAGGGAAAAGTCTTGACTGACTAATCTGCTGGAATTGTTTAAAGAAATAACAAGCAGGAAAGACAAAGGAGAATCATCTGATGCTGTGGACTTGGATTTTCAGAAGGCCTTTGATAAGGTGCCACAAATGAGGCTGTGTAACAAGCTATGAGCCCATGGTATTACAGGAAAGATTCTAGCATGAATAAGGCAGTGTCTGATTGGCAGGAGGCAAAGAGTGGGAATAGAGGGAGTCTTTTCTGGTTGGCTGCCCGTGGCTAGTGGTGTTCCATAGGGGTCCGTGTTGAGACTGATTGTTTTTACATTACATGTCAGTGATTTGGATGATGGAATTAATGACTTTGTTGCAAAGTTTGCAGACTATACAAAGATTAGTGGAGGGGGTAGGTAGCTTTGAGAGGTCAAGAGGCTACAGAGGGACCTAGACAGATTAGGAGAAGTGGTCCTATTTCCATAGATGCTGCCTGATCTGCTGATTTCCTCAATCATTTTGTATGCTTTGATCTGGATTTCCAGCAACTTACTAAAAAGATGGATGCTTGAACATGTTGGTCAACGGGTTTCAGCAAGTTCTTCTCCCTTTTTCTAGCCCATAAGACCATAAGATATGGGAGCAGAATTAGACCATTTGGCCCATTGAGTCTGCTCCACCATTTCATCATGGCTGATCTATTTTTCCTCTCAGCCTCAATCTTCTGCCTTCTCCTTGTATCCTTTCATGATCTGACTAATCAAGAATCTGTAAACCTATGCCTTAAATATACATAATGACTTGTCCTCCACAGCCACCTGTGGCAAAGAATTCCACAGATTCACCACTCTCTGGCTGAAGAAATTCCCCCTCATCGCCATTCTAAAAGGAAGCCCCTCTGTTCTGAGGCTGTGTCCTCCAGTCAAAGACTCTCCCATGACAGGAAATATCCTCCCCACATCCACTCTATCAAGGTCTTTCACCATTCGAGAGGTTTCAATGAGGTTTCTGCTAAATTCTGGTGAATATAGGCCCAGAGGTTCCTCAAGGTTGTTATAACCAGGAGTGGTAAAGGAGATAAGCTCCAACTGCCTATTAAATGCTTCCAATGGCTTGCATCTCAAATAGTCTCTGGCAACTAAGTGTAGCTCCTGGCCTTCACATGTGGCTTAGCTACTAAGCCCAGCGGAACTATTTCTACTGACAGGAGAAGGGGCAAAGGCAGGTTACTGGTGCCTTAAAAACCAGCCTCTCTGGGCAAATGGGGCTCGTCAGCCATGGCTGGAAGCTCATTGAGGAGAAGGAAAACGCTGACCTCAAACCTCTGCTGCCTTGAGGCTAAACCCACTCATGGAGAAGGCTTCGGGAGTAAACGCCAAAGGAAAAATCCGGAGCTGGAATCCCTAAGGCAGTCCTACATTGACTTCAATGCTGGCTGGCAGCTCCTGCGACGCTGCTAGTACCATACTATACTGGCCCTGCTGTTCCTTTGGGTTCATCAGCTGCGTGGAGAGGGGGAGCTTGCTACATGGGCAACAGGTTGATCTCCATATCATACTGCCCAGGCCTGCGTATCTAGATAACTAGGATGCAATATCCATGGTCAAATCTGACCAATGGAGGCCTCAGCTCAGACAAGCCCCGAGCCATTAGATACCCTTCATATGACAAGCTATTCAAATCTGGAATCATTTTCATGAACTTCCATTGAACCCTCTCCAGATTCAGCACATCCTTTCAAAGATAGGGAGCCAAAACCGCTCACAATACTCCAAGTGAGGCCTCACCAGTGCTTTATAAAGTCTCAACATTACATCCTTGCTTTTATATTCCAGACCACTTGAAATGAATGGAGTATGATCGGAGTATGGCACAGACACAGGAGAAGCATTGTCGCACAAGTCCAGTGAAGAGCATTAAAAAGCATGAAGTTTTCCGGTGGAGGTCTATGATTGGAGTATGGCACAGATGCAGTAGGAGCATTCCTGTGCGGGTCTGGTGATGAGCTTTGAAAACCCAGTCTCCATAAAAGAGGGGTACTGTTTAGTGGAGTGGTCATCGTGGGAGCGGTCGTTGTCAGAGTAGTAAGGCTTTGGCTCAACAGGACTTCGGCAAGAACAGGTGGAGGCAAGGTAGGTAGGTAAGTAAGTTCATTCCTTATTTCTTTTCTCTTATTTAAATCTTGAGAGAATAGCGGGTATGTCTACAGCACCAGTGTTCTGTTCTGGGTGTCAGATGCGGAATTTCTGGGAGACTACCAGCCTCCCCGATGGCCACACCATCTGCACCAGGTGCATCGAGATGCAGCTCCTTAGAGACCGTGTGAACCAACTGGAGCTGCAGCTCGATGACCGCTGGCTTGTTAGGGCAAGTGAAGAAGTGATAGACAGGAGCCACAGAGGTAGTCACACCAAGGCTACAAGAGATAGATAAATGGGTGACTATCAAGTGAGGAAAGGGAGGACATCAGATAGTGGAGAGCACCCCTGTGGCAGTCCCCTTCAACAATGAGTACTCCATTTTGAGTACCCTTGGGGTGGGGTGGGGGGAGGGACAACCTACCAGGGGGAAGCAACAGCAGCCAAGCCTCTGGCACGGTGTATGGCCCTGTGGCTCAGAAGTGTAGGGAATAGAAGAGGATGACAGCAGTAAAAGAGGAAAAGATAAGCGATTCTGTAGATGTGAAAAAGAAACACAAATGGTAGTTTGCCTCCCAGGTGCCAGGATCTGCAATATTTCTGAATGCATTCACAATATCCTGAAAAGAAGAGGGTGAGCAGCCAGAAGTCGTGGTACATATAGGTACCAATGACATTGATCGAAAAAGTGAGGAGGTCCTGAAAACTGAATACAGGGAGTTAGGAAGGAAGCTGAAAGGAGGACCTCAAGGGTAGTAATCTTGGGAGAGGAATAAAATGAGGTGGTAGATAAATGAGTGGCTACAGAATTGGAGCAGGGAACAAGGGTTAGATTTCTGGATCATTCAGACCTCTTCTGGGGCAGTACCTGTACAAAAGGGATGGGTTGCACTTGAAACCAAGGGGGACCAACATTTTTGTGGGCAGGTTTACTAGAGCTGTTGGGAGTGGTTTAAACTAATATGGCAGGGGGATGGGAACCAGTATGATAGAGCTGAGGACGAGCCAGCAGGTTTACAAGTAGATGATGGGTGTGACGTGAATGTAAGGAAGGACAGGCCAATGATTGGGTATAAGTGCAGGCAGAGCAAAGGGTTAAATTGTACCACAGAGACAAAATTCAAAAGGTTGAAGAATGCAGGACTGAAGGTGCTGTATTTAAATCCGTGCAGTATCAGAATAAGGTGGATGAACTCGTGTCGCAATAAGAGATTGGTCAGTATGACATTGTGGGCATCGCTGAGTTGTGGCTGAAAGAAGGCCTTAGTTGGGGAGCTTAACATCAAAGGATATACTTTGTATCGAAAGAACGGACAGGAAGGCATAGGTGGTGGTGTGGCTCTGTTGGTAAGAAAAGGAATTACATCTTTAGAAAGAGGTGACATAGGGTCAGAGAATGTGGAATCTTTGTAGGTGGAGTTAAGAAACTGCAAGGATTAAAAAAAAACATTATGAGAATCATATATAGGCCTCCAAATAATAGCCAAGACGTGGGGTTGAGGTTGCAAAGGGAGCTGGAAAAGGCATGTTATAAGGGTAATGACACAATTGTAATGGGGACTTCAATATGCAAGGGAATTGGGAAAATCAGATTGGTGTTGGGAATAATGACAGAGCAGAGATGGATGAAGTTTCTGGGAATAGTTCACAAGATGCAGGATAGATATGTCCCACAGAAGAGGTTCTCAAATGGCAAGGGGTAGGCAACCGTTGCTGACAAAGAAAGTTAAGGACTGCATAAAAGCTAAGGAAAGGGCATATAAGGTAGCAAAAGTGAGTGGGAAGTTGGGTGATTGGGAAGCTTTTAAAATCCAACAAAAGGCAACTAAAAAGCTATGAGGGGAAAAGATGAAATATGAAGGCAAACAAGCTAATAATATAAAGCAGGATATAAAAGTTTTTTTCAGTTATATAAGGAGTAAAAAGGAGGTGAGAGTTGATATTGGACCACTGGAAAATGATGCTGGTGAGGTAGTAATGGAGGGCAAAGATATGGCAGATGAACTTAATGAGTACTTTGCATCAGTCTTCACTGCGGAAGACACTAGCAGTGTGCTTGAGGTCCATGAGTGTCGAGCAGGAGTGAGTGCCATTGCTATTACAAGGGAAAAAGTACTAGGCAAACTGAAAGGTCTTAAGGTGGATAAGTCACCTGGACCAGATGGACTACATCCCAGAGTCCTGAGAGAGGTTCCTGAAGAGATAGCAGATGCATTGGTCATGATCTTTCAAGAATCACTTGATTCTGGCATGGTCCCAGAACACTGGAAAATTGCAAATGTCACTCCACTCTTGAAGACAGGAGGAAGGCAAAAGAAAAGAAATTATAGGCCAGTTAACCTAACCTCAGTGGTTGGGAAAGGGTTGGAGTCCATTACTAAGGGCAAGATTTTGAGGTACTTGGAGACTAATGATAAAATAAGTCAAAGTCAGCATGGTTTCTGTAAAGAGAAATCTTCCCTGACAAATCTGTTAAGAGTTCTTCAAGGAATTAACAAGCAGGGTGCACAAAGGAGAGGCAGTGGATGTCATTTACTTAGATTTTCAGAAGGCACTTTATACGGTACCATACGTGAGGCTGATTAACAAGATAAAGCCCTATGGCATTACAGGAAAGATACTGGCATTAACAGAGGAATGGCTGACTGATGAGAGACATTGAGTGGGAATAAAGAGAGCCTTTTCTGGCTGGCTGCCAGTGACCAGTGGTGTTCCTCAGGGGTCAGTATTGGGATCACTGTTTTTCATTGTTTGTCAATGATTTAGATAATGGAATTGATGGCTTTGTGGCAAAGTTTACCGAATACACAAAAATAGGTGGAGGGGTAGGTAGTGCTGAGGAAGCAATGTGATTGCAGCAGGATGTGGATAATTTGGAAGAATGGGCAAAAGGTGGCAGATGGATTACAGCTTTGGGAAATGTATGATATTGCGTTTTGGTAAAAGGAACAATAGTATGGACCATTATCTAAATAGGGAGAAAATTCAGTCATCAGAGGTGCAGAGGGACCTCGTGTAAGATTCTCAGAAATTTAATTTACAGGTTGTTCTCACTGGAATTTAGGAGAATGCGAGGGGATCTCATTGAAACCTACCCAACGTTGAAAGGACTCGACAAGGTGAGTATGGAGAGGATGTTTCCTATGTTGGGGGCATCCAGACCTGGAAGGCACAGCCTTAAAATTAAAGGGCGATGTTTTAGAACAGAGGTAAGGAGGAATTTTTTTGGCCAGAGTGGTGAATCTGTGGAATGCTCTGTGATGGAGGCCAAGTCCGTGAGTGCACTTAAAGTGGAAGTTGATAGTTTCCTGATCGGCCAGGGCATCAAAGGATATGTTGAGAAGACAGGCGTATGTGGTTGAGTGGGATCCAGCATCCACCATGATGAAATGGCCAAGTAGACTCGATGGGCTGAATGGCTAATTCTACTTCTATGGCTTCTGGTCTAACATTGCATTTTCCTTCCTCACCACAGACTCAACCTGCAAATTAACCTTTAGGAAATCCTGCACAAGGACTCCCAAGTCCCTTTACACCTCGTTTTTTTTGTTTTATATTCTAAACTTTCATTTCTTCTCCCAAAGTGATGACCATACTTCCTTGTATTCCATCGGCCATTGCTTTGCCCATTCTCCTAATCTGTCTAAGTCCTTCTGTAGCCTCTCTACTTCCTCAAAACTACCTGCCCCTTCACCTATCTTCATATCGTCTGCAAACTTTGCAAGAAAGACACCGATTCCATCATCCGAGGTATTGATGTATACAGAACCCTGTGGAACACCACTAGTTACCGGCAGCCAACCAGAAAGGCTCCCTTTATTCCACTTGTGCCTCCTGCTAATCAGACACTGCTTTATCCATAGTCATAGTCATAGTCATACTTATTGATCCCGGGGGAAATTGGTTTTCGTTACAGTTGCACCATAAATAATAAATAGTAATAGAACCATAAATAGTTAAATAGTAATATGTAAATTATGCCAGTAAATTATGAAATAAATCCAGGACCAGCCTATCGGCTCAGGGTGTCTGACCCTCCAAGGGAGGAGTAAAGTTTGATGGCCACAGGCAGGAATGACTTCCTATGACGCTCTGTGTTGCATCTTGGAGGAATGAGTCTCTGACTGAATGTACTCCTGTGCCCACCCAGTACATTATGTAGTGGATGGGAGACATTGACCAAGATGGCATGCAACTTAGACAGCATCCTCTTTTCAGACACCACCATCAGAGAGTCCAGTTCCATCCCCACAACATCACTAGCCTTTTGAATAAGTCTGTTGATTCTGTTGGTGTCAGCTACCCTCAGCCTGCTGCCCCAGCACACAACAGCAAACATGATAGCACTGGCCACCACAGACTCGCAGAACATCCTCAGCATCGTCCGGCAGATGTTAAAGGACCTCAGTCTCCTCAGGAAATAGAGACGGCTCTGACCCTTCTTGTAGACAGCCTCAGTGTTCTTTGACCAGTCCAGTTTATTGTCAATACGTATCCCCAGATATTTGTAATCCTCCACCATGTCCACACTGACCCGCTACAAGCCCATGGTATTACAGGAAAGATCCATGCTAGAATCTTTCCTGTAATACTATGAGCTTGTAGCTTGTTAAGCAGCCTCGCATGGCAGCTTGTCAAAGGCCTTCTGAAAATCCAAGTACACAACTTCAAGTGATTCTCCTTTGTCTATCCTGCTTGTTATTTCTTCAACGTATTCCAGCAGATTTTTCAGCCAAGATTTTCCCTTGAGGAAGCCATGCTGACTATGGCCTATTTTATCATGCGTCTCCAGGTACCCCGAAACCACACAACACACACACAATGCTGGAGGAACTCAGCAGGCCAGGTAGCATCCATGGAAAAGGGTACACTTGACCTTTTAGGCTGAGACCCTTCAGCAGGATGTAGAAAAAAAGGTGAGGGGTAGAGTTAAAAGGTGAGGGGAGAGGAGGGAGAAACACAAGGTGATCGTTGAAACTGGGAGGGGGAGGTGTGAGGTAAAGAACTGGCATATTGATTGGTGAAAGAGATACTGGGCTAGAGAAGGGGGGAGTCTGATAGGAGAGGATAGAAGGCTATGGAAGAAAGGAAAGTGGGGAAGGAGCACCAGAGGGAGGCGATGGGCAGGCAAGGAGATAAGGTGAGAGAGGGAAAAGGGGATGGGGGATGGTGAAGGGTGGGGGGTTTTGCCAGAAGTTCAAGAGATCGATGTTCTTGCCATCAGGTTGGATGCTACCCAGACAGTATATAAAGTGTTGTTCCTCCAACCGGAGTGCAGCCTGATTGCAACAGTAGAGGAGAACATGGATTAACATATGAGAATGGGAATGGGAAGTGGAATTAAAATGGGTGGCTAATGGGCGATCCCACTTCTTCTGGCGAATAGAGCGTAGGTGCCCAGCAAAGCCGTCTCCCAATCTACGACGGGTCTCACCAATATACAGGAGGCCACACTGGGAGCACCGGCCAGAGAATATAACCCCAACATCCTCATAGGTGAAGTGTTGCCTCACCTGGAAAGACTGTTTGGGGTCCTGAATGGTAGTGAGGGAGGAGGTGCCACATCCTTAACAATGGACTCCAACATCTTCCCAACCACTGAGGTCAGACTAACTGGCCTATAGTTTCCTTTCTGCTGCCTCGATCCCTTCTTGAAGAGTGGTGTGACATTTGCTATTTTCCAGTCTTCCAGAACCATTCCAGAATCTAGAGATTCTTAAGACCATAAGACAAAGGAGCAGAAGTCAGCCATTCGGCCCATCGAGTCTGCTCTGCCATTTTATCATGAGCTGATCCAATCTCCCATTTAGTCCCACTCCCCCACCTTTTCACCACAACCTTTGATGCCCTGGCTACTCAGATACCTATCAATCTCTGCCTTAAATACACCCAATGACTTGGCCTCCACTGCCGCCCGTGGCAACAAATTCCATAGATTCACCACCCTCTGACTAAAAAAAATTTCAGCACATCTCTGTTCTGAATGGGCGCCCTTCAATCCTTAATCATGCCCTCTCGTACTAAACTCCCCCATCATGGGAAACAACTTTGCCACATCCACTCTGTCCATGCCTTTCAACATTTGAAATGTTTCTATGAGGTCCCCCCTCATTCTTCTAAACTCCAAGGAATACAGACCAAGAGCGGACAAACATTCCTCATATGTTATCCCTCTCATTCTTGAAAGATCATTACTAATGCCTCCACAATCTCTTCAGCCACCTCTTTCAGAACTCTGGGGTGTTGACCATCTGATCCAGGTGACTTATTGAGCTTCAAACCTTCCAGTTTCCCAAGAACCTTCTCCCTAGTAATGGTAACCACAAATTTCTTGACCCCTGACACCTGGAACTTCCACCATACGGCTAGTGCCTTCCGCAGCGAAGACTGATGCAAAATACTTAGTCAGTTTGTCTGCCATTTCCTTGTCAAGGAAGGGTTAGACTTTGCAGTAGGTTAAAGGGACAGCACAATATTGTGGGCTGAAGGGTCTGTACTGTGTCAATGTTAATTTTCATTGAATGCAAATGAAGGATTCAGAAAGGATGGTGACTCTGCAGACCTGGGGCACCACAGTAGACTAGATATTACAGGTCGGGGCTTTGGAGTTCAATTCAGGAGTGCTCTGTAAGCGAGTTTGTATGTTCCTTCCTGTGTGTGTGTGTGTTTCCTCTGGGTACCTGGGTTTCTTCCCGCAGTAACTCGGTGAGTGTTAAATCAGCGGGTTGCTGGGCTTGAAGGGCTGGCTCCACAGTGTATCTCTAAATCAGCGTTTCCCAACCTGGGGTCCTAGTACCCCTTGGTTAACGGGGGGGAGGGTGGTCCATGGCATGAAAGATGTAGGGAACCTCTGCAATAAAAGGATTAACATGCATGGTTGAAATTAAAAATAGATTGTAGAATAATCACTGTATTGTGAATTACCTTATCAGCAAAATGTATAACAAGGAAAGCCATATTGGACATTCGGGGTTTCTGAAAGTACGGGCTGTTCGAATGGCGATCGTACAGTTTCTGGGCCCAGCTCTGGTCCGTGCCTTTCGGCATCTGAAAGGAGAAACCAAACCAAGTTAACTCAGAAACTGATCAGTGGCACAGAAAAGCAATCAATATTCGTAAAACAATATTTAATATAACATCGTTGATGTGCTTGTGTCACAGCAGAAATGAGATACCGATCCCCTCTTCTGTCTACTCCTGCCTCTGTAAAGCAGACAGTGTTGTCAAAGACCCCACCTAGCGTACGTCTTTAGACTGTGGGAAGAAACAAGACATTCTATTTTCTCTCCATCTCCCATAGAAAAGCCTGAAAGCATGTCCCATCGGGTTCAAGGGCAGCTTCCTATTTCACCCTGCTGTTGTAAGATTATTAAACAGTTCCCTAGTAGGATAAGATAGATTCTTGGCCTCACAATCTACCTTGCCCCTTTTGCTCACCTGCACTGCACTCCCTCTGTTGCTGTTACACTTTATTCTGCATTCTGTTATTGTTTTACCTTGTTCTACCTCGATGCACTGTGTAATAATCTGATCTGTGTGAACAGTGTGCAAGACAAGCTTTTCACTGGATCCCGTACGTGTGACACTAATAAACCAATTCTAAACAAAACAAGGTAAAATTGATGTAGTTATTTTATTTGGTGATACAGTGAGGAACAGGCTCTTCTGGCCCATGAGCCCCACCACCCAGCAACCTACCAATTACACTCTACCCTAGTCACAGTACAATTTACATTGACTAATTAAAGTTCAAAAGTTCAAAGCAGATTTTATTATCAAAGTACATATATGAGAACATCAGATAACAAGACAAAGTGTCCTTAAAGTGAGATCATTGGTCATGGGAACATTGCAAGTGAGTGCAGTTACCCCTTTGCTAAAGAGTCTGATGGTTGAGGGGTAGTAACTGTTCTTGAACTTGGTGGTGCAAGTCCTGAGGCACCTGTACCTCCTACCTGATGGCAGCAGCAAGTACAAAGCATGACCTGAGTGGTGGGGGTCCCAGGTGACGAATGCTGCTTTCCTATGATAGTGTTTCATGTAGATTTGCTCAGTGTTAGAGAGGGCTTTCCCCATGATGTGCTGGCTAAACCCACTAGGTTTTGCAGGATTTTCCATTCAGGGGCATTGGTGTTTCCATACCAGGCCATGATGCAGCCAGTCAATATACTCTCCACTACACATCTATAGTAGTTCGTTAAAGTTTTAGATGTCATTCCAAATCTCCGCAGACTCCTAAGGGAGTCGAGGCACTGCCGTGCTTTCTTCACAATTGCCCTTACTTGCTAGGCCCAGGACAGGTCCCCTGAAATGATAACACCTAGGAATTCAAAGTTTCTAACCCTCTCCACCTCTGATCGTCCGATGAGGACTGGCTCTGGACCTCTGGTTTCCTCTCCTGAAGACTACAATCAGTTCCCAGGTCTTGCTCATATTAAGTGAGAGGTTATTGTCATGACACCACTCAGCCAAATTTTCAAAATCTCCCTCCTGTATGCTGATTCGTCACCACTTTTGATTTGGCCCAAAAGAGTGGTGTCCCAGCAAACCTGAATATGGGATAGGAGCTGTTCCTAGTCACACAGTCAGAGGTTTAAAGTGAGTTGGGCAGGGGGTAAGCACACAGCCTTGTGGTGCACCTATGCTGATGGAGATTGTTTTGTTGCCAATCCGTACTGACTGGGGTCTACAAGTGAGGAAATCCAGGGTCCAACTGCACAAGGAGGTATTGAGGTCAAGGTTTTGGAGATCATTGAATAGTTTTGACAGGATTAAGTGCAGAGCTGTAATTGATAAAGAGCAGCTTTAAGCTACTAACTGGTACGTTTTTGGACTGGGGGAGAAAACTTGCACACCTGGTGGAAACACAGGCACACACAGGGAGGAACGTACAAACTTCCTCCCCATAACCCTTGATGCTCTTATTAATCAAGAGCCTATCAATCTCTGCTTTAAATAATTTGGCCTCCACAGCCGTCTGTGGCGAAGAGTTCTACAGGTTCCGCACACTGAGGCTAAAGAAATTCCTCCTCATCTCTGTTCTAAATGGACGTACCTCTATTCTGAGGTTGGGTCTTTTGGTCTTAGACTCTCCCAGCATAGGAGACATCCTCTCCACATCCACTCTGTCTAACCTTTTCTTCTAAACTCCAACAAGTTCTTTACTTTATACTTTATTGTCGCCAAACAATTGGTACTAGAACGCACAATCATCACAGCGATATTTGATTCTGCGCTTCACACTCCCTGGATTACAAATGAAACGTGGGTCAAACTCATTACCCTGCATTCTTCATCCAACAGGTCCAAGATGCCCAGCTTGGCCTCAATCAGGTCGATGCACGGCTGGTTGTCGGAAAAGTCGATGAGCGTCCAGGGTATTTGTTCCTTCATGTACTCCTCCTGCTCCAATTTGAAGACGTGCTGAAAAACATTGAAAATACACAACAAATTGTGATAATACCGGTACACATAAAATGTATCCCTTAACACTTACAGATCTGTTCATTCGTAGAACACCACAGCACAGAAATAAGCCCTTCAGCCCATCTATCCTGTGCCGAACTATTATTCAGCCTAGTCCCATTGACCCACACCTGGACCACAGCTCTCCTTAGCCCTCCCCATCCACCACTTCCACTGGCAGCTCATTCCACATTCGTACCACCCTCTGAGTGAAGAAGCTTCTACTCATGCTCCCCTTAAACATTTCACCTTTCACCCTTAACCTATGACCTCTAGTTCCAGTCTCATCTAACCTCAGTAGAAAAAACTTTTTTTTTAATTTAGTCCATAAGACTATAAAAACTTGAGACACTGGCTGAATTCTGCTCCATTCACCTCATCGAGTCTGTTGACAATTCCATCGTGGCCAATTCATTATCCCTCTCAACCCCGTTCTCCTGCCTTCTCCCCGTAACCTTTAACACTCTGACTAATCAAGACCTATCCATAGCCACTTTAAGTATACCCAGTGACTTGGCCTCCACAGCTGTCTGTGACAATGAATTCCACAGATTCACCACCCTCTGGCTAAAGAAATTCCTCCTCATCTCTGTTCTAAATGAACATCCCTCTATTCTGATGCTGTGCCCTCCGGTCCTAGACTCCTCCACTTTAGGAAACATCCTCTCCATGTCCACTCTATCAAGTCCTTTCAATATTACCCTATCTATACCCCTCATAGTTCTGTATACCTCTATCAAATCTCTCCTCTAAGGATTAATGGAGTTGTGATAAAAACGGACATCAGGTAACTGACTACGGAAGCTTTGTGACTGGTTACCAAATCTATCCATACTATCCTTTGGTCACATACTTACAGATACAGATTGCGACGTCTCACTGGTTTAGGCAGGGCATGGGTGGGGCTCACTCGACAGGGTATATAAGGAGGTGTCTCTTGGGGGACTGGGCACTTGACTAACTTGTGCCTGAGGAAGACGGTTGGGTTTACCATTGAAATGTTGCAATCAGTATCTGTGATACTGATGTTACTGATGTGACTGTTAGCGCCAAAGGTTAAGAAGGATAGACATAAGGTAAACCTGCCGAAATTAGAACTGAATAAAACTGTTTGTTAAAATATATAAGCATATACATGGAGACACATGAGCAGGTTCACACATACATGCACAAGTACACAATACAGTGTTCTCACCAGGTTAAATTGCTGCTGCAATTTCTCATTAGCGTAGTTGATGCAAAATTGTTCAAAACTGTTGATATCAAAAGTTTCAAACCTGAAGTGGACAGAAAATAGACATTATCTCTCTGAAAATAACTGTTTACTGTTGAACTAGTTTCACAAGAGCAACTCGAACAATGATCCAACACTTGCTGGAACAGCTAACCTCCAGTTGTCAGTCTGTACCATTCTTGCACCCCTCAGTGCATCTATTCCTTCCCAGAACTTTCCAGAAGTTTTTGCTAGCAACAACATTTTATCAATTGATTATCAGCTGTGATAGTGTTGTGCTAATCACTATGCTACCGTGGTACCATGTATTGTCATGTTTGCTCTACGTCCCATTGTGAAGCACGTTGAACTACATCGTCTGTACAGAACATGCTCTGTTGGTGTAGGTGTAGTGATCTACAGGTGTAGTGGACAGAGAGGAAGGCTACTATGGATTGCGGTAGGATCTGGACCAATGGAAAAATGGGCTGAAAAATGCCAGATGGAATTTAATGCAGACGAGTGTGAGCTTTTGCACTTTGGTAGGACCAGCCAAAGTAGGTCTTACACAGTGAATGGCAGGGCACTGAGGAGCCTGCTAGAACAAAGGGATCTGGGAATACAGGCCCATAATTCCTTAAAAGTGATGCCACAGGTAGATAGAGTCGTAAAGAAGGCTTTTAGCACATTGGCCTTCATAAACCCACGTATTGAGTACGGGAGTTGGGACGTTATGTTGAAATTGTATAAGATCCTGGTGAGGCCTAAATTGTAATATTGTGTGAAGTTTTAGCCACCTACCTACAGGAAAGATGCAAATAAGATTGAAAGAGTCCAGAGAAGATTTGCAAGGACATTGGCAGGACCTAGAACCCGAGTTATAGGGAAAGGCAGAACAGTTTAGGACTTCTTTCCCCAGAACGTAGCAGACTGAGGGGAGATTTGGTTGAGGTATACAAAATTATGAGGAATTTCGATAGAGTAAGTGCAAGCAGACCTTCACCACAGGGGTTGGGTGGGGCTACAACTGGAGGTTATGGGTTAAGGGTGAAAGGTGAAAAACTAAGGGGAACCTGAGGGGAAACTTCTTCAATCAGAGGGTGGTGACAATGTGGAACGAGCTGCCAGCAGAAGTCATGCATGTGAGGTCGATTTCAATGTTTAAGAGTTTTGGATAGATACATAGATGGGAGGGATGTGGAGGGCAATGGTCCGGTAGAGGTCAATGGTTCAAGGTGGATTAATAGTTCGGCATGGACCAGATGGGCCGAAGGACCTGTTTCTGTGCTGGAGTGCTCTATGACCTTATAAATAATTTATTATTATTATTATTAATTTTGAATACACCTTTCACGTTCTCCATCAGTCCTCTTAGCCTACTTTGTCACTCTTCGTAGCTGAAATGCTTTCTGCAGCGATAAGCACTTACGAGCAATTAATTCACAGAGTAAGCAGTTCATAACAGATGATGGCCTTTTCTCCCCTTATTGTGACACAAATCCCTCATGAACTTACACCCAATCATAATCCACAAAACAACTTCAACAGAAGAAATTCTGTAGATACTAGAAATCCAGAGTAACATAGACAAAATGCTGGAGGAACTCAGCGGGTCAGGCAACACCTACAGAGAGGAATAAACAGACAACGTTTTGGGCTATAGCCATTCATCAGGACTGGAAAAGAAGGGGGAAGAAGCCAGAATAAATGGGTAGGAAGGAGCTGGGAAGAGAAGAAGCAAGCAGGTGATAGGCTGGTGGGGAGGCAGGAGGTGGGGAGGAGTGTGAACAGAATACTGTGAGAAGCTGGGAGGCAATAGGTGGAAAAGGCAAAGGGCTGAAGAAGGGATCTGATAGGAGAGGAGAGTAGACCATGGAATAAAGGGAGGGAGGGAGGAAATCAGGAGGAGGAAGGTGCAGGTAATGGGGAGGTTCTGAGGGTGAGGGAATGGAAAGAGAAGGGGTAATGGTGCCAAAGGGACATGGCAAAACACAGGGAAGATTTATTTCCTCTCAGATAGGTAACATATGAAGACACGCCCTAGGGTGCCATGGTAGCATATTGGTTAGCACTTCTCTTCCAGCTTGGCACATTCCAGAGTTCAGAGTTCAATTCCTGCGCCAAACGTAAGGAGCCTGCATGTTCTCTCCGTGAACCGTGTGGGTTTCCTCTGAGTGCTCTGGTTTCCTCCCGCAGTCCAAAGACAACCCGGTTGGTAGGTTAATGGGTCAATGTAAATTGTCCCGTGACGAGACCGGTGGATTGCTGAGCAGTGTGGGCTCATTGGTCTGGAACGGCCTGTTTGGCACTGTATCTCTAAATAAATAAATACTGCAAATAAATTAAATCATCCCCCCAAAATAATCATCTCATCCATTTCATCAGATCAATCCATAAAGCCTACCTCTGCACCGTCTCTAAAGCTTCTGCATCCTTTCTATAGAGGCGACCTGAACTGATCACAATACCCACGTGTGGTCTAACCAGAGTTTTATAGAGTTGAACATCACTTCACAGCTCCTAAACTCAATCCCCTGAATTGTTGCCAGTAGAAACCGCAGTATGGCTTACAGAGACCAAGAACTGTGGATTTATAGCTGGTCCATTAAAAAAAGGCATCTTGGAGCTACAAGAACATGGGGGCAGCTGGCCAGATTTACGCTGGGTTAGAGAAGGTCAGCAAAATCCTCAGCCAGCTGGCGGGAGTATTCAAGGACATTTTCAACCTCTCATAGCTATGGGCAGAAGTTTCCACTTGCTTCAAAAAGGCAACAATTATAACAGTGCCTACGAAGAAGAATGTGAGCTGCCTTAATGACTATCACCTGGGAGCACTCACATCTACAGTGATGAAATGCTTTGAGAGGTTGGTGATGACTAGACTGAATTCCTGCCTCAGCAAGGACCTGGACCCACTGCAGTTTGTCTAAACCACAATAGGTCAATAGCAGACACAATCTCAATGGCTCTCCACACGGCTTTAGACCACCTGGACAATACAAACACCTATGTTAGGATGCTGTTCATCGACTATAGCTCAGCATTTAACACCATCATTCCCACAATCCTGATTGAGAAGTTAGAGAACCTAGGCCTCTGTACCTCCCTCTGCAATTGGATCTTCGACTTCCTAACCAGAAGACAACAATCTGCGCGGATTGGTGATGACATATCCTCCTCACTGACGATCAACACTGGCGCACCTCAGGGGGGTGTGCTTAGCCCACTGCTCTACTCTCTATATACACATGACGATGTGGCTAGGCATAGATCAAATAGCATCTATAAATTTGCTGATGTTACAGTTATTGTTGGTAGAATCTCAGATGTTGATGAGAGGGCGTACAAGAGCGAGATATACCAACTAGTGGAATGGTGTCACAGCTACAACCTGGCACTCAACATCAGCAAGACAAAAGAGCTGATTGTGGACTTCAGGAAGGGTAAGATGAAGGAACATGTACGAATCCTCATAGAGGGATCAGAAGTGGAGAGAGTGAGTAGTTTCGAGTTCCAGGGTGTCAAGATCTCTGAGGACCTTTCCTGGTCCCAACATACTGATGCAGCTATACAGAAAGCAAGACAGCAGCTGGACTTCATTAGAAGTTTGAAGAGATTTGGTAGGTCAACAAATACACTCAAAAACTTCTACAGATGTACTGTGGAGAGCATTCTGATAGGCTGCATCTTTGTCTGGTAGGGGGGATGGGAGTGGGGGTGGGGGGCTACTGCACAGGACCAAAAGAAGCTGCAGAGGGTTGTAAATGTAGTCAGCTCCATCTTGGGTACTAGCCTACAAATTAACCAGGACATCTTCAGGGAGCGGTGTCTCTGAAAGGCAGCGTCCATTATTAAGGGCCTCCAGCACCCAGGGCATGCCCTTTTCTCACTGTTACCATCAGGTAGGAGGTACAGAAGCCTGAAGGCACACACTCAGTGATTCAGGAACAGCTTCTTCCCCTCTGCCATCCGATTCCTAAATGGACAATGAACCCGTGAACACTACCTCAATTTTTTCAATATATATTATTTCTGTTTTTTGCATGATCTTAATATATTCAATATATGTATACGGTAATTTATTATTTTAATTATTATTTTTTCTTCTTCTATATTGTGTATTGCATTGAACTGCTGCTGCTAAGTTAACAAATTTCACAACATATGCCGGTGATAATAAACCTGATTCTGATTCAATGTCGGCCACCCATTTAAATTCTACTTCCCATTCCCTTTCTAACGTATTTATCCATGGTCTCCTCTCCTGCACAATGAGGCCATTCCCAGCTTGGAGGAGCAACTCCTCATATTCTGCCTCAGCAGTCTCCAATCTGACAGCATGACTATTGATTTCTCCAACATCTGGCAATTTCTCCCCTTCCTGGCTTCCCTCTTACCTCTTCTCTTCTCACTTGCCCATCTCCTCCCTCTGGTGCCCCTCTTTCTTCCATGATCCACTCTCCTCTCCTATCGGACGCCCTCTTCTTCAGCCCTTTACCTCTTCATCTATCTGCCTCCCAGCAGCTTCTTACTTCATCCCCTCAGTCCCACTCATCCACACTCCCCCCTCACCTAGTCTTACCTATCACCTACCAGCTCGTCATCCTTCCCATCACCCCACCTTAATCTGGTCTCTGGCCCCTTCCTTTCCAGCCCTGGAGGGTCTTGGCTTAAGATGTCAACTGTTTATTCCCCTCCATAGATGCTCTCCGACCTGCTGTGTTCCTCCAGCATTTTGTGAGTGTTACTCTGGAATTCTGGCATCTGCAGAATCTCTTATGTTTTTAATTTGGCAATGGTTTTTTTTTCAGTGCCCCGATGAACCATAAATATGCACTTGTCAGGCAGCATCACCATCAGCAGGCTTGGGTGCAATCTCCGAACAGCACTCCCACCGTCTAAAATAACAGCCTCTGGAGAGTTCCCAGGGACAGCACAAAAGATAATTGGATCGCGGAAAATGTCTCAGGCAGTCCTTTCAACTTGGGTTTGAGTCTGACCTTGTACAAAGTTGGTTTTTAATAATCACAATTTAGCTTCTAACGGGTTGACGTCTGCAGGACAAGAATAGCACTGGAGGGGCCATTGTGGGAACCGAAAAAGACATAACACAGCACTTCTCTCCTCCACAGCTCAACGTGTGCACACGCAGAGGGACTGACTTCCAACCTCACCACCGGACTGCATAAACATATGGACCCAAAGCACAGTATTGTCCATTCCCGGCTGGAATTCCTGAACCATGATACGTACAGTATCCACACAAAAATAACAGTCTTGATGAAGGGCCTTAGCCTAAAACATCAGCTGTTCATTTCTCTCAAGGGACACGGGAGTTCTACTGCAAGAGCGAGGAACGACCCGAAGCTGGGCCAGATTGAAAAGGTCAGGGTGTCAGGGGTCAGAGGTGAGGGACAGGCTGGTTCAGCTCACTGCCCTGTGTGGTTTGCTGGTCTCTGCACTGAACTGAGGCTGTGGCCTGCAACGAACAGGCTCCTGGATCGGCTGTAGTCATGACTGGCTTCATGCCTGTGGCCTCACTTCCGTGGACTTCAGTTCTGAATGTTAATTGCTTACATTTACTGTTTGCATAATTTGATTTTTTTTCCTCTCTGCACATTGGGTGTTTGATGGCTTTTGTTAACGGGTTTCTTTGTTTTGTGGCTGTCTGAAAGGAGACAAATCTCAAGGTCACAAGTATACATACTTCGATAAGAAATGTAGTTTGAACTTTTTGAACCTTGGAGTGCCTAAGGATTAATTTGTTTAATTCTGCTGTTATGTTTTATGCTTTTGATAGGTGCTGCCTGATGTGCTGAGTTCCTCCAGCATTTTGTGTGTCCAAAAGTGACATTGACTCAACTGTTAAATGACTTGAATGAAGTCTGTATGGATGGAAGGGTAAGACAGTGGGTAGTTCCAGCAACCTGGTTTCAGTTCCGCCACTGTGCATCAGGAGCTTATGTGTTCTTCCTGGGACCGCGTGGGTTTCCTCCAGATAAAATGAATCTCATTAGTATATGGTGACATATATGTACTTTGTTAATACTGTAAGTATGCTTCGAACTTTGAACAGGTTAGCAGGTCAATTAAGAGAGGACTGTGTCACTAAAACCAAAAGCCACAGCCACTGCACCAGAATACATGGATCCCGATCGGCCACTACAGCCACCTGAGGACCCAACAAAAGACAACCCCCTTAGGAGAACATCATACCCTAAACATCTCTGAGGATCTATCCTGGGCCCAATGTACTAATGCCATTGGAAAGAAGGCACGACAGTGCTATATTTCATTCGGAGAATCAGGAGACTTGGTATGTCAACAATGACTCTTGCAAATTTCTAGAGACATATTGTGGAGAGTATTCTAACTGGCTGCATTTCCATCTGGTATGAAGAGGCCATTGCACATGATCAGAAAAAGCTGCAGAAAGCTGTAAACAGCCAGCTCCATCATGGGCACTAGCCTCCCCAGCATCTAGAGCACCTTCAAAAGGCGATGTATCCATCAATGAGGACCCCATCACCCAGGGTGTGCCCTCTTCTCATCGCTACTATCAGAGAGGAGGTACAGGAGCCTGAAGACACACACTCAACATTTCAGGAACAGCTTCTTCCCCTCTGCCATCAGATTTCTGAACAGACAACGAACCCATTCACTATTTGTTTCTTTTTTTGTTCTCTTTTTACATTACTTACTCTGTACTTATTGTAATGTATAGCTTTTTATTTGAGCTCCAAATTCCAGCATCTACAGTCTCTTCCATCTCCTTTAGTTGGACTACATTTGGCATTCTTTGATCATGCTTGCTTGGGCCCTGAGATCCTGTGGAGCAGAGGCCACTGATGAACACCTCTCTCCATTGTCGATGGTGTGGTTGGAGTTCATCAATGCTTCTGCAATCCATTGTATCCACTGCACAGGGGGTTGACCTAGACAGCTTCACCAGAGCCCTGTTAGACGATCTTACCCGTTTCTACCTCTCCTGACGGGGACATAACTTTTCTTTCCTTTTTTTGGTTTCATGGCGCAAGACAGCATAACAACAAACTTCAGGACATAGGCCAGTGACAGTAAACCCGATACTGATTCTGATACCTGACTCGCGTGATCGCAGTAACACTTGTCACTAAACCGCACTCCTTATCAACCCCAGTTCCCAGTTTGGCGGGATGCAATGCCGTGTAAACCTTGCTCTGTTGCGTACCCGTAAATATCCAGGACGCCAATGAACGAGTGCTGTTTGCTGGTTGTATGAAGTGCCTTGTTGATTTGTTCCACGATCCAGTTGAAGAGCTGGGCGTAGATGTGCTTGGCCAATGCATTCCTGGCATTGAGGGCATGCTGCCTGGCCATGGACTTCACATACGTCTCTGACGTGGTGACGAGCTTGCGATGACAGAGCCAGTGTTCCATCTGGTCGTGTTCAACCCCCAGCAGATCACAGAAGTAGCTTAGGTGCTTATCCTTCTTCTGAAAGTACAGAGATTAATTGTTAACAAGCTAGAGTGCTGTTCATCTTTTGATAGCTAACAAGCTGTTAATACTTGATATGTTAATAATCGATTGTTAATAATTGATATTTAATATGTCAAGATTTGATATGCTAGATATAATGAGAGATTTTCTGATAGTTATGATGGCACATTTACAGTAATTTTTAAAAAGAAACATGAGAAACTCTGCAGATGCTGCAAATCCAAGCAACACACAAGCCAGAGGAACTGAGCAGGTCAGGCAGCATTTATGGAAAAAGTACAGAAACAGAGACGGAGTTTTGGGGGTTAATGTGCCTGATCCGTTTTGTTTGTTTTTAGTGTGGGAGGAGGGATTTGGGGTAGATGTGCTTGTTCCATTTTTGTTTCTTTTTTTCATGCGGGAGGAGGGATTTGGAAGTCAATATGCTGATCTGTTTTGTTCTTTTGTTTTGTGGGGAGGTGGGATTTGGGGGTCGATGATCGTGCTGTCTTTCTTTTCTTCCTTGGTTTCATGGTTACCTAGAGAATGGAAGAACTTCAGAGTTGTATGCTTTGGTAATAAAATGAACTTTGAACATTTTGAAAGAAAATGAGAATAATTTTTATAAACCTTTCTTGTATGTTTTCTTGCACCTCTTTATCAGCTGAGTATGATCAAAGCCTCTCAAAGTCCAACACTATGTCCCCGTCGTGAGAGGAAGAAACAGGCAAGGTTGGCCAACAGGGCTCTGGTGAAGCTGTATAGGCTAATCCCCTGTACAGTGGACACAATAGATTATAGAAACATTGGTGAACTCCAACCATACCATTGACTTCAGAGGACAATGGAGACAGATGCTCATCAATGGCCTGTGCTCCACTTAGGATCTCAGGGCCCAAGCAAGCACGATGATCAAAGAATGCCAAATGTAGTCCAACTAAAGGAGATGTAAGAGATTGTAGTTGCTGGAATTTGGAGCTAAAGAAACAATTGTGGAACAATCGTCTAGAGGAAGTGGTTTAGAAGTTAAAATATGACAACATTTAACAGAGATGATTATCTTTTAAATGTTAATAAAAATGTCTCACACCTCCAACACACACCAAAGTAAGAGATTTGAAAGTGGGGGGGGAGGGGGAGATCCAAAATTTGAAAGTGGGAGGGGGAGGGGGATCTCCCCCTCCCACTTTCAAATCTCTTACTAGCTCTCCCTTCAGTTAGTCCTGACGAAGGGTCTTGGCTTGAAATATCGACTGTACCTTCTCCTAGAGATACTGCCTGGCCTGCTGCGTTCACCAGCAACCTTGATGTGTGTTGCTTGAATTTCCAGCATCTGCAGAATTCCTCGTGTTTGTGTCTCACACCTGTCTGCATTAACAAAAAACTATTGAACGAGGACTAGCATGCAGTTTTACATTCTAGAAAGACAAACCAGGGCAGCAGAGATATCTTGGGATCCAAGTTCACAGCTCCCTTGAAAGTGGCTACACAGGTGGTTAAGAAGGTTTATGCGGTTTGATTTTATGAGTAGAGGCTTTGAGTTCAAAAGTCAGGAGATTACGTTGCAACTTTATAAGACTCTGGTTTGGCCACATCCGGAGTATCGCACACTGTTCTGGTCATCCCACTAGAGTAAGGGTGTTGAGGCTTTGGAGGGGGTGCAGAGAAGGTTTATCAGGATGCTGCCTGGTTTAGAGCATATCATGAGAGGCTAGATGGGCTGTTTGTTCTGGAGTGCCAGAGGCTGAGGGGAGATCTGTTTGAGATTCATGAGATTGAGAGGCATAGACAGAGTGGACAGAGAGCATCTGTTTCCCAGGGTTGCAATGTCTAATACCAGAGGGAATGCATTAAAGGTAAGGGGGGATAGGTTCAAGGTGGATGAGTTTTTTTTACTCAGAGGGTGGTGGATGCCTGGAATGCACTGCCTGGTCTGGTGGTAGAGGCAAATACATTAGAGGCTTTTAAGAGATGTGTGGATAGGCGCATGGATCTGAGGAAGATGGAGGGATATGGTCATGGTGTAGGTAGGAGGGATTAGCATTTGGGCACTTTAGATTTGTTTTCCAGCTGGATCAGCACAACACTGTGGGCCAAAGGGCCTGTTCTTGCGCTGTACTGTTCTATGTTCTAGGACTTACACAATGATCAGTAGGGCACTGAAGTGTGCAGTAGAACAAAGAAATCTGGGGAGAGAGATCCATAATTCCTTGAAAGTGGCATCACAGATAGATAGGGTTTTAAAGGGTTGAGTCTCTTCATCAGCTGTGCTCTGACCTAGTTTAACTTCATATTTGTATGAATTGAATTCCATTTTCTAATTCGTTGCACATTTTTCCAGTTGGCCTGGATCCTGTTGTAACCTTAGACACCTCTAGGAGCCATGTATCTATTTTCTGTCTGCATTGTATTTTGTGTTGCGAGTTTATTATGGGTAGCTAGTCACGTGGGTTGGGACGTGGTTGAAGTGAAGAGTTTAGTTACATATTCATGCTTTGTCATTACTTCAGTTTAGTTTGGGTAAAGCCAGGGAGTGGGCCGGGGGGGGGGGGGGTGATATCACTTTATGATTTACTTAAAGACATTAAATACTCTTAAATATGTTTAAGAACGCTTCACTGCATTTAAATACATTAAGACTATTTTGTTAGTTTTAGTTTCATTAGTTTTTATCGTTTCAAGATCGTTTGTTTTGTTAGTTTGAACTACTTCCTTCGAGTTTACAACTTTGTGATTGGTGGAGCGCGTCAAACAGAGTCAACACCCACCCCTCTGTGCTCAGTCTCTGAGTGGGTTTGGTTTCTTTTCAAGTAACTGCTACAGACACCCCTCGCTCTCCACTATACCACTAGCTGGTCTAGAATTCATTACGCAGAGACTGGTTTAAATAGCGCTCAGTCCCCAGTACATTACCGAGGCAAAATTTAAGTGTCCATAGGACAGTCACTGAGCAAAGGTTGGGCTCACCAACAACCATGAGACGGCCTACCGACACGAGGTGGAAGAGCACGAGGCTCGGTGCTGGGAAAATAACCTCTTCCTTAATGTCAACCAGACAAAGGAGATGGTTATTGACTTCAGACAACTCACACCACTCACACCTCTTTACGTTGGTAGCACGGCAGTGGAAACCACGAGCAGTTTCAAACTCCTGGGGAGTGTTCATCACACACAACCTCTCATACTTGCAGGATGCATCCTGCACAATCAGAAACGCTCACTAGTGCCTCTACTTTCTGCAGAGGCTGAACTGTGCACATCTGTCTCACCTACAGGTGTACAGCTGAGAGCATCCTAACATGCTGCATCATTGCTTGGTATGGAAATTACTCCACGGCAGAGAGAAAGGCTCTGCAATGGGTAGTCAAAAATACCCAACACATCACTGGCACCAGACTACCCATCACCAAGGACATATAGACAGAAAGATGCCAGAGAAGGATCCCACCCACCCTGCTCATGGACTGCTTGTCCCACTCCATCAGGGAGGAGGCTATGTAGCATCCACACCAGGACAACCAGACTCAAAAGTAGTTGCTTTCCCCAAGCAGTAAGGCTGTTTGGCACCTCCACCCACTAACCCACCCCTCCACACCCCCAACCACCACTACCTTATCATTTTCTGTCAGAGTCACCTTATGTACAGACACTCCTGCGCCTAGCGTCACATTGTTCACTCAATCTTTATGTACCGTGAGTGTATGACATGAGTGATCGTGGTCTTTCCGTCACCATGATTGCTCTTGGCAAATTTTTTCCACAGAAGTGGTTTGCCATTGCCTTCTTCTGGGCAGTGTCTTTCCGGGACAAGTGACCCCAGTCATTATCAATAATCTTCAGAGATTGTCAGCCTGGTGTCAGTGGTCGCATAACCAGGACATGTGATATACACCGGCTGCTCGTACGACCATCCACCGTGGGCTCTCATGGCTTCATGTGACCCTGATCGGGGGCTAGGCAGGTGCTACACCTTGCCCAAGGGTGACCTGCAGGCTAACAGAGGACAGGAGCATCTTACACCTCCTTTGGTAGGGACATACCTCCAGCCTGACACCCCTTTATGTATGTACATAAGCTAATCTTACGTATTTTTATATATTGTGTTATGCTTATTGTGTG
This sequence comes from Mobula hypostoma, assembly GCF_963921235.1. Lineage (NCBI taxonomy): Eukaryota > Metazoa > Chordata > Chondrichthyes > Myliobatiformes > Myliobatidae > Mobula > Mobula hypostoma. Next base: position 6,941,019 of record NC_086099.1, read on the forward strand.
AGTTTTTTTTGTGCTATATCAGATCCGGAGTAGCCATTAATTTGTTCTCCTTTACACTTGTGTACTGGGAGTGACAGTAAACTATCTTGAATCTCGAAACCTGCAGGGTACAGGATGTAACTACTTTATAGCAGTGACTTACAGCAACACCACACGAGTCCATATCTCTCTCTGAAACAATCTCTACGTTTCCCAGATGGAGAATGGAAGCGATCACTCTATAAACGTTCATCTGGTGTGCATCCTTCACACCTGAAGGGCAGAAACATATCATTAACACCATCACCGGTAAATGCGGAAATACAAACCTTCACATTGATAAATTCATAACTCCAAAAGCAAACTGCTCAGTATACCTCATCTGAGATATTGACACCCTGAATAATCAAGTACCTATCAATCTCTGCTTTAAATATACCCAATAACTAGTTCTCCACAGCTATCTGCCGCAACGGACTCCACAGTTTCACCACTCTCTGGATAAAGAAATTTCTTCTCGTCTCTGTCTCAACATAGAGATCAAATGTTAGGACCCAACATTTGAATCTCCGAAGGGTAGGCCCCAAAATTCCCGGCTTTGCCTGCTGCTGGCAACCGAGGCTGAGGTCGAAACGTTCGAATAGAGATGGTGCTCGGTACTCGGTGTCGGAGAGCTGATCAGAGCTTGAAGTTTTCGGACGACTCAGAGTCAGACTGTGGTCAGCATGGCAGGGAGAGTTTTCTTCCTTCTCCTGTCTGTGTGAGATGTGGGACTTTCGAGAAACTTTGAACTTTTTTACCGTGCAATGGACTGTTCTTCATCAAGTTATGGTATTGTTGCACTGTTGTAACTATATAATGTTATAATTATGTGGTTTTGTTAGTTTTTCAGTCTTGCTCTGTCCTGTGTCTTTGTGATATCACACCGGAGGAATATTGTATCATTCCTTAATGCATGCATTACTAAATGACAATAAAAGAGGACTGCGTCTCCTCATAATCTAACCCTTCAGTCTAACTGATGTTGTCAATGTTATTTATTTATTATATGCACATTGTCAGTCTTTGTGCGTGGTTTTTCATTGATTTTATTATATTTCTCTGTTCCACTGTGAATGCCTGCTAGAAAATGAATCACAGGGTTGTATATGGTGACATATATGTACTTTGATAATAAATTTACTTTGAACTAAATCACCATCAGTTGAAATTTGAAATGAGGCTTTTGGGAAGAGTATAGAATTGAACCCCTGGCCTTACCAAGTAGAGCAAAGGCATCCCAAGTTTTCTCAAAGTCTTCAGCATCGTTAACTCCGTCTATTAGCGTGCTACCACCCTGGGTGGTGTAGAAGTAGTCTTCTGCACTGCCTGCAAGATAGCAAAGCTCTGGTTATTCATAAACACAGATGCGCAGATGGTCAGGTCTGTGTTCTGCTCCACCCCGAAGATAATATTACTGAGGCACCAATATTATTGTTCATCAGCAGAACAGCTTACTGCTAGAAAAGACAAATTGGTTTTAATCTACACACTTAAAGCTAAGTCTAAAGGGATTGTCATTCCCCCCGTCCCCCAGTTTACAGCAATTCTAAGTTACTGTGAAGATTCAGTCAGGTTTGGTTTCATGTTTCAATCATATTCACACCAGGTTAGTTTTAGAACATACAATAGTACAGCACAGTACAGGCCCTTCGGCCCACAACGTTGTGCCGACCCTCAAACCCTGCCTCCCATATAACCCCCCACCTTAAATTCCTCCATATACCTGTCTAGTAGTCTCTTAAACTTCACTGGTGTATCAAAATAGTCCATCCACACTGACAGCTTCATTGCAATTAAAATTATGTATTTCGTATCACTTAGATATTCCTTCCTTGGTAATTTCTGATTATTTATCACCAGGACTGAAAATTTAACTGGAGTCAATGTCATACGGCACTACAGCACAGTAAGAAACCTTTCAGCCCATCTAGTCTGCCTAGTCCCATTGACCTGCAGGCGGACCATACCCCTCCCATCCATATACAGTACTTATCCAAACTTCTCGGAAATATCGCAATCAAACCTGAAGCTCTCTCTTCCACTGGCAGCTCCTTTCACCCTCAAACCACAAACTGAGTTGCCCCCTCATAATCCCCTCAAATATTTTACCATTCACCCTTAACCCATGACCTCTGGTTCTAGTCTCACTCAAACTCAGTGGGAAAAAGCCTGCTTGTGTTTACCCAAAGTAGGAACGACAGCGGCTAAATTTCATTAAGGCGGCATCAATCACCCATCACCTGGGCCTAACGAACTAATGGCTTTGCAAGGAAGGCATGACAGTGGCTATATTTCACTAGGAGTTTCAGGAGACTTTGGGGTGTCAGCGATGGCTCTCGTAAATTTCTACAAACGTACCATGGAGAGTATTCTCACTGGTTGTATCACTGTCTGGTATGGAGGGGCCACAGCACAGGATTGAAAGAAGCTGCAGAAGGTTGTGAACTCATTCGGCTCCATCATGGGCATGAACTTTCGGAGCACCCAGGATATCTTCAAGGAGTGATGCCTCAAAAAGGCGGCATCCATCATTAAGGACCTCCATCACCCAGAACATGCCCTCTGCCCATTGTTACCGTCAGGGAGGGGTTTACAGGAGCCTGAAGGCACACACTCAGCGATTCAGGAACAGCTTCTTCCCCATCGTCAGATTTCTAAATGGACATTGAACCCACGAACACCACCTCACTACATTTTTGCAATATATATTTACTGTAATTGACAGCTTTTTATTATCTACTGCAATGTCCTGCGGCTGCAAAACAACCCATTTCAGGACATATGCCGTTGACATTAAACCTGATTCTGATTCTATGCCTCCCATATATTTTATAAACCGCTCATTCTCCAAATAGAATATTAAGAGTTTGAGTTTAAACTCCAAAATAAAAAACATTGTCAGAGCTGTCAGCAAATCAATCTGTATTAACATGATATCTTGTTCTCATTATCCTCTTAAAACTCATTGCCAAGCCATCGTTAATAAGCAGCTGTAATTATCTTCTATATGACAATCTGAGCGTTAATTGCTAACATTAGCTTCTTGGACCATGGTTAAACGGCTATTTCTACACAGATCACATACAAAGAAACGCACTTTAGAATCCACCAAATTGTCATCTCAATCAGCAGAACAATTCCAGAGCACCTGGGAAATTGATGAATGAGTCACCTTGAGAGTGTCCGTGACAAGGCAATATGTCACACTCCCTTTCATTCCCATAACACTCCAAAACAATGTAATGTAATGCCGAGACTCTCTAAGGCGTCGGTCAAACGCACTTGGGAGTACTGTCAGCAGCTTTGGGCCCTTTATCTAAGGAAAGATGTGCTGGCGTTTGAAAGGGTCCGGAGGAGGTTCACAACAATGATTCCAGGAATGAAAAGTTTAACATATGAGGAGAGTTTGATGGCCCTGGGCCTGAACTCACTGAAGTTTAGAAGAATGAGGAGAGGATCTTATTGAAATTTATTTAATATTGAAAGGCCTGGACACAGTGGATGTGGAGGGGATGTTTCCGACAGTGGGATGTTTCCAACAGTGGGATGTTCAGGACCAGAGGGCTCAGTCTCAGAATAGAGGGACATCCCCTTAGAACAGAGACGAGGAGAAACTTCTTTAGCCAGAGCGTGGTGAATCGATGGAACTCATTGCCACAGCTGGCTGTGAAGGCCAAGTCATGACTTTTGCACAGTACTGTACTTGTCAACAAGGAGCAGAAAACAACTTTGCAAATTAGGCAGGGGCATAGGATGTTGGGAAAGGCAAGGGTGGAGCACTGTGAGAGGGATGTGGGACAGGCGGCAGAGGAGGAGTCCCAGGGGTGGCGGGTGCATACATACACATCCAGCCCTGAGACACCAGGCAATATCACTTTATTCCAACTACTACGTCGACTCAGGCCGAGTGGGCCAGCGTTGGGCACGATGGCGGACTCTCCACTTCTCCCCCTCCCTCATCAGTGTGTTCAGTTCATCTACATTAGCCGCACTGCTGTCTTCTAGGAGCGTGTTAACCATAGTCTTGGGAGGGTGCCCAGGGTTCATCCTCCCGTGCTTGGGCTCCCATATGATGACTAGGCTGGCAGGTAGCTCGGGGTGGCGTAGACAATGTCCCGCTAGTTGCAGTCCTCTTGCCTCGATTTTAGTGGAGAGCATCGGTAGGTTGTTATAGAGCTCGACGTTCATCATGTGCTGTTGCCAACTCACATCAAGAGCCATCCGGAGCATTCGTGTATAGCAACCATCTAGAGACTTTCGCATCATCTTGGTGAGTGTCCACGTCGCATCTGTACGTGACAATGGACTCTGACTGCTATGAAAATGCTCTTTTTAAGCCCTCTGGTCAGGTTCGACTTCCAGATTTCCTTCATGTCGTTCATAGCCCTCCACACCAGCGCATTCCATATCTTTATGTCCTTCTCCGAACTCATCATTCTTGACCCGAGGTACTTGTAGTCAAAGACTTTCTTAATTTATTCCAAACAACTGATTTATTGATCATCACAGAACGTCTCCCTGGTGCTTACTGCTCCTTCTCCTCTCCCTTCCCCTTTTCCCAACCATGATTCCCCCCCTCCCTGTCCCTCTTCCCACTCTCTGTCCACAATAGAGACCCACAACGGAATCCAGTTTATGCTATATGTCATGATTTTTTTTGGCAGCAGAACAGTGCAATACATAAAATTACTGCAGTACTGTGTAAAAGTCTTCAGTACCCTAGCTATAAATATGTCCCTAAGACTTTTGCACAGTATTGTATGTCAGTGATAATAAACTAGATTCAGATTCTGAGTCTGGTCTGCCATTCAATCATGGCTGATTCAAAGTGCCTATAAAAGCATTCACCCCCACCCCCCCTTGGAAGTTTTCATGTTTTTTTTTTCCTCTTACAACATTGAATCACAGTGGATTTAATTTTCTTTTTCGACACATCAACAGAAAAAGACTCTCCATGTCAAAGTGAAAACAAATCCCTACAAACTGATCTGAATTAACTACAAATATAAAACACAAAATAATTGATTGCATAAGTTTTTGCCCCCTTTAATATGATACACCAAAACATCACCAGTACAGCTGATTGGTTTTAGAAGTCACATAATTAGTTAGACAGAGATCTGTTTTTGGAGGCCTGTGTGCAGTCAAGGTGTTTGAATTGATTGTAGTAAAAATACACCTGTATCTGGAAGGTCCAATTGCTGGTGAGTCAGTATCCTGGCAAAAACTACACCATGAAGACAAATGAACACTCCAGGCAACTCCGCAGAAAGGTTATTGAAAAGCACAAGTCAGGAGATGGATACAAGAACATTTCCAAGTCACTGAATAGCCCTTTGTGTACAGTTAAGTCAATCATCAAGAAATGGAAAGAATATGGCACAGCTGTAAATCTGCCTAGAGCAGGTTGTTCTCAAAAACTGAGTGACTGTCAAGAAGTGGACTAGTGAGGGAGGCCACCAATGGACTAATGACCACTCTGAAAGAATCAGTGGCTGAGATGGGAGAGACTGTGCATACAACTGTTGCCCAGGTGTTTCACCAGTCGCAGCTTTATGGGAGAGTGGCAAAGAGAAAGCCAATGTTGAAAAAAAATTCACATGAAATCTCGGCTGGAGTTTGGCATGTGGGAGCATCTGAAGTCAGCCGGAAGAATGTTCTATGGTCTGATGAAACCAAAATTGAGCTTTTTGGCCATTAGACGAAATGTTATGTTTGGTATAAGGCAAACACTGCACATCATCAAAAACACGCCATCCCTACCATGAAGCATGGTAGTGGCAGCAGGCCCTGGAAGGCTTGTGAAGGTAGAGGGTAAAATGAACGCAGCAAAATACAGGGAAATCCTGGAGGAAAGCCTGATGCAGTCTGCAAGAGAAATGCAGCTTGGGAGGAGATTTGTTTTACAGCAAAACAAAGACCCCAAGGCATAAAGCCAAAGCTACACAGGAATGGACTAAAAACAACAAAATTAATATCCCAGAGTGGCTAAGTCAGAGTCCAGACCTCAATCCAATTGAGAATTTGTGGCTGGACTTGAAAAAAGGTCTTTCACTCAAGATCCCTATGCAATCTGACAGAGCTTGAGCAGTTTTGTAAAGAAGAATGCAGAAAAATTGCAGTGTCCAGGTGTGCAAAGCTGATAGAGGCCTATCCACACAGACTCAAGGCTGTAATTGCTGCCAAAGGTGCATCTACTAAATACTGACTTGAAGGGAGTGAATACTTATGCAATCAATTATTTTGTGTTCTATATTTGTAATTAATTTAGATGTGCAGACAGGGACGATGGAGGGGAGATATTGTTGTACCGATCTCTAAGTGAAGTCTACTACCCATTATTCTGTGACAGTGAACCCTGGTTTGAAATGCCTGCTTTGGTGGAAACAACTTCTGTGCATTCCCTACATAAAACACTTTAAAGATTCCGTATGACAATCAGTTTATGTTTAAAACCTATTCTTACGAATTTTATTCTTATGATTCTTTATTGTATTCTTTATGCTTATTGTAGTTTTTATAAAGCTCTATGGGATCTGGAATAACAATCATTTTGTTCTCCTTTACACTCATCTACTGATGAATGACAATAAACTATCTTGTTGAAGGAAACATCTTTGATCATTTCTGACTGTTCATGATGATGCCCTGATGAGCTTCCTCAGTGACGGCTCAGAGATTGGAACTGGTTTATTATGGTCTCATGTACCTCCAACAAACACAACTAACTTCCCATGTACCCGATACAACTTCAACAGTGGGATGCTTTCCCTTAGGTTCCCAGTGACACCAGATTTGCCATTATACCTTGATACAGTTCTCATTCAAAAATGTGCTTGATGAACAGGGCAGTTGTTCTTTTCCCCAAATCTCAGGTCCTTGGGTCCATGTTTACACTACGGCTGTTAAAAGGTCCAAGGTTAAGGGTGAAAGGTGAAATATTTAAAGGGAACCTGCAGGGCAGCTCCCTCACTCAGAGGGAGGTGTGAGTGTGGAACGAGCTGCCAGTGGAAGTGGTGGATCCGATCCAGAGTATCACCATTTCATTCTCCTTTACACGCCAGCCACATTAGCAGAAGAAAAACCTCCAGTATTTCTGGGACCTAGCTGTGGAGAAACTGTCACTCATATTAGTGAACTTAGGTTTGAAGCTCAAAGATCGAACAGATGTCCAGAGATCAAGGCACAATGGTCAAAGGCCTGAGTCTGTGAATCTCTGCAAATTTGCTGGGGAAGGTCCAAGGCCCAATGTTTCCGAATTCACGAGTCTGCTGGGAAAGTCCAAGGCCCAATGTTTGCGAATTCACGTATCTGCTGGGAAAGTCCAAGGCCCAATGTTTGTGAATTCACCTACCTGCTGGGAAAGGCCAAGGCTCAATGTTTCCAAATTCACAAGTCTGCTGGGAAAGTCCAAGGCCCAATGTTTGTGAATTCACAAGTCTGCTGGAGGCGGAAGTCACCTGGCCTGGGGTTAGAGGACTGTGTATGTGGGTGGGTGGGTGGGTGGGTGGGAGAGAGGACCGAGCCTTGTTTTGCTGCTGTTGCTTTGTCGCCTGGCATGCTCTCATTTGTTGTGTTCTCTGCTGTCCTGCTGATCATGGTGGCCATGCTAAGTGGGCAGCAGAATGTGAGGCGACACTTGCGGGCTGCCCCCAGCACAACCTTGGATGTGCTGGCTGTTAACACAGATGATGTGTTTCACTGTATGTTTTGCTGTAATGGGATAAATAAATCTCTATCTGGAAATAGGCATGACTGAACATCAAACGTAATCAATTAGCTGAAAAACATTTGAAGAAGTTCCAGTCGAGGTTTCAAGCTGAGACCCTTCATCAGGATTTCTACCATCTGCAGTACCTCATGTCTCTGAAGAAGGTCCAGGCCCTTGACAAAATGGAATCGAACATTACAGGAAAAAGCCGAGAACTGCTCTTTGCCGAGTCTACGTTGAATTAAACAGGCACAAAGTCAGTTGTAACATTTTGCATTTATATAGGTTTTTTGGGCAAGATAACTTACTTAAACACAGTTCCTTGAATTCTGGGCGATTGGCGGAGGCACACAGCTGATAGAAGATATGGTAGTTGCGCTCATCTTCTGCCTGATAAAGAGAAAAAGCAAACCTGATTCCTCATGGACAGGTAGACTGGGGGTAAGTTAGTAATGCCAACACCAGAACATGATTAACTAAATCACTATATATATATATATATAAACTCTTTATTGTAATTTAGTTTTAAAGCTATACAGTGCCTTTAAAAAAATATTCACCCCCCCCCCCCGGGAAGTTTTCATGTTTTATTGTTTTACAGTGGTTTTAATTTGGCTTTTTTTTACACTGATCAACTTTCATGTCAAAGTGAAAACAAATCTCTAGTAAGTGATCTAAATTACTTTCAAATATAAAAAACACAAAATAATTGATTGCATAAGTATTCACCACACTTCCCCTTCTTTTAATATGACATGCCAAGTCGTCACTGGTGCAGCCAATTGGTTTTATAAGTCACATAATTGGTTATATTGACATCACTGTGCACAGTCAAGGTATTTCAATTGATTGTAGTAAAACCCCAGCAAAGTTAATGTGCAGGAGTAGCCAAGTCAGAGACCAGACTCAATTCAATTGAGAATTTGTGTCTGGACTTGAAAAGGGCTGTCCACTCATTATCCCCATGCAATCTGACAGAGCTTGAGCAGTTTTGTAAAGAAGAATGGGGAAAAATTGCAGTGTTCAGATGTGCAAAGCTGATAGAGACCTATCCACACAGACTCAAGGCTGTAATTGCTGCCAAAGGTGCATCTACTAAATACTAACTTGAAGGGGGTGAATGCTTGTGAAATCAATTATTTTGTGTTTTATATTTGCCATTAAATTAGATCACTTTGTAGAGGTCTAGTTTCCCTGTGACACAAAAGAGTCTTTTCTGTTGATCAGTGTCAAAATAAAGCCAATTAAAATCCACCATGATTCAATGTTGTAGCAACAAAACATGAAAACTTCCAAGACGGGGTGAATACTTTTTATAGGCACTGTATGCATTTCAAAAATAAATTTACTTTGAACTTGGAACATACTTGATGACCTACGACAGTGATATTAAACCTGTTCCTGACTCTGATTGCCAACATTCAGTCTCTGTGCCACCTGAACTCCAACTAGCTGAGAAAACACAATCCCAGACTCAGTTTCAGGTTTATTATCACTGACCTACGTCTTGAAATCTGTTGTTTTGTGGCAGCACTACATGCAAAGAAATTACTATAAGTTCCAGTAATAAAAAAATTTAAAATAGTGCCAAAGGAGGAATATTGATGTGGTTGGTGTTCTTGAGGTCATCAACCATTCAGAAATCTGATGGCAGAGGGGATGAAGCTGTTTCTAAAGTGTTGAGTGTGTGTCTTCAGGCTCCTGTACCTCCCTCCTTAATGGCAGCAATGGGAAGAGGGCATGTCCTGGGTGATGGGGTCCTTAGTGATGGATGCCCATTCACTCATTTTGAATTGTCATCGATCACAAGGTATACCCAGAGTAACGTTCAAAAACCTATCTCACCCTTACCAGCTTCCTTCACTGTTAAAAGTAACGAGTTAAAATGCTATTGGTTTAGGCTATGTCCACACTACGCCAGATAATTTTGAAAACGCCGGTTTCGAGTAAAAACGACAGGCGTCCACACTAAACATTTTTCAAAATATCTCTATCCACATTAGATGGATATTTGGGCGAATCTCCTCCTACTGGGCATGCGTAGGACACACAGAAAACAAGCGAAGAGGAAACGATATACTTGGTGCGAGTTTGTCCAGTTACAGAGTAGAAAAACTTAAAAGGAATTGCTCTTGGCTCTCGCACAGGAGGACTTAAGACTAAAAACAAAACAAATACTGGAGCGTATGGAGGCAACCGACAGGGAGTTCAGGGACAGTATGACCCGGCTGACGACGAACATTGAAAAACTGACTAACTCTGTTGCATTAATAAAGCACCTTGTTAAATGTATAAAACATGTCTGCATCAGTGTTATCTTGTATTTCCATACAATGTTACATTAGGCTGTTACACATCTATTGTCAGAGAAGTACTTGCATAACTAGGTGAACCATCTTCATATAAGCAAGGACAGAGAACAGGGCAAAGTGAGTATACTTATTTATTCAGTAAGCTATGGGTTAAATTATTTGGTGAGTACATTTCTAACCCTTCTGGCTTCAGTCGCGTTGCCGTCTGTTCTGAAGTTGTTAGGTGGTTGCGTTCAAAAAAACAACGAACATCTGTTCCGGCACGTCAAGACAGCGTTTTTAAATAGTCAAAAAAGCTCACTTTACAATTTAACTCTCACGCCGTTCACACCGACTGCGCGTTATAACAGCTTGCACAGTACCAAGCAGAAACAGAAAAAGCATTGTTGTTGTGCTGTTGTCATGACAGCATTTTTAAATCTCTCTGTTTGCCCTGTACACACTACAACAGATATTAGGCATTATCAGATTTATTCACTCTGCAGACCGTTTCTGAAAATCTCCGTTTTTGGGGGATGAAAACGCCATTTCAGTGTGGACAGAAGGTCAAAACGAAGAGAAAAAGCTGCATTTTCAAAATTATCCGGCGTAATGTGGACGTACCCTCATACTGCAGATGATGTATTTCTATCATAACCATTACGATGTAGATATTGACATCAGAAAAGTATATCAATATAGATGACCCAAGATGAGAATGCTTACATTGTACTTGGCAAATGTGCAGCTGTTCTAATGTCTTGTGTTGTAGAGTCATTTTATTCTGAGAAGCTCAACTTCAGTCTGTATCCAATTCTATGAAACTAATTCTGTCCTTACCCAAAGTGGCAACAGAAACAGGAAAGTATACAATAAATAAATGGGACACAGTTTGAAAATGATTGGAGCAAAGTCTAGGGAGAATGTCAGGTTTTTTTTTACACGAAGAGTGGCAGATGTGTGGAAGGGGTTGGGTTAAACATAGAACATTAATACAGTACAGGCCCTTTGGCCCACAATGTTGTGCCAACCTTTTAACTTACTTTAAGATCTAAACTTTCCCTCCCACACAGTCCTCCATTTTTCTACCATCCATATTCCTATCCAAGAGTGCCTAATGTATCTGCCTCTACCAACACCCCTGGTCAGGCATTCCAAGCACCCATGCTCTGTGTAAAAATTTTACCCCACCCCTATACTTTCCACCAATCACCTTAAAATTGTGCTCCCTTGCATTAGGTGGGAAAACGTCTCTGGCTGTCCACTCGATCTATGCCTCTGATCATCCTGTACACCTCTATCAAGTCATCTCTCATCCTTCTTTGCTCCAAAGAAAAAACCCCTAGCTCGTTCAACCTACCTTCAAGGACACGCTCTCTGATCCAGGTAGCATTCTGGTAAATCTCCTCTGCAACCCCTCTAAATACATTAGGGATATTTAAGAAACTCTTAGACACGTGGGTGATAGAAAAGTGGAGGAAAAGTGGTTGATCTTAGAGTAGGTTAAAAGGTCAGCACAACATTGTGTACTTTAAGGCCTGTACTGTGCTGTATTGTTCTATGTTCTAAAAAACAAAACAAAAGATATAGAAAATCATAGAGGAGCAACTCAACAGAGTACAATTTGTATGTTCAGCCTTGAACACTGCGGGAGGCTTCAGAATTTTAGATTGTTTAAGATAAGAAGAATTTAAGTGGATTAATATTCAGCACATTATAATCTTGGCCCACACTGTGCATTCATGAACTTCTTTTATGCTACATCTGACTAATCCAAAAATACTTTAATGTTTTGACTGTTCATTCCTGAAACATTGGTAGCTGACCAATCATGGACAACCAGGGTGGTGTGAGATGTCATGTTCCCATTTTCCTCTCAGGTCATTTCCTATGAAAACCTTCTACACTATCCACAAAACCACTAACCTTCACATCATTTGCAAATCCTTCCAATTCTTTGTCTAAGTCATTTGTAAAAGCCACAAAGAACAGGAGACCCAGAATAGATCCTTGCAGTACACACCTAGTTACCAACATCAAGACGGAATATGCTCCATTTACAGCACCTTCTGCCAAGCCAATTCTGAATTTATGTAGCCACCTGATTTTCTGAATAAGCCTGTCATGGGGAACCTTGTCAAATGCTGTACTAAAATCCATATATAACACATCTGCCACTCAACCTTCATCCATTTATGCTAAGAAGCCAAAGTTGTCTATCTCCCTTTAAATAGAATATTCCAAATTATTTTACAATGGTTATTCAACCTATTGCAGACGTGTGTACCAACCTGGAAAACCACTCTTGACTTCTCCAGCAGATATGTCCGCATGTTGGCACCAATTATGTAATATCGGCGGTCAAAACCAATTTGAATATATTTCCCAAAGCGACTGCTGTTATCATTCCTTGTCGTCTTAGCATTACCAATGGCCTGTTTAAAATAAAGAATAATTACAAGATAGCAATATAACAACGCATGAGTTACATACACCCAGTGGCCACTTTATTAGCTACACCTGTACACCTGCTTGCTCGATTGATTGAGCTACATTGCGGAATAAGCCCTTCCAGCCCTTCAAGCCGTGCTGCCCAGCAATCCCCGTTTAATCCTAGTCTAATCACAGAACAAGTTACAATGACCAATTAACCTACCAAACGGTATGTGTTTGGACTGTGGGAGGAAACGGAGACACCAGGAGAAAACCCACTTAGTCACAGGGAGAATGTAGGAAGTTGTTACAGGCAGCAGCAGGAATTGAGCCTGAGTCACCTGCACTGTAAAGCACTGTGCAACTATCTAATCAGCCAATCATGTGGCAGCAACTCAATACATAAAAGCATGCAGACATGGTCAAAAGGATCAGTTGTTGTTCAGACCAACCACCAGAATGGGGAAGAAATGTGATCTAAGTGACTTTGACCATTGGTGCTAGATGATGTTGTTTGACTATCTCAGAAGCTGCTGGTCTCCTGGGATTTTCAAGTACCACATTCTCTAGAGTTTACAGAGAATGGTGCGAGAAACAAAATAACAGCCAGTGAGTAGCAGTTCTGTGGGAAAAAATGCCTTGTTATTGTGAGACACACAAAAAATGCTGGTGAACGCAGCAGGCCAGGCAGCATCTCTAGGAAGAGGTACATTCGAAGCTTCAGGTCGAGACCCTTCGTCAGGACTAACTGAAAGAAGAGATAGTAAGAGATTTGAAAGTGGGAGGGGGAGGGGGAGATCTGAAATGATAGGAGAAGACAGGAGGGGGAGGGATGGAGCTGAGAGCTGGAAAGTTGATTGGCAAAAGGGATACGAGGCTGGAGAAGGGAGAGGATCATAGGAAGGGAGGCCTAGGGAGAAAGAAAGGGGGAGGGGGGAGCCCAGAGGATGGGCAAGGAGTTATAGTGAGAGGGACAGAGGGAGAGAGAGAGAGAAAGAATAAATAAACAAATAAATAAATAAATAAGGGATGGGGTACGAAGGGGAGGTGGGGCATTAACGGAAGTTAGAGAAGTCAATGTTCATGCCATCAGGTTGGAGGCTACTCAGACAGAATACAAGGTGTTGCTCCTCCAACCTGAGTGTGGCCTCATCTTGGCAGTAGAGGAGGCCGTGGATAGACATATCAGAATGGGAATGGGATGTGGAATTTTAATTTTTATTAAAAATTAATCACACATTTTAATTCCACGTCCCATTCCCACAAAATGGTGTTCAGCTCACTACCACATGAGGCTTTACTGATCTCAGTGCTGAACTGCTTCTGTAGCTGAAGCCTGCAGCCACTGGCATTAACTTCTGAATTGAACTGCCTGTGCACCTGCAGCCTGCAGCCACCGGCCCTCGACTCAGCACTGAACTGGCTCCGTGGCTGTGGCCTGCAGCCACCAGCACTCGACTCAGCACTGAACTGGCTCCGTGGCTGTGGCCTGCAGCCACCAGCACTCGACTCAGCACTGAACTGGCTCCGTGGTTGTGGCCTGCAGCCATCGGCACTCGACTCAGCACTGAACTGGTTCTGTATCTGTAGACTCAGTTTTGGGGACTCCAGTTCATGTTCTGTGTGTGTGTGTGTGTGTGTGTGTGTGTGTGTGTGTGTGTGTGTTTGTTTGTGTGTGTTTTTACTGTTTGCGTGATTTGTTCTTTTTTTGCATATTTACTGTTTGAAGGTTTTTGTTGTGTGGGGTTTTTGTGAATTCTATTGTGTTTCTTTGATTTGGACTGCCTGCAAGAAGATGAATCTCAAGGTTGTATATGGTGTACACATTTTGACAAGAAATGTACTTTGAAATTCAATTAACTCAAGTTACCAAGCAATTTCAACCTCTGCCTCTTTCAATTCCATACACAACATTGCACTAAGGTCAACAACTGTGCATTAGAGTCACAGAGCACTACAACACAGAAAAAAAACCCTCAGCCGATTGAGTCCATGCAGAACTATGATTCTGCCTCGTTCTTCCCATGGACCTGCACCATTGTTCCCTCCTCTGCAGTTGCCTCTTGGTCTGTCACACACCGAGTCACTTTATTACCCCACATTATAACTAGGGTACAAACACCAGAACACTTACATTCACACAGAATGCTGGAAGAACTCAGCTAGTCAGGTGGGATCGATGGAGGGGAATAAACAGATAACAGTTCGAGCCGATACTCTTCATCCAAAGCTGGAAAGGGAAGGGGGCAGGCAGAAGGCGGGGGAGGGCAAGGAGCTAAAGCTGACAGGTGAGTAAGGTGGTGGGTGGGTGGAGAGGGGTGGAATGAAGTAAAAATCTGGGAAGTGATAGGTGGAAGAGAGAAAGGGCTGAAGAAAGAGGAATCTGATCGGAGAGGAGAGTGGACCACGGGAGAAAGGGAAGGAGGAGATAGGCAGGTGAGGATAGGAGCAGAGATGAGAGGGAAGCCACAATGGGGAATGTAAAAAGAGGGAAGGGGAGGAGAACGAATGACCAGAAGGGCTTTGGGAAGAACAGGCAAAGGCAAGGTAAGTATGTACAGATGAAGTCAGAAGTTTACATACACCTTAGCCAAATACATTTAAACTCAATTTTTCACAATTCCTGACATTTTTGGGCAGAACTGAAAAAGCGTGTGCGAGCAAGGAGGCCTACAAACCTGACTCAGTTACACCAGTTCTGTCAGGAGGAATGGAACAAAATTCCAGCAACTTACTGTGAGAAGTTTGTGGAAGGCTACCCAAAACGTTTGACCCAAGTTAAACAATTTAAAGGCAATGCTACCAAATACTAACAAAGTGTACATAAACTTCTGACTCACTGGGAAAGTAATGAAAGAAATAAAAGCTGAAATAAATCATTCTCTCTACTATTATTCTGACATTTCACATTCTTAGAACAAAGTAGTGATCCTAACTGACCTAAGACAGGGAATGTTTTCTAGGATTAAATGTCAGGAATTGTGAAAAACTGAGTTTAAATGTATTTGGCTAAGGTGTATGTAAACTTCTGACTTCAACTGTAAGTTCATTCCTTATTTTTCACTTAACTCTTGAGAGAATAGGGGGTATGTCTACAGGGCCAGTGTTCTGTTCTGGGAGTCGGATGTGGGATTTCCATGAGACTACCAGCCTCCCGATGGCCACATCTGTACCAGGTGCATTGAGATGCAGCTCCTTAGGAATTGTGTTAAGAAATAGGAGCTGCAGCTCGATGACCTTCAGCTTGTTTGGGAAAGTGAAGAGGTGTTAGACAGGAGGTAGGGGGAGGTAGTCACCCCAAGGCTACAGGAGACAGATAAATGGGTGACTGTCAGGAGAGGGAAGGGGGAATGTCAGATAGTAGGGAGTACCACTGTGGCCATCCCCCTCAACAATAAGTACTCCATTTTGAGTACTGTTGGAGGGGAACGACCTATCTGGCAACAGTGGCTGTGCCTCTGGCACTGAGTCTGGCCCTGTGGCTCAGAAGAGCAGGGAACTGAAGAGGATGGCAGTAGTAATAGGGAACTCTATAATTAGGGGGACAGGTAGGTGATTCTGTGGATGCGAGAAAGAAACACAGATGATAATTTGCCTCCCAGGTGCCAGAGTCTACTATATTCCTGAATGTGTCTACAATATCCTGAAAAGGGAGGGTGAGCAGCCAGAAGTCGTGATATATATTAGTAGTAATGGCATAGGTAGAAAAAGGGAGGAGAATACAGGGCATTATGAAGGAAGCTAAGAAGCAAGACCTCAAAGGTTGTAATCTTGGCATTGTTGCCTGTGCCATGCGACAGTAAGAATAGGAATAGAATGAGATGGCAGATAAATGCCTGGCTGAAAATTGGAGCAGGGGGCAGGGATTCAGATTTCTGGATAATTGAGACCTCTTCTGGGGCAGGTGTGACCTGTACAAAAAGGATGGGTTGCACTTGAATCTGAGGGGGACCAATATTCTTGCAGGCATGGTTGCTAGAGCTGTTGGGAATGGTTTCAACTAATATGGCAGAGAGATGGGAGCCAGTATGATAAAGCTGAGGATGAGCCAGCAGGTTTACAAGTAGATGATGGGTGTAACATGAATGTAAGGAAGGACAAGTCAAGGATTGGGTACAAATGCAGACAGAGCAAAGAGTTAATTTGTACCACAGATGCAATATTCAAAAGGGCAAAGAATGCAGGACTGAAGGTGCTGTATTTAAATACGCATAGCATTCAGAATAAGGTGGACAAACTCATGGCGCAATTATAGAGATTGGTCAGTATGATGTTATGGGCAACACTCAGTTGTGGCTGAAAGATGGCCATAGTTGGGAGCTTAACATCAAAGGATATAGTTTGTATTGAAAGATCAGGCAGGAAGGCATAGGTGGTGGCGTGGCTCTGTTGGTAAGAGATGGAATTACATCTTTAGGAAGAGGTGACATAGGGTCACAGAATGTTGTATCTTTGTAGGTGGAGTCAAGAAACTGCAAGGGTAAAAAAACCATTAGGGAATCATATATAGGCCTCCAAATAGTAGTCAAGATGTGGGGCTGAGCTTGCAAAGGGATGTGGAAAAGACATGTAAAAGGTTAATATCACAATTGTAATGGGGGACTTCAATATGCAAGGGTATTGGGAAAATCAGGTTGGTGTCAGATCGCAAGAGAGGGAACCTGTTGAATCCCTATGAGATGGCTTTTTAGAGCAGCTTCTTCTTGATCCTACTTGGGAAAAGGCTATCTTAGATTGGGTGATGTGTTATAACCCAGATCTTATCAGGGAGCTTAATGTAAAGGAACACTTAGCAGGCAGAGAGCATAATACGATTCAATTCATACTGCACTTTGAGAAGGAGAATCATAACTCACATGTATCAGTATCACAATGGAATAAAGGGAATTACTGAGGCATGAGAGAGGAGTTTGCCCCGATGGATTGGAGGAAGATACTGGTGGGGATGAGGTAAGAGGAGAGATGGCTGAAGTTTCTAAGAATATTTCACAAGGTGAAGGATAGATATGTCCCACAAAAGAAGTTGTTTTCAAATGGCAAGTGTAGCAGCCGTGGCTGACAAGGGAAGTTAAGGGCTGCATAAAAGCCAAGGAAAGGCATGTAAGGTAGCAAAGGAGAGGCAGTGGATGTCATTCACTTGGATTTTCAGAAGGCATATGATAAGGTGGCACTCATGAGGCTGTTTAACAAGATAAAATCTTGTGGCATTACTGGAAAGATACAGGTATGGATAGAGGATTGGCTGACAGGCAGGAGGCAGCAAGTGGGAATAAAGGGGGCTTTTCTGGTTGGTTGCTGCCAGTGACTACTGGTGTTTCTCAGGAGTCAATATTGAGACCACTTCTTACATTGTTTGTCAATGATTTGAATAATGGAATTGATGGCTTTGTGGCAAAGGTCGTAGGTAATATGAAGATCAGTGGAGGGGTAGGTAGTGCTGAGGAAGCAATGCGATTGCAGCAGGACTTAGACAAATTGGAAGAATGGGCAAAAAATTGGCAGCTGGAATACGGTGTTGGGAAATGTCTGATAATGTATTTTGGTAAAATAACATCCAGGTGGTCTTTTGCAAACCTGAGATGTGCAGTAATTTTTTTTTTTGGAGAGGGAACAGTGGTTTCCTCCGTGGTGTCCTTCCATGAACACCATTCTTGTTCAGTGTTTTTCTTATAGTGGACACATAAACAGAGACTTTAGCAAGTCCTAGAGATTTCTGCAGGTCTTTTGCTGTTACCCTTGGGTTCTTTTTCACCAACATTGCATGTTGTGCTCTTGGTGTGATCTTTGCAGGATACCCACTCCTAGGAAGAGTAGCAACAGTACTGAGTTTCCTCCATCTGTCGACAATTTCGCTTACTGTGACTGATGAACACTCGGGTCTTTAGAAATGCTTTTGATGCACTTTACTTTGTTTATTTATGTGTAATTCATCTGTAGATTTTATTCTTACTTTCCTAAGGGAGGAGAAGATGGCAGCGTGACGCAGCGCACATGGCCGTTCCAACTTGATATCGTATCTGTGAAGTAGGATGCCGTGCACAATCCTGATTTAATAGAGACAGACGTGAAGAAGCATAGAGGAACATCTGGAGAAACCTCTGAAATGCCTGCTTTGCTGCCGCTGCTACTGTGCGATCGAGAATCTCCGGAGGGGATTGCCTGTTGCCAGGGCCGGGGTCGAAGCGCTCGGCAGAGATGGTGCTCGGTGTCAGAGAGCTGGTTGGAGACTCGGAGTTTTCGGACGGACTCAGAGTTGGACTGTGGTCGGATGCTTCCAGGATGCTGCATCGGCAAGTTTGCGGCGCTGGAGGTTTACCGTCTGCGTGAGATGATGGGACTTTTGAGAGACTTCGAGACTGTACCATGCCCGTGGTCTGTTCTTATCAAATTACGGTATTGCTTTGCACTGTTGTAACTATATGTTATAATTATGTGGTTTTTGTCAGTTTTTCAGTCTTGGTTTGTCATGTGTCTCTGTGATATCATTCTGGAAAGACATTGTATCATTTCTTAACGCATGCATTACTCAATAACAATAAAAGAGGACTGCGTGTCCTCATAATCTAATCTAAGTTATTGTGTGTTACATGTATGTGATGTGGACTACTGTGCTTTACACCCTGGTCCAGAGAAACGTTATTTCATTTGACTGTGTACATGTATATAGTTAACAATAAACTTGACTTGACTTCACTTGACTTGAAATGGGAGATTCTGCCTCTTAACTTTCTGTTGTAAGCAAATCCAAAGAAGATCAACATTCAAGATTGAAGTCTATCACTTGTACATTGAAACATACAGTGAAATGCATCATTTGCATCAACTGAGGGTGTGGTGTGGACAGCCTATTATTGTCGCTACACATTCCAGCACCAACATAGCATGTTATAACATACATAGCATGTCATTCTTTTCCTCGGCCAATCGGCTCTCTAATCAGTCAACCTATAGCTGGGGGGGGAGGTGTTGGAATGTTTGAGGTAACTTATTTTTCATTCTTTCTACTTCTCTTCTAATATTTGTATATCTTTGCACTTGTAGTGCTACTGTGACACTGTAATTTCCTTTGGGATCCCAAAAGTATTTATACTTTATTATTTATAAAGTATCTATGTCATACAGTGGTGCTAGGAAGTCTGTGAACCCTGTAGACTTTTCTCTATTTCTGCATAAATATCACCTAAAATGTGCAGATCTTCACATATGTCCTAAAATAAATAACACAAAAATATCATACTTGTTCATCTATTTATTGAGAAATAATGTTTTCTACAAAAGCTTTCAGGTGTTCCAATCACTGAGGTGAGATTGGAAGTGTGGGTTGTAGAGGTGCCCTGCCCTATAAAAAAGACAAAGTCAGGTTACTGACGGCCTGCTCTTCTCAAGAAAGATCTGTTTATATGCACCGTGCCTCAATCAGAACAACTTTCAGAGGACCTTAGAAGAAGAATTTTAGAGAAAATTCATGAAACTAGAAAAGGCTACAAAAGCATTTCTAAAGACCTGGATGTTCATTGGTCACAGTGAGAGAAATTGTCGACAAATGGAGGAAACTCAGTACTGTTGCTACTCTCCCTAGGAGTGGACATCCTGCAAAGATCACACTAAGAGCACAACGTGCAATGTTGGTGAAAAAGACTCCTAAGGTAACAGCAAAAGACCTACAGAAATCTCTAGAACTTGCTAAAGTCTCTGTTCACATGTCCACTATAAGAAAAACACTAAACAAGAATGGTGTTCATTGAGGAAACAACTGTTCTCTCTCCAAAAATAACATTACTGCACATCTCAAGTTTGCAAAAGACCACCTGGATGTTCTGCAATGCTTCTGGGACAACGTTCTGTGCACAGATGAGACAAAATTGAACTTTTTGGCAGGAATGCACATTGCTATGTTTGGAGGGAAAAGGGCTCTCCACACCAACACCAAAACCTCATCCCAGCTGTGAAGCATGATGGAAGGAGCATCATGGTTTCGGACTACTTTGCTGCCTCAGGGCCTGGACAGCTTGCAATCGTTGAGGGAAAATTGAATTCAAAATTGTCTCAAGACATTTTACAGGACAATGTCAGCGCAGCAGTCCATCATCTGAAGCTTAACAGAAGTTGGATAATGTAACAAGACAATGACCTGTAAGACAAGAGTAAATCAACAACAGAATGGTTTAAAAAGAAGAACATGTGTGTTCTGGAATGGCCGAGTCAAAGTCCTGACCTTAATCCTATAGAAATGTTGTGGAAGGACCTTTCACAAGCAGTTCATGTAAGGAAGCCCACCAACATCCCAGAGATAAAGCAGTTTTGTCATGAGGAATGGCCTAAAATTCCTCCAAGCCGATGTGCAGGACTGATCAACAGTTACCAGAAATGTTTGGTTGAAATTATTGCTGTACAAGGGAGTCACACCAGTTACTGAAAGCAAAGGTTCACATACTTTTTCCAACAAGTACATGTAATATTGAATCATTTTTCTCAATAAATAGATGAACAAGGATAATGTTTTTGTGTTATTTATTTAATTGGGTTCTCTTTATCTAGTTTTAGGACTTCAAAGAACTGATCACATTTTAGGTCATATTTATGCAGAGATTAAGAAAATTCTACAGGGTTCACAAACTTTCTGGCACCACTGTAGCTAAATCAAGATAGTCACAAACTTACAATGACTTAAGGCTAATTTATACTTGTGCGCCAAATCGACGCCGTAGGTACGGTGTAGCTGTGAACCCTACGCAGAGCCTACGTGGATCCCTACGCCATAGCCTGGCGCACACCTCTCCCAAAATGTAACTACGCGTCACAGCAACTCAGACCGTAACAACTGTGATTGGTCCGCTTGGTAGCATCGCATTTCCTCCTGCGCTGCAATAGCTTCCCATTGGGCGACTGAAGGGCAGGGAAGGAACTCTGGCTGCAATGCTTTCCATAAAACTTTACAGACCTCCGAAATTATGGAGGATACGTTTCCCTTTTACGAAAAAAGTCGCTCGCTTGAAACTTGTTTGCCCCAAGAAAGACTACCATGACCATGAAGCCTTGCATGGGCAGGTGTGTGCGCATGCGCGATGTGTGAATTCATGACGTGTACGTGCCCAAATTGCAGAGCGGCGCAGACACACCAACGCACAAGTATAAATGCTCACAACAGCATTGCCCACCTGCGCAGGCTATGGCGCAAGCTTGACGCACAAGTATAAATCAGCCTTTATTCTGAATGAACGTGCTTACCTCCATAATTGGACTTGAGGCCAGGACCTTCTCCTCAACATTTGCTTCGCTGGCTGAGCCACCCACCGTCGCAAAGTAGCGCATGGCGTACTTGGCCGACACTGTCTTTCCAGCTCCAGACTCGCCGCTCACGATGATCGATTGGTTCTTCTCATCTCTGAGGCAGAAAAAAAAGACGTTTACAACTTAAACCTGTGCCTCTCCATTATAAAGCAGTGCATCTCACCTCTCCACTCTCAGTCCCGGTGCAGGGTTCAAAGCTCAAAGTACATTTATGTCACTGTATAGAACCCAGAGATTCATTTTCTTCCAGGCATTCACAGTAGAACAAAGCAAAACAATAGAATCGATGAAAGGCTGCACGCATACAAAGACTGACAAACAGCCAATGTGCAAAAGAACACAAACTGAACAAATACAGAAAGATAAATAATAAAAAAATATAAATAAGATTCAAGCTTAAAAACTGTTTAATGTCATTTCCAGTACACAAGTGTAAAGGAGAATAAAGTAATTGTTATTCCAGATCCAAATCAGCACAAAAAACACAATGTAAAGTACACAATAATTTTAAAAACACAATAAATATAAACACATAAGATAGCTTGTACACATAGATTGATTGTATGTTTATAAAGTGACACCAGGCACGGGGGTATCTGTACACAAGGTGACTGACAGGAAATGATAAGTTAGTGGTGGTTGGGGCTGTGGAGGGGTGGGTTAGTGGGTGGAGGTGTTGATCAGCCTTACTGTTTGGGGAAAGTAACTGTTTTTGAGTCTGGTGGTCCTGGAGTGGATGTTATGTAACCTCCTCCCTGATGGGAGTGGGACAAACAGTCTATGAGCAGGGTGGGTGGGATCCTTCATGATGTTACTGACCCTTTTCCAGCACCTTTCTAATTTTATGTTCTTGTTGATGGGTAGGCTGGTGCTGGTGATGCATTGGGTGGTTTTGACTACCCTTTGTAGAGTGAGTGATAAAGTTGGACTTCACCTAAACGCTAAAAAGACAGAGTACATGGCGTTTAACTGCGACGAAGGTACTCTCAAAACCGTAGAGAATGATACCATTAAGAAAGCCTTTGCCTACAAGTACCTCGGGTCAAGAATGATGAGTTCAGAGAAGGACATAAAGATACGGAAGGCGCTGGCGTGGAGGGCTATGAACGACATGAAGGAAATCTGGAAGTCGAACCTGACCAGAGGGCTTAAAAAGAGGATTCTCATAGCAGTCATAGAGTCCATTCTCACGTACGGATGCGACATGTGGACACTTACCAAGACTATGCGAAAGTCTCTAGATGGCTGCTATACACGAATGCTCCGGATGGCTCTTGATGTGAGTTGGCAACAGCACATGACGAACGTCAAGCTCTATAACAACCTACCGATGCTCACCACTAAAATCGAGGCGAGAGGACTGCAACTAGCGGGACACTGTCTATGCCACCCCGAGCTACCTGCCAGCCTAGTCATCATATGGGAGCCCAAGCATGGGAGGATGAACCCTGGGCGCCCTCCCAAGACTATGGTCAACACGCTCCTAGAAGACAGCGGCGCGGCTAATGTAGATGAGCTGAACACACTGATGAGGGAGAGGGAGAAGTGGAGGGTCCGTCATCATGCCCGATGCCGGCCCCCTAGGCCTGAGTCGATGTAGTAGTAGTAGTAGTGTAGAATGAGTGGAGGTGTAGATTACCCTACTACTTCGGGATAGCAAAGAAATAATATTGAGAACATGAGTTGTGGAGTTATTAAAAGTGAGTCCATGGGTTGTGGAATCAGCTCAGAGTTGAGGTGAGTGAAGTTCTCCACACTGGTTCAGGAGCCTGATGGTTGAGGGGTGATAACTGTTCCTGAACCTGGTGGTGTGGGACTTGAGGCTCCGGTACCTCCTTCCCAATGCTTCACCCCATGATGCCTTCAACTTCCTATTCATACAGGTACTTTATTAAGATCAAAGGTTAGCTTTATTTGCCAATGTACATCGAAACATAGTGAAATGTACCATTTGCGTCAAGTTAAATCAGTGAGGATTGTTCTGGGGCAGCCCACAAGTGACACCATGCTTCCGTCACCAGCATCGCATTCCCACAATTACTAACCTTCACCCTAACTCAGCTTACTAGTTCTATTTCAGATCGCTGGCGTTTTTATTATTGCCAGTCGTTATTTGAGAGGGTTTGTTTATTTATTTAGAGATACGGCACGGTAACAGGCCCTTCACACCCAACGAGCCCGTGCCGCATAATTACACCCATGTGACCAATGAAGCTACCAATCCACATGTACACGGGAGGAAGCCGGAGGAACTTCAGGTGCTGCCGTGGAGACCGCACCATCTCCTTACAGACAACGGTGGGAATTGAATGCGGATCACTGGCGCAGTATAACGCTAATCACTAGGCCACTGTGACTCCCTATGTTCAGCACTCTTACCTCTATCAGTGGAGGACATTATCATTGAACACAACTACCAAAGAACAGCCTTCCCTTTCAAACACAAGAGATTCTGCAGGTCCTGGGAAACCTTGAGCAACACACATATAAGGTTGAAGGAACTCAGCCAGTCAGGCAACATCTATGTGAGAAGAGCGAACCAGAACCCATGATCCCAAGAACTTGCCTTCATATTGGAAAATTCTCTCAATCTCTAGGAAAGTTGAAAAGGGGAACCCAAGGAACAGTGGGTCTGTTGAGGAGACTTGAAATGTAACCGAATACTCTCACAAATTTCTGCAGATGTACTGCAGAGAGCATTCTAACCGGTTGCATCACCGTCTGGTATGGGGAGGAGGGCAAGGTACAGCATCAGAAAGAGCAGCAGAAAGTTGCAAACTCAACCAGCTCCATGCTGGGAACCCTCCTCCCCAGCGTCCTGGGCACTGTCCCCCCCAGCGTCCCGGGCACTGTCCCCCCCAGCGTCCTGGGCACCCTTCTCCCCAGCGTCCCGGGCACCGTCCTCCCCAGCGTCCCGGGCACTCTTCTCTCCAGCGTCCTGGGACACCGTCCTCCTCAGCGTCCCGGGCACCGTCCTCTCCAGCGTCCCGGGCACCCTCCTCCCCAGCGTCCTGGGCACTGTCCCCCCCAGCGTCCCGGGCACTGTCCCCCCCAGCGTCCCGGGCACTGTCCCCCCCAGCGTCCTGGGCACCCTTCTCCCCAGCGTCCCGGGCACCGTCCTCCCCAGCGTCCCGGGCACCCTCTTCCCCAGCGTCCCGGGCACTCTCCTCTCCAGCGTCCTGGGACACCCTTCTCCCCAGCGTCCCGGGCACCGTCCTCCCCAGCGTCCCGGGCACTATTCTCCCAGCGTCCCGGGCACTCTCCTCCCCAGCGTCCCGGGCACTCTCCTCCCCAGCGTCCCGGGCACTATTCTCCCAGCGTCCCGGGCACTCTCCTCCCCAGCGTCCCGGGCACTCTTCTCTCCAGCATCCTGGGACACCGTCCTCCCCAGCGTCCTGGGACACTGTCCTCCTCAGTGTCCTGGGCACCGTCCTCTCCAGCGTCCCGGGCACCGTCCTCTCCAGCGTCCCGGGCACTGTCACCCCCAGCGTCCCAGGCACCCTTCTCCCCAGCGTCCCGGGCACCGTCCTCCTCAGCGTCCCGGGCACCGTCCTCCCCAGCGTCCCGGGCACTATTCTCCCAGCGTCCCGGGCACCGTCCTCCCCAGCGTCCCGGGCACTATTCTCCCCAGCGTCCCGGGACACCGTCCTCCCCAGCGTCCCGGGCACTCTCCTCCCCAGCGTCCCGGACATCTTCAAAAGGTGATGCTTCAAACAAGTGGAATCCTTTATAAGGAACCCCATCACCCAGGACATGCTCTCCTCTCACTGCTACCACCAGGAAGGAGGTACTGGAGCCTGAAGACACACACTTAATGTTTCAGGAACAGCCTCTTCCCCTCCACCATCAGATTTCTGAATGGACGATGAACCCATGTACACTACGTCAATTTTTTTTGTACTTATGTAGTTTAATCTTTTATAATACAGTATTTTCCATTGTAATTTAGAGTTTTATTATTATATATTGCAATGCACTGCTGCTGCAAAACAACAAATCCTGACACATGTGGGTGATATTAAACCTGGTTCTGGTAATGCTGAAACTGGCAACAGCTCAGACGACAACCTGCTGGTCTGATTCCAGTTGTAACGCAAGTCCTCTGGATTGTAATGTGTCAAGGCAGAAGGCACGTCTCGGGGGGGATGGGCAGCCGGTGGGGGAGGAGCGGGCCTCAGTGGGGGGGGTGGCAAGACACAGTGGGAGTGGCAGGACATAGTGGGGGTGGGGCAGGACAGAGGGGGAGGGGCTCATCCCAGGGGGGCAGGGACTGGTCTCAGAGGGGTAGGGGCTCATCCCAGAGGGGTAGGGACACATCTCAGAGGGGTAGGAACTCGTCCCAGAGGGGTACGGGCTCATCCCAGAGGGGTAGGGACACATCTCAGAGGGGTAGGGACACATCTCAGAGGGGTAGGGACTCGTCCCAGAGGGGTAGGGACACGTCTCAGAGGGTAGGGGCTGGTCTCAGGGGGGGTAGGGACACATCTCAGAGGGGTAGGGACATGTCTCAGAGGGTAGGGGCTGGTCTCAGGGGGGTAGGGACACGTCTCAGAGGGGTAGGGGCTCATCCCAGAGGGGTAGGGACACATCTCAGAGGGGTAGGGGCTCATCCCAGAGGGGTAGGGGCTCGTCTCAGAGGGGTAGAGACACATCTCAGAGGGGTAGGGGCTCGTCTCAGAGGGGTAGGGGCTCGTCCCAGAGGGGCAGGGACACAGCTCAGAGGGGCAGGGACACAGCTCAGAGGGGCAGGGACACAGCTCAGGGGGGTAGGGACACGCCTCAGAGGGGTAGGGGCTCGTCCCAGAGGGGTACGGGCTCATCCCAGAGGGGTAGGGACACGTCTCAGAGGGTAGGGGCTGGTCTCAGGGGGGTAGGGACACGTCTCAGAGGGGTAGGGGCTCGTCCCAGAGGGGTATGGGCTCATCCCAGAGGGGCAGGGACACATCTCAGAGGGGTAGGGGCACGTCTCAGAGGGGTAGGGGCTGGTCTCAGGGGGGTAGGGACACGTCTCAGAGGGGTAGGGACACGTCTCAGAGGGGTAGGGGCTCGTCCCAGAGGGGTAGGGACACAGCTCAGAGGGTAGGGGCTGGTCTCAGGGGGGTAGGGACACATCTCAGAGGGGTAGGGGCACGTCTCAGAGGGGTAGGGACACGTCTCAGAGGGTAGGGGCTGAGCTCAGAGGGTAGGGGCTGGTCTCAGGGGGGTAGGGACACGTCTCAGAGGGGTAGGGGCACGTCTCAGAGGGGTAGGGACACGTCTCAGAGGGTAGGGGCTGAGCTCAGAGGGTAGGGGCTGGTCTCAGGGGGGTAGGGACACGTCTCAGAGGGGTAGGGACACGTCTCAGAGGGGTAGGGGCTTGTCTCAGGGGGGTAGGGGCACGTCTCAGAGGGGTAGGGACACGTTTCAGAGGGGTTGGGGCTCGTCCCAGAGGGGTAGGGACACAGCTCAGAGGGTAGGGGCTGGTCTCAGGGGGGTAGGGACACGTCTCAGAGGGGTGGGGGGTAGGGACACGTCTCAGAGGGGTAGGGGCTCATCCCAGAGGGGTAGGGGCTCGTCTCAGAGGGGTAGGGGCTCGTCCCAGAGGGGCAGGGACACAGCTCAGAGGGGCAGGGACACAGCTCAGGGGGGTAGGGACACGCCTCAGAGGGGTAGGGGCTCGTCCCAGAGGGGTACGGGCTCATCCCAGAGGGGCAGGGACACGGCTCAGAGGGGTAGGGGCACGTCTCAGAGGGGTAGGGGCTCATCCCAGAGGGGTAGGGACACGTCTCAGAGGGTAGGGGCTGGTCTCAGGGGGGTAGGGACACGTCTCAGAGGGGTAGGGGCTCGTCCCAGAGGGGTATGGGCTCATCCCAGAGGGGCAGGGACACATCTCAGAGGGGTAGGGGCACGTCTCAGAGGGGTAGGGGCTGGTCTCAGGGGGGTAGGGACACGTCTCAGAGGGGTAGGGGCTCATCCCAGAGGGGTAGGGACACAGCTCAGAGGGTAGGGGCTGGTCTCAGGGGGGTAGGGACACATCTCAGAGGGGTAGGGGCACGTCTCAGAGGGGTAGGGACACGTCTCAGAGGGTAGGGGCTGAGCTCAGAGGGTAGGGGCTGGTCTCAGGGGGGTAGGGACACGTCTCAGAGGGGTAGGGGCACGTCTCAGAGGGGTAGGGACACGTCTCAGAGGGGTAGGGACACGTCTCAGAGGGTAGGGGCTGAGCTCAGAGGGTAGGGGCTGGTCTCAGGGGGGTAGGGACACGTCTCAGAGGGGTAGGGACACGTCTCAGAGGGGTAGGGGCTTGTCTCAGGGGGGTAGGGGCACGTCTCAGAGGGGTAGGGACACGTTTCAGAGGGGTTGGGGCTCGTCCCAGAGGGGTAGGGACACAGCTCAGAGGGTAGGGGCTGGTCTCAGGGGGGTAGGGACACGTCTCAGAGGGGTGGGGACACGTTTCAGAGGGGTAGGGGCTCATCCCAGAGGGGCAGGGACACAGCTCAGAGGGGTAGGGGCTCGTCCCAGAGGGGAGAGTAGAAGAGCACAAACCAATAGATAATTCAGTAAGAATGGGAATGGGCTGGATGAATCAAATGACAGGCAGCCCAAGCTGACAGACCTGTTGTGCATTTCTATGATATTCGTATTTATTAAGGAATTTGTTGCATTCCTTATCACTCAACATTTTGCATAAATGTAAATACCTTCTCTCCAGGCAACACAGTATTACGCACATAAACTCAAATTCAAGTACACGCTCAGTTTCCTGTCATTCAACTGGACAAGTGTATACAGCTAAACAAAACACAACTGTACATATAGCTCATGCAAATAACAAATAAGGCCATATTGCCCATTGAGTCTGATCCATTTTATCATTCTTCCTCTCTCAGCCCCAATCTCCTACCTTCTTTCCGTATCCCTTCATGCCCCGACCAATGAAGAGTCTACCATCCTCTGCCATAAATATACATAAAGACTTGGCCTCCACAGCTGCCTGTGGCAATGAATTCCACAGATTCATCACCATATCGCTAAAGAAATTCCTCCTTATCTCTGTTCTGAAAGTATGTCCCTCTATTCTGAGGCTGTGTCCTCTGGTATTAGACTCTCCCACCATAGGAAACATCCTCTCCACATCCACCCGATCAAGGCCTTTCACCATTCAGTAGGTTTCAAGGAGGTCACCCCTCATTCTTCTAAATTCTAATGAATACAGGCCCAGAGTTATCAAACGTTCTTCATATAACAAACAATTCAACCCTGGAATCATTTTCATGAACCGCCTTTGAACCGTCTCCAGTTTCAGTACATCCAAGATAAGGGGCCCAGAACTGCTCACAACCCTCCAAGTGAAGTCTCACCGGTGTTTTATAAAGTCTCAACATTACATTCTTGCATTTATATTCTCGTCCTCTGGAAATGAATGTGAACATTGCATTTGCCTTCCTCACCACAGACTCAACCTGCAAATTAACCTTTAGGAAATCCTACCCTGCACAAGAACTCACAGGTCCCTTTGCATCTTAGTTTTTTGTATTTTCTCTACATTTATAAAACAGTCAACCCTTTCATTTCTCCTACCAAAGTGCATGGCCATACACTTCCCAACACTGAATTCTATAAGCCATTTCTTTGCCCATTCTCCTAATCTGTCCAAGTCCTTCAATAGCCTCTTTACTTCCTCAAAACTACCTGCCCCTCCACCCATATTTGTATTGCCTGCAAATTTCTCAACAAAGCCATCAATTCCATCATCCACGGGCTCATAACACATGCAGCAGTCTCTGGTGTGGCAATCAAATCACACACAAGAGAAAATCTGCAGATGCTGAAAATCCGAGTAACACATACAAAATGTTGGAGGAACTCAGCAGGCCAGGCAGCATCAATGGAAAAGACCCTTTGGGCCAAGACCCTTTGGCAGGACTGGAGAAAAAGTGCTGAGGAATAGAGTTAAAAGGTTGGGGGAGGGGAGGGAGAAACACCAGGTGACGGGTGAAATTTGGAGAGGGAGGGATGAAGCAAAGAGCTGGGAAGTTGATTGGTGAAAGAGACAGAAGGCCATGGAAGAAAGAAAAGGGGGGAGGAGCACCAGAAGGCGGCGATGGGTGGGCAAGGAGATAAGGTGAGAGAGGAAAAAGGGGATGGGAATTGGTGAAAGGTGGGGGGGGGGCATTATCACAAGTTTGAGAAATCAATGTTCATGCCATCAGATTGGAGGTTACCCAAATGGAATATAAAGTGTTGTTCCTCCAGTCTGAGTATGGCCTCATCATGACAGTGGAGGAGGCCATCAATGGACATATGGGAATGGGAATGGGGAGTGGAATTAAAATGGTGGCCAGTGGGAGATCCTGCTCGTTCTGGCTGACGGAGCATAGATGATCAACAAAGCGGTCTCACAATCTATGTTGAGTCTCACCGATATACGGGAGGCCACACCAGGAGCACCGGACACAGTATATGACCCCAACAGACTCACAGGTAAAGTTTTGCCTCACCTGGAAGGACTGTTTAGGGCCCTGAATGGTAGTGAGGGAGGATGTGTAGGGGCAGGTGTAGTACTTGTTCTGCTTGCAAGGATAAGCACCTGGAGGGAAATCAGTGGGGAGGGGCAAATGGACAAGGGAGTCGCGTAGGGAGCAATCCCCACAGAAAGCAGAAATTTGAGGGGAGGGAAAGATGTGCTTGGTGGTGGGATCCTGTTGGAGATGGCGGAAATTTCAGAGAATTATGTGCTGGATGTGGAGGCTGGTGGGGTGGTAGATGAGGACAAAAGGAACCCTATCCCTGGTAGGATGGAGGGAGGATGGGGTGACGGCAGACATGCATGAAATGAAAGAGACGTGGTTGAGGGCAGTGTTGATGGTGGAGGAAGGGAAACCCCTTTCTTCGAAAAAGGAGGACATCTGTGAGTCTGTTGGGGTCATTTATGTGTTTGGTGCTCCCAGTGTAGCCTCCTGTATATCGCTGAGGCCCGACGTAGATTGGAAGATTGCTTCGTCAAGCATCTACTCTCCAACCACCAAAACAAACAGGATCTCTAACTGGCCACCCATTTTAATTCCACTTCCCATTCCCATATGTCTATCCGTGGCCTCCTCCACTGTTGTGATGAGGCCACACTTAGGTTGGAGAAACACACTGGATTCCGTTTGGGTAGCCTCCAACCTGATGGCATGAACATTGATTTCTCAAACTTGTGATAATGCCCCCCACCCCCTGCCCCTTTCACCAATTCCCATCCCCTTTTTCCTCTCTCACCTTATCTCCTTGTCCACCCATCGCCTCCCTCTGGTGCTCCTCTCCCCTTTTTCTTTCTTCCATGGCCTTCTGCTTTTTTCACCAATCAACTTCCCAGCTCTTTACTTCATCCCTCCCACTTCAGGTTTCACCTATCACCTAGTGTTTCTCTCTTCCATCCCCAACCTTTTAAATCAGCCTTTTTTTCTCCAGTCCTGTCTAAGGATTTGGCTCGAAACGTCAACAGTTCCTTTTTCCATAGATGCTGCCTGGCCTGCTGAGTTCCTCCAGCATTTTGCATGTGTTGCTTACATGTGGCACCTTGTCAAAGGTCTTCCAAAAATCCAAATATGCAACATCAACTGATTCGCCTTGGTCTATCCTGCTTGTTATTTCTGCAAAGAATTCCAACCGATTTGTCAGGCAAGATTTTCCCTTGATGAAACCATGATGACTATGGCCTATCTTATCATGCGCCAAGTAACCCAAAACCGCATCCTTAAAAATTGACTCCAGAATCTTCCCAACCACTGAAGACAGACAAACTGGCCTATAGTTTCTTTTCTTCTGCTTCTCTCCCTTCTTGCAGAGTAGAGTCATATTTGCAATTTTCTAGTCTTCCGGAACCATTCCAGAATCTAGTGATTCTTGAAAGGTCATTATTAATGCCTCCACAATCCCTTCAGCCACCTCTTTCAGAACTCTGTTGTGTACACCATCTGGTCCAGGTGACTTACCTACCTTCAGACCCTTCAGTTTCCCAAGAAGTTTCTCTCTAGTAAAGAGAACTTCACACACATCATGATCCTTGACTCCTGGAACTTCCACCATCCTGCTGGTGTTTTCCACAGTGAAGACTGACGCAAAATATTTATTCAGTTCACTGCCATTTTGTTGTTCCCCCATGACTACCTCTCCAGCATCGCTTTCCAGTGGTCCGATATCCACTCTTGCCTCTCTCTTACACCTTATGTATCTGAAGACACTTTTGGTATCCTCCAAAATGTTATTGGCTAGCTTACTTTCGTATTCCATCTTTAGCTTCTCAATGACTTTTTTAGTTGCCCTCTGTTGGTTTTTAAAAGCTTGCCACAAATAAAGTAACGAATAATAAGGTGTATCTTGCGATTGATGTGCAGGACGAACAATTACACCATTAGTTGGAGCTGCAGAGGCTGCTGTGACTGGACATGTCGCATGTTACCTTATAAAGCAAGTGATTACTTTGGTAACGACAAAACACAAAACCCTGATAATTGATATCTCAATCACAGTATATCATATCCCAAAAAGAATCACTTTCAGTCATACTGCACTCTAAATCCATTACTTTCAGTGTTTTTGCAAAGGCTGGAGAGAGTGGACATCGAGCCAATCGAGTCTTCCCTGACATTCCATCATGGCTGATTTATTATCCCTCTCAACTCCATTCTCCTGCCTTCTCCCTGTAGCCTTTGATATCCTGACTAATCAAGAACATATCAACCTCTGTTTTAAATATACCCAATGATTTTCCCTCCACAGCCATTTGTGCAATGAATTCCACAGATTCACCACCCTCTGACAAAAGATGTCCTCCTCATCTCTGTTCCAAAGGGACATCCTTGTATTCTGAGGCTTTTTAGCAACAAAGCTGATTTCCAGCAGGAAGAGTCTGATGACTCCCCATGTGCCTCACAACCAATCGCTCCCAACCTTCTCCACCTCACTCCCAATCCCAGAGTGTCATGTCTCCATCTCCTGCCGAGTATATTGTTTCCTCTGATTCATTATTATTTTAGGGCGTCATATCCGTGGGGGGTGGGGTTCCGAAGTGAGTGCAGATAGCTTCAGACCACAAGAAAGAGTCAGTTCAGCGCTCAGGAGAGTGCCGATGGCCTCAGGCCATAGCTGCAGAGTCAGTTCAGTGTTGGGGTGACGGCCTCCGGTCTCAAATACAGTCAGTTCAGTGTTGGGGTGACGGCCTCCGCTCTCAAATACAGTCAGTTCAGTGTTGGGGTGATGGCCTCTGGTCTGAAATACAGTCAGTTCAGTGTTGGGGTGACGGCCTCCAGTCTCAAATACAGTCAGTTCAGTGTTGGGGTGATGGCCTCCGGTCTGAAATACAGTCAGTTCAGTGTTGGGGTGACGGCCTCCGGTCTCAAATACAGTCAGTTCAGTGTTGGGGTGATGGCCTCCGGTCTGAAATACAGTCAGTTCAGTGTTGGGGTGACAGCCTCCGGTCTGAAATACAGTCAGTTCAGTGTTGGGGTGATGGCCTCCGGTTTGAAATACAGTCAGTTCAGTGTTGGGGTGATGGCCTCCAGTCTCAAATACAGTCAGTTCAGTGTTGGGGTGACGGCCTCCGGTCTCAAATACAGTCAGTTCAGTGTTGGGGTGACGGCCTCCGGTCTCAAATACAGTCAGTTCAGTGTTGGGGTGATGGCCTCCGGTCTGAAATACAGTCAGTTCAGTGTTGGGGTGACGGCCTCCGGTCTCAAATACAGTCAGTTCAGTGTTGGGGTGACAGCCTCCGGTCTGAAATACAGTCAGTTCAGTGTTGGGGTGATGGCCTCCGGTTTGAAATACAGTCAGTTCAGTGTTGGGGTGATGGCCTCCAGTCTCAAATACAGTCAGTTCAGTGTTGGGGTGACGGCCTCCGGTCTCAAATACAGTCAGTTCAGTGTTGGGGTGACGGCCTCCGGTCTCAAATACAGTCAGTTCAGTGTTGGGGTGACGGCCTCCGGTCTCAAATACAGTCAGTTCAGTGTTGGGGTGATGGCCTCCGGTCTGAAATACAGTCAGTTCAGTGTTGGGGTGACGGCCTCCGGTCTCAAATACAGTCAGTTCAGTGTTGGGGTGATGGCCTCCGGTCTGAAATACAGTCAGTTCAGTGTTGGGGTGACAGCCTCCGGTCTGAAATACAGTCAGTTCAGTGTTGGGGTGATGGCCTCCGGTTTGAAATACAGTCAGTTCAGTGTTGGGGTGATGGCCTCCAGTCTCAAATACAGTCAGTTCAGTGTTGGGGTGACGGCCTCCGGTCTCAAATACAGTCAGTTCAGTGTTGGGGTGACGTCCTCCGGTCTCAAATACAGTCAGTTCAGTGTTGGGGTGATGGCCTCCGGTCTGAAATACAGTCAGTTCAGTGTTGGGGTGACAGCCTCCAGTCTGAAATACAGTCAGTTCAGTGTTGGGGTGATGGCCTCCGGTCTGAAATACAGTCAGTTCAGTGTTGGAGTGATGGCCTCCGGTCTGAAATACAGTCAGTTCGGTGTTGGGGTGACGGCCTCGGTCTCAAATGCAGTCAGTTCAGTGTTGGGCTGAGTGTCAATAGCCTCAGGCTGCAGCTGCAGAACCAGTTCAGCGGTGGGGCGAGTGCTGATGGCTGCCGGCCAGAGCTGTGTAGTGAACCTCAGTTCTGGGGCGAATGCTGACGATTGACGGCCACAACAACGGAGTCAATTCAGCGCGAGGCAAGTAAAGCCTCACAGAGTAGTGAAGTGAACGCTAACAAGTATTCATTTCGAGATTCGGACACGATGTACATTGTCTGTATTTGGGGGAGAGGGGCAGAATGCAAAGGGAAGATACAATCATGCACTTGATACTCAGCAGTACCTTGAGCAGCTGAAACAACAAAAGAAAGTGCTTGTTCATTTCAAAGGTATTGAAAGCTGTTTTATTTTCTGATGATTAAGGCTTCTTGGCAAAAATCACAAATTCATCTGTGTGGAACAATTCAGTACCGACTACAACCTGCGGGATTTAATTGAATCTGAACCTATTCTATTGTTTCGTATTCTTTTCAAAACACTTCCCTTCTCCCAAATCACTCAGGCCTTTGGGCATTTCGTTCCCGCCTCCACTGAAATGAAAGATTTATGTCAAATTTACTGCCCACTAAAGCCTCCAGACAAATCACACTACAGCAGTTCATTACAGTTGATCTGTTCTAAGCCACTATCTCATTGAATTTACCGTGCAGTTCTATACAAAATAAAGCTGCACTTCAAATTTAATCTTGCTGAACTACATCAGTGAAAGCAATAATCTTTAATAGACGTACATCTCAAACCATGCAAGCCATCACTACTTTGACCCTAAAAGTTGGTGGACTGTAGCATACGTGTGCTGAGATTTAAAAGTTTCTGTAACCAAATGCAACTTCAAATTTCATCTGTAATCTGGACTAAAACCTTCACAAAACAGAACAGGAAAGAATAGAGAGAGAAAAAAACAACACAACATATCAATTGAGTTACGAAAAAGGCACTCCAGAGGCTGTATTTCACCAGGAGTTTGAGGAAACTCAGTATGTCACCAATTACTCTTGCAAATTTCTAAGATGTACTCTGCAGAGCATTCTAACTGGTTGCATCACCGTCCGGTATGGAGGGGTCACTGCACAGGATCAGAAAAAGCTGCAATATTTTCAAACTCAACCAGTTCCATCACGGAGACTAGCCTCGCCAGTATCGAGGACACCTTCAAAAGGCAGTGCTCAAAAAGGCAGCACCCATCACCCAGGATATACCCTCTTGGCATTGCTATCATCAGGGAGACGATAAGACATAGGAGCAGAATTAGGCCATTCAGCCCATCGAGTCTGCTCCACCATTCCAGCATGGCTGATTCTGGATCCTACTCAACCCTATACACCTACCTTCTCACTATATCCTTTGATGCCCTGAACAATCAGGAAACGATCAACTTCTGCCTTAAATATACCTATGAACTTGGCCTCCACCACAGTCTGTGGCAGAGCATTCCACAGATTCATCGTTCTCTGGCTAAAAAAATTCCTCCTCACCTCTGTTGTAAAAGATCACTCCTCAATTTTGAAGCTGTGCTCTCTAGTTCTACATACCCCCACCATAGGAAATATCCTCTCCACATTTACCCTATTTAGTTCTTTCAACATTTGGTAGGTTTCAATGAAATCCCCCTGCATTCTCCTAAATTCCAGTGAGTACAGGCCAAAAGCTGCCAAACGCTCCTCAAGTGTTAACCCTTTCAGTCCCAAAATCATCCTTTGGACTCCTCTGGACTCTCTCCAATGACAACACATCCTTTCTGAGATATGGGGCCCAAAACTGTTGACAATACTCCAAGTGTGACCTGACTAGTGTCTTATAAAGCCTCAGCATTATCTCCTGGTTTTTATATTCTATTCCCCTCGAAATAAACGCCAACATTTTATTTGTCTTCTTTACCACAGACTCAACCTGTAAATTAACCTTCTGGGAGTCTTGCACAAGGACTTCTAAGTCACTCTGCATCGCTGATGTTTGAACCTTCTCTCCATTTAGATAACAGGCCGCACTATTGTTCCTTTTACCAAAATGCATTATCATGCATTTCCCAACACTGTATTCTATCTGCCACTTTTTTGCCCATTCTTCCCATTTGTCTAAGTCCTGTTTCAATCATATTGCCTCCTCAGCACTACCTACCCCTCCACCTATTTTCGTATCACCCGCAAACTTTCCCCAAAGCCATCAGTTCCATTCTCCAAATCACTGGCAAACAATATGAAAAGTAGCGGTCCCATTACTAACCCGAGGAACACCACTAGTCACCGGCAGCCAACCAGAAAAGGCCCCTTTTACTCCTACTTGCTGCCTTCTGCCTGTCAGCCATTCCGCTAACCACGTCAGTATCTTTCATGTAATGTGATATGATTCATCTTGTTAAACAGCCTGTGTGGCACCTTATCAAATGCCTTCTGAAAGTCCAAGTAAATGACTTCCACAGCCTCTCCTTTGTCCACCCTGCTTGTTACTTCCTCGAGGAACTCTAACAGGTTTGTCAGGCAAGATTTTCCTTGACAGAAACCATGCTGACTTTGACTTATTTTATCAGTAGTCTCCAAGTACCCCGAAACCTCATCCTAAATACTGGAGGCTGTATTTCACCAGGAATACCACTTTCCCAACCACTGGGGTTAGGCTAACTGACCTACAATTTCCTTTCTTTTGTCTTCCACCCTCCTTAAAGAGTGGAGTGACTTTTACAAATTTGTCAGAGGAGCCTGAAGACACACACTCATCATTTCAGGAAGTTTCTTCCCCCTCCGCCATCAGATTTCTGAATGGACAATGGACCCATGTACACTACCTCAGTATTTTCTCTCCAGTAAGATTAATGGTGAGACCATAAGACATAGGCCCATCTTGTTCATGGCAAACCATTAATCTGCCTAGTCCCATTGATCTGCACCTGGACCAGAGCCCTTCATATCCCTCCCATCCATGTTAACCAAATATCTCTTAAATGTTGAAATTGAACCTGCACCGCTTCTGCTGGTCAGAGTCAGAATCAGAATCAGGTTTATTAGCACCAGCACGTGACGTGAAATTTGTTAACTTAGCAGCAGCAGTTCAATGCAATACATAATCTAGCAGAGAGAGAGAGAGAGAAAAAATGAAATATAATAATAAATAAACAAGTAAATCAATTATGTATATTGAATAGATTATTTTTTAAAATGTGAAAAACAGAAGTACTGTATATTAAAAAAGTGAGGTGGTGTCCAAAGTTTCAATATCCATTTAAGAATCAGATGGCAGAGGGGAAGAAGCTCTTCCTGAATCGCTGAGTGTGTGCCTTCAGGCTTCTGTATCTCCTACCTGATTCCATCTCATTGTTCCCCTTAAACATCTCACCTTTCACCCCTTAGTTGTAGTCTCACCTAATCTCAGTGGATACGCCTCATAATTTTATATTCCTCTAACGTCTTATTTGCATCTTTCCTGCAGGTAGGTGACCAAAACTACACACAAAACTCAAATCAGGCCTCACCAACATCTTATACAACCTCAACATAACATCCCATCTCCTGTAAATACTTTGATTTATGAAGGCCAATGTGCCAAAGAAATACAACAGAAAGAAATATGTTTACGGTTTTATGAGCATTTATCAGAAATTGAAATATGAAATATTATTATTGGTCTAGAAAGATTAATTCAGTAAATATCAGTAGATTACAGCCATGTCCACTCACCTGGCCATCTGCTTATATGCCTCTTCGGCCACGGCAAAGATATGGGGGTCCATGTCCCCCATATTTTGCCCACTGTATGCCTGAATGACATCCTCTCCATAAATCGGCAGCTGCTCATAAGGATTAATAGCGACCAAGACGATACCTAAAAAGACAGAATTGCCCCATGACATGTTGAAAATAGACACACTGTTGTTTTCACATTGGTTATCTGCATTCTGGTGAGATAAAACAAGGCATTATGTTTTCTGGAAGGATCCAGAGAATGGAGGTGGTCACAGTGGGTGTAAAACTTAAATAACATTTTATTTACCACAGCAGATACGAAACACTGGGGGGACTCAGCAGGTTGAGCAGCAACTTTGGAAAAGAAATAAGTGTCAGCGTTTTGGGCCAAGACTTTTTTTCAGGACTGGAAAGGAAAGGGGGAAGATGCCAGAATAAGAAGGTGGAGGAGGGAGAGGACAAGCTAGAAGGTGATAGGTGAAGCCAGATAGGTGGAAGAGTTGGGGTATGAAGTAAGAAGCTGGGAGGTAATTGGTGGAGGATGTAAAGGGATGAAGATGAAGGAATCTGATAGGAGAGCAGAGTGGATCATGGCAGGAAGGGCAGGAGGGGGCCACTGGGGGGAGATGATAAGCAAATGAAGAGAAGAGAAGGGGTAAGAGGGGAGCCAGGAATTTACATTTACAGTAATGAGTTTTTTTTCCTCAGAAGGAACTCCATTGAATATACTTCTTTTTTACTCTTCCCTCTAACAGAAGAAAATGGTATAAATTTAATAAATTGTTTCAGCAAATGAATTTAATTGTTGATTTTCAGGGCCTAAATCAGATTAACATTTATTGTGCAGTATCTAGCAAGTTAACTCAGTATATTTGTATCAGATTTTGTTAAACTACACCAGTAGGAAACCTACGTGGTGACAAAGAGAACACAGAAACTCTTTCAGACTTTACATCATTCCATAGCAGCCAGAACTGAATCTCGACCAGCGATTGTTAGTGCTGTTGAGAGATGCGCAAGAACAAAGACGTCATCAATAAGCCATTGATGCCCAAAAGATAAAAACAACTGTTGTCCCATTTTCAACTTCCCTTTTCTCTCAAAGTCCTTGAACAAGGGGCTGCCTGCTTTACCACCAATAAAATGTCTCTCTCTGCCATAACTCTCCAGACTACCTGCACCACTCCACACCCTGCCTCAGTCCCCTTGTTATTGATCAATGTGTCTTTAGCTGGCTGTTCTAAGCCTCGCCATCTCTCTACCTGCATTCCAATGCTCATTAAGACATATTCATCTGACATTGCTGGCAGTCACCTGTTCCAATACCTCCAGAACATTACCTTGCAGAGCTGCAACTCAATCCCCTGACCAGAGAAGGCCAACACACTTCAAGCCTTCTTAATCCCCTGTGCTGTAGACTAGGCAGTGAGCTCCCTGCATATGGGAGACATCATCAATAACCCATGCCTGGGATGGCAAGGCCTCAGCTCTACAAACTTCCACTGACAGGGGACAGCAAGTGCAAGGGACAGGTGTGACATGGTCCAGGCACAGATGCGGAACCGTGAGGACAAAAGGCGGGTATTGAAGTCAGTGGAGTCGGGGTCACAGGGTGCCCGGATGAAATAGGATCTTCCCAAGCACAAGGTCACTTGGGCAGAGCTTTGGAGAATGGGGCCCTTCTGCATCCCTCTGCTCCTGCGGCGCGTGTACGACACTCTCCCTACACCATCACAGATGCACACGAGGGCTGAGAGGACCCCAGCTGCAAGCCTGGTGGTCAGCGGGGCTCACTGGAACATGTACTGTCAGGATGCAAAACAGCTTTAGCACAACAACAGTATAGATGGCGTCACAACAAGCCCCTGCTGTCCCTTACTGACACACTGGAGCGGGGGAGGTGTAAAAAGAGACCAGCTGCCAGAGAGACAAACAGAGCAGTCAATTTCATCAAGGAGAGGACCACGCCAATCATATCAAAGAGGCCTAAATCCAATCTGCTGCAAACTGCCACATCATGGGAGATGAGGGTCAATATGGGGAGGAGGTTGCAGTTCCTGTAGGTGGTGCAAACCACATTTCAACCAGACATGGTACTGTGGTCCACCAAAGACAGGAAAATCATCCTGGTGGAGCTCACAGTACCATGGGAGGAAGGATGTGAGGAGGCTCACGAGAGGAAGGCCTTGAAGTACCAGTCCTCAGTCCAGGAGTGCAGGGACAAAGGACGGCAGACATGGCTATTCCCCATGGAGATCGGCTGTAGAGGGTTCTGGGCAAGGTCGGTATGAAGGTTGCTGTCTGCACTAGACAGCAAGAAAAGAGCAAGAACCAAGCAGCTCGCAGTATGGAGAGGCAGAAAGACCCTCTTGCTGGATATGGAGCAGGTGAGAGGAGATGAGCTGGAGGTCAGGAGCAGATGGGCAGTGTCTAGGCCACCACTGCTGACCCGCCAACTGGAGAGTGTAGTGGTTAAAGGTCAATGGTTGGGCACCACCTGACAACATCTGTTCCTAGCCAAAGGTCACGGATACCTCATCAGGTAACTGAAGAAAGCACCCCTGGTGTATGATGCAAGTGACATCAGGTTCACCAGTGACCTCCAGGAAAGACTGGATGGCAACCTTGAAAGGTCAGTGTCATTGGAAAGACAGCTGACCTCCAGGAAAGATTGGCACAGGCACACAAGGCTAACAACCTTGTGTGTAGCACTTGTAAAAGGGCACCATACAGGTTATGGATAAACTAAATACGCAATACCCTCAGAGTTTCCCGAGAGAAGGGGAGGAGGAAAGACTAAATAGGATGGACATAATGTCAGTGGCCGGGACTGGAAATACGACAATGAAAAGGCTCAAGCAAACAACACAAGTCGGGGCAGCATTCATTGCAAAGTGCCATTACGGATAAATCTGTAAAAACATCAAAGGGCTGAAGATACACCAAAGCAGGTCCAGCTGCGGAACAAAGACAGCTCAAGTGCAACAAACAGAATCAACATCCAGTAGTCGATGGAGAACTCCTGCCAGAGAGCACCGAACAGAGCTGAAGATCTCTCCGCACCTGAGCCGCCCCCATGCCAAAGAAGAAACCAAGTGAGTGACCCCTCTGAGATCCTAATCCATTCATCAAGGAAAAAGAGGATCAGATGGCCTTGATCATCGGACAGTGTATCTTGGAAGCAGTTTGATGATGGCCTGGACTGCATATTGGAAGCTACACTGGCAGGACCTGTTCATAGGAAAATCGACTCCCTCACAGCCATTGTATTCAACTTCACTAAAGAGCGATTCAGCCCAGTGGAGAAGAAAGAGGACCCTAAACCATCACAGCAACCAAACAGGAGAGAAAGAGAGATTCGCCACCTGAGAAGCAAAATAAAGACCATGAACAAACAATTCAAGAAGAGTTCACCTGATGAATAAGAAGGTGTCAAAGATCTAACCGGCAAACTGCAGGAACAACTGCACAAGCTCAGGAGGGTGGAGCAGCTGTGAAATTGATGCACCTTCAATTATTCCAAAAGACTGAAGTAGGGTAAGTACTGAAAGGCTTTTATTCGCAGTAAAATATGACTTCCAGCATGCTGAGTGTCTGCCCCTGGACTGAGGAGGAGGGGCAATGGCGAAATCACCTTTATTCAGGGGTCTGTGGGAGGAGCCACAGGGGCAGTCAGCAGAGGGGCGTGTCCAGACAGGTAACCCAGTTATAACATATATATATGGTTTACCACATTCACCCCTCCTTTTTTTTAAAAAGAGTCCCGTGGGGTGAAGTGACTGACAAAATTTAAAACAAGTATATTTACAGGTTAAGTCTATCAGGCGGTCGAGTCCGTCGCTGTGATCTACGTAGCACCAGTAGTGATTGCACCAGCGATGGCAGTTGTGCTGGCTGCGGCCTGACTTGAGGTGCCAGCACGTTAGGCATCGGTAATCCCTCGTGCGTGTGCGTCGTGCCCAGTATGCCACAGAAAGCGAAGAGGGAAGGAGAGCGCAGCTTGTTAAAGACCCACTCAGGTTCACCAGGGCTCTTCTCAGTCGGTGAAAATCTGGCACCCTAGCCAGCTCAAAGCAGGACGTGAAATCACACAGCCATCCACGTAGGGATCAGGGACTAGAATTCAATCTAAATGTCCCCCACCCAAGAATTCCAGCAGCTGAAAATGTGTCAGAGCCCACGTGGCAGGAGGTCCAGGATATCATCAAGAGAGCAAAGACATCTGCCACCCCAGGACCAAGTAGTACAGCCTACAAGGTATATAAGAAATGCCCAAACTTCTCCAGAAGTTGTGGAAGATAATGAGGAAGACTTGGACCAAAGGCTCTATCCCACCAAGCTGGAAAATGGCTGAAGGATGCTTTATTCCCAAGGAAGAAGATTCCTCTACAATCATCCAGTTTCGGACAACCTCTCTCCTTAGCGTGGAGTGCAAGATATTCCTCTTGGTGCTTGCGAGAAGGCTGACCTCTGACTTAATGGAGGACCACTATATCACACATCCATCCAGGAAGGTGGCATCCCAGGTTTCTCTGGGTGCCTTGAACACACCTCAAAAATCAGCCAATTTATCCGCGAGGCCAGGCAAAGGAAAGGTGACCTAACAGTCATCTGGTTAGACCTAGCCAATGTCTATGGATCAATTCCACAAGTCCCCATCCAAGTTGCCTTGGACCACTACCATATCCTGCCAATAATGCAAGGCATGATCACCAGCTATCTGGGAGGATTCAAGCTACGCTTCACTTCAGCCCACTTTACAACCAGGTGGCAAGACCTCCAAAAAGGGATTCCAACGGGCTGTACCATCTCCCCCATCTTGTTTGTCGTGGGTATGAACCTCGTCATATCAGCAGCAGCAGACGTAAGCCGAGGCGTGTTGGAGCCCAGCATCCGACAACCTGCAAAATGGGGGTTCATGCATGACATCGCAGTAATGACTGTAACCCATGTCCAAGCAAGATGGGTATTGGAAACCCTGGACATCGTAGCTACCTGGGCCAGGATGACCTTTAAGGCCAGAAAGTCCAGATGCATGGTGATCAAAAAGGGCAAGGTTACTAGCAGGTTCAGTCTTCAAGTATAGGGAGAAGCCATTCCATCCATAGAAGACAACCCAGTAAAGTGTCTTATAAAGTGGTTTAATGCAGCAATGACAGACATTTCTTCCTCTACAGTGTGGCACCAAGTTGCCTTTGGTCTCCCTCATTTTCTCTGCCCTTCAGGGGTCTAGTGAAGTGCTGTTTTGAAGATTGTGTTGGCCTCTTTTCCCATCACGTGCCCAATCCATCTCCAACATTTCCTCATGATGATTGTAGCCATGTCCTTGTTGCCACTGAAGAAGTAGGGTGTGGTTGGAGATCTTTCTTGGCCAGAAAATACAGGGGATCTTCTGAAAGCTCATGGTGTGGAATGATGGCAGTTTGGCAAGGTCGCTCTCTGTCATGCGTCAGTATTCTGACCTGTACAAGAGTCTGGACAGAACACAGCTCAGGTACAGCTTCACCTTGGTGTGGACGCTATACTTGGTTGATCCTTATACGTTGCTCATTGATCCAAAGACGTTTCTAGTCATGATTGTTTTATAAGTGCTAATAGTCACAATTCTTTCATAAGCGTTAACAGAACAAAGAAATTTGAAAATATAGAGCCACAAAATTCTAGTAGTTAAGAACAGAGATCTAAAAGACTAAATATGATGGGTTTGCATGCTCCGCCTTTCTTCTATCTCAAAGATAAGAAACATTTGATTGAAATTGGTAGATAAAAGTCTGCCAATCAGAGAGCCCCTACTTTCCAGAATGGTATAAAGAATTGTAGCCACTAGGGGACACACAAACAATTTTTATATATATAAATTAATTGCTAAACCGACAAGAAAGTAACAATTAAGCAGTCTAATCTAGTAAAGGAACATCCAGAAAGTCATCAGGCATGGGATCTGGGGAAACCTGGCTGTGTGGATTCAGAATTGGCTTGCTCACAGAAGGCAGATGTTGGCTGTAGATGGAGCGTATTCTGCCTGGAGGTCAGTGACCCGCAGTGATCCAAAGGGATCTGTTCTGGGATACCTGCTCTTGATGATTTTTATAAATGTCTTGGATGAAGAAGTGGAAGTCTGCAGATGTCATGAAAGTTGAGTTATGGATAGTGGTATGGAAATGGACAGTGGTATGGATATGGATAATGGTATGGACAGTGAGAAGGAGGGAGGAGAAGATGGTGGTGCGACGTAGCGCGCGCAGCCGTTCCAAATGATACCGTATTTGTAAGTAGGATGCCGTGCACAATCCTGATTTGATAGAGACAGCCGTGAGAAGCACGGAGGAACATCTGGAGAAACATCTGAATTGCCTGCTTCGCTGCCGCTGTTACTGTGCGATTGAGAATCTCCGGAGGGGAAGGCCCCAAATCCTCGGCCTTGCCTATTGCCGGGGTCGGGTTCGAAGTGCTCGGCAGAGATGGTGCTCGGTGTCAGAGAGCCGGTTGGAGGCTCGGAGTTTTCGGACGGACTCAGAGTTGGACTGTGGTCGGATGCTTCCGGGATGCTGCATCGGCAAGCTTGCGGTGCTGGAGATTTACCGTCTGCGTGAGATGATGGGACTTTTGAGAGACTTCGAGCCTGTACCGTACCTATGGTCTGTTCTTATCAAATTATGGAATTGCTTTGCACTGTTGTAACTATATGTTATAATTATGTGGTTTTTGTCAGTTTTTCAGTCTTGGTTTGTCATGTGTTTCTGTGATATCATTCTGGAAAAACATTGTATCACTTCTTAACGCATGCATTACTAAATGACAATAAAAGAGGACTGTGTGTCCTCATAATCTAATCTAATATGGATAGTGCTTT
This sequence comes from Mobula hypostoma, assembly GCF_963921235.1. Classification (NCBI taxonomy): domain Eukaryota; kingdom Metazoa; phylum Chordata; class Chondrichthyes; order Myliobatiformes; family Myliobatidae; genus Mobula; species Mobula hypostoma. The sequence goes on from NC_086099.1 coordinate 6,985,829, forward strand.
GGATATGGATAGTGGTATGGATATGGATAGTGGTATGGATATGGATGGTGGTATAGAGGGTAGTCAGACCATAAGACCATAAGGTATAGCAGCAGGTGTGGTCACCATGGGATATTGATTGGGCAGAGCTGGGGTGAGAAGGAGCAGATGAAGTTCAATCTAGAAAAGTGATTCACTTTGGAAGGTTGAACTTTAAGATCAAGTACAAGGTTAATAGGATTCTTAGCAAAGTTAAAAGTAAATTTATTATTAAAGTACATACATGTCACGATATACAGCCCTGAGATTCATTTTCTTGCAGGCATACTCAATGAATCCAATAACTATAATAGAATCAATGAAAGCCTGCACCAACAGTGTGGAAAAACAGAGGGATCTTGGGGTCCATGTCCATAGATTTCTCAAAGTTGCCACAAAAATGCATAGGGTGGTTAAGACGGTGTATGGTGTGTTGACCTTCTCTGGTCAGGGGATTGAGTTGCAGCTCTGCAAGGTAATGTTCTGGAGGTATTGGGACAGGTGACTGCCAGCAATATCAGATGAGTAGGTGTTAATGAGCACTGGAATGGAGGCAGAGAGATGGCGAAGCTCAGCACAGCTAAAAACACACTGCCCAGTAACAGGGGAACAAATATGGAAGCCCATGAGGCAGACCGAGGACTGGTGCAGGCAGCCTGGAGAGTTATGGCAGAGAGAGGTTCACCATGTAAAGGAGGTGAAGGCTTTGGAGGAACTTTCAAAACCTGAGATCAGGAGATTGTTTAACAGTGAGCCAGTGATGGGCAGTGTAGTGGCGATGAGTGTTGTTGAGAGTTAGGGCACTGGCAATACTATTTTATTTATTTAGTTAGAGAAACAGCATGGTAACAGGCCCATCAGGCCCAGTGACACCACACCGGCCAATTACACTCCTGTGACCACTAACCTACGAACTCGTACTCCTTTGGAATGTGGGAGGACACCAGGGCACCCAAAGGAAACACACATAGTCACAGCAGGATGTACAAACTCCTTACAGACAGTGGCAGGAATTGAACCTGAGTTGCTGGTGCTGTGATAGCCTTACGCTTGCTTGCATCATATACCAGGGTGCTCTCTACAGTTGCCTGATGAGGTAACCGTGGCCTTTGGCCAGGAGCAGATTTTGTCAGGTGCTACCCAACTTTCGACCCTTATCCTCTACACTCTCCAGCTGGCAGGTCAGCAGTGGTGGCCAAGTCTCTGCCCATCTGCTCCTGACTTCCAGCTCAATTCCTTCTGCCCGCTCCATATCCAGCAAGACGCCCTCCCTGCTTCCTCCCTGATCCTGCGAGATGCTTGGTTCTTGCTCTTTTCATCAAGGCCCAGTGTAGACAGCCACCTCCATTCCAACCTTGCCCAGAACCCTCTACAGTCGGTCTCCGTGGGGAATAGCTACGTCTGCCGTCCTTCGTCCCTGCACTCCTAGACTGAGGACTGGTACTTCAGGGCCTTCCTCTCGTGAGCCTCCTCACATCCTTCCTCCCATGGTGCTGTGAGCTCCACCAGGATGATTTTTTGTCTTCGGTGGACCACAGTACAATGTCTGGTTGAAGTGCGGTTTGCACCAATTACAGGGACTGCAACCTCCTCCCCATATCGACCCTCACCTCCCATGATTTGGCAATTTGCAGCAGACTGGATTTAGGCCTCTTTGATATGACTGGCGTGGCCTCTCCTTGATGAAAATGGCTGTCCTGTTTGCCTCTCTACCAGCTGGTCTCTTTTTATACCTCTGCCACTCTGGTGTGTCAGCAAGGGACAGGAGGACCTGTTGTGACACCACTTAAACCATCCTTGTGTTAAAGCTGTTTTGCATCCTGACAGTACATGTTCCAGTGAGCCCTGCTGACCACCAGGCTTGCAGCTGGGGTCCTCTCTCAGCCCCCATGCATGCAGCTGTGATGGTGTTGGGAGAGTGTCATACACGGACCACAGGAGCAAAGAATTGCGGAAGGACTCCAATCTCCAAAGCTCTGCCCAAGTGATTCTGTACTTGGGAAGATCCCATTTTGTTCAGGCGCCCCGTGACCCCCATCTCCACTGCCTTCGATAACCACCTTTCATCCTCGCGGTTCTGTACCTCTGCCTGGATGACGTCCCACCTACCCCTTCCACTTGCACTCCACCGTCATTGGAAGCCAGCTGAACTGAGGCTTTGCCGTCCCAGGCATGGGTTGCCAATGATGTCTCTCAACTGTGGGAAGCTCAGATTCATATACTGCACATCCACTACATCACCTTCTCAGCCCAGCTCTAGATCTGTCAGTAACCCATTGTAACCTGCAGCAACCTTCTACACCATCCACAACTCCGCCAGCCTTCATGTTCCCCCAGTGGCGGCTTTTAGCAACAGGATGACCTCACTGATATCGCATCAGTTCCAGATCACATTCATTTACTCACCACAGTAGGTGTATATGGCATTGGATTCAAGGAAGCGGACCTTCAGATTGTGGAGCACCGCAGGCTCATGGAGATAACTGAGCGCAGTCAGGTCATTCTCACCGACAAGTATATCTGGATTACGGAGGAAAGGCAGCTGATTTGCCTTCGAATTGACAGGATGCTCGAGAGGCTGCAGTAAATCAGAGAATCACAAGAAGGAAAAAAGTCAGATTTAGTAAACTCTCATCAGTGAGGAGGTTATGTAGCATCCACGCCAGGATCACCAGACTCAAAAACAGTTACTTTCCCACGCAGTGAGGCTAATCACCACCTCCACCCACTAACCCACCCCTCCACACCCCCAACCACCACTACTTTATCATTTCCTGTCAGTCACCTTATGTACAGACACTACTGCGACTAGCTTCAATTTATGGACATACAACAATCTATGTATACAAGTTATCTTATATATTTATATTTATTGATTTTTTTATTATTGTGTTCTTTATCTTATTGTGTTTTTTGTGCTGCATTGGATCCAGAGTAACAATTATTTTGCTCTCCTCTACACTTGTATACTGGAAGTGACAATAAACAACCTTGAATCTTGAATTGTGAGTCTTGTGAACATTCTAAAGACATTCACTGAATACCATGGCATATACAGTAAATTATGTTTTTGTATCGGCTAGGACCACTCCACTGAAAAAACTGTGACTTATGCCTGCTTGAAGCCTTGTGCTACCATTCGGAAAAATATACTTGATAATCAACCTGCCTAAAGTTGTGGGTGAACATTGCACATTGGTTTGTTAGGGCAAATAGACTCTTTTATACATTGGTTGTTTGTCCATCTTTATGTGCAGTTTTTCATGGATTCCGTTGTGTTTATATTTACTGTGAATGCCCGCAAGGAAATTAATTCGAGGGCTGTATATCTGTAACACACACAAAATGCTGGAGGAATGCAGCAGACCAGACAGCATCCCTGTATCCTGCAGAAGGGTTTCGACCCGAAACGTCGCCTGTGCTTTTTTCCGTACATGCTGCCTGGCCTGCTGAGTTCCTCCAGCATTTTGTGTGTGTTGCTCAGATTTGCAGCATCTGCAGATTTTCTATTGGTTGTTTACATGTACTTTGATAATAAATTTACTCTGAACTTTTAAATACAAAGTATTATTTTTATAAAGCTGCAGTTGTGAAAAATCTGAAACAAAAGCAGAAGGGGCTGAGATTACTCCACAGGGCCAGGAATATCAAAGGAGGGAGGAAAGGAGGAAGGGATGGAGGGAGGGGCAGAGGAACGGAAAGGCAGAGGGAGGGATGGAGGGAAGGAGGGGAGAAAGGGACGAAGGGATGGAGGGAGGGAGGGAAGCAGAGAAGGGGGAGAGGAGGGAGCACGTAAGAAAAGGGGATATGGATGGAGAGGGGGAGGCAGGGGAAGGAAGGTGGGGTGGAGGGAGGCAGGGATAGAAATGTTTCACATCAATCAGCCTTAATCTTTGTTGATTTTCTTAGTATTCCCGTCGAAAGGGTTGAATATTTTAGTCAGTAAAGTCATAGCAGCACAGAAACAGGTCCTTCAGCCATTCTAGTCCATGTCAAACTCTTATTCTACCTAGCCCTGTTGACCTGCACTGCACCATAGACCTCCACACCCCTGCCATCCATGTACCTATTCTAATTTCTCTTAAATGTTGAAATCAAACCCACATCCACCAATTGAATTGACAGCTCGGTTTCACACTCTCACCACCAACGAGTGAAGATATTCCTCAAGCAACATACATCAAAGTTGCTGGTGAACGCAGCAGGCCAAGCAGCATCTATAGGAAGAGGTGCAGTCGACGTTTCAGGCCGAGACCCTTCGTCAGGACTAACTGAAGGAAGTCCTTCAGTTAGTCCTGACGAAGGGTCTCGGCCTGAAACGTCGACTGTGCCTCTTCCTATAGATGCTGCTTGGCCTGCTGCGTTCACCAGCAACTTTGATGTATGTTGCTTGAATTTCCAGCATCTGCAGAATTCCTGTTGTTTGCGAAGATATTCCTCTTCAGGTTCCCCTTAAGCATTTCACCTTTTACCCTTTTACCCATGACCTCTAGTTCTAGTCTCACCCCACCGCACTGAAAAAAATGTGCTTACATTTACCCTATCTATACCCTCATTGTATGTCTCTATCAAACCTCCCCTCATTCTCCTACACTCCAGGGAATAAAGTCCAAACCTATTCAATCTTTCCCTGTAACTCAGGTCATCAGGTCCTGCCAGGTCCTTGTTAATTTTCTCTGCACTCTCTCTATCTTACTGATATCTTTCCTGTAGGGAGGTGACCGGAACTGCACACAACACTCCAAATTAGACCTCACCAACATCTTACACAACTTCAACATAACATCCCAACTCCTGTATTCAGTACTTTGATTTACGAAGGCCAATGTGCCAAAAGCTTTCTTTATTGTCCTATCTACCAGTAACACCACTTTCAAGGAATTATAGATCTGTATTCCCAGATCCCTCTTCTACCACATTGCTCAATATCCTGTGCAAGTCCGAACCTGGTTTGTCACCCCTGCAGCCCCTGTTCCAGAATGCAACACCACACACTAGTCCTAATTAAATGTTTCTTAATGCAGACAAGCATGGCACTACTTTATCAATATTAAAAGCCTCCAACCTGTTGGCATGAATATCGATTTCTCCTTCCTGTATATAAGGGGTTTCTTTTTTTTAAATCACTGCGTAGTCTAATTAAAATGGCTTCTTTGTTATGTTATAATTGAAGGGCTTCTTTGTTATGTTAACTGCTGAGAAAGTCCTCCCGCTGGCAGTTTGTTTGGATCACGTTACTGATAAGAAGGTGTTACAAACCAATTGGGATAGTTGTTATGCTTTTGGTGTGTCTGTAAGATACTGTACACACGGGGTTTTGGGGAGAAGGCGGGAGAGAGAGACAGAGGATGGACCGGGTGCTGTGAGTCCACTAATGGGGTCGGACCCCGAGCGGGGCGTTCGGCGAGGAGAAGAGACGGAGACGGACTCATGTGGAGCGTCTGGTCGACCACCGTTGTTGGTCCCAGGCAGCCGGTCGAGGTGGTCTGAGGGGTCGCAGGGTGAAGAAGAAGGGTCCTGAGCTCCAACTGTTTGTGCACGAAGAGATTGAACTTTGATAAGTGTGGTGCCTTTTATTTTCCTTTTATATTTTATTCTCTATTAATTATATAGTTCCAGTAATATCTATAAACTGTAAATCACTTAATCGTATCTGGTGTATTGTCTGTTATTTGGGCGGGGTGGGGTACACCACACAGCATCCACACAAATTAATTACCCAGTTTGGCGGGGCCGAGGCTGTTTCCCTAGACGACACTGAGCTGAGCGACCCTCAGGTTGGCCAGGGGGGCTACACGTAAAAAAAAATCTTCCCGTCCCCTCTTCTTCTATTCCTCACTCTAGACTCTCACCACCTTTCACCTGTCTATCATCTCCTCCTGCGTCACCTCGTCCTCTCCTCCTTCCTCTACTCCCATGGTCCACTCTCCTCTCCTTTGAGATTCTATCATCTCCAGCCCTTTCCTTTTCCTACCCACCTGGCCTCACCTATCACCTTCTAGCTATCCTCCTTCCCCTCCCTGCACCTTTTTATTCTGGTGTCTTCCCCCTTCCTTTCCAGTCCTGATGAAGGGTCTCAGGCTGAAGCATCTCTAACTTCCGCTAATGCCCCACCTCCCCCTCGTACCCCATCCATTATTTATTTATATAGACACATTCTTTCTCTCACTCTCCTTTTGTCCCTCTGACTATACCCCTTGCCCATCCTCTGGGTCCCCCCTCCCCCTTTTCCTTCTCCCTGGGCCTCCTGTCCCATGATCCTCTCATATCCCTTTTGCCAATCACCTGTCCAGCTCTTGGCACCATCCCTCCCCCTCCTGTCTTCTCCTATCATTTTGGATCTCCCCCTCCCCCTCCCACTTTCAAATCTCTTACTAGCTCTTCTTTCAGTTAGTCCTGACGAAGGGTCTCGGCCTGAAACGTCAACTGTACCTTTTCCTAGAGATGCTGCCTGGCCTGCTGCGTTCACCAACAACTTTGATGTGTGTTGCATCAACTGTTCATTCATTTTTATAGATGCTACCTGATCTGCTAAGTTCTTCCAGCATTTTGTGTGTCTTGCTCTGGATTTCCAGCATCTGCAGACTTTAGAATGTAGAACATAAAACAATATAGCACAGTCACAGGCTATTCAGCCCACAATGTTGTGCTGAACAAGCTAAAAAGTAAGTCAAAAAACACCTAAACACTAATCCCTCCTACCTACACCGTGTCCGTATCCCTCCATCTTCCTTACAAACACGTGTCTATCCAAACGTCTCTTGAAAGTCTCTAATGTATTTGCCTCAAGCACCATACTAGACTCTCTGAGTAAAAAACTTACCCTCACATCCCCCCTGAACCTACCCCCTCTCACCCTCAATACTGCCCTCTGGTACTGGACATTTCAACTCTCTGTCCACTCTGTCGATGCCTCTCATAATTTTGTAAACTTCTTTCAGATCTCCCCTCAGCCTCCAGTGCTCCAGTGAAAACAACCAAAGTTTATCCAGCCTCTCATGATAGCACATGCCCTCTAATCCAGGCAGCATCCTGGTAAACCTCTCCTCTCCAAAGCCTAACATCCTTCCTTTAATGGGGCAACCAGAACTATATACAATAGTCCAGATATGGCCTAACCAGAGTTTTATAAAGTTGTAACATAACCTCCTGACTTTTGAACTCAATGCCTCGACAAATAAGAACAAGCATTGCATGGGACTTCTTACCCACCTTAACCACCTGTGTAGCCTCTTTCAAGGAGTTATGAACTTGCATCCCAAGATCTCTCCGCTCAGCAACATTGTTAAGGATCTTGCCCTTAACAGTCTACTGTGTCCTTGCATTTGCCCAACCAAGGTGTAACATTTCACATTTATCTGGGTTGAACTCCATCTTCCCTTTCTCTGCCCATATCTGCAACTGATCTATATCATGCTGTATTCTTTGCCAGTCTTCTACAGTATCCTCAACTCCACCAATCCTGGTATCATCCGTAAACTTGCTAACCCACCCATCTACATTTTCATCCAGGTCATTTATATACATCACAAACAGCAGAGGTCCCAGCAGAGATCCCTGTGGAACACCACTAATTACACACCTCCAGCTCAATTAAGTCCCTTCAAACACTACCCTGTCTTCTCTGTGTGAGCCAGTTCTGAATCCAGACAGCCAGTTCACTACAGATCCCATGCATCTTAATCTTCTGGATTGGTCCCCCGTGAGGGACTTTGTTAAGCACCTTAGTAAAATTCATGTAGACAACATCGACTGCCCTACCCTCATTGATCTCTCTCGTCAGCTTGTTAAAAATCTCAATCAAGTTGGCAAAGTGCAATGTGCCACACACAAAGCCATCCTGGCTCTCCCTGATTAGGTTTCCAAAAGTTCATACACTATATCCTGTTCTATATCACATTGTCCCTGATCTCAGTGCCCCACCGTTCAATGTGCAAGTCTACCCTGGTTTGTCCTGCAAAGTTTGATATTTGGATAGATGTCTTTACATGGGCCAATTCTAAAAACCAATTGCCTCTGCTGATGACCCAAGATTTGTTATACTTGTATGACAGGCCCTCCAATAACTCCAGTAATGATCGCTCCAAAAATTGAAGATATGTATTTGATCCTTTATTTGCAATTCGTAAACATACAATCTTGGAACAATGGAACTTAAGTGTACTAAATGTAAATAAGTGTAACTAAGCGGTCAACAAAAGCTATGGCATCTGTAGGTCCCCCGCTCCAAACTGCCCCAAAGAAAGCACAAATACACAACCTATATATAGAAAGGGTGCAGAGGAGACTTACAAGGATATTGCCTGGATTGGGGAGCATGCCTTATGTGAATAGGTTGAATGAACTCGGTCTTTTCTCCTTGGAGCGGCGGAGGATGAGAGGTGACCTGACAGAGGTGTATAAGATGATGAGAGGCATTGACCGTGTGGATAGTCAGAGGCTTTTTCCCAGGGCTGAAATGGTTGCCACAAGAGGACACAGGTTTAAGGTGCTGGGGAGTAGGTACAGAGGAGATGTCAGGGGTAAGTTTTTTACGCAGAGAGTAGTGAGTACATGGAATAGGCTGCCGGCAATGGTGGTGGAGGCGGATACAATAGGGTCTTTTAAGAGACTTTTGGATAGGTACATGGAGCTTAGAAAAATAGAGGGCTATGGGTAAGCCTAGTAATTTCTAAGGTAGGGACATGTTCGGCACAAATTTGTGGGCCAAAGGGCCTGTATTGTGCTGTAGGTTTTCTATGTTTTATTCCCTTCACTATACCACACTCCCACCCATGTGACCGGTTACCATAATAAACGTGCAGCACAGCTCAGAATACAATGCGGATAGAGAACAGGCACACAGGTACACAGACACGTGAACCCACATCCTACGGGAGAATACACAGAGAAAATGGACAGAAGATAAATCTCATTGTAATTAAATGAGGAGGAGGGGCAAGGCAGAAGGAGAATGTAAAAACAAAAATGAGAGTGTTAAAATCCTGGTTCACTAGGAATCAATGCAACTAACGTCTTGAACACGAGAGATTCTGCAGATGCTGGAAATCCATAGCAACACACACACACACCTCAGCAGCATCTGTGGAAATGAAAAACAGTCGATGCTTCAGGCTGAGACCCTTCATCAGGACTGGAAGGGAAGGGGAAGAAGCCAAAATAAGAATGTGGGGGAGAGGGGGAGGAGGAAAGGCTGGATGCTGATAGATGAAGCCAGGCCGAGGGGAAGGTAGATGGGTGGGGGAGGGGTTATGAGGAAGAAACTGGAAGGTGATTGAAGAGAAGGGGTGAAGAAGAAGGAATCTGATAAGAGAGGACGGGGGGGGGGGATTTCTTCTACTTCAACCCCTTGAGTCGCCTACTTCTATAGCCACTGGGTTACACACACAAAACTCAGGGACTCAGCTAGTCAGGCAACATCTATGGAGAAGAATAAAAAGTCAGCATATCAGGCCAAGACCCTTCACTGTTTCCTCTCCATAGATGCCCCCATGACCTGCTGAGTTCCTCCAACGTTTTGTGGATGCAAGTAAGACACTGGGTAGCTGGAGAATATTGAGAGAGTAAATGCACAGGCCCTCTAAGAGGACCACAAACCTTTTCCTGGTTTGGAGGCTTGCGTGCCTCAATTACCCAGAGAGCTATGCTGCCTTTGTGCTTGACTCTTGGTAGGGTCACCCATGCCAACCAGGTCAAAGGGTAGAGGCCAGGCTAAACATGGTCCACTGGTCCTCCAGATTCGGGGCTAACAACCCTGACTGGTCAAACAAAATTGCTATGGAAACAGCAACAAAGAATCCTTCTATATCTGTGTGTGACGGTATTCCTGAATCTCCACATGGGACTTGCTTGACTGACAGCAGTGAAAACCAAGAGGACGCTACTGACACGAAGGAAGCCATGAATGCCACCAGAGATGGAGGACCTTTATTGCTGCCCTAAACACCAGTGATGTAACGGGAAAAAAGAAGAATCACACAGGTAGAAGAGTTTTGGAGAAGTTAAAATGAAGGAGGCAAGGTCAGAGTTCATGACATTTTCAATTACACAATTGGCCTATGCGGTAGGGTAACCCTAGGCAGTTTCTAGAGTAGGTTACATGGTTGGCACAACATTGTGGGCCGAAGGGCCTGTAATGTGTTGTAGATTTCTATGTTTTATGTTCTAACTACAAGGATAAACAATGATCGCTCTGGAGTCAAACAGTAGATAACAGAATCCTCTCCAGCTTCACACTGGCACGCTGGAAGTCATCCAGTTCAGCTTCTGCCAGACGTTTCAAACGCGACAACCCATGTCATTAGCTGTCTGGCAATGGTCACAGTCTTGACTGAAACAGGACACAGCAATAGAGACACAAGAGAGGGCAGACACTGGAATCTATAGTATAGTATAGTATAGTCATACTTTATTAATCCCGGGGGAAATTGGTTAAAAAAATCCGGAGGGAGGGAGAAAACCAGACTTGCTGAAGGATCTCTGTGAGTCAGGCAGCATCTGTGGAAGGAAACGGAGAGACCCATTTTGGGACAAGGCCTTTCATCTGGTCCTGAAACTTTAACTGTTCACTTTCCTCCACGGATGCTGCCTGACTTGCTGATTTCCTCATCACTAGAGATTCTGAAGATGCTGGAAGTACAGACCAACACACACAAATGCTGGAGGAACTCAGCAGGTCAGGCAGCATCGATGGAGAGCAATAATCGGTTGATGTTTAAGGCTGAGACCCTTCATCAGGATAGGAAAGGAAGTGGGCAGAAGTCAGAATAAGAACAGGAGTAGGCCCTACCAGTATTTTCTTCCCGTGGTTTAAATGTCTAACACCAGAGGGCATGGATTTAAGGTGAGGGGGTTAATTTCAAAGGAGATGTGATGGGCAAGTTTTTTTTACACACACAGTGTGGTCGGTGCCTGGAATGCACTGCCTGGGGTGGTGGTAGAGGCAGATGCTTTACAGACTTTTAGATAGATGTGAATGTGAAGAAAATGGAAGGATGTGGACATCGCGTAGGAAGAAGAAATTAGTCTGGTTGGTTATTTGATGACTAATTTAATTGGTCGGCTTTAATTTAATTTAATTTAATTTAATTGCGGGCTGAAGGGCCTGTCTCTGTTCTACGTTCCAAACACATTGTAGTGTAATCACTCGATGTTCTCCTCGGTAATAATACACTCACACACATCAAAAGGAAGCTGACGTCGTTTTAGATATGACTCCTTTTCTGTTCCTTCCCCTGCACCACAACCAGCTCCCCCAACCCTGCTCTAACAAATCCTTCAATTGGTGTCTCATCACAACCATAGCTGCCAAAACCTGCAATCTTTAAAACAAATGGTAGACAGAATATAAAGAAAAATAACTATTAGGACAAGGAACTTTTGGAAACCACATTCTTGAAACAAGATTCAAGATCCAAAACATACAGTGAACCACATTGTTTGTGTTCAATAAACCCAAGGATGTGCTGGGGCAGACGGCAAGGGTCACCACACATTCCAGCATATCACACCCACAATGTACAGCAGAACAACACAGAGCATAACAAGCAACAGACCAACAGCAAAACAACCCTCGTTTCACCGACACAGTCCTCCAACCCCAACACAAGCTGCCTTCAGCCTCAGACCTGCAGACAAAGGATATGTTTTCAGGTCAGAAAGAGAGCCTTTGTGATACAGGCCTTCACAAATCAGGGTACTGAGTACAGGAGTTAGGGTGTTATGTTGAAATTGTACCAGATGTTGGTGAGGTCAAATTCGGAGTATTGTGTGGAAATCTGGTCACCTACTTACAGGAAAGATGTCAATAAGCTTGAAAGGGTGCAGAGAAAATTTACAAGGATGTTGCTAGGACTTGGGTTCCTGAGTTTTAGGGAAAAGTAGATAAAAATTACAAGGGGGAGAGATATGGTGAGTGGGTGCCAGGGTGGAGATACGTCTTTACCAAAGGAGGTGCAAGTCCCTCCTTCCGTCCGCTAGCCTGCAGGTCACCCTGGGGCAAGGTATAACACCTGCCTAGTCCCTCAATCAGGGTCACGTGAAGCCATGGGAGCAGGTGGTGGATGCCCATATGAGCAGCTGGTACACATCACAAGTCCTGGTTACGCGACCACTAATGTCAGGCAGACAACCTCTGAAGAGTATTGATGATGGCTGGGGTCACTTGTCTTGTAAAGACACCGCCCAGAAGGCAATGGCAAACCACTGCTGTAGAAAAATTTGCCAAGAAAAGTCATGGTGTTGGAAAGACCATGACTGCCCGCCCATGTCAAATGACTCAGCTCATAAAGAACGAATGAACAAGATAGGGTGAATGCAAGCAGGCTTTTTTCCTTTCATTTTGGGTGAGGCTAGGAGTCAGGGTGAAAGGTGAAATGTTTAAGGGGAACCTCTTCACTCAGAAGTGGTGCAAATGTGAAATGAGCTGCCAGCAGAAGTGATGGATGTGGGTTCAATTCTAACATTTAAGAGGGAAGTTTTGATCAGAATCAGAAACAGGTTTATTATCTCCCGCATCTGTCGTGAAATTTGTTGACTTTGTGATAGGTACACGAACGGAAGGGGTTTGGAGGGTTATGGTCTGGATGCAGGTAGAATAGATTAGGCAGAAGACCAGATCGACACAGACTAGATGGGCTGAAGGGACTTTTCCCGTGCTGTAGTGCACAATGGCTCTGTAGAGACTATAAGACAAAGGAGCAGAATTAGGCAGATGAATCTGTCCTCAGTCTCCCTCCTTTCGAAAGGCCACTCCAGTGTCTCCGCGGTTCAAGACAAACCTCTAGGTGCAGCTCAGGTTAAAGTCACCTCAGACCCAACGTGAGGCAGGAGTTCAACATTGACCCTTTTCCCCACATTCCCAAACAGATACTGACCGTTTCATCTTCCAGTTTCAAGTGAAGAACCTCATCACCGTCTCTGTAGTCCTTGGTGATTTCTGCGGATTTCCAAACATCCTCGGGGTCCGGAATCCAAACTTTTGTATACTGCAAATCAAATTTCAGCTTATTAGTGTCTATAGAAGGCATCAGGTTACATTGAATACATTCTCTTCACACCATAATGAACAGGATTAGACTCTGTTACGTTGTGTGTGAGATGAAAGCAAGTTACTGCTAAAAGTGACCAATCCTCTGAATGTAACTACTGAAACCCCATCATCCATCATCAGGGATCCCCACCACCCAGGTCCTGCTCTCTTCTCACTGCTGCCATCAGGAAGCTGGTACAGGAGCCTCAGGACCCACACCACCAGGTTCAAGAACAGTTACTACCCCCCAACGTGAATAAAAGGGGATTACGACACTCACTTGCCCCATCATTGAGATGTTCCTACAGCCAATGATCTCATTATCTCATGTTCTTGTTATTGATTTATATTTGCATTTGCACAGTTTGTTGTGTTCTGCACTATGGTTGATCTTTCATTGACCCTGTTATATTTACTATTCTATAGATTTGCTGAGTACGGCTACAAGAAAATGAAACTTGGAGTTGTCTATGGTGATATATATGTACTTTGTGTCTGTGAACTCTGTGGAGATTTGCCCTGCTAATATGATGAACTGAATACTGAGGCTCTGGGCCTACTTCAGGCTGCTGCGGGATTTGGATCCAGGGAGCCAATTTGGTTCGGAATGCTGTGTTGTTGCTTGCTTCTATTGTTTCCATGATTTGCTTTGTGTTTTTTTTCTCTTTCTCTGTGGCCACAGGGGGTTGGTCTTTTTTTTAATTGGATTCTTTCAAGTTTCTTGCTTTGCGACTGCCTGTAAGCAAACAGACCTCAGAGTTGTATAATTTATACATTCTTTGATAATAAATGCCCTTCAAATTTTTGATAATAAAATTTACTTTGTACTTTGAACTTTCAGTAAGTTATTACCCCTCAACCATCAGGCTCTTGAACCAGAGGGGATAACTTCACACATCTTCATGCACCCCATCACCGAACTGCTCCCACAACCCATGGACTCATTTTCAAAGGCTCTTCATCTCATGTTCTCAATATTTATTTATTTATTATTATTTCACATTATTTTTCTGTTTGTTTTGGCACAGTTTATCATCTTTTGCACGTTGGTTGTTGTCTGTCCTTTGGGGTACAAGTCCTTCATTGATTCTATTGTTTTTCTTGTATTTACTGTGAATGCCCACAAGAAAATTTATCTCAGGATTGTATATGGTGACATACATGTACTTTGATAATAAATTTACTTTGAACTAATATTAACCAGTCATCCTTGCAAGATTCACCAAGTGAGTGTACCTAAAAATCTTGATATACACTCAGTAGGTACTGTACCACCAGTACACCTGCCTGTTAATGCAAATATCAAATCAATCTTTCTTGTGGTAACATCTCAGTGCACTAAAGCATGCAGACATGGTCAAGTTCAGTTGCTGTTCAGACCAAACAGCAGGATAGGGAAGAAATGTGATCTAAATGACTTTGACTGTGGAATGATTGTTGGCGCCAGACGGGGTGGTTTGAGTACCTCAGAAACTGCTGATCTCCTGGGATGTTCACGCACAACTGTCTCTGGAGTTTACAGAGAATGGTGCAAAAATTTTTTAAAAAACATTCAGCGAGTGTAAGTTCTGTGGAAGTGAATACCTTGTTACTGAGAGAGGTCAGAGGAGAATGGCCAGACTGGTTCAAGCTGACAGGAAGGTGACAGTAACTCAAATAACTCATTACAAAAGTGGTGTGCAGAAGAGCATCTCTGAACCCACAACACATCAAACCTTCAAGTGCCTTGTTGAGCTGCAGAAGCAGAAAACCACTAACAAACACCTAGTGGCCACTTTATTAGGTACAGGAAGTACTGAATAAAGTGGCCACTAAGTTTATGTTCCAAGTACACTATATTTTATTTCAGAAACTAAAGATAAGTTGACTCTTCCTGGTGCAGGGTCTTGACCCAAAACATCAACTTACTTATTCCTCTCCATAGGTACTGCCTGACCAACATTTGTATGTGTTACATTAAAGGGTGTGACTATAGGAACAGAACAGATCAGAAGCCAGAATAAAGTGGAGGAGGAGGAGGAGGAGAAGCTAGAAGGTGTTAGAAGAAGCGGGGGAGTGGAGATGAAGTAAGAAGATGGAATGTGACAATTGGAAGGGGTGAATAAAAAGGAATCTGATTAAAGAGGAGAGTGAACTATGGGATAAAAGAAAGGAGGGGCACCAGAGGGAGGTGCAGAGAAGACCAGCAGGAAAAGGGGAGCAAGAATATGGAATGGAAAAGGAGAGAGTGGGAGGAGAGAGAAATTACCAGTAGTTGGAGAAAATCAATGTTCATGCTATCAGGTTGGAGGCTACCCGACATAATGTGAGGTGTCAGTCCACGGTAACACATGGAAATCTGCAGATGCTTGAAATTCAAGCAACACACATAAAAGTTGCTGGTGAATGCAGCAGGCCAGGCAGCATCTGTAGGAAGAGGTACAGTCGGCGTTTCGGGCCAAGACTCTGCTGTCATAATGAAACCACTGTCAGTTTGGAAAACCAACACTGCAAATTCATGCTCATCCCCTCCGCCCACCTCCTTGCTCCAGCATCTTTCCATTTCCTTTCCAGTCCTGATGAAGGGTCTCAGCCCAAAATGTCGACTGTTTATTCCCCTCCATTGATGCTGCCTGACCTGCTGAGTTCCTCCCACATTTTGTGAGAGTAGCTCTGGGTTTCCAGCATCTGCTGAAACTCTTGCATCTCCATTAAACAGTTACTGACTTAGAGCAGACAACTTCAGAGCTCTACTGTCCAGTCAAGCAGAACTGACCCACTTACGTTTATTGGGGGAAAAAAATAAACTAACTACAATAAGATGGGTCTTGAAAGTAAACAAACAATTCTTTCTTTTGACTGAAGACCTTTGATGAGTGGTGTGCTGAGAGAAGCTGGTGAGTGGTCGTAGATGGTTGCCTCTTTGACTGGAGGCCTGTGCCTACTGGTGTTACACAAGTATCAGTGCTGGGCCCTTTGAAGTTTGTCATCTGTATCAATGATCGAGATGATAATGTGATACTTGGATCTGTGAATAACACCAAGACTGGGGGGTGGAGTGGACAGTGAAGAAGAGCTTGCAGCGAGATTTGGACCAGATGGAAAAGTGGGTTGAAAAAATGAGAGGTGAAATTTAATGCAGACTAGTGTGAGATGTTACACTTTGGGCGGACCAACCAGGGTAGGGCACTGAGGAGTGTGGTAGAACATGGGATTCAGGAAATACAGGTTCATAATTCTTTGAAAGTGGTATCACAGGTAAACAGGGTTATAAAGAAAGCTTTTGGCACATTTGCTTTCATAAATCAAAGTACTGAGTACAGGAGTTGGGATGTTATGTTGGAGTTGTATAAGGCGTTGGTGAGTCCTAATTTGGAGTATTTTGTGTAATTCTAGCCACCTATCTACAGGATAGAAAGGATACAGAGGAAATTTACAAGGATGTCACTAGGAGTTCAGTTAAAGAAAAAGGATGAATAGTTTACTTCATGAAGCATAGAGAATGAGAGGAGATTTGACCGAAGCCGGTGAAAGTGTGGAACAAGCTTCCAGTGGAAGTGGTGGATGCGATTTCAACATTTAAGAGAATTTTGGATAGGTCTGCGGATGGGATGGGTCTGCAGGGTGACGGGACTAGGCAGAATAATGGTTTGGCATAGACAGATGGGAGAAGGAGCTGGTTCTGTGCTGTGGTGCTCTATGACTAAGAGAACTCGATAGGAACTGTTGTACTAGTGTGGAAGACAATCTTTCCTCTCGACCTCGACACATGAAGATACCAATACAACATGAAAAAGAGGTGCTGGAGGATCTCAGCAGGTCAGTCAGCATCTATAGAGGAAAGTGTATTGTTGATGTTTCAGAGACTCTTCATTTGGACTGTCTGAAGTGATGAGCATGTGGGGAAGATAAACTAGGATTAGTGTAGATAGGTGCCTGGCAGTGAGATGGTCCAAAAACCATGCTTCATGAATCTATGGGACCTCTCCTATCAGATTCCTTCTTCTTCAGCCCTTATCTCTTCTACCTATCCCCTCCCCCACCCATCCACCTTCCCCCTCACCTGGTCTCACCTATCACCTGTTAGCTTCTATTTCATCTCCTCCCCCCCGCCCCCAGCTTCTTATTCTGGCTTCCCCACCCCCTTCTTCCCGGTCCTGATGAAAGGTCTTTGCTTTGTTAACTGTTTCTCTCCCTCCACCAATGCTGCCTGACCTGCTGAGTTCCTCAGCATTTTGTGTGTATTGTTCAACATTTCCAGCATCTGCTGGATCTCTTTATGAATCTGTGCAAATCTGGGGTGGCTGTGATGAGCCAAACTATATTTATTTTTAATTTTATTTTTATTTAGAACCACAGCACAGTAACAGGCCCTTCCAGCCCAAGGAGCCTGCGCCTCCCAGTTACAGCTACGTGACCAATTAACCAACTAACCTGTACGTCCTTGGACTGTAGAAGGAAACTACAGCACGCAGAGGAATTCCGCGGTCACAGGGAGAACATACAAACTGGCCTGAAAAGTGGCAGATGGAGTTCAACCCAGATAAGTGTGAGGTGGTTCATTTTGGTAGGTCAATTATGATAGCAGAATATAGTATTAATGGCAAGACTATTGGCAGTGTGGAGGATCAGAGGGATCTTGGGATCCGAGTCCATAGGACACTCAAAGCAGCTGTACAGGTTGACTGTGTGGTTAAGAAGGCATACGGTGCATTGGCCTTCATCAACCATGGGATTGAGTTTAGGAGCCAAGAGGTAATGTTGCAGCTACATAGGACCCTGGTCAGACCCCACTTGGAGAACTGTGCTCAGTTCTGGTCGCCTCACTACAGGAAGGATGTGGAATCCATAGAAAGGGTGCAGAGGAGATTTACTAGGATGTTGCCTGGATTGGGGAACATGACTTATGGAAACAAGGTTGAGCGAACTCGGCCTTTTCTCCTTGGAGCGATGGAGGATGAGAGGTGACCTGATAGAGGTGTATAAGATGATGAGAGGCATTGATCGTGTGGGTAGTCAGAGGCTTTTTCCCAGGGCTGAAATGGTTGCCACAAGAGGACACAGGTTTAAGGTGCTGGGTAGTAGGTACAGAGGAGACGTCAGGTGTAGGGTTTTTAAGCAAAGAGTGGTGAGTGCGTGGAATGGGTTTCCTGCAACGGTGGTGGAGGCGGATACGACAGCGTCTTTTAATAGACTCCTGGACAGGTACATGGAGCTTAGTAAAATAGGGGGCTATGGGTAAGCCTAGTAATTTCTAAGGTAGGGACATGTTCAGCACAACTTTGTGGGCCGAAGGGCCTGTATTGTGCTGTAGGTTTTATACATTTCTAAACTCCTTACAGACAATGGCAGGAGTCAAACCTGGGTCACAGGCACTACATTAGCGTTATCCTAACAACTGCGCTCCTATGCAATTTTAAGTGGACACAACTTGGGATTTCAGACACAAGCAACAATCACCTTGAGAGAGTGAAGTTTTTATCCAGTAATTTGTTTTTGCCTTCAGTGCTTTAAGCTCCAAAATTAAATGAAAGAAAAATTTTAACAACCAAGTCCTTCTAGCCAACAGAAACTATCAAAGTAAGTCCCATTGTGGACACTGCAAGTACGTTTAATTTCATCTGCAGATACCAAACATTTATCAAGTTAGGAGTGAAAGCAAAAAATCTGTGACATTTAGGTCATCTAGGCTGCTAAATTGGAGCTCAATTCAATTTTCATGAAGAGCTCCCAGAAACTTGGCTCAGAGATCATGTGTGTGAAGTACACGTCTGCCTGCTAATTATTGACAGAGGATATTATTTTTGCACTATTTAAAGCATAATGTCATCAACTAATTTTCCCCTCAAGGATTGCAAAAGGCATAATTGGGCTGTTATGTTGAAGTTGATATTGATTATTAATTAAATTGGTTCAGGACAACATTGTGGGCCAAAGGGCCAGTTTCTGCGCTGTAGAGTTCTATGCTCCAAGTCAAGTTGGGTGTCTGAGCATTTTACATCCTACATAATGCTGCAAAGCTCATACATCAATGGCTTTCGGCCCGAAACATCAACTGTTCCCTCTTTTCCATAGATGCTGCCTGGCCCGTCGAGATCCTCCAGCATTGTGTGTGTGTTAAATGCCAGTGCTTGCTGGCAAGTTACTGAATCTATGTTCTTGCCGTTGCTTGGTTCAATCCAATCGAAAGAAGCTGCAGAGGGTTGCAGAGGGCCCAGCAGATCTCTGCTGCACCTGATGACCCTGTGATCTCTGTCTCGGAGGCCGATGTTAGGCTGTCTTTAAAGAGAGTGAAACCTCGCAAGACGGAAGGTCCCGATGGAGTACCTGGTAAGGCTCTGAAAACCTGTGTCAGCTAACTAGCGGGAGTATTCAGGGACATTTTCAACCTCTCACTGCTATGGGCGGAAGTTCCCACTTGCTTCAAAAAGGCAATAATTATACCAGTGTCCAAGAAGAATAATGGGAACTGCCTTAATGACTATCACCGAGTAGCACTCACATCTACAGTGATGAGATGCTCTGAGAGGTTGGTGATGACTAGACTGAGCTCCTGCCTCAGCAAGGACCTGGACCCATTGCAATTTGCCTGTCGTCACAAATAGGTCAACGGCAGACGCAATCTCAATGGCTCTCCACAGGGCCTTAGACCACCTGGACAATACAAACACCAATGTCAGGATGCTGTTCATCAACTATAGCTCAGTATTTAATACCATCCTTCCCACAATCCTGACTGAGAAGTTACAGAACCTGGGCCTCTGTACCTCCCTCTGCAATTGGATCTTCGACTTCCTAACCAGAAGACCACAATCTGTGCGAATTGGTGATAATATCTCCTCACTGACAATCAACATTGGTGCACCTCAGGGGTGTGTGCTTAGCCCACTGCTCTACTCTCTATATACACATGACTCGGCATAACTCAAACACCATCTATTAATTTTCTGTTGATACAAAAATTCTTGGTAGAATCTCAGATGGAGACGAAAGGACGTGCAGGAGCACGATATACTAACTAGTGGAGTGGTGTCGCAGCAACAACCTGGCACTCAATATCAGTAAGATGAAAGAGCTGATTGTGGACTTCAGGAAGGGTAAGATGAAGGAACACATACCAATCCTCATAGAGGGATCAGAAGTGGAGAGAGTGAGCAGTTTCAAGTTCCTGGGTGTCAAGGTCTCTGAGGACCTAACCTGGTCCCAACATATCGATGTAGTTATAAAGAAGGCAAGATAGTGACTATACTTCATTAGGAGTTTGAAGAGATTTGGCATGTCAACAAATACACTCAAAAACTTGTATAGATGTACTGTGGAGAGCATTCTGACAGGCTGCATCACTGTCTGGTATGGGGGGCTACTGCACAGGACTGAAAGAAGCTGCAGAGGGTTGTAAATTTAGTCAGCTTCATCTTGGGCACTATCCTACAAAGTACCCAGGACATCTTCAAGGAGCAGTGTCTCAGAAAGGCAGCGTCCATTATTAAGGATCTCCAGCACCCAGGGCCCGCCCTTTTATCACTGTTACCATCAGGGAGGAGGTACAGAATCCTGAAGGTACACATTCAGCCATTCAGGAACAGCTTCTTCCCCTCTGTCATCCAATTCTTAAATGGACATTGAGAACACTACCTCACTTTTTTAATGTACATTATTTCTGTTTTTGCATGATTTTTAATCTACTCAATATACATATATTGTAATTGATTTCCTAATTTATTATTATTTTTCTTCTATATTATGCATTGCATTAAACTGCTGCTGCTAAGAGAACAATTTTCATGACACATGCCAGTGATAATAAACCTGATTCTGAATTCTGAAACTCAGCTCGCTCCTTCACGGACACAACCTTCCTCGCCATTGAGGACATCTTCAAAAGGCAGTGTCTCAAGAAAGCAGCATCCATCGATAACAGGGGTCCCCGATCTTTTTATGCCATGGATCCCTACCATTAACCGAGGGGTCTGTGAACCCCAAGTTGGTAACCCCTAATCTGCAAGGACCCTCATCATCTGTGACTTTCCCTCTTCTCTTTACCTCCATCGGAGAGAAGGTACAGGAGCCTGAAGAGACAGACTCCATGATTCAGCAACAGCTTCTTCTCTGCCACCATCAGATTCTGAACGGTCTGTGAACTCCAGCTCACTATTCCTCTTTCCCACTAATTATTTTTCATTGTAACTTATTATAATATTTACGTATTGCACAGTACTGCTGCCACAAAACAACAAATTACATGACACTTTCTCCCTCTTGTCCGCTGCTTCCAGAAGAAGGTCCCTGCATTCGAACGCTCTCTCTTTCTCTTCCTTTCACTCGCGGCCGGAGGATGGTGCTGGAGTTCTGGGTCTTGGGCAAGGTTTAATTGACACAGTTTGTGGTCTGCAGTTCACAGGATGATGTGTATCCAATTGCTCCGATCTTATTGCCATTTTCTGCGATTTTGATTGGGGCGGACAGGCTCGGAGGCCTGAAGTTAAAGATTTTACCACAGCTGTGGAGAGCGGTAGGAACAGACAGTTTAGGAAAGCGTTTAATTGGAGCAAGGGGAAATATGAAGCTATCAGGCAGGAACTTGGAAGCATAAATTGGGAACAGATGTTCTCAGGGAAATGTACGGAGGAAATGTGGCAAATGTTCAGGGGATATTTGCGTAGGGTTCTGCATAGGTACATTTCAATGAGACAGGGAAAGAATGGTAGGGTACAGGTGTACAAAGGCTGTTGTAAATCTAGTCAAGAAGAAAAGAAGAGCTTATGAAAGGTTCAAAAAACTAGGTGGTGATAGAGATCTAGAAGATTATAAGGCTAGCAGGAAGGAGTTTAAGAATGAAATTAGGAGAGCCAGAAAGGGCCATGAGAAGGCCTTGGCAGGCAGGATTAAGGAAAACCCCAAGGCATTCTACAAGTATGTGAAGAGCAAGAGGGTAAGACGTGACAGAATAAGACCAATCAAGTGTGACAGTGGGAAAGTGTGTATGGAACCGGAGGAGATAGCAGAGGAAGTAGTACTCACTACGGAAAAAGGATCTTGGTAATTGTAGGGATGACTTGCAGTGGATGTTGTTCTCTTATTCAAGAAAGGGAGTAGAGATAGCCCAGGAAATTATAGACCAGTGAATCTTACTTCAGAGGTTGGTAAGCTGATGGAGAAGATCCTGAGAGGCAGGATTTATGAACATTTGCAGAGGCATAATATGATGAGGAATAGTCAGCATGGCTTTGTGAAAAGGTAGGTTATATCTTACAAGCCTGAATGAATTTTTTGAGGATGTGACTAAACACATTGATGAAGGTAGAGCAGGAGATGTAGTGTATATGGATTTGAGTAAGGCATTTGATAAGATACCCTATACAGGCTTACCCCATGCAGAAAGTAAGAAGGCATAGGATCCAAGGGGACTTTGCTTTGTGGATCCAAAAATGGCTTGCTCATAGAAGGGAAAGAGTGGTTGTAGACTGGTCATATTCTGCATGGAGGTCGGTGACCAATTGTGTGCCTCGGGGATCTGTTCTGGATGAGGAAGTGGAGGGATGGGTTAGTAAATTTGCTGATGACACAAAGGCTGGGGGTGTGTTGTGGATAGTGTGGAGGGCTGTCAGAGGTTACAGTGGGATATTGATAGAATGCAAAACTGGGCTGAGAAGTGGCAGATGGAGTTCAACCCAGATAAGGGTGAAGTGGTTCATTTTGGTAGGTCAAAAATGAAGGCAGAATATAGTATTAAATGGTAAGACTCTTGGCAGTGTGGAGGATCAGAGGGATCTTGGGGTCCAAGTCCATAGGACACTCATAGCTGCTGCGCAGGTTGACTCTGTAGTTAAGAAGGCATACGGTGCATTGGCCTTCATCAATTATGGGATTGAGTTTAGGAGCCGAGAGGTAATCTTGCAGCTATATAGGACCTCGGTCAGACCCCAGTTGGAGTACTGTGCTCAGTTCTGGTCACCTCACTACAGGAAGGATGTGGAAACCATAGAAAGGGTGCAGAGGAGATTTACAAGGATGTTGCCTGAATTGGGAAGCATGCCTTATGAGATTTGGTTGACTAAACTCGGCCTTTTTTCCTCGGAGCGACAGAGGGTGAGAGGTGACCTGATAGAGGTGTATAAGATGTTGAGAGGAATTGGTTGTGCGGATAATCAGAGGCTTTTTCCCAGGGATGAAATGGCTAACGTGAGAGGGCACAATTTTAAGGTGCATGGAAGTACGTACAGAGGAGATGTTAGGTGTACGTTTTTTTTTACGCAGAGTGTGGTGAGTGTGCGGAATGGGCTGCCGGCAATACTGGTGGAGGCGGATATGATAGGTTCTTTTAAGAGACTCCTGGATAGGTTCATGGAGCTCAGAAAAATAGAGGGCTATGGGTAAGCCTAGGTAGTTCTAAGGTAAGGACATGTTCGGCACAGCTTTGTGGGCCGAAGGGCCTGTATTGTGCTGTAGGTTTTCTATGTTTCTCGATTAAACTGAATGGAATATGCCTGGACTCGTTTAATGATTTGTGGTTTTATATTCTGTGTTTTTTTGGGGGGTTTTATTTTGCCATTTCTGCAACTTGTTTTATTTGCATGGTGGGCGTTTGATTATTTTCTTTGAATTGGTTCCATGCTTTTCTTTGATTTGTAGCTGTCTGTGGGAGGATAATTCCCAGGAGTATGTACTGCATGCATACTTCGATAATAAATGTACTTTGTATCTTTGAACTTGTCAGTGATAATCAACCTGATTCTGAATCTGTGCTTTTAGTGCCAGGATTTCTGCTGAATTCTAAATTCATCTATTTGGTTTATTTCTTTATTTTCCCACGAATGCCTGCAAGACAACAAATCTCAGGATTGCATATGGTGATATTTACTTGCTTTGATAATAAATTTACTTTGAACTTGGCATCTCTGTCCTAAAGGCACCTGTGTCCCTTGGAGTTGGAGATTTGAAATGCAGGAACACCTTCATACTTACAGTTAATGAGTAACTTCATTTTCAGGGTCACTCTCGTGAATCCAGACAAAGTCCCTTCACGTGTGTTGATTCTGGCAGACCGTGAGCTGTGGACAATAAGTTCTAGGCTGGGAAATGACAGGTTGTTGGTAAGGGACTAGCTGAGGACTGACAACTTTCGAATTTCAAAGTAAATGTATTATCCAGGACCTCTGTGTCAGTAAATACTCCCCTGATGTTTATTTTCTTGCAGGCGTTCACAGTGGAACAGAAAAATACAATAGAATCAGTGAAAAACTACACACAAAGACTATCAAACAACCAATCTGCAAAAAGACAAACTCTGCAAATGAACTGCCAGTGAAAGTAGTGGATGGGGGTTCACTATAACGGTTAAGAGAAATCTGGATAGGTACATGGACGGGAGGCATATAGAGGGCTAAGTTCCAGGTGCAGGTTGATGAGACAAAGCAGCATAATAATTCGGCATGAATTAGACGGGCAGAATAACTTGTTTCTGTGTTGTAGTGCTTATGACTCCATGAAGACCATTAGACATAGGAACACAATCGGGTCACTTGGCCCATCAAATCTGCCAATACACTACATACATAGATAAATAAATAAACAGATAGAGAAATAAACAAATACACAAATAAATACATCAGTACATAAATAAATAGGAAAAATAAAGAATACTGAGAACATGAGTTGCGGAGTCTTGAAAGTGAGTCTCTAGGTTGTGGAATCAGTTCAGTGTTGAAGTGGTTAAAGCTATTCCAGCTGGTTGAGGAGCCTGATGGTTGAGGGATAATAATTGCTCCTGATCCCAGTGATGTGGTACGCAAGCCTCCCGTACCTCCTTCCCAATGACAGCAGGGAGAAGACTCTTACGGTGTGCTTGACAGCTTCAGCATTGACCATCTAGTAGCAATGCTTACGTTGACACCGGTGGTATGGAATATCAACCAAGGAACTGGTTGTGGACTTCAGGAAGGGGAAGTCGAGGGAATGAACACCAATCCTTCGAGGGATCAGCAGAGGAAAGAATGAGCAGTTTCAAGGACCTGGGTGTCAACATCTCTGAAGATCTATCCTGGTCCCAACATATTGATGTACTTACAAAGATGGCACATGAATGGCTATACTTCATTACGAGTTTGAGGAGTCTTGGTATCTCACCAAAGACTCCAAGACTTGGTATCTCACCAAAGACTCCAAGACTTGGTACATCACCAAAGACCCCAAAACTTGGAGCCTGAAGAAACGCACTCAGCATTTTAGGAAGAGCTTCTTCCTCCCCCCCCCCCAAAGATTTCTGAATGGAAATGGACAACAACCCCATTTACATTACCTTATTATGTATTTCTTTTTTATTGTTCTCTTTTTTGCACGACTAATTTACTTTTATACATATTTTCTTATTGTAACTTGTAGCTTTTCCATTATTATGGATGGCAGTGTACTGCTGCCTCAAAACAAATTTCATGATATATGCCCGTGCTATTAAACACGATTCTGATTCTCTTCACGATGAGGCAAGTTCCCTTCTCTTTTGCCCCACCCTATTGCACGAATACTCACAATTACTCTAAGGCAGGCCGAGCCTGTCCTGTTGTTCATTTGGATCAAGGTACATTTATTCAGTCACAGGCGTCACGTGGTATATTTAGCCTATTGATGCCAAGATTATGAGAAATCAATTGCACTCTTATGTAATTTATAAATCTGAGAGCATCCCGAACCTTTGCGTGATTTGTCCACGTCAAATTTCAAAGTAAACTTTTTATCAACGTATACATGTCATATACCCTGAGATTCATTTTGCTTGTGAGCATTCACAGCAGAGCAAAGAAGTACAACGTACCACACACACAAGATGGACAAAGAACCATTGTGCAATAGACAACAAACTATTGTCTAAACAGACTAAAGAGAGGGAGGAGGAGAAGATGGCGGCACAACACAGCTTGCGCGGCCACTCCGGTGAATGATATCTGTAATCTGTCAAGTAGGGTGCCGTGCACAATCCTGGTTTGATGGAGACAGATGTAAGAGCATGGAAGAACATCTGGTGAAACTTCTGAAATGCCTTCTTCGCTGCTGATGCTACTGTGTGGTCCAGAATCTCCGGAGGGGAAGGCCCCGAGTCCTCGGCTTTGCTTGTTGCTCGGCGGCCGGGGCAGGGTCGAAGTGCTCGGCAGAGATGGTGCTCGGTGTCAAAGGGCTGGTCGGAGGCTCGAAGTTTTCGGACGGACTCAAAGTCGGCTGTGGTGGGGTGCTTCCAATGCATCGGCAGTTGTCAGTGCCTGGAGGTTTATGGCAGGGAGAGTTTCTCCCTTTTGCCGCCTACTATCGGGGACTATCGGGAGTCGATCAGAACTTTGAGACTTTTTTTTTTACTGTGCCCATGATCTGCTCTTTATCAAATTATGGTATTGCTTTGTACTGCTGTAACTATATGTTATAATTATGTGGTCTTGTCAGT
This sequence comes from Mobula hypostoma, assembly GCF_963921235.1. Classification (NCBI taxonomy): domain Eukaryota; kingdom Metazoa; phylum Chordata; class Chondrichthyes; order Myliobatiformes; family Myliobatidae; genus Mobula; species Mobula hypostoma. The sequence continues at coordinate 7,012,288 of NC_086099.1, forward strand.
GTTAGTCTTTGGTGTGTACTGTTTTTTTTGTGACATCACTCTGGAGGAACATTGTATCATTTCTTACTGCATGTATGCATTTCTAAATGACAATAAACGAGGATTGAGTGTCCTCATAATCTAATCTAATCTAAACTGTGCAAATTAAAGACTAAGTAAATAAATAATATTGAGAACATGAGCTATAGAGCCCTTGAAAATGAGTGGTAATACAAAGACGAGAAAATCTGCAGATGCGGGAAATCCAGAGCAACGCACATGAAATGCTGGAGGAACTCAGCAGGTCAGGCAGCGTCAATGGAAAAAAAGTACAGTCGACATTTCAGGATGAGACCCTTCATCAGGTCCCATAGTTTGTGGAATCAGTTCAGTGTTGGGGAGAGTGAAGTTATTAATGCTGGTTCAGGAGGCTGATGATTGTAGGGTAATAACTGTCCCTGAACCTGGTGATATGGAGCGTAAGTCTCCTGTATCCCCTTCTTGATGGTGGTGGCAAGAGGAGAACATGTTCTGGATGAAGGGTCTTTTCCCAAAACGTTGACTCTTTATTCCTTTCCACAGACTCTGCCTGAGCTGCTGAGTTTCTCCAGCGTTCCGTGTCTGTTACTCTGGGGGGTGGGGGTCATCGACGACGGATGCTGCTTTCTTGTGGCCGTGCTCCACTCAGACGCCCACTTGGTCATATTTGAGTTTTGAAGTATTAAAACTCCATGGCTACACCCAGAGTTGATACACTGGTTATTAAACTGCGGGGTGTCCAGGAAGGGGTAGCATCTCTGGTGGAGGGGCTTGTCATGTCTGTTCTGGGGGAACTCACTCACCTTCGGTCCCCACCAGACATTCATTTCTTACCTGTGGCTCCAGTTAGGTGCTTGCAAGTGACAGTGGTCACATCCCAGTACACTGCTTCGACAGGGGGGCTAAACCAGCTAACGGTAGCTGCCAGGCCTTGGGGGGTCTAAGCCAGCTGACAGTTGCTGCCAGACCTCGGGTGGGGGGGGGGGCTAAGTGAGCTGCCAGGCCTCGGGGGTCTAAATCAGCTGACGGTAGCTGGAGGGCCTCGGGTGGCTAAATCAGCTGATGGTCACTTCCAGGCCTTGGGGGGGGCTAAGCCAGCTGACAGTCGCTGCAGGGCCTCGGGGGGTGGGGGGGGGGGCTAAGTGAGCTGCCAGGCCTCGGGGGGTCTAAATCAGCTGACGGTAGCTGGAGGGCCTCAGGGGGCTAAATCAGCTGACGGTCACTGCCAAGCCTTGTGGCGGGGGGCTAAGCCAGCTGACAGTCACTGCCGGGCCTTGGAACTAAGCCAGCTGACGGTAGCTACTGGACCTCAGGGTCTAAATCAGCTGCCAGGCCTCGGGGGGGGGGGGCTAAGCCAGCTGCCAGTAGCTAGCGGGTCTCGGAACACGTTTTCTGAGCATGCAAAGTCATCTCCGGCGGACTGGGTGGGTGAGATCTACAGAGAGCTCCAACGGCCAAGAAGACTGTTCACAACGCTCCATGGAGAGCAAAGGACGTGATAAGGCATGCTAGAAGTCACAGTCATCCACTGCAACCAAGAAAGACCTCAAATGTGACAACTGCTTGTACCACTGGACCTGGTCTTCTGACATTGAGAGAGTGGAACTACCCCAATGCAAAGGCTTTACTACTTTAAAAACTCTCCCGCATTGGTTTCCTGTCATCATTGGATACTACAGACAAAAAACCAATTACACACCAATTAAATTTTTTCCATTTTTATTGTTGCCCTTTCACACAACCATCTCATGCCCCCCTTTTGAGTTGCTGATGTCCAGAATGTACCTATTCACAGTTCTCCGTACCTGACCAATTCTAGAAGTTTTATAGAACATTTATAATATATGAGACTGTTGATAACTCAGCCAGGGACACCCAATGAGAAACCCCTGAAGGTGATCAGAGATTAGAGTACAGAAATCAGACTTTAAGATTCGCTGCTCCACTGTGAAGTCTCTTCAAGTGGTGCTACCCTGAAGAAGTTTAAATCTTCTCTTTGACCAGAGTTCATTGAGACCCTCTCTCACTGCTCCTTTTTAGTGATCTCTCCTGCCCTCTGACTCTTCAACCATGTACTCACCTAAACTCACTACCATAGCCACACAGCTTTGCTAGGAATTTGAATGCTGCCACCTCGTTTCTTGTCCATCTATTACCTCTCAGCTTCTTACTTCATCCCCCAACCCCCCCTCCCCTACCCACCTGGCCTTACCTATCACCTTCTAGCTTGTTCTCCTTCCCATCCCCTCACCTTTGTATTCTGGTAACCTCCCCCCCCCCCCCGAGTCCTGATGAAGGGGCTCAGCCAAAAGGTTTGACTGTTTACCTATCGATGCTGCCTGACCTGCTGAGTTCCTCCAGCATTTTGTGTGCGTTATTCTGGATTTCCAACAACTGCAGAATCTTTGGGCTCATGAATGTCAACCTCTCTGAAGATCTATCCTGGGTCCAACATACTGATGCAGTTACAAAGAAGGCACAAGAACAGCTATATTTCATTACGAGTTTGAGGAGAACTGGTATATCACCCAAAGATACTCGCAAATTTCTACAGATGTACTGTAAAAAGCATTCTGACTGGAAGTATCACTGTCTGGCGTGGAAGGGCCACTACACAAGATCAGAAAAAGCTGCAGGAAGTTGTAAACTCAGCCAGCTGCATTATACACACAAGCCCCTCCAGCTTCCAGGATACCATCAAAAGGTGATGGCTCAAAAAGGCAGCATCCGTCATTCACACCCAGGACAGGCCCGACTTCTCATATGACATAGGGGCAGAATTAGGACATCAAGCCTGCTCCACCATTCCATCATGGCTGATCTATTATCCCTCTCACCTCATTCTCCTGCCTTCTCCCCATAACCTTTGAAGCCCTGACTAATCAAGAACCTATCGACCTCCACTTTACATGTACTTAATACTCAGTATTCTCATTGCTATCGTCAAGGAGGTGGTACAGGAGCCTGAAGACGCACACTCAACGTTTCAGGAACAGCTTCTTCCCCTCTGCCCATGAACACTACCTCACCATTTTTCCTCTCTTTTGGCACTGCTTGCATAATACTTCTACTGTTAGAAGTTTTCATGTTTTATTGTTTTACAACATTGAATCACAGTGGCTTTAATTTGGCTTTTTTGAGGCTGATCAAAAGAAAAGACTCTTTTGTGTCAAAGCAAAAACAAATTCCTACATATTAATCTAAATTTATCACAATTATCAAACACAAAATAATTGATTGCATAATTATTCAATCCCTTCAAGACAGTACTTAGTAGATGCACTTTTGGCAGCAATTACAGCCTTGAGTCTGTGTGGATAGGTCTCAGCTTTGCACATCTGGACACTGCAATTTTTCCCCATTCTTCTTTACAAAACTGCTCACACTCTGTTAGATTGAATGGGGATTGTGAGTGAACAGCACTTTTCAAGTCCAGCCACAAATTCTCAATTGGATTGAGGTCTGAACTCTGACTTGGCCATTGCTGGAGAGTAACTTTGTTGTTTTTAAGTCATTCCTGTGTAGCTTTGGCTTTATTATTGGGGTCATTGTCTTGCTGGAAAACAAATCTTCTCCCAAGTCGCAGTTCTCTTGCAGACTGCATCAGGTTTTCCTTGTATTTTGCTCCATTCATTTTACCCTCTACTTTCACAAGCCTTCCAGGGTCTGCTGCAGTGAAGCATCCTCACAGTACGATACAACTATACTACCGCGCTTCACGGTAGAGATGGTGTGTTTTTGGTAATGTGCGATGTTTTGGCTTATGCCAAACAAAGCGTTTAGTCTGATGGCCAAAAAGCTCAGTTTTGGTTTCATCAGAACATAGGACCTTCTTCCAGCAGACTTCAGAGTCTCCCACATGTTTTCTGGCAAACTCTAGCTGAAGTTTCATGTGAGTTTTTTCTCCCCAACAGTGGCTTTCTCTTTGCCACTCTCCCATAAAGCTGTTACTGGTGACAGTTGTATGCGCAGGTCTCTCCCATCTCAGCCACTGAAGCTTGTGACTCCTCCAGAATTGTCATTGCTTTCTTGGTGGCCTCTCTCATTAGTCCCCTTCTTGCAGTCACTCAGTTCTTGAGGATGGCCTGCTCTAGGCAGATTTACAGCTGTGCCATACTCCTTCCCTTTCTTCATGATTAACTTAACTGTATTCCAAGGGATATTCAGTAACTTGGAAATTTTCTTGTATCCATCTCCTGACTTGCGCTTTTCTAAAACCTTTTCACAGAGTTGCTTGGAGTGTTCTTTTGTCTTCATGCTGTAGTATTTACCAGGATACTGACTCACCAGCAGTTGGGCCTTCCAGATACAGGTGTATTTTCACTACAATCAATTGACTACTCACAGCTCTCCAAAAACAGAACTCCAATTAACTAATGATGTGACTTCTAAAACCAATCGGCTGCACCAGTGATGATTTGGTGTGTCATATTAGAGGGGGCACATTATTATGCAATCAATTATTTTATGTTTTATATTTGTAATTAATTTAGTTCACTTTGTAAAGATCTGTCACAATGGTGGGGCATTGGGAGCAAGGGTAGACCCAAATGCAAGACACATCTTGTGAGGGTAATTAAATTGAGTTTATTGTTCGATACCAGGAGAGCAAAGCAGAAGCAGGAATAGCAAACTGGATAAGGACTCAGGACTACGACTAGGCTGGGACAAGGGTCTGGGCTAGGACTCGGAAGCAGGTCCCAGAACTAGAGGCGAAATGAAGAGGCTACGGTATGGACTCCGAGCCAGGGACTGGGCAAGGACCCAGTACCTGTGTCTTGCCTCGGGCTCGGACCCCAGAACCAGGCGTGGACATGACATGGGCTAGGGAGAGGAGGAACATGGGAACACAGAGCCTGGGTCTCAGGAGAGCAGGTACATGGAACCATGGACACATACACAGAACACAGAGTCGGGACCCCTCCTTGGGTACAGGACATAGGGCTGGGACTCACACACAGAACAGAGAGTCGGCGCCCCACCTTGGGTACAGGACATGGGGCCGGGACTCATGACCCCCCAGTGGGGCAACAGCAAGACGGCCTGACTTACCCCACGGAGGTGAGGACAAGACAAGACAAGACATGACCCCCCCGCGGGGCAACGGCAAGACGGCCAGACTTACTCCACGGAGGCGAAGACAAGACAAGACCAACACAAAAGAACACCAGACAGTACCTATCTAGCTCTGGTGATCGAACTAGACCGAAGTGCAGGCGAGGGCTGCAGACAAGGCCTAGAGGCGAGAGGGGCAGAGAAGGGATACAGACAGGGGGGTAGGACAGGAATCACAGACCGCCAGGGCCAGGACTTGACTCGGAAGCCGCCAGGGCCAGGACTTGACTAGGTACTTGGATGCCACCAGGGCCAGGACTTGACTTGGATCCTCCGGGTAGTGGCGAGTTCTCAACTCGGCCTGGGAACAGTAGACAGCGGTTCTTGATTCCCTCCGGCGGGTTAACTGACGGACCCTCGTCGGTGAGGAAACTTTGCAAGCTCGCTTTGGCGAGGTAACTTGACAGGGTTGCTCCGGTGAGGAAAGGCGAATTACCGGCACTCGCTTTGGGCGGAGACTAGGCTTGCTCCGGCCAGATGACATTGGCACGCCGTACCTTTGGTGATTTTGCAAACTCTCCCTCACCGAACAGCTGAAAGCCGGAGACTACAAACTACCGGTTCAACCGAGAGTAAATTGCCTCTAATCACCAAGGCCGAGGGACACGGGAAAACAGGGAACCAAAGGGAAACAGGGAGTCAATGGTCCAGATCGTAACATAAACAAAGTAAATTTAAAGAGACCCCGATCCGGACCATGACAAGATTGGTTTTCACTTTGTCACGAAAGAGTCTTTTTCCGTTGATCATTGTCAAACAAAAGCCAAATTAAATCCACTGTGATTCAAGATTGTAAAACAATAAAACATGAAATCTTCCAAGGGGGTTGAATACTTTTTATAGGGGGAGGGGGGAAGGGGGGAGAGGGCAGGGAAGGGGGGAAGGGGGGAAGGGGGGAAGGGGGGAAGGGGGGAAGGGGAAGGGGGAAGGGGGGAAGGGGGAGTATTTATTATTGTAATTTATAATTTTTTATTATGTATTGCAATGTACTACTACCACAAAACTACAAATTTCATGACATATGCCAGTGATATTAAATCTGATTCGGATTTGGATAATTGTCTTTTCAAAAATATGTTCTCACTCTTTCTCTGTCCCTGGTTGCCTGAGAAAATGCAAACTGAACTGAGCTGGGTGGTCTTGAATGGTTTATTGAACAACACAAATGGTGCTTCTGTACAGATGATTGCTGCCTTGGGGAGTGTCTTCCCCAATTTACATATCCTTAGAGTGTTATTTCAAACCATATCTCATGAGATGTCACCATGAAAGACTCACATTACTCAGTATAATTTCCCGTATGAAACAATGCAGGAAGCGAAAGTCCTATATTTGGTAAGTGAAGGTGTGTCCCATGTACGCGTAATCTTGTAACCTTATTTGGCTTGTTGTCTGCTACATGAAGTGAAAGAGTCCCTGATGAAGGGTCTCAGCCCGAAATGTTGCCTGCATTTACTCTTCTCCATAGATGCTGCCTGACCTGCTGAGTTCCTCCAGCATTTTGTATGTGTGTGTTACTGTGGATTCCCAGAGTCTGCAGAGTCTCCGGTGTTTGTGAAAAGGATAAACTTTTTGCAGTGCCCAGCTCATGACATCATTAAACCCCGGGGCAACTCCCATCACCCGACCTGACAGCTGCGTCATTTCAATCGTGAGCTTGCATTTTTCAAACAGCGCCGGCTCCCATCTTTGTTTCAAAATATGGGGTCAGAGGTTAAGCTGCCAACGCCTCAGTTTACCTGCATCATTCCCAGCTATAGGAAATGCTTGACATACCTGCATTTTGCTTGGCTGGAAATAATCCTGTAATCTCCTTGTTTAAACCTTAGCTGTCAGTGGAACATAAATCTAGCATTATGAAAATCAGTCGCCATACCCTGAAATTGAAGAACATAGCAAAGTACACGCCCTTCAGCCCACAGTGGTATGCTGACCTTTTACCCACTCTAAAATCAATCTAACAATTCCCTCTCTCATAGTCCTCCTTTTTTCTATCATCCATGTGCCAAAGACATACAAATCTCCTCCTTTGCTTCCCACAGAAAACCAGGATCTATCCCATCCATCCCCAGGGACTTACCCATAAGATATAGGAGCAGAATTAGGCCATTCAGCCCCTCAAGTCCCTGCACATTATCTAGCCTAATATATCTGCCCCTACCACCACGCCTGGCAGGATGTTCCACAAACCCCCACTCTCTGTGTAAAACTACCTCTGATATTCCTCCACACTTTCCTCCAATCACCCTCAAAGTATGCCTCATATTAGCCATTTCCATTCTGGGGAAAAGTCTGAGGATTTAATAAAAAAACTATAATACCAATAATATCGAACACAGAACAGTAAGGCCCTTCAGCCCATGATGTTGTGCTGGCCCACTGACCTACTCCAAGATCTATTTAACTATTCCCTCCCATTTAGCTCTCCATTTTGTTTTTTTATAACCCTTCTTTATAACCTGAAACAGGGTGTCCAGGAAGGGGTAGCACCTCTAGTGAAGGGACTTGTTGTGCCCAATCTGGGGAAGCTCCCTCACCTTTGGTCCCACCGGACACCCAACTCTCACCTGTGGCTCCAAGTAGCTCAAAGTTCAAAGCAACTGAAGACACACACACTCAGTTTTTCAGGAACAGCTTCTTCCCCTCCACCATCAGATTTTTGAATAGTGCATGATTATCTCCTCACTAATCATCTTTTGCACCAGTTATTTAATTTTTATATATCCTTATTATAATTTATACTAATTTTTCCTCTGTCATCAGTCTTGTGAACGGCCCAGAAACACAACCTTGTTATTCCTTTCTTTGCACTGTTTAGTTTCAGACTTATAATAATTTTGTCTTGCACTGCAAAACAACAAATCTCACAACACAGGAGATTCTGCAGATGCTGGAAATCCAAAGCAACACACACAAAGTGCTGGAAGAACTCAGCAGGTCAGGCAGCATTGACGGAAAAGAATGAACAGTCGACGTTTCTGGCCAAAACCCTTCTTCAGGGCTGGAAAGGAAGAGAACAGAAGCCAGAGTAACAAATTTGGTGGGGGGGGGGGAAGAGGACAAATGAGAGGTGAGACCAGGTGAGGGGAAAGGTAGGTGGGTGTGGTAAGGGTGTTGAGGTACGAAGCTGGGAGGAGGTGATAGGTGGAAAAGATAAAAGTGCTGAAGACCTATTCGTAACATATTTTACAATGTATATCAGTGATAATAAAGCTGATCCTCACACTCCTGAGGTGGCCCAACCAGTTTTATAAAGCTGCAGAGTAACTTCGTGACTCTTGAACATAATGCCTCAAATAATAAAGGCAGGTATGTCAACTTGTATGGCCACTCTCAGAGAGATCTGAAATAAAATGAACAATATTAGAGTACAGAGTAGGTCCGCCAGATCTGTGAACAGGAAAAGTTGATAGATCCAGATACATTCGGGACTTTCAAAAGATATTTAGATAGGCACATGAATGTGAGGAAAATGGAGGGATATGGAAAGGTTAGTTTAGTTAGTCAAGTCAAGTCTATTGGGACATCGACAGGATGCAAAACTGGGCTGAGAAGTGGCAGATGGAGTTCAACCCAGATAAGTGTGAGGTGGTTCATTTTGGTAGGTCATATACAATGGCAGAATATAGTATTAATGGTAAGACTCTTGGCAGTGTGGAGGATCACAGGGATCTTGGAGTCCAAGTTCATAGGACACTCAAAGCTGCTGCGCTGGCTGACTCTGTGGTTAAGAAGGCATATGGTGCATTGGCCTTCATCAACTGTGGGATTGTGTTTAAGAGCCGAGAGGTAATGTTGCAGCTATATAGGACCCTGGTCAGACCCCACTTGGAATACTGTGCTCAGTTCTGGTCACCTCACTGCAGGATGGATGTGGAAACCATAGAAAGGGTGCAGAGGAGACTTACAAGGATGTTGCCTGGATTGGGGAGCATGCCTTATGAGAATAGGTTGAGTGAACTCGGCCTTTTCTCCTTGGAGCGGCAGAGGATGAGAGGTGACCTGACAGAGGTGTATAAGATGATGAGAGGCATTGATCGTGTGGATAGTCAGAGGCTTTTTCCCAGGGCTGAAATGGCTAACACAAGAGGGCATAGTTTTAAGGTGCTTGGAAGTAGGTAGAGAGGAGATGTCAGAGGTAAGTTTTTTTTTTACGCAGAAAGTGGTGAGCGTGTGGAATGGGCTGCCGGCGACGGTGGAGGCGGATACGATAGAGTATTTTAAGAGATTCCTGGACAGGTACATGGAGCTTAGAAAAATAGAGGGCTACTAGTTAATTTCTACAGCAAGTACATGTTCGGCACAGCTTTGTGGGCTGAAGGGCCTGTATTGTGCTGTAGGTTTTCTATGTCATTTAACTACATATGCATGTATAATATATATATATATATATATCCATATAATGTGTATAGAAACGAGTCAACGTTTCTCCAAACCAGGGTGTAAAGCAGATTAATTTACAAAGGTAAGGATAAAATCTATAGATGAATCACTCATAAATAACAAACTAAAGCACATTAATATTAAATATTGTAAGGTACGGAACAGATTAACCAGCGACACTTCAAATATGATGCAGCAGGGGGTTCAGAAGCCTAATGGTCTGGGGGGGGGGGAGAGAGAAACTGTCTCTCATCCTGACCGTCCCTGATTGCCCATCTGATGACCAATTTAATTGGTTGAGCTCAACTTTGTCCTGAAGGGACTGTTCCTGGGCTGTACTGTTCGATGACCTATGTTCCAAAAAGTTAACCATTCAGAGTGAATACCTCTCAATTTCTTTGCTCTCCACAGATATATATAACTTAATTTAGAATTACAGCATGGCAATTGCCTCTTCCAGCCTAACAAGCCCACATCACTCAATCAATCAATTACACCCATACACCAACCCGTACATCCGTACATCTTTGGAATGTGGGAGGAAACCAGAGCACCTGGAGTAATCCTATGTGGTCACGGGGAGAGCGTACAAACTCCTTACAGACAGTAGCGAGAATTGAACCCCAGTTGCTGGCTCTGTAAAGCGATGGGCACAATGCTATGCTGCTTTGCTGCTGTGTGAGATGGTGGGTATTTTGTTTTTGCAAAGCAATGAGGTTTCATTTAGCTGTATACATGTGCATTGGTTGAGTGGCAATAAACTTGAACATGATGGATAATTGTTTTTAGTGCTGGAAAATCAACATTCCTTCCCTATCCACTTGGTCAACCCCTTACCAACTGTAGGAACTATGATGGTAGTCACCTTACCGGAAGGTGAACGTAGACCGAAGACAGGAGAGTGGAGGCCTATCCTGCGGTTTCAGGACTGTCTGTGAGTGTGTGTGGGAGGGAGGGAGGAATGGGGCTTGTTTTGCTGTTGTTGTTTTGTTGCTTGTTGTGTTCCTGTTGTTCTGCCGGGAGTACGATGCTGGCACTGGAATGTGTGCTGACAGTTGTGGGCTGCCCCCACCACACCCTTTGATGTGTTGGTTGTTAATACAAACAATGCATTTCACCGAATGTTAACATGTACATATGATAAATACATGTGAAATGCTGGAGGAACTCAGCAGGTCAGGCAGCATCTTTGGAGAGGAATAAAGAGTAGACATTTTGGGCCGAGATGTTTAAGTCCTGATGAAGGGTTGCGGCCTGAAACGTCCACTCATTATTCCTCTCCGTAAATGCTGCCAGACCTCCTGAGTTCCTCCAGCATTTTGTGTGTGTGTGTGTGTGTGTGTGTGTGTGTGTGTGTGTGTGTGTGTGTGTGTTACTTCAGATTTCTAGCATCTGCAAAATCTCTTGTGTTTATGCGATAAATAAATCTGAATCTGAAATAATCACCGATTCAATCCCTTGTGTTGGTTCTGTCACGCAATAAGATTAGTGACATTTTCCTTTACTGACCTTATATCCGTTGATTATCTTGACACCAAAACACAACACAGCTGGATCAGGGGACATGAAATCTGGATGAATTTATATAAGCAATACCCCTTACAAAACAATTTGCAAGGACTATTTCAGTGCCTAGAAACCTGCTGATATGTACTGGCCATTTAACGGACCACCGCTCTGTACACAGTCAGACAAATAGTATCTACCCTGAGAGGATATTCTCTCATGGTCCATTTATTTCCTCAAGAACGTGGGTCTTTTTTTAAAGCAAAGCACACAAAATGCTGGAGTAACTCAGCAGGTCAGATAGCATCTATGAAAATGAACGTAGGAACTAGGAGCACGAGTAGCCATCTGGCCCGTTGAACCTGCTCCACCACTGAATTAGATCATGGCTGATCTGGCCATGGACTCATCTCCACCCATCTGCCTTTAATCATAACCTTTAATTCCCCTATGCAAAAATCTATCCAACCTTGTTTTAAATATATTTACTGAGGTAGCCTCCACTGCTTCATTGGACAGAGAATTCCACAGATTCACCATCCTTTGGGAAAAGCAGTTTCTCCTCATCTCCGTCCTACATCTATTCCCCCAAATCTTGGCCGAACAGTCAACACTCGGGCCAAGACCCTTCATCAGGACTGGAAAGGAAGGATGAAGATACCAGAATAAGAATGTGGGGGAGGAGAGGGAGGATAGCTGAGAAGGTGATGGGTGAAGCCAAGCAGATGGGGGAGGGGAGGATGAATTTAAAAAACTGGAAGATGATTTATTCTTTTAATCTTGTTCTGCGAATAAGTAGAAAATCAAATCAATTATCTAAAATTGGAGATCAAGCATGGGACAAACATTCAGCCCATCTGTTCCACCATTCTATCATGGCTGATTTATTATCCCTCTCAACCCCATTCTCCTGCCTTCTCCCCATAACCTCTGACACCCCAACTAATCAAGAAACTATCAACCTCTGCTTTACATATACCCAATGACTTGGCCTCCACAGCCATGACCACGTCCATTCTTTGTATTAAGCATAAAATACATTTTCTGGAAAATACGATATTACTTTACCTAGGCAAAAAGCAGTGATTAGAAAGCAAGATCAAGGTTAAAGTTTATTTAACACACGTGCATCAAAGCACAAGTGAAATTCTGCATTTGCATTAACAAGCAATGCACACGAGGGTGTGTGGGAGACAGCCCGTAGCTCTCACTGGCGCCAATGTAGCATGCCCACAATGTTTGGCAAATGCCCAGCAGAATATATTAGCATATCGCCACACACATCAGTGTGCAATGGAACACCTTGTTCACATCGAGTACACAGAGAAAATAAATATGGCAACAAATGCAAAACCACTGGAAAGGTGCAAAGATTGTGGTGCAGTCTGAAGCATAAAAAAAATTATAGCGTGAGTGGACGAACAACCAAGAAAGCCCGAGTTAGGAGCACGAGAAGATGCCAGCACCACCAGTAAAGAGGCAGAAATCCTTCAACATCAACATTTATTTTGCTCACCTTCTCTCTCTTTCCATTCCCCATTCTGGCCCACTTTTATCCTCACCTGCCCATCACCTTCACTTAGTTCCCCTCCTCCTCCTCTTTCTCCCATGGTCCACTCTCCTCTCCTATCAGAATCCTCCTTCTTCAGCCTTTTACATCATCTCCCAGCTTCTTACTTCATCCTCACCTTCCTCCAGCCTCCTACCTTCCCCTCCTCCTGGTTTCTCCCATCACCTTCCAGCTTGCACTCCCTTCCCTTCCCCTCCCCTCCCCAACCACCTTATTCTGGCTTCTTCCCCCTTCCTTTCCAGTCCTAATGAAGGGTTTTGGCTCGAAGCATCATCTGTTTATTATGTAAGCAGTGCAAAAATAGAACAAAAGGAAAAGAAGTGAGTTAGTGTTCATGGGTTCATTGTCCATTCAGAAATCTGACATGGAAGGTATTGAGTGAGGCTCTTCAAGCTCCTGCACCTCTTCTTAGTTGGTAGCAATGAGAAAAGGGGTAACGGGTGTCCTTAATGATGGATGCTGCCTTTTTGAGGCATTGCCTTTTGAAGATGTCCTCAATGCTGGGGAGGTTCGTGCCCAAGATGGAGCTGCCTGAGTTTACAGTTTTCTTCCGAACCTGTGCAGTGGCCTCCCTGTACCAGATGACAATGATGCCACATTTACCACCCTCTGCGGGGTCTGTCGTCCAGAGCAGAGCAGTTACCATTCAGGCTGAGATGCAACCTGGCAAGATACTTTTTAGTAGCACATCTACGGGAGTCAGGGAGAACACTGATGGACAAGCCTAATGGTCTCAAACGCCTACAGAAGTGAATTTCCTTGACGAGATCACCAGGTGAAGTTACTGGCATCATGGGTACCAAGGAATAAAAAGCTGTTGACTATATCAAGCAGGATTGTGTTCACACTATCCCCCACTTCCTTGGGTAATCAACCAGCTATTTCATCTTGCTGCCATTAAGGACAGCACGAGACAATGTTCGTCATCGTTTTCCTGTACTTTACCAACTCATTGTGTTGATCCATGATATAACCCTGAGTGGTGATTGCTGGTACTGTAAAGCAATTGCACTAACCACCACCCTACCCAGCCACCCCATCTTACGACCGTCAGAGAGCTGGTGCAGGAACCTGAAGCTACACATTCAATGTTTTAGAAACAATTTCTTCCTTACCATCAGATTTCTGAATGGCCCATGAACACTACCTCACACCATTTTGCTCTTTTTGGACTACTGATTTTTAAACTGTTTCTTATTATAACTTATAATATTTTTATTGTATTGTACTGTACTGCTGCCACAAAACAATAAACTTCACGACATATGTCAGTGATAATAAACCTGATTCAAATTTGAGTACCTTACATCTTTGGATGAAGGAAAGGGGATTATTAGTTACTTTGTGATTTGTAGAACATTTTGTATTTGCCCTATACTGCTGCAACAAACAACACATTTCACACCATACACAGTGATAATAAACCTGATTCTGTTCCTTACTGAGAAACACTTTCAAAGGACGAGGTAGTTGCAGTAGCTTGCAATGGCAATTCAGAAAAAGCTGACTGGGGCAGGAACAAAAAAATCCCCAAATAGGAATAAGCTCAACAATTCCTGACCCCTGGGGAAATATCAGCTTCCAAATCTGAAAATTAACCATGTATCACACCTCTCTGCTTTCTAGCTTTCAGTCAACCACAGTGACCTCTTTACTAAGTACACATGCTCGTTAAATAGCTAACTAATCAATCATGTGGCAACAACTCAAACATAAAATCATGCAGACACGATCAAGGGCTTCAACTGTTGTTCAGACCAACCATCAGGATTGGGAAGAAATGTGCTCTGACCATGGAGTGATTGTTAGTGAGAGACCGGGTGGTTTTGAGTAGCTCACAAACTGCTCGTCTGAGATTTTCAGGCACAACAGTCTCCAGAGTTCACAGAGAATAGTGTAAAAACCTTGTTAATGAGAGAGGTCAGCGGAGAATAGCCGGACTGGTTTAAGCTGAGAGGAAGACGGCAGTAACTCGAATAAGCACACGTTATAATAGCTGTGTGCAGAACAACATCTCTGCAAGCACAACACGACAAACCTTGAAGTGGATGGGCTGCAGCAGCAGGTGACTACATTGGATTCTACTCTGAGATCTAATAATCAGAATCATAACATCATAAGATATAGAAGCAGAATTAGGCCATTTGGACTAGCGAGTCTGCTCTGCCATTTTATCATGGCTGACCCAATTTTCCTCTCAGCCCCAGTCCTGCCTTCTCCCCTTATCCCTTCGTGCCCTGACCAGTCAAGAATCTATCAATCTCTGCCTTTAATAAACATAAAGACAACCTCCACAGCTGCCTGTGGCAAAAAATTCCACAGAGTCACCACCCTATATTCTGAGGCTGTGTCCTCAAGTCCTAGACTCACCCACCATAACAAATACACTCTCCACATCCACTGAATCAAGGCCATTTGATAAGTTTCAATGAGGTTAACCCTCATTCTTCTGAATTCTAGTGAATACCGGCCCAGAGTCATCAAATGCTCTTCATATGACAAACCGTTCAATCCGGGAATCATTTTCACGAATCTCCTTTGAACACTCACCAGTTTCAGAACATCCTTTCTAAGATAAGGGGTCCAAACCTGCTCACAATACTCCAAGTGAGGCCTCACCAATTCTTTATAAAGTTTCAACATTACATCCTTGCTTTTATATTCTAGTCTTCTTGAATTGAATGCTAACACTGCATTTGCCTTCCTCAACACAGGCTCAACATGCAAATTAACCTTTTATGAAATCCTGCACAAGGACTCCCAAGCCCCTTTACACCTCAGTTTTTTTTTGTATTTTCTCCCCATTAGAAAACAGTCAACCCTTTCATTTCTTCTACTTTGTATTCCATCTGCCACTTCTTTGCCCATTCTCCTCATCTATCCTTCTGTAGTCCCTCTACTTCCTCAAAACTACCAACCCCTCCACCTGTCTTCATATTGCCTGCAAACTTTGCAACAAATCATCAATTCTATCATCCCAATCATTGACATATAACATAAAATGAATCGGTTCCAACACAGACCGCTGTGGAACATCACTAGTCACCAACTTTTATTCCTACTCTGCCTCCTGCCAATCAGCTAGAATATTTCCTGTCACATCTTGGGCTCCTAGCTTGTTAAGCACCTCATGTGTGTCACCTTGTCAAAGTCCTTCTGAAAATCCAACGACACAACATCAACAGATTCTCCTTTGTCTATCCTGCTTGTTATTTATTCAAAGAATTCCAACAGATTTGTCAGCCAATTTCCCTTGAGGAAACCATGCTGAATACGGCCTATTTTATCATGTGCCAAATACCCTGAGGCCTCATCCTTAACAATGGACTCCAACATCTTCCCAACCATGGAGGTCAGACTAACTGGCCTATAGTTTCCTTTCTTCTGCCTCTCTTCCTCCTTGTAGAGTGAAGTGACATTTGCTATTTTCCAGTCTTCTGAAACCATTCCAAAATCTATTGATTCTTGAAAGATCATTACTAGTGCCACCACAATCTTTTCAACCACCTCTTTCAGAACAATGGGGTGTGCACCATCTGGTCCAGGTGACTTATCCACCTTCAGACCTTTCGGTTTCCTAAGAACCTTCTCTCTAGTTATGTAATTTCACACACTTCTCATCACTTGCCACCTCGAACTTCCACCATACTGCTAGTGTCTTCCACTGTGAAGACTGAAGCAAAATACTGATTCAGTTCATCTTCCATTTCTTTGTGCCCCATTACTACTCTCCAGTATCGTTTTCCAGTGGTCTGTTGTCCACTCTCGCCTCTCTTTTACACTTTATGCATCTGAAGATCCCCTTTAATATTTGGTATCCTCTTGAATATTATTGACTTAATGACTTTTTAACTTGCCTTCTGTTGGCTTATAAAAGCTTCCCAATCTCTAACCTCCCACTAATTGTTGCTCTATTATATGCCCTCTCTTTGGCTTTAACGTTGACTTTGAATTTTCTTGTTAGCTGTGGTTGTGTCATCTTCCTTTAGACCATTTTTTATATATCCTGTGCTTTCTGAATTGCTTCCAGAAATTCCAGCCATTGCGGCTCTGTCGTCATCCCCACCAGAGTTACACAGAACAGAGAACATACAGCACATTACAGGCCCTTCAGCCCACAATATTGTGTTGACTATGTAACCTACTCTAGAAACTGCCTACAATTTCCCTAGTACATAGCCCTCTATTTTTCTATGCTCCATGTACCTATCTAAGAGGCTCTTAAAAGACCCTATTGTATCCACTTCCACCACCGTAGCCAGCAGTGCATTCCACGCACCCACCACTCTCTGTGAAAAACGTACCCCTGAAATCCCCTCAGTACGTATTTCCAAGCACCCTAAAACTATGCCCCCTCATGTTAGCCATTTCAGCCCTAGGTAAAAGCCTCTGGCTATCCACACCCTCATCACCTTATACACCCAGATCGGGTCACCTCTCATCCTCCATCGCTAAAAGGGGAAAAGGCCAAGTTCACTCAATCTATTCTCATAAGGCATGCTCCCCAATCCAGGCAATATCCTTGTACATCTCCTCTGTACTCTCTCCATAGTATCCACATCCTTCCTGTAGTGAGCTGACTGGAAATGAACACAGTACTCCAAGTGGGGTCTGACCAAGGTCCAATACCACTGTAACATTACCTCACGGTTCTTCAACTCAGTCCCATGGTTGATGAGTGCCAACACACCATATGCCTTCTTAACAACACTGTCAACCTGTGCAGCAGCTTTGAGTGTCCTATCGACACAGACCCCAAGATCCCTCTGATCTTCCACACTGCCAAGAGTCTTACCATTTATATTATACTGTCTTCAAACTTGACCTACCAAAATTAACCACTTCACACTTCTTTGGGATGAAGTCCATCTCAGCCCAGCTCTGCATCTTATCGCTCTCCCGCTGTAACCTCTGACAACCCTCCAGACTATCCACAACACCCCCAATTTTCCAATCAATTCTGGCCATCTCCTCCCTCATGCCTCAGTAATTCCCTTTACTCCACTGTAATACCAGTACATCTGACTTTAGTTCTCCTTCTCAAATATCAGGGTGAATTCGATCATATTATGATCACTGGCCCCTAAGGGTTCTTTTACCTTAAACTCGCTAATCAATTCTGTTTCATTGCACAACACCCTATCCAGAATAATTGATCTTCTCATGGGCTCAACTGCAAGCTGTTCTAAAAAGCCAAATCGTAGGCACTCTAGAAGCTCCCCCCTCTTGGAATCCAGCACCATCCTGATTTTTATCTACCTGCATATTTAAGTCCCTCATGATTATTGTAACATTGCCCTTTTGTCATGCATTTTCTATCCCCTGTTGTAATTTGTAGGTCACATCCTCATCGCTGTTTGAGGGTCTGAATGCAACTCCCATTGGGACTTTTTACTCTTGCAGTTCCATAGCTCTATCCACAATGATTGAACAGCTTCCAACCCTATGTCTCCTCTTTCTAACGACTTGATTTCATTTTTTTTTTACCAGCAAAGCAATGCTGGCCCCTCTGCCTTCCTGCCACTCCTTTACTTACAATTGGACGTTAAGCTTCCAGCTATAATCTTTCTGCCGTGATTCAGTGACGCCTACAATATCATACCTGCCAAACTGCAACTGTGCTACAAGTTTATCTACCTTATTCCGTATACTGCACGCATTCAGATATACCAATTTCAGCGCTGTATTCAAGTTTAATATCACTGGCATAGCTGTGAAATTTGTTGTTTTGCAGCAATAGTATATTGCAATGCATAATTTTTTTTAAATTACAATAAATACTATATACAGTGGTATGCAAAAGTTTGGGCATCCCTGGTTAAAATTTCTGTTTCTGTGAATAGCTAAGCGAGTAAAAGATGAACTGATTTCCAAAAGGCATAAAGTTAAAGATGACACATTTCTTTAATACTTTAAGCAAGAAAACTTTTTTTTAAATTTCCATCTTTTACAGTTTCAAAATAACAAAAAAGGAAAAGGGCCCAAAGCAAAAGTTTGGGCACCCTGCATGGTCAGTACTTAGTAACACCCCCTTTGGCAAGTATCACAGCTTGTAAACACTTTCTGTAGCCAGCTAAGAGTCTTTCAATTCTTTTTTGGGGGATTTTTGCCCATTCTTCCTTGCAAAGGGCTTCTAGTTCTGTGAGAATCTTGGGCTGTCTTACATGCACTGCTCTTTTGAGGTCTATCCACAGATTCTCGATGATGTTTAGGTCGGGGGACTGTGAGGGCCATGGCAAAACCTTCAGCTTGAGCCTCTTGAGGTAGTCCATTGTGGATTTTGAGGTGTGTTTAGGATCATTATCCTGTTGTAGAAGCCATCCTCTTTTCACCTTTGGCTTTTTTACAGACGGTGTGATGTTTGCTTCCAGAATTTGCTGGTATTTAATTGAATTCATTCTTCCCTCTACCAGTAAATGTTCCCTGTGCCACTGGCTGCAACACAAGCCCAAAGCATGATCGATCCACCCCTGTGCTTAACAGTTGGAGCGGTGTTCCTTTCATGAAATTCTGCACTCTTTTTTCTCCAAACATATCTTTGCTCATTGCGGCCAAAAAGTTCTATTCAAAAGGTTCAAAGGAACATCTAAACAAGCCTGATGCATTTTGGAAACAAGCCCTGTGGACTGATGAAGTTAAAACAGAACTTTTTGGCCGCAATGAGCAAAGATATGTTTGAAGAGAAAAGGGTGCAGAATTTCATGAAAGGAACACCTCTCCCGTCTTGTAAAAACACTGTCGAGAAGAAGTCAATGGTAAACTATTTCTATGGAAAAATTTGCCATTAGCGATCATGGTTATGGAAAGACCATGATGGTCCATGACATACAACACGGCACATAATAAATGAATGAACAGAGATGCTAACTTAATACCATTTCCAAATATATTGTCCATCCAACATATATATACATGATTCTAAAGGATAGGGGAATGTGGAAGAATGTCGACTATACACCCAGTGGTTTGTGTGGGCACCCACTGTCTGCAAAGTTTGGTGTAACATGATCATTACAAAGCACACCCTACACAATTACCAACACCTCTCTTGTGCAACTTTCTAATTGATAAGCCTATGGTTTATGTGACTCCAAACCCATTACTGTAGTATGATTACATACAATGTTACAGCATAGTACAGGATCTTCAGCCCACAAAGTTATGCCAACCTTTTAACCTAATTCATGATCAACTAACCCTTCTACTTTTCTGTCATCCATGTGTCTACCCAAGAGTTTCTTAAATGCTCCTCGTGTCCCTACCTCTACCACCACCCCTGGCAGGGTGTTCCACATATCCACACTTCTCTGTGAAAGACTTGCCACTGATAGCCCACTACGCATTCCTCCAATCACTTTAAAATTATTCCTCTTGGTATGAGCCATTTCCACCTGGGGAAAAGGTCTCTGGCTAGCCACTCAATCTATGCCTTTATTAATTCACCTCTCATCCTCCTCACTCAATCTATCTGCATGACATGCTCTCCAGTTCAGGCAGCACCTTGGTAAATCACTCTGCACCCTCCCTAAAGCGTCCACACCCTTCCTATAATGAGGCAAGCGAAACTGAACACAATAGTCCAAGTGTTGTTTAACCCATTTTATAGAGCTGCAACATTACCTCATGGCTCTTGAAATCAGTTCCCCAACTAATGAAGTCCAACATACCATATGTTTTCTTAACAACCTTATCAACTTGTATAACAACTTTGAGGTGTTTATGGATGTGGACCCCAAGATCTCTCTCTCCCTCCACACTGCCAAAAATCCTGCGATGAACCCTGCATTCTGCCTTCAAATTCAACCTTCCAAAATGAATCATTTCACACTTTTCTAGGTTGAATTGCATCTGCCACTTTCAGCCCATCCTACCAATGTCCCACTGTAATCTACAACAACCCTCCACAGTATCCACAGCTCACCAACCATCATGTCATCTGTAAACTTAAGAACCCACCCTTCCATTGTATTTAGTTCAGTGGTCCCCAACCACTGGGCTGCGAGGAAATTATATGATTTGGCGATATGAAACGATATGAGTCAGCTGCACCTTTCCTCGTTCCCTGTCACGCACTGTTGAACTTGAAATAACCCGCCAAATCATACCAAATAACACATAAAACCTAAAATAACATTAACATTTAGTAAAAGCAGGAATGATATGATAAATACACAGCTTATATAAAGTAGAAATAATGTATGTACAGTGTAGTTTCACTTAACAGAATCGGGAAGATTAAGCCAAAACCAATTTGTAGAAAAAAAATCAGGTGCCCGCGCAAGGCTTCATGGTCATGGTAGTCTTTCTTGGGGTAAACATAAGTGTCCCATATTTGACTGCTACTTTTGTCCTTTATTTGGGAGTGAGAAAGTTGGCAACCCTACTTGAACACCCCGTCCCCCCCGCCCCACCCCCCCCAGTCGGCCGGTCCGCAAGGATATTGTCAATATTAAACCAGTCCGTGGTGCAAAAAAGATTGGGTCCCACTGATTTAGCTTATATGGATCAATGTAAAAGCCTGACTCTACTTCAACCCAGGAAGCCAAAGAAAGTTGGCAGTAACCGTCGACTCCTACTACACTTTATCAATGCAACATAGAAAGCATTCTTGTGTTCAAGAATTCAAGATTGTTTAATGTCATTTCCAGTACACAAGTGTAAAGGAGAACATAATAATTGTTACTACAGATCCAATGCATAAAAAACACAATAGGATAAAGAACACAAAGTCACAATAAATATAAATACATGAGATAAGGGTGGCGGGGTGGAGATCTTTTTCTACCAAAGGAGGTGTAAAGCACTCCGTCTCTCTGTTGGCCTGCAGGTCACCCTTGGGCAAGGTGTAGCACCTGCTTAGCCCCTGATCAGGGTCACATGAAGTCACGTGGGCAGGTGGTGGATGGTCGTATCAGCAGCCAGTGCATATCACAAGTCCTGGTTGTGTGACCACTGACGCCAGGGAGAAAATCTCTGAAGAGTATTGATAATGATAGGGGTTACCCGTCTTGTAAGGACACTGCCCAGAAGGTGGCAATGGCCAGAGGGGAAACCACTTTTGTAGAAAAATTTGCCAAGATAAATCACAGTCACGGAAAGACCATGATCGAGCGCCCATGTCATACACATAAGGATGATGATGATCTTATTGTGTAGCCATTAAAAATTGGTGAGAGTAAATTGGGGACATGTTGAAGTTCATCAGCCTTCTGAGGTGCTGGTAAACTTCAAGGCCCTCTGGCCCTCAATGCTTACACTATTGGAAACGTTCTCTCCATGAACGAAATCTGAAGCACACTGGTTGAGGGGTTGGTGAAGAATCAGAATCAGGTTAATAACAATAATAATAATTTGTCAAGAAATTTGTTGCTTAGCGGCAGCAATACGATGTAATAAAAACTATGAAGTATATATATAATTGAATAAGTAATGTATAAAGAAAAACAGTGAGGTAGTGTTCATGGGATTATTGTCTATTCAGAAATCTGATGGTGGAGGGAAGAACCTGTTCCTAAAGCATTGAGTGTGTGTCTTCCAGCTCCCGTACCTCCTTCCTGATGGTAGCAATGAGAAGAGGGCATGTCCTGGGTGATGGGGGCCCTTAATGAGAGATGTTGCCTTTTTGAGGCATCGCCTTTTGAAGATTTCCTCGACGCTTAGAATGGTCATATCAGTTAAGGAGTAAAAGCAAACAATTTGCTTTGTGATAGCCGAATGAATAGGGTCTGGAAAGTTCACACCAGTCATTACCTTTCAACTATCAGGCTCCTGAACCAGCATCGATAACTTCACTCACCACAACTCTGAACTGATTCCACAACCTATGGACTCATTTTCAAGGACTCAACAACTCATTTTCGCAATATTATATATTTATTATCATTACGTTTTCCTTTTTGTATTTGCACTTTTTGTCATCTTTCGCACAGTGGTTGTGTGTCTGTCTTTGTTGTGTAGCTTTTCATTGATTCTATTGCGTTTCTTTGCATTTACTGTGAATGCCCACGAGAAAATGACTCTCAGGGTTGCAGATGGTGACACATATGTACTTTGATAATAAATTTACTTTAAACTTTGAGCTGTCTAATTGGGCACTAATTGTCATATACAATAGTCCCAATCAACAGTTAGATATTGTGTAGGACGTTGTGTTTGGCAATAAGAAGAGACTGGATAAACTGGGCTTCTTTTCATTGGAGTGGAGTAACCATAGTTCCAAATGCATTTGGAACTGTGAAGGGTAAAATAAGGGCCGTCCTCATCAAGGGATTAGAAGTGGGGAGAGTGAGCAGTTTCGAGTTCCTGGGTCAACATCTCTGAGGATCTACCCTGAGCCAACCCTTAATGCAGTTATGACAGTGGCTATATTTCATTAGGAGTTTGAGGTGACTTGGCAAGTCACCAAAGACACTCACAAATTTCTACAGATGTACCATGGAAAACATTCTATCTAGCTGAATCACTGTCTGGTATGAGGTGGAGTGGTCACTTCACAGGATTGAAATAAGCTGCAGAATGTTATGAACTCAAGTCAGCTCCATCATGGGCACTAGGAGGTTGAAGGTACACACTCGATTCAAGAGTTTCTTCCCCTCTGCGGTCAGATTTCTGAACGGACACTGACCCCCTGAACACCACCTCACTACTTTAATTTATTTATGTACAGTAACTTGTATTTTTTATTGTTCTGTAGATGCATTTGTGTTATTGTTCGGTATTGTAATGTACTGCTGCCCAATAATAACAAATTTCATGACCTATGCTGATGATATTAAACCCGATTCTGATAGTGAGAAACACATTCCCTCAGAGCTGCCCATAACAGAGGAAATCAGTGTAAGGAGTGTCTGTTCATAAGGTGACTCTGACAGGAAATGATAAAGCAGTGGTGGTTGGGAGTGTACAGGGGTGGGTTAGTGGCTGGAGGTGTTGATCAGCCTTACTGTTTGGAGAAATAACTGTTTCTGAGTCTGGTGGTCTTGTGTGGATTCTGCATAGCCTCCTCCTTCCACCATGGCTTACAAATTATTCTTCTCAACCCCATTCTCCTGCCTTCTCTCCGCAAATCTTTGACACCCTGACTAATCCAGAATCTATCAACTTCTGCTTGAAATATACCCAATGCCTTGGCCTCCACAACCGTCTGTGGCAATGCATTCCACACATTCACCACCTTCTGGCTAAAGAAATTCCCTATCTCTGTTGCAAAGGGACAGAGATATTCCAAGTCTATGCCCTCCGGTCCTAGACTCCCTCACTCCAGGAAACAGCTGAAATCTGAAACACACTGTTTGTGGGGTAGTGGTGATGGAGGAAGACTGTACCAGTTACAGAGCAATTCGGATCGGCATGTGATTTGCTGTGGATCAGAAGTGCTGGCTTTGAAAGGCAGCTATGAGCACAGGGAGTCAATAGCTGTGATGTAAACTATTCTGTGCTCACTGTAATCTTGCAAATTAAACCAAAAAACAGAAAACACTTTCTATAATGTGAAGCAAGGCAATATATCAAAGGGTGGTTTTAT
Organism: Mobula hypostoma; assembly: GCF_963921235.1. NCBI lineage: Eukaryota > Metazoa > Chordata > Chondrichthyes > Myliobatiformes > Myliobatidae > Mobula > Mobula hypostoma. The sequence continues at coordinate 7,036,404 of NC_086099.1, forward strand.
ATTGAGGGAAGTGGTTAACAGTGGCAGAGGAATGTGCTCCTTAAATAAACCAACCAAAACTTATCTGAATATCATGCAAATCATCTTACACAGAGCCCTGTGTGTCATGAACTTTCAATGCTCATCCTTAAAGGGCTTCACTGTCCATAGCCCTTCGAGTAAAATTATTAAACTGATTGAGTTATCAATATAAAGATAAAGATTATCTCTATTGCTCACCTGTACCTCGAAACATACAGTGAAATGCGTCGTTTGTGTCAACGACCAGCATAGTTTGAGGGTAGCCATAAGTATCGCCACACTTCCAAAGCCAACATAGAACTCCAACAATTTACTGGCCCTAACCTGTGTGTCTTTGGAGAAATCTGGAAAACCAATGAAGTCACACAAGGAGAATGTACAAACTTCTAACAGAACACCGGGGGGAGGGGGGGGAAATTGAATCTCGATCCAAGGCGCTGTAAACATTACACTACTAAGCTATCGTGTCACCCCTAATATCAAAATATAGCATTTGGCATATCTTCAACGTAGTGTGTCCATGAAATCCACAAGTATATGTGAATGGAAATCAAATCTTTTTTAAATGGTTCTTCACAAACAATACAGGGCAGACCCCTATCATCCAGGCCACTCTCTCTTCCTGCTACCTCCGTCGGGCAGCAGGTACCGGCGCCCAAGGCCACCTCCAGTTCCAGCAACAGCTATTATAACCATCAGGCCCCTGAATAACTTCAGTGTGGATAACTTCACTCAGCGCAACGCTGAAATTATTCCACAATCTACTGGCTCACTTTCAAGGACTCCTTACAATTCAAGTTCTCAGTATTATTTTTATTTATTTACTGAGATACAGTGTGGAACAGGCCCTTCCGGTTGTTAAGCCACCCGGCAAAATCCCCCAATTTCATCCTAGCCTAATCACTGGATAATTTACAATGACCAATTAACCTGGTAACCGGTAGGTCTTTAGAGTACAGAAGCACCCGGGGGAAACCCACGAGTCACGGGGAGAACATACAAATCTCTCACAGACAGCGGTGAGAACTGAACCTGGGGCGCCTACATTGTTTAGCGTTGTGCTACCCACAATGCCACTGTGCAACCCCAGTAATATATTTTATTTGCACATTTCGACTTCTTTTGCACATTATTTGTTTGTCAGTCTTTGTTTAGTTTTTCATAAAACTCTATCATGAAAAAAGAAATGATGATAATAATAAATAAATAAGCATTAAATATCGAGAGCATGAGATAGAGTCATCGAAAGTGAGATTCTCTCCACTGTCTGTATAGAGTTTGGACACATGGCCTTTCATCAAGCATTCCAAAGAGATACTGGTTAGGGTTTCTGAGTTGTGGGCATGCTATTTTGGTGCCAGAAGCATGGCGACACTTGCAGACATCCCCCATCACAGTCCTCACTGATTCGAATTCATGCAAACGGCACATTTCACTGTATGTGCTGATGTATAACTCTAAACTGCAACTGGTGATGAGGCTCTTGGGGACCTTCAGAGCTTTGGGGAAGTGGAGTTACCCCTTAGTCATTCATTGCTCCCAGGGCCGCTCTGACCTGGAACGGTAGCACCTGCAAGGGTTCCTGCTCAGGATACGAGCGAAGGCCAATGGCAGATCCGGCAGGTTCAGTAACTGAACTTATGACGGAGAAGGCAGATGAGCTGCGACCTCAAATGTCAATGGCTATCGTACAGTCGGATGAACATTTGGGAGGAGAAATGGCCACTTCTTTAGTTCGCCCAATGGTAGGCAATAGCAAACCACCATTGCTAGATACTAGGTTTCCTAGAATCTATTTGCTAAGAAAACCATGGTCAAACTCACAAAATGTATCACACAACAACAGCGTCAAGAGGATCTTCAAGACAATTCTGAAGAAGCTTCGCTCGGTAGGGTTGATTCTGGGCAGCAGGGGATCCCCGACCATCATCAAGCTACTGCTCATAAAATTCAAGTAACACACAAAGAAAATTATTGCCACTTGGAATGTAAGAACCCTATATCAAGCAGGAAGATTGGACAATGTGATAAATGAAATGGAAAGACTAAATATTAACGTCATGGGAATTAGCGAAGTTGGTTGGATAGGTGCTGGAACATGTCAGAATAGAAATAAAACACTAGTTTATTCTTGTGGAACATCCCATACTAATTGAGTAGGAATTCTTATGGATGAAAACATGGCAAAAAGTGTTTTAGGACGTTGGGCAATATCAGAAAGAGTGCTCCTTGTTAGATTCAGAGGACAACCATTTGATTTAGCAATTCTACAGGTATATGCACCAACAACAGATGCAACAAATGATGATATAAATAAATTCTACGAAGAGCTTGAACAAACAAAGAATGGATGCAAATCTCAAGATATTGTTATTGTCATGGGAGATCTAAATGCTAAAGTAGGACAAGGTGCTGATAGAAATACCATAGGAAAATTTGGACTGGGGAAAGAAATGAAAGAGGTGAGAAATAGGTAGAAAGGTGCAAGATGAATAATCAGGTCATTATGAATACCTACTTTTAAAACCATCCAAGATGCTTGTGGACCTGGAAAAGTCCAGGTGATAGCACTAGAAATCAAATTGACTTTATTACTATAAACTAAAGATTTAGAAACTCAGTGACTCAATGCAAAACATATCCAGGTGCAGACTGTAATAGTGACCTTAACCCAGTAATATGTCATGTAAAAGTAAAACTTAAAAAACTAAAGAAGCAGAAACCTGAACAATCCCTTGACTACTTGCAATTAATTAAAGAAGAAAACTTAAGACAAAAATTTACAATTGAAGTAAGGAATAGATTTCAAAGTCTAGAAATAGAATCTGTTGAAGATGATAGCAATCATGTAGAAATGAAGTTTAACTCTCTGAAGGATGCCTTGGGAGAATCAGCAAAGTCACTGATTCCAAAAAAAGAAAAAAGCACAAAGAATAAATGGGTGACAGACAAAATCAAAAGTCTAACGGAAGAAAGGAGACTGAAGAAAGCAAATCCTATGGAATACAAGTCCTTACATAAAAAAGTTAAAAGCTTATGTCAAAAAGCCGAAGAAGAATGGTTAAACCAGGAATGTGAGCAAATAGAAAGAATCCCTATTACTGATCCAAAAGGTTACATCAGCAAATCAAGAATATCACTGGTAAAAAGCTCCTCTGTTCTTCTGGTGGATGTTTGAAAGCAAAGGACAGTACCATTATCATGAAAAAAGTTGAGATTATGAACAGATGACTGAGTATATTCAGGAATTGTTTGAAGACGATCGAGGCGAAAAACCAGAAATTAAGAAGAACATTGAAGGTCCAAGTATTTTAAAATCTGAAGGTCGTAATGCAATAAATAAGATGAAGAGAGGAAAGGCAGCAGGTCCTGATGAATTAGTAATAGAACAAATTATTGCCCTTGAAGATTATAGAATTGAAAAACTTACTGATTTAATCAATGACACTTATGAGACTGGATTAATACCAGAAGAGATTGAAAAATCAGTATTTATCACTCTTCCTAAGAAACCTGAGCAATAGAATGTGAATTACATAGGACCACAAGTTTAATGAATCATATCACTAAGATACTTCTAAGAATTTTGATGACAAGAGCTAAAAGTAAGATACAAGCTGAAACAGGTAAAGAGCAATGTGGTTTGGTGAAAGACAAAGGTACAAGAAACGCAATATTGATGTTAAGGATACTATCAGAACGAGCTACTCAAGTGCAAAAAGATTTGTTTGTTTGTTTGTTTTATCGACTACACAAAAGCATTTGATAAAATGAAGCACAATAAGTTATTTGAAATATTACAGGAAACTCTAGATCTAGATTCGAAAGACATCCACTTAATCAGAAACCTGTACTGGGAACAAACTGCCGCTTTAAGAATAGATGGAAAAGTGAGTCAGTTTACGAAAATCAAGAGGGGTGTTAGACAAGGGTGTGTTTTCTCCCCTGATTTGTTTAATGTGTAGAGCGAAACAATATTACAAAAATAAGAGACATCTTGGGAATCAAAATTGGCGGTGTAAACATCAATAATTTCAGATATGCAGATGACACTGCGTTAATTGCAAGTACAGAGGAAGAACTACAAAATTTAATTGATATAATTGTTGAAGAAAGTGCAAAAATGGGTTATCTATCTATCAATCGCAAAAAGACAGAATGTATGGTGATATCCAAAATGAAGGAGAATCCTATCTGCCGGCTGAAAATAAACAGGAAAGACATAAAACAAGTACAGAACTTTTGCTACTTAGGAAGCTGGAGACATCAGATGGCAGGTGTGACATGGACATCAAAAGAAGAATAGGGATAGCAAAAGACACCTTTACAAGAATGAAGAGTACACTGACCAACACTAAACTAGGCATGACAACCTGTTTCAGAATACTGAAATGTTACGTTTATCCAGTTATGTTATATGGATCAGAATGTTGGACAATATCTGGTAACATGAGGAAACGAACTGAAGCAGCAAAGATATGGTTTTTGAGGAGGACGCAAAGAAAATCATGGATGAAACAAATATCTAACGAGGATGTCATGAACAGAGCAAACACAAAAAGAGAAATAATGTATGAGATCATGAAAAGGCAACGTAACTTCATTGGACATGTGATTAGGAAAGAGGAGTTAGAATGCTCGGTAATTATGGGAAAGATTGAAGGGAAGAAAGCAAAAGGAAGGCAAAGACAGATGATGATGGAGACAGCAGCCAGAGAACTGGAAATGAATGGTGGCCGATTAGGAAAAGGGGAGGTGCAACGAGACCTGGGTGTCATGATACACCAGTCATTGAAAGTGGGCATGGGGTACAGCAGGCGGTGAAAAAGGCGAATGGTATGCTGGCATTTATAGCGAGAGGATTCGAGTACAGGAGCAGGGAGGTACTACTGCAGTTGTACAAGGCCTTGGTGAGACCACACCTGGAGTATCATGTGCAGTTTTGGTCCCCTAATCTGAGGAAAGACATCCTTGCCATAGAGGGAGTACAAAGAAGGTTCACCAGATTGATTCCTGGGATGGCAGGACTTTCATATGATGAAAGACTGGATCAACTAGGCTTATACTCGTTGGAATTTAGAAGATTGAGGGGGGATCTTATTGAAACGTATAAAATCCTAAAGAGATTGGCCTATTCCTGCACCTATTTTCTATGTCTATGTTTCTATCTCATGTTCTCGATATTTATTCTTATTTATTTGTTATTATTTTGTATTTGCACTTTGTTGTCTTTTGCACACTGGTTGTCTGTCCTGTTGATTGCGATCTTCCATTGATTCTATTACATTTCTTGAGTTTATTAAGTATGCCCGCAAGAAAACAAATCTCAGGGTTGTATATGGTGGCATATATGTACTTTGATAATAAACTTACTTTGAACTTTGAAAAGAGATTCTGAAGCGTTTAAGAATATACCTTGCCCCATTGTATTTGACATGCAATCTGTGATTAGGCTAGGGGCAATCAGGTGGGTTTTATTGATTTAATGGATTACAGATACAGCACACAACAGGCGCCTCTGGCCCTTCATCGTTCACCGCCCAGCATCCCCTGACAACCTTGATTTTAACCTGACTGTAATCGCGGGACAATATCCAGTTAACCTCGTCTTTGGATGGTGGGGGGGGGAGCCGGAGCACCGGGAGAAAATCCACACATTCCACGGGGCTGAGGTACAGATCCCTTACAGAGGAAGCTGGGACTGAACTCCGAATTCCAACGCCCTGAGCTGTAATAGCACCATGCTAACGTTGTGCTGGGTGATGTGGCTCGGAGAGTCAGAAAGGCCTGGTCCACACTGTATCGCTAAATAAACAAATAAATAAATTCTAACTTAATCCCACCGAAGAGCAGATTCTCATCAGATTTTATCCTTCAGGAATTCCAGGGTAATAATTAGCCATTATGCCTCCAAGCTTTACATTTTTAATCCACTTGGGCCTCATTCCAGCATTCCTGATTTGGTGTTTCGTTGGATGATACTTAATTCCAAAGTTAATCTAGTCCCCAGCCGATCGATACAATAGAGTAACAGAGTCATGTAAAATTAGAGATGTTTAAGGTAGTAAAAGATGTACAACATAGTGTTTGAGACTAATGGACAATTTTGCATCATAGAATCATAGCACTACAGCATAGAAACAGCTGCTTCAGCCCATGTAGTCCGTGCAAAACCGATTCTGCCTAGTCTCATCAACCTGCATCTGCACCATAACCCTCCACACACCTCCCACTCATGTACATCCAAACTTCTCTTAACCACTGAAACTGCGGCAGGAGTGCCGTCTCTCTCCCCTCGTTAGTGAGAGTGAGAGCCTGTGGGATGTCGAACTGTTGGCTGAACAGTGGTTTTTGATGGACTATAGGTCATGGCGTCTTTGGGAGCTTTGCTGTTCCTTGCATGGGGGGTGGTGAGGGGCTGATTCTTCCTGCTGGAATATTGGGGGGAGGGGTGTGGGGAGATTGCTGCTTGCACATGGGAGGAGGGAGGGGGGCTTTGGGGTTGTAATGTTTTTCTGTCATTCATTCTTTGGGGTTTTCCATCTGTTTCGTGGATGTCTGTGAAGAGTAGGAATTTCAGGTTGTATACTGTATACATTCTCTGATATTAAATCAAACCACTGAAACCAAATTCACCACTTCTGCTAGCAGCCCATTCTACACTTTCACCACCCTGAATGAAGAAGTTCCCCCTCGTGCTCCCTTTAATATTTCACTGTTCACTCTGAATCTATGATCTTCCATTCTAAACTGAACTTCTCAGGTTCTTCCCCACATTCATCTGCAGAAGCACTGGGTTCGAGTGAGGCTGCAGACACTTGAAGACTCTGCCAGTTCCATCGCAGGAACAAGCCTCTCCACCACTGAGGACACTTTCAAGGGGTGGTGTGCCTTCGGAAGGTGGAGTCCATGCAATTTAATGTGGATAAATGTGAAGTTATCCACTTTGGTGGCAAAAATAGGAAAACAGATTATTATCTGAATGGTGGCCGATTAGGAAAAGGGGAGGTGCAACGAGACCTGGGTGTCATTATACACCAGTCATTGAAAGTGGGCATGCAGGTACAGCAGGCGGTGAAAAAGGCGAATGGTATGCTGGCAGTTATAGCGAGAGGATTCGAGTACAGGAGCAGGGAGGTACTACTGCAGTTGTACAAGGCCTTGGTGAGACCACACCTGGAGTATTGTGTGCAATTTTGGTCCCCTAATCTGAGGAAAGACATCTTTGCCATAGAGGGAGTACAAAGAAGGTTCACCAGATTGATTCCTGGGATGGCAGGACTTTCATATGAAGAAAGACTGGATGAACTGGGCTTGTACTCGTTGGAATTTAGGAGATTGAGGGGGGATCTGATTGAAACGTATAAGATCCTAAAGGGATTGGACAGGCTAGATGCAGGAAGACTGTTCCCGATGTTGGGGAAGTCCAGAACGAGGGGTCACAGTTTGAGGATAGAGGGGAAGCCTTTTAGGACCGAGATTCGGAAAAACTTCTTCACACAGAGAGTGGTGAATCTGTGGAATTCTCTGCCACAGGAAACTGTTGAGGCCAGTTCATTGGCTATATTTAAGAGGGAGTTAGATATGGCCCTTGTGGCTACAGGGGTCAGGGGGTATGGAGGGAAGGCTGGGGCGGGGTTCTGAGTTGGATGATCAGCCATGATCATAGTAAATGGCGGTGCAGGCTCGAAGGGCCGAATGGCCTACTCCTGCACCTATTTTCTATGTTTCTATGTTTCTATTAAGGACCCTCACCATCTCCTCATTACTACCATCAATGAGGACACACAGGAGCCTGAAGACCCACACTCAACAATCAAGGAACAGCTTCTTTCTGCTGCAGCATCATATTACTGGTGGTCCATGAACCCATGTCGTTCCTTTGTTGCCCAATTCATTTACGTAATTTACAGTCATTCTTATCTCTTGCACTGTGCTACTGCCACAAAACAACAAATTTTACAACACATGTCAGTGACAGATTCCGCTGTAACCCACAAGTTCTCAGGTGATACCACCATGGACAGCCGTATCACAAATCATGATGAGTCAAGAGTAGAGGAAGGAGATAGAGAGCTTATTGACATGGTGTCATAACAATCTTTCCCTCAATGTCAACAAAACACAATAGACAGTCATTCAGTTGGAAAGTTGGGTGGTGCAACTACACCTGGCTCATTCAATGGTGTTGAGGTTGGGAGGGTTGAGAGCTTCAAACTCTTAGCTGTGAACATCACTAATAGCGTGACCTGGGCCAGTCACGATGATGTTATAACCAAGAAAGCTCACCAATGCCTCTTTTCCCTCAGGAAGCTACAGAAATTTGGCAAGTGCCCAAAAACTCTTACCAATTTTTAATCAATGCAGCATAGCGTTTAAAAATATTTATTTATTATTTCTTTCTCTTTGTGTTTGCACAGTTTGTCTTTTGCACACTGCCTAAATGTTCAAGTTAGTGCTGTCTTTCATTAATTCTATTTTGGTTATTAGTCTATTATGGATTTATTGGAGCATGCCCACGAGAAAATGAACCTCAGGGTGACATATAAATACTTTGTTAATAAATTGACTTTGAACTTTAGAAAGATCCTGTCTGGATGCATCACGGCTGGGTATGACGACTGCTCTGCACATGAGCACAGAGAGCTGCAGAGACTGTGGACACAGCTCAGCACATCACAGGAACCAGCCTCCCCTCCGTGGACTCTGTCAATATTTCTCACTGCCTCAGTAGATGAACCATCATAACCAAAGACCCCCCCCTGCCATCCCAGACATTCTCTCTTCTCCCTTCCCCCACCAGGCTGAAGATGTAGAAGCCTAAAGGCACGTACCACCAGCTTCTACCTCACTGTTATCAGACTCTCGTACAGTAAGACAGACTCCTGACCTCACCATCTACCTCATTATCATCTTGCACTTTATCATTTACCTGCACTGCACTTTGTTTGATGGCTTTATTCTGCATCGTTATCAGTTTACCTTGTTCTATCTCGGTGCACTGTGATCTATATGAAGAGTGCACAAGACAAGCTTTTCACTGGATCTCAGTTACATGTCAGAATAATAAACCAATTCCAGTAAGCCTGATTCTGATTCATTCAACTCAGCACAAAGCAGTAAAGTATCTTGCAGCCATTATCTAATCAAATTGCTTAAGGCTTCAAGAAAGGAGTATATTTGTTTCTGCCTACATTGCTGAAGAATCTCAGAGCACTTACAATACCCATTTAACAAAAGGCCTTTCAGACTCACTGATAGACCGCACCAGTAGGGCGGACAGCAGTCAGCAATAGACAACAAACTGCAAATACAAAAAGAAAGAAAAAAATACTAATGATAAATAATAAATATTGAGAATGTGAAATGAAGAGTCTTTGAAAATGGTCCATAGATTGTGGGAATAGTTCAGTGATGGGCCAAGTGAAGTTGAATGAAGTTATCCCTCTGGTTCAGGAGCCTGATAGTTGAGAAGTAATGACTGTTCCTGAACCTGGTGGTGTGGGCTCTGAGGCTCTTGTACCTTCTTCCTGATGGCAGCAGCAAGAAAAGAGCATGTGCTGGGTGGTGGGGGTTCCTGATGATGGATGCTGCTTTCCTGCAACAACGCTCCGTGTAGATGCGTTCAATGGTGGGGAGGGCTTTACCAATGATGGACTGGGCCGTATCCACTATCTTTTGTAAGATTTTCCATTCAGGGACATTGGTGTTTCCATCCCAAGTGGTGATGCAGCCAGTCAATATACTCTCCACTACAGATCTGTAGAAGTTTTCCAAGGTTATAGATTCAGCAAAGCATCTTCACAAGGAAGTAGAGCGCTGCCCAGCTTTTTTCATAACTGCATTTACATACTGGACCCAGGACAGATCCTCTGAAATTATAACACCGAGGAATTCTGCATTGCTGCAAAACGACAGAATTCATGACATATGCCACCGACATTAAACCTGGTTATGATTACAATAGAATCTCTCTATTGCATCAACGATTGGATGTGAATCAGAATCAGGTTTATTATCATTGATACAGTACGTCATGAAATTTGTTGTCTTGTGACGGCGGTACACTGCAACACAAAAATCTACTATAAATTACGAGTAATATATACTGGAAAGAATGGAAGATTAAAGGTGTAAATACAGCAGGTGATCTCTATGAGAACGGGTTTTTTATGTCATATGTGGATTTGCAGAGGAAATATAACTTTGTAGATAAAGGGAATTTTTGGAAGTATTTACAAATAAGACATTGCATTAGTAGCATATTCAAAAACGGTGACCCACGAAGTAACTCTTTAACTGAATACTTTACATTACCACAGGAAGTTCACAAAGCATCAGTGTTTTATAAAACGTTCAAGCATTCTGTGGGTGAACCGTGTAACAATCTCAAAGCAGTATGGCAGAAGGATCTTGGAAGCGATATTGAAGATAATGAGTGGTCAAATATTTTATCAAATGTGGGTAGACATATTAGGGAAGCGAGAGGGAAATTTATTCAGTATAAGATAGTAGACATATTATTGGACACCAACTAGACTGTACAAAATGGATTGTTGATAATAACTTATGCTGAAAATGTAAAAATAAGGTGGGCACACATTTTCACATGATTTGGGAGTATTCCATGGTTTGTCCATTTTGGTGTAAAGTTCTCTATTTGTTAGGGAATTGGTCTGGTTCCACACTGCCCTTGTGCCCATGGCTTTGTCTCCTGGGTGATAGGACAATGATACCTAATGTAAACAATGACAAATTTACTATTTTCAAGGTGGGTCTCATCACAGCTGCAAGAATTATATTGCAAAACTGGAAAGAACGCAGATGTCCCACTGTGAAGGAATGGACTGAGGAAATGATGAAGATTTCATCATATGAACGCATGCTGAGAAGAGTTATCAGTGAGGGAAAAGCGTGGGGTCAATGTTGGTTGTATGTTAATTTAACTTAAATTAGAACTTCTTTCTGTCTCTAAGTTTTATTTGTTTTCCTGTCATAGGATGGCTGTGCAAATATGCTGTACTGTATCTGCTCTGTGATATGCTGTGCTGCTTTGTAAAATAAGAATAAATAATAATAAAAGTTTGAATTAAAAAAAGAAATAAATACTGTATATAAAGAAGAAATCAGCAGTGGAAAAATAGAGCATAAGTGGTGAGGTACTGTTCATAAACCTGATGGCAGAGGAGAAGAAGCTATTTATAAATCACTGAGTGTGTGTCTTCAGGCTTCTGTAGCTCCTCCTTTCTGGCAGCAGTGAGGAGAGGGCACGTCCAGGGTGGTGGGGGCCCTTTGTGAAGGGTGCTGCCTTCCTGACGTATCGCCTTCCTGAAGGTGTGCACGGTGAAGCAGCATTTGTCCTTGAAGAGTAATGACATCAATTGTTTCTAAAGTCTGTTTCTCCACAGACATTTAAAGGTTTTAGATTGCAGAAACAAAAGTCATTTGAGGGAGCTATTTAAGATTTATTGCTCCAGCAGATAACTTAACTTCCTACCATGAACTCTTAAAGATGCAGTACACCAATTGCAGAGAAAAGATGTGAAGAGAAAGGCGCACGCACAGAATTCCCCTAAACAGAGAACATACAGCAGTACAGCGCGGGGAAAGCCCTTCGGCCCACAGTGACCTGCACAATGTGTGTACGTGTACCTCACATACAGTTAGCCCCAGTTGACCGTACTCAGCCAGTCATCCTCCAAGTCCTTCCCCTCCATGCACCTCTCCAAAGCCCTTTGAAATGCTGCAGTTATACTCGCCTTGACCATTTCTTCTGGCATCTGCACCCTCCACGGAGCACTCTAGCGTGCAGCAAAGCATCAATAAAGACACAGACTTGCAGTACCCCAAAGACTACTCGTTCACCCAGTAATTCGACATACCACACACTCTGTCTCTCTCTCTCCTTAATAAGGGAAAAAGAGGAGTCCCTGTTTTCAGGCAACATCCTGGTAAATCTCCTCTGCACCCTCTCTAATCCAGACAGCATCCTGGTAAATCTCATCTGCACCCTATCTAATCCAGGCAGCATCCTGGTAAATCTCCTCTGCACCCTATCTAATCCAGGCAGCATCCTGGTAAATCTCCTCTGCACCCTCTCTAATCCAGGCAGCATCCTGGTAAATCTCCTCTGCACCCTCTCTAATCCAGGCAGCATCCTGGTAAATCTCCTCTGCACCCTCTCTAAAGCAGAGCACAACTGTTTTTAAAGTAAGTTTCTGTACAGGTAATAGATCTGAAAGGGTGTAGACTGCAGAAGCAAGGGAAATATTTAAAATATATTGCTCTCATAAATAATTTATCTTCTGACCAGGAATTCTTAAGATTCCACACACCATTTGCAAGTTGCAGAACAGATGTGAAAGAAAAAGGAAAATACACATAAAATGGGAATAAAACACACTTGAGCCTTGTTTTATAATCAGATTTATCTCTTCCCAAATCACAACACAACCATCTTCCAGTCTGCTAATACGTAGGCATCAGCAGAACCACCATCTGTACATGAGAAAATCTGTGCGTTTCTGTTCCTCATTGGAACTCCACAACAATGCCTGGTTCTAAATTTACTGCAGTGATGATCAGTTTATTATCAAGCTGTTTGGGTACTTTAGTGTGAAGAGCCATATCTGGTTTTTCTAATTAAATCACCAATTTTTTAATGACTTCATCGCCACAAACAGCTGTGAAGGCCGAGTCTTTGGGGACATTTAAAGTAGAGATTGAAAAGTTCTCACCTTCCTTTCATTTCTCCCTGGGTCCTCTCTTCCTCTTCTTTCCCCCATGGTCCACTCTCTGCTTGTATCAGATTCCTGCTTCTCCAGCCCTTTACCTTTCCTACTCACTCGGCTTTACCTATCACCTTCCAGCTAGCCTCCTTCCCCTCTTCCACCTAATCTGGCATCTTCCCCCTTCCTTCTCAGTCCTGAAGAAGGGTCTCAGCCTGAAACCTTGACTATCTATTCATTTCCAATAATGCAACCAAGCTCACTGAGTCTCCACTATAATATCTCTGCTGCTTTGGATTTCGAGCATCTGCAGACTCTCTCATGTTATAGAAACATAGAAAATAGGTGCAGGAGTAGGCCATTTGGCCCTTCGAGCCTGCACCGCCATTCAGTACGATCATGGCTGATCATCCAACTCAGAACCCTGTACCAGCCTTCTCTCCATACCCCCTGATCCCTTTAGCCACAAGGGCCATATCCAACTCCCTCTTAAATATAGCCTCAACTGTTTCCTGTGGCAGAGAATTCCACAGATTCACCACTCTCTGTGTGAAGAAGTTTTTCCTCATCTCGGTCCTAAAAGGCTTCCCCTTTATCCTCAAACTGTGACTCCTCGTTCTGGACTTCCCCAACATCAGGAACAATCTTCCTGTATCTAGCCTGTCCAATCCCTTTAGGATTTTCTATCTTTCAATAAGATCCCCCCTCAATCTTCTAAATTCCAACGAGTATTAGCCTAGTCGATCCAGCCTTTCATCATATGAAAGTACTGCCATCCCAGGAATCAATCAGGTGAACCTGATTGCAAACATTGAGTTCGTCACAATGATTCTCCATCCGATGACGCTCTGAAAGGCATTTTCAGAACAATTTGCAATTCTGCTCATCAATAAAATTACCCATCTGGTCTCCATCAACTCATGATCTGCCATCAAAAGTTGATGTTTTGCAACACCGTAATACAAGATTGAAGATTGTTTCTGTCTTTTCCACAAGTGTAAAACAGAACAATTATCACTTTGGATCCAATGCAGCACCAAAATAACACAATAAGATTTTAAAAACACAATAATAAGAACAAACACAATAAATATAAATACATTAGGCAGTTTATACACATTGATTGTTTGTCTAGAAAGTGATACTAGGTTCAGGAGTGTCTGTACATAAGGTGACTGACAGGAAATGATAAAGTAGTGGTGGCTGGGGGTGTGGAGGGGTGGGTTATTGGGTAGAGGTGTTGGGGAAAGTAACTGTTTTAGAGTCTGCTGATCCTGGTGTGGATGCTGCGTAGCCTCCTTCCTGATGGGACTGGGTGGGATCCCTCATGATGTTACTGGTCCTTTTCCAGGAAGCAGAAATCGATATTCAAGCCATCAGGTTGGAGGGTACTCAGATGGAATATTAGGGGTTGCTTCTCCCCCCGAGGCACAAGAGGAGGTCATGGGCCGATACATTGAAACAGATGTGGGAATCAGAATTAAAGTGTTTGGCCACTGGGTAGTCCCGCTTGGGGTAGATGGTGTGGAGATGCTTGACGGTGGCTTAAAATAGAGGTTGATAGGTTCTTGATTAGACAAGGTGTCAAAGGCTACAGAAGAAGGCAGGAGAATGGGGTTGAGAGGCATAATAAATCAGATGATGGAACGATGGAGCAGACTCAATGGGCCGACTGGCCTAATTCTATTCCCATGTGTTAAGGTTTTAAAACCATAAGGCACTGGAGTAGAATTGGGCCACTCAGCATCCATCTTTAAAGGCTCTCAGCGTCTGAGACACTCCCTCTCCTCATTATTACTATCAAGGAGATGGTGCAGGCGCCTGAAGACACACACTCAATGTTTTGGGAACAACTTCTTCCCCTGCATCATCAGATTCCTGAAAGGACAATGAACTCATGAAAACAACCACCTGTCTCTATTGAACCAAGTCATGTACGGTACTTGGGCTCCTCATTCCATCCCACAACGTACTGTATGCGGGCTCCCCGTCCCACAACATATGGCACACGGGCTCCCCATTCCACAACATACTGTACATGGGCTCCCCGTCCCACAACGTGCGGTACGCGGGTTCTCTGCACAACGTATGGTACGCGGGTTCCCCATCCCACAATGTGCGGTACGCGGGTTCCCCACTCCATTGTACAATGTATGGCACGCGGGCTCCCCATTCCATCGTACAATGTATGGCACGTTGGCTCCCTATTCCATCATACAACGTACTGTACGCGGACTCCCCGTCCCACAACGTACGGTACACGGGCTCCCCGTCCCACAACATACAGTACGCAGGTTCCCTACACAACATACGGTATGCAGGTTCCCCATCCCACAATGTGTGGCACGCGGGCTCCCCACTCCATCGTACAACAAGCGGTAAGCAGGCTTCCCATTCCATCGTACAACGTACGGCACACGGGCTCCCCACTCCATCATACAACAAGTGGTACGCGGACTCCCCACTCCATCGTACAATGTATGGCACACGGGCTCCCCATTCCATCGTACAACGTATGGCACGTGGGCTCCCTATTCCATCATACAACGTACTGTACGCGGACTCCCCATTCCATCGTACAATGTATGGCACGCGGGCTCCCCATTCCATCGTACAACGTACGGCACGCGGGCTCCCCGTCCCACAACGTGCGGCACACGGGCTCCCTACACAGTGCACAGTATACAGGCTCTCCATGGTACAACGTACGGTACGCGGGCTCCCCATCCCACAACGTACGGCACGCGGGCTCCCCATTCCATCATACAACGTACAGTACACGGGCTCCCCGTCCCACAACGTGCGGTACACGGGCTCCCTACACAGTGTACAGTATACAGGCTCTCCATGGTACAACGTACGGTACGCGGGCTCCCCATCCCACAATATATGGTACATGCGCTCCCTATCCCACAACATACGGTACACAGGTTCCTGATTGCACAAGATAATTGACACAGGTTCGTTGTCCTCTTTGGTACTATTTATTCATTTTTATCGTATTTTTGCACTGAACTGCTGTCACTAAAGAACAAGCTTTCTGACATAAGTATATATATGTCCCTATGTCCAGAAGACATAGGTGCAGAATTAGGCCATTCAGCCCATCAAATCTGCTCTGCCATTCCATCATGGCTGATTTATTCTCCCTTTTAACTCCATTCTCCTGCCTCTCTCTGTAACCTTTGACGCCCTGACTCATCCTGAGCTAATCAACCTCCACTTTACGTTTACCCTCTGCCATCTGATTTCTAAATGGACATTGAACCCATGAACGCTACAACATTATCTCACTACTTTTGCTTTTATTTCTGTTTTTTTTACACTACCAAGACTAATCATAAGGACTGAAAGAAACAAGAGCCAGCAGAACATTAGAAATTGCGAGGGACCAAAGTCTGTTTAACTCCACTGCAGAGTCCTAAGCCCAGCTGCAAAACAAGAAGTACTGAGTATAGGACCAGCGGCCCCATCCCGTAAAAACACAGCGCTTACAGAAACACCAACAGAAACTTTCCGAAGACCTCATCCCTGGGAGTGGAAGGACCTTCAGCGGACTACATATTGAAAGACAGAGAGACTGGTCCATGACAGAGGCCTCTGAAGAGCTGCTGACAGCTGCCTATGCCCCACAAAGGGTGATAGGCTAAAGGAGAGGACGAAAGCCTGATGAGATGACCAAATATCCATTCTGACAGTTCACTTTTCCTATCAATTTCCTCAATGTTTATCAATACGCCCTTTCTAAAGTCTATTTCCTTTAGAACTCATTCGAACAGCCATAATCCAATCGCTCTGCTTATTTGGGAGGCACGGTCGCGTAGTGGTTAGCAGACTTTAGATTACCGGTGGCCTACGTTCTATTCCCACTGCTGTAAGGTGTTTGTATGTTCTGCCTGTGATCACATGCGTTTCCTCTGGGTTTCCAGTTCCCCCCACAGTCCAAAGGCCTACCGGTTGGTAGGCTAGTTGGTCATTGTAAATTGTTCTGTGATTAAGCTAGGGTTAAATTGGAGGACAACTTGGTGGTGTGGCTCAAAGAACTGGAAGTAATTTTATGTAATGCAGTGCTCTGCTGCCGCAAAAAGAAACAAATTTCATGACACATGTAGGCGATGGTAAAACTAATTTGATAAGGGTCTCAATTGTGGACTCAGAGTGGGAGGTGGCGGGGAGAAACATTCTGTAGTGATCAATCACCCAGTTGTTTGGAATCAAATGACATAGCCTGGTGTCTCAGGGCTGGGTGTGTCTACACCCGTGCCAACTCCCACTCCTGGCATTCCTTCCCTCCCACCTGTCCCACATTCCTCCCACGGCGCTCCACCCTCACCATTCCCAACATCATTTGTTCCCGCCAGATTTACAAACTCGGTCACCATTCTATGCTGACAAATACAGTACTGTGCAAAATTCATAGGCACCTTAGCTATGTACAGTATATGTGCCTAAGACAACTGCACAGCACTGCACATTCTGAACAAGTTCTCTTCGAAGTTCAAAAGTTCAAAGTAAATTTATTATTAAAGTGCATATATGTGATCCAGTGTAGCTGAGTAGCGAGTAACAGCTCTAGAATGAAAACTTGGATAATTTTGCTTTCATAGCCTTTCCAAGCAAACACCGCATTGTATTCACAATCTCTGTGATGCCAACTGCACAACAGAAAGGTCAATTGATTCTAAATTGCTTATTTCCTGCACAATACTCTGCTGAAAGCATTTTCTCTGACCTCACCTTTTGTATCGAGTTGAAGAAGTCCAAAGCTTACTGTCTGCTCCAAATACACACATCTATTACTTCTTTAAGAGATATTCACAAAGCACAAAGTTCACAAAGCAAAAGCAATACAACTCACTGCAGTTAGTCAGTACAGCCACTCATAAATCCCTGTTAGAGGAGTGTATGTTGCCTCTTCTTCCTCTTTCTTCTACATGGATTAAACTTTTTTTAGTTTTGAATTTGCTGAAAGTATGTAATTATGATTTTAATTTAGAAATACTGCACAGTAACAGGACTTTACTGACCAATCTAATTACACCCACGTGACCAATTAACCTACTAACACATACCGTACATCTCTGGAATGTGGGAGGAAACTGGAGCACCCGGAGGAAACCCACACAGTCATGGGGAGAACGTACAAACTCCTTACAGACAGCGGCAGGAATTGAACCCGGGTCACTGGCATTGTAAAGCGTTGCGCTAATTGCTACCCTACTGTGCTGCCCCACAAATTCTTCAATAAGTGAAGAGGAATGAACATAGAACATTACCGGCCCTTCAGCCCATGAAGTGCCGACCTTTTAACCTGCTCCAAGATCAACCTAACCATTCTGTCTTACATAGCCCACCATTTTCTCATCATCCATGTACCTGTTTAAGAGTTTCTGAAATGTCCCATGTATGACTCCCTCTATCATCACCCCTGGGAGGGTGCTGCACGCATTCACCACTCTCAGTCTAAAAAATCATACTTCTGACATCCCCCTATACTTTCAATCACCTTAAAATTAAGCCCCCATGTGTGGTGGGGTGGAGATATGTTTCTATCAAGGGAGGTGTAAGGCACTCGGTCCCTCCACTATTCTGCAGGTCACCCCGGGCAAGGTGTAGCCCCCGCTTAGCCCCCGATCAGGCTCTTATGAAGCCATGGGAGCAGGTAGTGGATGGTCGTATGAGCAGCTGGTGCAGATCACAAGTTCTGGTAATTCGACCACTGATGCCAGGCAGGTAATCTCTGAAGAGTATTGATAATGGCTGGGGTCATCCGTCTCATAAAGACACCACCCAGAAAAACATTTCTGTAGAAAAATTTGCCAAGAACAATCATGATCGTCCATATCATACAACACAGCACACAATGATAATGATGATCATTTTGTCTTAGTCACTTCTACCCTGGGAAAGAGTTGGTGCTCTCCACTCAATCTGTTCCTCTCATCATCTTGCACACCCCTATCAAGTCACCTCTCATCCTCCTTTGCTCCAAAAAGAAAAGCCCTAGCTTGCTGAACCAATCCTCATAAGTTGCACTCTCTAATCGAGGCAGTGTGCTGGTAAATCTTCTCTGCACCCTCTCTAAAGCTTCCACATCCTTTCTATAATGAGGCGACCAGAACTGAGCACAATATGGTCAAAGCAGAGTTTTACAGAGCTGCAAAAGAAATTTTAAAACTTTTTGTAGTAGTCTTATCAAACATGCCAGACGAGCTGAAGACAGTGGCACGGTATGTAAATAGACTCCCTCCTTCGTGGGCATGTTCTACTGCATGAATAGCAACACTTGAGTAATATAGCTGAAGACATTTTTCAACTAACAAAATGTCAAACTTTGCCCCAAAGTATCCACGGGGCAACAAATTCTTCTTTAAATTTACTTAGTGATACAGCACAGAATAGGCCATTCCAGCCATTCGAGCCATGTTGCCCCAGCAACCCCTGACAAGCCCCGTTAACCCTAACCTAATCACAGGACAATTTACAAAGAACAATTAACCTATGCAGTACGTCTTTGGACTATGGGAGGAAATTGAAGCACCCGGAGAAAACCCACGCATTTCACAGGGAGGACGTATGGAGAGTCTGTGCAGAGTGGTGCCAGAATTGAACTCTGAGCTCCGGAACACCAAGACTATTAGAAAATACTTTCTAATACAAGAACACGAAGAAGTCTGCAGATGCTAGAAATTCAAGCAACATACATCAAAGTTGCTGGTGAACGCAGCAGGCCAGGCAGCATCTCTAGGAAGAGGTACAGTCGACGTTTCGGGCTGAAACCCTTCGTCAGGACTAACTGAACGAAGAGCTAGTAAGAGATTTGAAAGTGGGAGGGGGAGGGGGAGGGGGAGGGGGAGATCCAAAATGATAGGAGAAGACAGGAGGGGGAGGGATGAAGCCAAGAGCTGGACAGGTGATTGGCAAAAGGGATATGAGAGGATCATGGGACAGGAGGCCCACGGAGAAGGAAAAGGTGGGGGGGGAACCCAGAGGATGGGCAAGGGGAATAGTCTGAGGGACAGAGGGGGAAAAAGGAGAGAGAGAGAAAGAATGTGTGTATATAAATAAATAACGAGGGGGAGGTGGGGCATTAGCAGAAGTTAGAGAAGTCAATGTTCATGCCATCAGGTTGGAGGCTACCCAGACGGAATATAAGGTGTTGTTCCTCCAACCTGAGTGTGGGTTCATCTTTACAGTAGAGGAGGCCGTGGACAGACACATCAGAATGGGAATGGGATGTGGAATTAAATGGGATGTGGGAGGTTGTGTTCTCAGCCCCCTTGCTCTACTCTTTGCACTCATGACTGTGTAACTAGATTCTGTTCCAACTCCATCTACAAGTTTGCAGATGATATCACCATTGTCGGCCGCATTTCAAATAACAATGAGACAGTGTACAGGAAGGAGAGAGAGGGCTGAGTGACATGGTGTCATGAGAACAAGCTTTCCCACAATGTCAACAAAAGAGGTGGTCAGTGACTTCAGAAAAGGGGAGGGGTGTAGCTGCACCTGTCCACATCAATGGTGTTGAGGTTGAGAGGGTGAACAGCTTCAGGGTCTGAGGTGTGAGCATCACCAACAGCCTGTCATGACCCAGCCACGAGAAACCTCCTGGTTCCCTTGGCTGAGTGAATCTAGGGAAGACAACTCTGGCCCTGCCACACTGGTGAGATTGGGGCATGCTCGATCCCACCCCAAGCCGAGGTTTGTGTAGATGCTGGGTAATTTGCTACCCTGTTGCAAATTAGTGCCACGAAACAACAGACATTACACTGCATAGGATTAAGGAATTATATTTATGAATCTTAACTTAAATAAAGGGTTCGTAAAGAATATCAAAAATAACAAAAAAGCAAAAGAAATTAAACAGTCAAATGTGCACAAGTTGAGCTCATCTCTTACTTCTCTGTCACTCGCGCCCTGGGCCCTCGGTCAATGTGGAAGTACACACCACTTTCAGAACATCACTCGCAATCCACTTTGAACAAACGGGTCTCCCACCAGATCATTTGCTACAACTGGTTCTCCCCAGCATCTTCTCCCTTGATCTCCTCTTGAACACGCGCCCAAGACCAACCTTATTGTTCTTCACCAAGAAAACCTCCCGCTAACTGGATGGCACACACTCCACATCATCCCTTATCTTCAACAATAATCCAAACAGGTTGAAAGCAGAACTGCTAAATGAAATACCCACAACGTAACAGTAAAGATGTGAACCAAGGCATCACACACGTATTTACCTCGGCCAAGAAAATTCACCAACGCCTCTACTTCCTCAGGAGGCTAAAGAAATTTGACATGGCTCCATGGCTCCCCAATTTTTATTGGTGCACCACAGAAAGCATCTTACCTGGCTGAATCACTGTGTGGTACGGCAACTGCTCTGCCTGTGACCGCAAGAAACCGCAGAGCGTTGCTCAGCGCGTTTTAGATAGACTTTTACATAATAGGGGAATTAAGGGTTATGGGGAAAAGGCAGGTAGATGGAGCTGAGTTTACAGACAGATCAGCCATGATCTTATTGAATGGCGGGGCAGGGTCAATAGGCCAGATGGTCGATTCCTGCTCCTATTTCTTATGTTCTTATGCATCACAGAAACCAGATTTCCCCGCATCGACCCTGACTATACTTCTTTCTGCCTCCATAAGGAAGCTGGCATAATCAAAGACCCCAGACATCCTCTCTTCTCCACTCTCCCAGGGCAGAAAATGTAAAAACCAAAAGCATGTACCGGCAGGCCCAGGGACACTTTCTATCAGACTATTAAATGGTTCCCCAGTACAACAGGGTGGACTTTACGCCTCACAATCTACCTTGTTATAATCTTGAACCAGCACTGCACTTTCTCTGTTGCTGTTACACTTTATTCTGTATTCTGTTGTTGTTTTAATTGTTCTAGCTCAATGTAATGTATAATAATTTGATTTGTATAAACAGTATGCAAGACAAAGCTTTTCACTGTATCCCAGTACATGTGACACTAATAAACCAATTACCAATATTTGTATTCCCTGCTGAAAATCTTTAATACATCAGCCTTACTGCCGCTATAAAAAATCCTAATTGATCGCAGTTTTAGTCAGGCAAGTCGAATTAAATCCTTAATTGAACATCTCTGCTCTATGATGCAAGACTTCAAAGTCTCAGTATTGAAGGCAATTAGTTAAGTGCTAATGAAATCTAAATTTCTTACATGTGTGTTGTAAATGCAAGAGTAGAGTCTAGCAAAAGTATTTGCCATCTGCATTTGGTGACTTACAACCCAAAAATACTTCAGTACTCTGTTCAATAACTCCGCCAGGGATGGCAGCAAGCCCGGCTGTGAAAGGAGGAGCAACCCCATCTCGTAAAAACCAACCACAACAGAAACACCAACAGAAGCTCCAAACACCTCATCCCTGGGAGTGCAAGGATCTTCGCGTAGAAGACGTATACGATGGCTACGCCTGTGGGGTGGATGTAAGTCTCTACCAAAGGGGGTGTAAGGTAGCAAGGTGGAGATACAAATGAGGTGCAAGGCCTCACTAGCCACCAGCCTGCAGGTCACCTTTGGGCAAGGTGTAGCATCTGTTTAGCCCCCCACCCTCCGATCAGGGTTACATGAAGTCATGGGAGCAGGTGGTGGATGGTCGTATGAGCAGCTGGTGCACATCACCTCCTGGTTATGCGACCACTGACGCCAGGCAGACAATGTCTAAAGAGCATTGATAATAGCTGATCACCCGTCTTGTAAAGTCACTGCTCAAAAGAAGGCAATGGCAAAGTACTTCTGTAGAAAAATTTTCCAAAAACAATCATGGTGATGGAAAGACCGCAATTGCCCACTTGATATGATATGGCACATAACAAACAAACACCGTGGACAGCCTGAAAGTCAGGCCCAGGGCAGAAGACTCTGGTGAGCTGCTGTTGCCCCCCAGTAGGGGCAATGGGCTGAAGAAGAAGACTGTGTTAAATGCACCATTGTGATTTGGTTGTAACAGTATTGGTGCTACTTTAAATGTAAACCAGGATTCATATTCAGATTTATCACACGTACATCGAAGTATGCAGTGAAATGCATCATTTGCCTCAGGATGTGCTGGGGCAAGTGTAGCCACACATTTCAGTGCCAACTTTACATGCCCACAATGTTCTGCACAACAACAGCAAAACAAGCCCCTCTCCCCACAGACACAGACAGGCCACCCTTGGGCCTCCAGTCTTTGTCCCCAGATTCTCAGAAGCTGGGCCTCCAACTTCAGACATCACCCCAGGACTCGCCAATCACATTTAACCTCTGGGCCTTGGCTGTATGACTCACACAGACCTCCAACCTGACCCAGGCCCTCACCTTGAACATTCAACTTTCAGGCTTCTGTCTCTGGACTCACTGTGCTTTGCCCTCTGGACTTTACTGAGTTTGATTTTCAGGCCTCAACCTCTGGACTTGCAAGGACCTCCCACCCTGGTGTCCCAGGGGAGAGGGTTCATCGGCCTTCATGGGACCCACCCTGGGGTTTGCCAATCCCAACACGCTCACAGTGGACAACAGCTGTTAAGGCTGCTCACCCTGCTCTTCTTGGGCACTGGTATCATTGTTGCCTTTTTGAAGCAGGTGGGGAACTTCTGACTGTAGCCATGAGAGATTGAAAACATATTTGAATACCCCAGCCAGTCGGTTAGCACAGGTCTTCTGAGCCTTACCAGGTACTCCATTGGGGCCTATCACCTTACGAGAGTTCACCCTCTTGAAAGACAGGCATTGGTCTCCAAGACAGATCACAGGGTCACCAGGTGCCTCCAGAGTATCCAGGATATCTTCAGGAAGTGATGCCTCAGAAAGGCAGTGTCCATCATTAAGGACCCTACACCACCCAGGACATGCCTTATTCTCATTGCTACCATCCAGAAGGAGGTACAGAAGCCTGAAACCACACACTCAACAATTCAGGAACAGCTTCTTCCCCTCTAGCATCCAATTTCTGAATGGACATTGAACTCATGAACACTACCTCACTACTTTTTTTTTATTTCCTACTTTTGTACTACTTACTTAATTTAACTCGAAGGTAATAGCACAAGTGACCATCAGATGTGGAATACACCAGGGTGATGCACTATCCCCACTGCTGTTCTGCAGAGGCCTGAACCCCCCTCAGCCAGATCCTCTCAAAGAGTGGAGTGACCATCAGCCACCTCCTGTACGTGGATGACATCAAGCTGAATGCCAGAAATGGATACTTACTCTCTAATCCATCTGACAAGGGTGTACAGCAGAGACATCGGGATATCATTTGGAAACAGCCGGATGGTAGAGAGAAGAGGTAAACTCATCAAGACTGAAGGAGTCAGGTTACCCGAAGGCCACATACCAGATGTACAGGACAGCAACAAACATCTGGGGATCCTGCACACGCATGGAAGCCATGACGAAGACACAAGGAAGGCTGCAACATCCAAGTACCTTCAAAGAGTGAGGCAGGTCATAAAAATCCAGCTGAATGGGAAGAACGAGATCAGAGCCATCAACACATTCACCCTACCAGTCATCAGAAACCCAGCCGTAATAGTGTGCTGGCCTAGGAACAAACTGGAAGCCACTGACATCAAGACCTAGAAGCTACTAACAAGAATGGGGGGTTCCATATGAAGTCCAACATCGAGTGACTGTACAGGAGGACAGGGACTTGGAAGTGTCAACCACAGTCCTGGAAGAAATGTGGAACATCCATGAGTATGTCAGGAAGATGGCCCCCCAAGGACAACCTGCTAGGAGAATACCTCAGGCAGCAGGCGGGGGGCATGGAAATGTAAGGGGGTGAAGCAGAGCCAGAGGACCAGAGGCCACGGCCGGACAAACCACTGCACAGGATGTCCCATCACCAGATAGCAGAGGTAGCTGACATTGTGAAGTCCTACCAAAGGCTGGAAATGGCAGGGCTGAGGGGCTGCTCATGGCTGCACAAGACCAGGTGCTGAGCACAAGAGCAATGGAAGTAGGGGTCTATCACACCAGACAAGACCCAAGATGCAGACTGCGCGAGGAATCCGCTGAATCCATCCAGCACGGTGCAGGATACAGGGAGGGACAGCATACTCTGAACGGCAGAACCAAGCTGCAGGAATTGTGTACAGGAACATCTGCGCTGAGTATGCATTGGACACTCCCAAGTCCAAATGGGAAACGCCCGAGAAGGCAGTGGAGAATGACAGAGCTGAGATCCTGTGGGATTTCCAAATACTGACTGATCAGCAGGTACTGGCCAACCAACCAGGCACAGTAATACCGGACAAGGAACAGAAGAAGGCAATTGTAATAAATGTGGCAATCCTAAACAACAGCAACATCAGGAAGAAAGAACATGAGAGGCTGGAGAAACACCAGGGCTTGAAGGAGCAGATAGAAAGGATGTGGAAGGTTAAAGCCAGCATAATCCCAGTGGTGATAGGAGCACTTGGGGCTCTGACACCTGGACTGGGAGAGTGGCTCCAACAAATCCCCGGAACAACATCTGAGATCATGGTCCAGAAGAGTGCGCTGCTAGGAACAGCAAGGAGTCAGTGCCAAACCCTCAAGCTTAAACCCCAAGAGATTCTGTAGATGCTGGAAATCCAGAGCAACTCACGCAAAGTGCTGGAAGAACCCAGCAGGTCAGTTAGCATGAATGGAGGGGGAATAAAAAGTCGATGTTTAGTCCCTCCATCAGGACTAATTAGTGTTTTGGGCTAATTAGTGTTTACGATCGGTCTAAATTCTATAAGCTCACTAATGTCACATTTTCTAACCAGTCACCTTTCTGCTCACACTTCAGAATCAGGTTATTATCACCGGCATGTCATGTGAAAGTTGTAAAACTTAGTTCAATGCAATACATAATCTAGCAGAGAAAAAATAATAATAAAAACTAAAATAAAAATAATAATAAATAAATGAGTAAATCAATTACGTATATTGAATAGATTAAAAAAACATGCAAAAATAGAAATACTGTAAATTTTTTTAAAAGTGAGGTAGTGTCCAAAGATTCAATGTCCATTTAGGAATCAGATGGCAGAGGGGAAGAAGCTGTTCCTGAATCGCTGAGTGTGTGCCTTCAGGCTTCTGTACCTCCTACCTGATGGTAACAGTGAGAAAAGGACATGCCCTGGGTGCTGGAGGTCCTTGATAATGGATGCTGCCTTTCTGAGACACCGCTCCCTGAAGATGTCCTGGGTACTTTGTAGGCTAGTACCCAAGATGGAGATTGAGGTACAGCATGAAATAGACTCTTACAGCCCTTTGAGGTGCACTGTCACAGGAATTCACCGATTTAACCCTAACCTAATCACTTACAATGAGCAATTGACCTGCTAACCAGTACATCTTTGGACCGTAGGAGGAAACCGGAGCACTCGGAGAAATGTTCCCTCTGTTTTTATTTTACAGCTGCGAGAACCAACCATGCCTCTGAACAGGAAACACAAACCACAGTTCACAACACAAGTAAATAATGTCAGGCAGTTAAAACAACTGACAGGCACAACGGCAAATGTTAAACATTTTGACTAGACAGTATCAACCTTCAGCAGGCCGGCAGTTTATTAACAATGAGCTACCGACTTCCATTCTGTGTCTATTGTCACAATTGTAACACTGTTGTAACTTGAAACACTGACAATGTAAAATACGTTGAAGCTCTAAAATGTTTCAAAGCTGTGCTACGTTTCTTATTTGGAAAATTTAAGGATTATATTCATTAACAATTAATTATTTCACAATTATATTTTTTATAATTTTTAAAGAGTCTTTTAAAAGACGCTTAGGTTCATGGAGCTTAGAAAAATAGAGGGCAATGCAGTAGGGAATTTCTAGGCAGGTTCTAGAGTAGGTTACATGGTCGCCACAACATTGTATTAACATAGATTTATCTATATTAAAAATCTATATTAACATAGATTTCAAAATTATATTAACATTATATTTTTTAAAATCCAACAAAGGCTCTGTGTGCAGGAGTGGTTCTGTTACTGCATGACCGCGCGCGCGTGCGCGCGCGCGCACACACACACACACACACACACACACACACACACACACACACACACACAGCTTAGGGGGAACAGTGACTTAGAAGAAACCCATGCATACGGACTCCCTATAGAAGAAATCAGAACTGAACTCAAAGACACTCTGAGCTATAATAGCATCATGCTAACCACTATGCTACCATGGTGCCCAAAACTTTGTCACAATGAAAGAGGTCTTGAACAAATCCGTCACAATTTTATTGCCATTATTCAATGTCTAAGCACTGGTAAAGCAACTGTGTCATTTTACTCATGACAATTCAGCAGAATGTGCCAAAAATAAACAATGACAACATCTTAGAATGAGAAGATATGCAATTTAATTTACTGGAACACATCATGTTTCTTGCAAGATACTGACAGAACTTCTTTGTATTTCCAGAATTTCCACCCCCTGCCTTGTCCCACACTACCAGGTTCAGGAACAATTATTACCCTACAACCATCAGGCCCCTGAACCAATGCAGATAATTTCCCTCACCCTCAACACTGAACTGATTTCACAACCTGGAGACTTGCTTTTTAAAGCTCTTGTTCTTTGTATTATTTATTACTGATTTATCTATTATTATTTGATTTCTGTTTTAGTAGTTGCAGCTTGACGCCTTTTCTACATTGATTGTTTGTCGGTCTTTCATTGTACATTGTTTTTCATTTATTCTATTATGTTTCTTTGTTCTACTGTGAATACCCATAAGAATATTAATCTCAGGGTTGTATATGGTGACATATGGTGACAATAAATTTACTTTGAACTTCATGTTAGACTTGTGGTCTGATTAGGCTCCGACTGTACATTCCAGGTAACCAACTGGATATTCTCAATTAGACCTACTGCTCTGTCTATGACTACACAAGATCTCACCTGGTCCTTTGACACCATCTCTTTGGTCAAGAAAGCACAGCAGCATCTCCACTTCCTGAGGAGACTGAGGCAAGTGAGACTCCCCACCACCATCATTTTAACAAATTTTTATAGGGACTCCATGGAGAGTGTCTTGACCAACTACATCACCATCTAGTACGGGAATTGCAAGGCATCCGATCACAAGTCCCTACAAAGGATTGCAAGAGCTGCTGAGAAGATCATTGGGATCTCCCTTCCACCCATCTGAGATATTCATGAGGAGTTGTCAATGATCCCTCCCATCCGTCCAACAATCTGTGAATAGCGTTAGAACAAGAACAAGAACTTAGGATGGGAAACAGCTTCATCCCCCAGGCCGCAAGACTACTGAACTGCCTGTCACCACCCAGGTCGCTGCACGTATGAAGCGGCAATAGTGTTATACTGTTTACATTTTAACTTGTCATAAATGCACCTTATTATTTGTTAATTTATTTGTGGTAATATTACTTTACATGTTGTGTGTGAGTTACGTGTACTGTGTTGTGCACCTTCACCTTGGTCTGGAGGAACATCATCTCATTCGGTGGTATACATGTGTACGGATGAATGACAATACACTTGAACTTGATTGAACACAGATAGGGTGCATGCACACAGTTTTCCTCCCCTGCAGCTGTGGAATCAGGAACTAGTGGGTATTGGTTTAAGGTGAGACGGTAAAAGATTTAATATGGACGACATTTGTTTGCACGCAGAGGAGGGTCCGTTTATGGAACAAGCTGTCAGAGGAAGTGGTTGAGGCAGGTACAATGACAACTCTTCAAAGACAAGTTGCATGGGCACATGGATATGAAAGTTTTAGATCAGGGGTTTCCCAGCCTAGGGTCCACAGATCCCTTGCTTAATGGCACTGGTCCTTGGCATAAAAAAGATCGGGAACCCCTGGTTTAGAAGGATATGGGCCAAATGCAGGAAAATGGGATAGGCTCTACGAGCTCCTTGGTTGGCAGGGACTAGATGAGCCAAACAGCCTATTTCCTGACTATTTTCCTTAACTCACCTCTAATTCTTCTCCCAGTTATCCTTCAGCTAAGAGAAACAGGTCATAGTCGTAGACCTCCCATAGTCATCCCATCTAGTTTGTGCCAAACCATTAACTTGCCTAGTTTGAATCGACCTGAAACCGGACCATAACCATCCATATCTCTCCTATCGTGTGCCTACCCAAATTTCTCTTAAATGCTGAAATCAAACCTACATCCACCACTTCTATTGGCAGCTCATTCCACACTACACCTCCCTCTGAGTGAAGAAATTAACCCTCAGGTTCCTCTTAAACATTTCACCTTTCAGCCTTAACCTATGACCTCTAGTTCTAGTCTCACTCAGTCTCACCCAATCTCAATGGAAAAAGCCTGCTTGTATTTACCTTATCTATACCCCTCATACTTCTGCATACCAGTATCAAACTCCCCCCAACTCTCCTACGCTTCAGGGAATAACGTCTGAACATTCCCCCATAACTCAGGTCCCAGAGTCCCGGCAACATCCTCGTAAATATTCTCTGGACTGTGAGGAGGAATAAAGGGAAAGGTTAGGATAAGTGTAAACAGGGGTTGGTGCAGATATGTTAGGCCAAATGTCTGTTGTCATAGTATACTCCTCTATGGCACACCATGGTGTACCCCTATATGGTTTTATAATAGTTTCCAGCTGATAACTGTGTACGTCTCTGAATGAGGATGACATGGAAGTTTGGCGATTAGCACTGCGCTTTACAGCGCTAGTGATAACCAATCAGTGTTTAATTCCCACCGCTACAAAGGAGCTTGGACATTCTCCCCGTGACTGTGTGGGTTTCCTCCAGATGCTCTGGTTTCCTCCCACAGTCCAAAGACGTACCTGTTAGGGTTTGTGAGTTGTGGGCATGCTACATTGGCACCAAAATCATAGCTGCTCTAGTGGGCTGCCACCAGCACAATCTTCACTGATTCGATTTAATGTCCACGATGCATTTCACTGTATGTTTCTGTGTACAAGTGATTAATAAAACTAATCTTAATATGACAGTGACTGGGGATTTGTACTTTGAGTTTTCACCTTCTAACCTGAGTAGTTTCAACCAGGAGGCCATAACTAGACTCGTTTCTTATTAAGAGATAACAGAACAGGAAAAAGAAACTGCTAGACGGTTTACACTTTCCAGCAGGTGTCTGTAAGGAGTTTGTACATTCTCCCCGTTAGCACATGGGCTTCCTCCCATAGTCCGAAGGTTGGTAGGTTAGTTGATCATTGTAAATTGTCCCGTGATTAAGACAGAGTTAAATTGGGGGTCGCTGGGCAGTCTAGCTTGTTGAGCTGGTAGGGCCTATTCTGTGCTGGATCGCCAAATAAATAAAATTAAAAATAAGTATTTTCAAAATAATAGTTCCAAAATACTTTAGCAGGTTGTTCATAAAGGTAGCAGCAATCAAGTGAATATTCTGACAAAAACAAGATGACCAGTCACAAATCAAGCAAAACAGGAGTTTATGAAAACAGATGGACTTTGTCCCTGATACCACTTACACTGGCTATCTGCCAAAAACCAAAGAATCGGAATTCAAAAGAACAAGTTCTTTCCTTCTGCCTGTTTCTCAGTCATATTTGGTGCATCGGGTTACAAGCAAAAGAGCAAAGGTTATTTCAACTCGAATCCTGCAATTATGGCCGTGTGACATCCTGTCTGCCAGTGAGCAGATCCACAGAGAGGCGCCACCACAAAACGGTAGCATCCACCACCCAGGCCATGCTCTGCCATCGGGAAAGGGATACCGGACCCTGAGAACCCACACCACCAGGTTCAGGAGCAGTTATTACCCTTTGGGAATGTCGAATACTGGGTGAAACGCGAAGTCTTTGGGGTAACTGCAAGTCTGTGTCTTTGCTGTTGCTTTGCTCACACTTGAGGGCTCGGTGGTGGTGCCAATGCTTGGTTTCTGCCGGTGGGGAGGAGGGGGATCGTTGCTCGCTACCACTTACACGTGAGAGACAGGGGAGTGGGGGGGGGACTTTGGGGTTCTAACATTTAACTGTTGTTCATTCTTTGGGGGCACTCCTCTGTTTTCGTGGATGTTTGCAAAGAAAAAGCATTTCAGGATGTATAGTGTATACATTTCTCTGATATTAAATTGCACCCTTGAACCTTCTACAGAGGTGATAATTTCACTCACCTCAGCAATGAACTGGTTCCACAACCTACGGACTCACTTTCAAGAACTCTACATCTCATGTTCCAGATATTATTTATGGCTTCTTTATCTATTATTATCTTGCTTTTCTTTTTGTATTTGCACAATTCGTTGTCTTTCTTGTGTGTAGTTTTTTTTTCATTGATTCTATTTTGTTTTTTGTTAGTGTTTATTTTGAGTGGCCACAAATAATTGCACAAAATGTTGGGGGAGCTCAGCAGGTCAGGCAGCATTACAGTCGCCATTTCGGGCCGAGACCCTTCATCAGGACTGGAAAGGAAGGGGGCAGACGCCTGAATAAAGAGGGAAGGGGGACGGGGACGGGGAGGAGTACAAGCTGGTAGGTGAGACCAGGTAAAGGGGGAAAGGAGGGTGGCTGGGGGAGGACAGACGATGTGAGAAACTGGGAGGTGAAGAGGTATAGTGCTGAAGGAGGAATCTGGACCATGGGAGAAAGGAGGAAGGGTATCTGAGGGAGGTGGTGAGCAGGTCATTGGGGGGGGGGAAGAGGGGAAGAGAAGCAGCCTCACCACCTTTCTTCTCCAGTCCTGAAGGGTCTTGGCTCAAAATATCGACTGTTTATACTTCTCCGTGGATGCTGCCTAACCTGCTGAGTTCCTGCGTCATTTTGAGCATGCTGTTCAGGATTTCCAACACGTGCAGATTCTCTTGTGACTCAGCTAATGAAGCACCTTTTGTTGAAGGCAGTCAACTCTCAGCTGATTCAATACCTTGTCAGAGGTCATCTGACCGAGTACATTGCATGGTAAAGATATACTATATTTCTTAAACACAAGAGATTCTGCAGATGCTAGATATCCAAAGCATCACACACAGAATGCTGGAGGAACTCGGCAGGCCAGGCAGCATCTACGGAAATGAACGAACAGTCGACATTTCAGGCTGAGACCCTTCATCAGGACTGGAAAGGAAGGGGGGTGCAGTCAGAATAAGGTGGGTGGGGAGGGCAATGGATATGAATTTGCAGTGTTGCTTCTCCAAATGAGAGTGCTCTCGTCATGGCAGTAGAGATTGTGTTGGGCCAACACCTCATATTCTGACTAGGTAGCCTCAAACCTGAACATCAATTTCTCCAACTTCCCCTCCCCCTTCTCTCTTTTTCCATTCCCCATTCTGGTTCCCCTCTCATCCCTCCTCTTCTCCTTGTCTGCCCATCACCTTCCTCTGATGCCCTTTCTCCCATGGTCCACTCTCCTCTCCTATCAGATTCCTTCATCTCCTGCCCTTTACCTTTTCCACCCAGCACCTCCCAATTTCTTTCTTCATCCCCCTCCCCACCCATCTGGTCTCACCTATCACCTGCCAGCTCATCCTCCTTCCCATCCCCCACCTTCCTATTCTGGCATCTTCCCCCTTCCCTTCCAGTCCTGATGAAGGGTCTCAGCCCAAAACATCAACTGTTGTCTGATGCTACCTGAACTGCTGGGTTCCTCCAGCATTTTGTGTGTGTTGTTATATATCTTTGCTCATATAAAAAGCAGAACTAAAGAGAGCAACTAGAGGTCATGGGTTAAGGCTGAATGGTGAACTGTTTAAGGGGAACATGAGAAAAAACTTCTTCTCTCAAGGGGTGGTGAGAGTGTGGAACAAGCTGCCAGCACAAGTGGTGGATCTGAGTTTGATTTAGTCATAGTCATACTTTATTGATCCCGGGGGAAATTGGTTTTCGTTACAGTTGCACCATAAATAATAAATAGTAATAAAACCATAAATAGTTAAATAGTAATATGTAAATTATGCCAGGAAATAAGTCCAGGACCAGCCTATTGGCTCAGGGTGTCTGACCCTCCAAGGGAGGAGTTGTAAAGTTTGATGGCCACAGGCAGGAATGACTTCCTATGACGCTCTGTGTTGCATCTCGGTGGAATGAGTCTCTGGCTGAATGTACTCCTGTGCCCACCCAGTACATTATGTAGTGGATGGGAGACATTGTCCAAGATGGCATGCAACTTAGACAGCATCCTCTTTTCAGACACCACCATCAGAGAGTCCAGTTCCGTCCCCACAACATCACTGGCCTTACGAATGAGTTTGTTGATTCTGTTGGTGTCTGCTACCCTTCAACATTTAAGAAAAATTTGGATCGGTGCAGTATATGGATGGAAGGGAGGGGCATGCAGGGCTCTGGTCCGGGTGAAGATTGACACAAAGGACCTATTTCTCTGCCTTCATATTTGATGACTATATATACTAACATTATATCAGAGATTGACAATAGAAAGGTCAGGGATACTTCCAGTGACATACGCATGTGACTTTTCAGGTGCACCTGTATTTCTTTTCAAGAATCCTCCCCTCCCAAGTACAAATGCCAAAGTTCAAAGTAAATTTATCAAATATACATGTCACAATATACTATCCTGAGCATGAGGAATTCTGCAGATGCTGGAAATTCAAGCAACACACATCAAAGTTGCTGGTGAACGCAGCAGGCCAGGCAGCATCTCTAGGAAGAGGTACGGTCGACGTTTCGGGCCGAGACCCTTCGTCAGGACTAAGTGAAAGAAGAGATAGTAAGAGATTTGAAAGTGGGAGGGGGAGGGGGAGATAATCGATCAGAGTCACAGGGAAGTTGCAGGAGGCGAGTAGCTGGGTGACCGTCAGGAGAAATGGAAATGTGAATAGGCAGTTAGAGCAGAGCGCGCCAGGCTCAGTAATAAGTACTGTATACCATTTTGGATACTGTTGTGGGGGATGACCTCCTGGAGAATGCCACGCCGACCGGGTTACTGGCACTGAGCATGGGTCCATGGTGCAGAAGGGAAACAGAGAGAAGAGGGGAGAGATAGTGATAAGAGACTCAGTAGTTAGAGGAGCAGACAAGAGATGTTGTGGACGGATGGTATGTTGCCTCCCTGATGCCAGGGTCAGGGACATCTCAGATAGCATCCACAGCATTTTAGAGGAGAAGGAAGAGCAGCCAGATAATCTTGTTGCACCTTTACAGATTGTCAGGTATGATGCTGTGACCATCACTGAATCGTGGCTGAAGGATGGTTGTAGTTGGGAGCTGAATGTCCAATGTTGAACTTTGTACTGAAGGGATAGGAAGGCAAGCAAAGTGGGTGGGCATGGCTCTACTGGAGAAGAATGGCATCAAATCAGTAGAACGATGTGACATACAATTGGAAGATGCTGAATCGTTGTGGGTTGAGTTAAGAAACTACGAGGGTAAAAGGACCCTGATGGAAATTATACACAGGCCTCCCAACAGAAGCTGGGATGTGGGCCACAGATTACAACGGAAAATAGAAAAGGCATGTCAAAAGGGCAATGTTATGATAGTCATGGAAGATTTGGAAAAATCAGGTTGGTAATGGATCTCAAGAGAGTGAGTTTGTTGAATGCCTACGAGATGGCTTTTTAGAGCAGTTCGTCACTGAGCCTATTAGGGGATCAGCTATACTGGATTGGGTGTTAAGTAATGAACCAGAGCTGATTCGGGAGCTTAAGGTAAAATAACTTTTAGGAGGCAGTGATCACAATATGATTGAGTTCAACTTGAAATTTGATAGGGAGAAAGTAAAATCTGACATAGCAGTATTTCAGTGAAGAAAAAGGAAAGTACAGTGGTGTGAAAGTGAAGTTGATCAAAATAAATTGGAAGGAAATGCTGGCAGGGATGACAGCAGAGCAAAAATGGTATGAGTTTCTGGAAAAAATGAGGAATCAGCAGAATAGATTTATTCCAAAAATAAAGAAATACTCAAATGGCAAAATAGTACAACCGTGGCTGACAAAGGAAGTCAAAGCTAATGTAAAAACTAAAGACAGGGCATACAACAAAGTAAAAATTAGTGGGAAGATAGAGAATTGGGAAGTTTTTAAAAACCTACAGAGAGCAACTAAAAGAATCATTAGGAAGGAAAAGATAAATATGAAAGCAAGCTATCAAAGTGGATAGTAAAAGCTTTTTCAAGTATGTAAAAAAAAGAGATGAGAGTAGATATAAGACCGCTAGAAAATAAGGCAGGAGAAATAATAATGGGGGACAAGGAGACGACAGATGAACCAAGTTAGTACTTTGCATCAGACTTCTAGTGGAATTCACTAGGTGTGCCAGATGTTGAAGGGTGTGAGGGAAGAGATGAGTGCAGTTACTATTACAAGGGAGAAGGTGCTCAAAAAGCTGAAAGACCTAAAGGTACACAAGTCACCCAGACCTGATGAACCGCACCCTAGGGTTCTGAAAGAGGTAGCAGTAGAGATTGTGGAGGCATTAGTAATGATCTTCCAAAAAAAATCAATGGACTCTGAAATGATGTCAGAGGACTGGAAAGTTGCAAATGTCACTCC
The DNA here is from genome assembly GCF_963921235.1 of Mobula hypostoma. NCBI lineage: Eukaryota > Metazoa > Chordata > Chondrichthyes > Myliobatiformes > Myliobatidae > Mobula > Mobula hypostoma. Next base: position 7,071,603 of record NC_086099.1, read on the forward strand.
ATTCTTTTAAGAAAGGAGCAAGGCAGCAGAAAGAAAATTATAGACTGACTTCAGTAGTTGGGAAGATGTTGGAGTCAACTGTTAAGGATGAAGTTATGGAGTGATTGGTGAGGCAGGATAAGATAGGACAAAGTCAGCATGGTTTCCTTCAGGAAAATCTTGCCTGACAAACCTGTTGGAATTTTTTTAAGGAGATTACAAGTAGGATAGATAATAGAGATGCAGTGGATGTTGTATATTTGGACTTTCAGAAGGCCTTTGACAAGGTGCCACACATGAGGCTGCTTACCAAGTTAAGAGCCAATGGTATTACAGGAAAGTTACTGGCATGGTTAGGGCACTGGCTGATTGGCAGGAGGCTGTGCATGGGAGTAAAAAGATCCTTTTCTGGTTGGCTACCAGTGACTAACGGTGTTCCACAGCGATCAGTGTAGGGACCGCTTCTTTTTATGCTGTCTATCAATGATTTAGATGATGGAATAGGTGGCTTTGTTGCCACGTTTGCAGATGATACGAAGATTGATGGAGGGGCAGGTAGTGTTGAGGAAACAGGTAGGCTGCAGAAAGACTTAGATTAGAAGAATGGGCAAGAAAGTGGCAAATGAAATACAATGTTGGAAAATGCATGGTCATGCACTTTTGTAGAAGAAATAAATGTGCAGACTATTTTCAAAATGGAGAGAAAATCCAGAAATCTGAGAGTGCTGTGCAGAACACCTTAAAGGTTAACTTGCAGGCTGAGTCGGTGGTGAAGAAGGCAAATGCAATGGTGCATTCATTTCGAGAGGTTTAGAATGCAAGAGCAGGGATGTGATACTGAGGCTTTATGAGGCACTGGTGAGGCCTCTCCTTGAGTATTGTGAACAGTTTTGGGTCATCAAAAAAAGGTTGTGCTGGCATTGGAGATGTTTCAGAGGAGGTTCACAAGGATGATTCCGCAAATGAAAGGGTTATCATACGAGGAACGCCTGTACTCAATGGAATTTAGAAGGATGAGGAGAGAATCTCATTGAAACCTTTTGAGTGTTCAAAGGCCTAGACAGAGTAGATCTGGAAAGGTTGTTTCCCATGGTGGGAGAGTCTAGGACAAGAGAACACAGCCTCAGGATAGAGAGGCATCCATTTAATACAGAGATGCAGAGAAATTTATTTGGCCAGAGGGTGGTGAATTTGTGGAATTTGTTACCACATGCAGCTGTGGAGGCCAGGTCTTTGGGTGTATTTAAGGCAGAGATTGATAGCTTCTTGATTGGACACAGCATCAAAGGTTACGGGGAGAAGGCCGGGGAGTAGGGCTGAGGAGGGGAAAAAAAGGATCAGCCACAATTGAGTGGCAGAGCAGACTCGAAGGGCCAAATGGCCTAATTCTGCTCTTATCTCTTACAGTCTAATTATGAACACAAGTTGAAGAGTCCCATTAAGGTGAGTGAGTCCAAGATGGTGCTGGTGATACACAGCAATGTTTTTCAGGCAATTCTCAAAACCTCCACACATACTTCTTCTGAACTAACTTTCAACTTAGTCCAAGATCAATCTAACCTCTCCCTCCTATCTAGTCCTCGAACTGTCTGACACCCATGTGCCTATCTAACCATCTCTTAAATATCCTTAATGTATCTGCCTCTACCACCACCCCATTGGTGAAATATCAATGCCCCTGAATGGAAAAGCCTATAAAAAGTAGTGGGTACAATCCACTCCATCACGGGTAAAGCCTTCCCCACCATTAAGCACATCTACCATGGTGGTCATGTTCTCTTCACACCGCTGCCATCAGAGAGAAGGTACAGGAGCCTCAGGTCCCACACCACCAGGTTCACGAACAGTTATCACCCCTTGACCATCCGGCTCCTGAACCAGTGTGGAGAACTTCACTCACAACTCTGAACTGATTCCACAACCGACAGACTCACTTTCAAGGACTCTACAACTCATGTTCTCAGTATTTTTTTTAAATTCCACAATTCTTTTGCACATTGGTTGTTTGTCCATCTGTGTTTATATAGAGTTTTCATAAATTCTATTGCAGTTCTTTAATTTCTGGTAAATACCAGCAAGAAAATGAATCTCAAGGTGACGTTCATGCTTTGATAATAAATTTACTTTGACTTTGACTAGAAAGGAAAATTACTTCATTGAACTGGCTAAATCACTTAGGTCAATTAGTTTGCATCCCAAAACACAGAAGAAACAAAGAACAGTTCAGGCCATTCAGCCCACAATGTTGTGCTGACCTTTTAACCTACCCCATGATCAACCTAACCCTTTCTTCCCACATTGCCCTCCATGTGTCTATCTCAGAGTCTCTATAATGTCCCTAATCTATCTGCATCTACCACCACTCCTGGCAGAGCGTTCCATACTCCTACCACTCTGTAAAATACTTACCTCTGACATCCCCCCCTATACTTTCCTCCAATCACCTTTAAATGATGCCCCCTTGTATTAGTAATTTCCACCCTGGGAAAAAGTCTCTGACTGTCCACTCGACCTATGCCTCTTCTCATCTTCTACACCTCCTCTATCATGTCACCTCTCACCCACAATGCCATGCTTACCTATATAACCCACTCTAAGCTCAATTTAATTATGCCCTCCCACATACCCCTCCATTTTTCTATCACCCACGTGTCTATCTAAGTGTCCCTAATGTACCTGCCTTTATCACCCGCCCCCCACCCAGGGCGTTCAATGCACTCGTCACTCCCAGTATTAAAAAAAACACTACCCCTGGCATCCTCCCTATCCTATCCTCTCCTCCAGTCACCTTAAAATAATGACTCCAAAGTTTGGATCTTGTGATGGGCTGAATTTCCAACACCTGAAGATTGTTTTGCGTCTACGGCATAACGTGTGCAGTTTATTTAACAGCGCACAAGGCGAGTCTGCCGGTTACAACAACTACAGAACATTACAGTCACTGGCAGCAAGACAGGCGTTTAATTAACGTGCATTCTCCAGGTAGAGACTACGTTTCCCAGTCACGCAGTGACGGGGAAAGTTTCTGCTTTGGCGAATTGCACCATCATCGCTTTCCAGCGCTAAATGAAAGTTTAGTTCAGTAAACAACCGCGTTCCTTAAACCGTCATTCAGTGTTTTCTATCTTGAATGAGAGGCAACGGCTGATAAATATCAACCCACGTAAACGCTGTCAGCATATGAACACCAACAATTCCAATCCCCTTCCAGGTGCGTCTGCAGAGGGGCGGGGGTAACATCGCACCGTCCCCATTTAATGCTGCCCGGGGGGGGGGGGGGAAGAGAGAGAGGAGAGAACAGGTGTCGCCTGTCGTGTGGCGAAACAGGTGAAAGAGGGTGGGGAGAGTTGAGGTGCGAGAACAGATGAAACGTCAGTGTAAAAGATCAGTTAAACTGGATAGGGCCGGGAGAGGGGGCAGCGGAAACAGGTGATGGGGGAAGGAGGAGAACAGGTGTCCCGGGTCGGGGAAGGTGGGGGTGGGGCAACAGGCGACCAGGGTCGGAGACGAGGGGAGGGGGTAGGAACCCGGGTCGCGGAGAGCGGGGGGGCGGGGTAACAGGTGTCCCGGGTCGGTTAGGTAGGTAGGTAGGTAGGTAGGTAGGTGGGTGGGACGGAGAACGGGTGTCCCGGGACAGTAGGGTGGTGACAGGGGTCCCAGGGCGGGGGGGAGGGTGAGGGAGACAGAGATCCCGGGTCGGTAGGGTAGGGTGGGGTAGGGTGAACAGGGGTCCCGGGTTGGTAAGGCGGGGGGGGGGAGAACGGGTGTCCCGGGTTGGTAAGGGGGGGGGGGGGAGAACGGGTGTCCCGGGTTGGTAAGGCGGGGGGGGGGGAGAACGGGTGTCCCGGGTTGGTAAGGCGGGGGGGGGGAGAACGGGTGTCCCGGGTTGGTAAGGCGGGGGGGGGGGAGAACGGGTGTCCCGGGTTGGTAAGGCGGGGGGGGGGAGAACGGGTGTCCCGGGTTGGTAAGGCGGGGGGGGGGGAGAACGGGTGTCCCGGGTTGGTAAGGCGGGGGGGGGGAGAACGGGTGTCCCGGGTTGGTAAGGGGGGGGAGGGAGAACGGGTGTCCCGGGTTGGTAAGGGGGGGGGAGGGAGAACGGGTGTCCCGGGTGGGTAAGGGGGGGGGAGGGAGAACGGGTGTCCCGGGTTGGTAAGGGGGGGGGAGGGAGAACAGGTGTCCCAGGTCGGTAGGGTGGGGAGGGGGGAACAGGTGTCCCAGGTCGGTAGGGTGGGGAGGGGGGAACAGGTGTCCCAGGTCGGTAGGGTGGGGGGGAACAGGTGTCCCAGGTCGGTAGGGTGGGGAGGGGGAACAGGTGTCCCAGGTCGGTAGGGTGGGGAGGGGGGAACAGGTGTCCCAGGTCGGTAGGGTGGGGAGGGGGGAACAGGTGTCCCAGGTCGGTAGGGTGGGGAGGGGGGAACAGGTGTCCCGGGTCGGTAGGGTGGGGGGGAGAACAGGTGTCCCGGGTCGGTAGGGTGGGGGGGGGGAACAGGTGTCCCGGGTCGGTAGGGTGGGGGGGGAACAGGTGTCCCAGGGTGGGAGGGGGGGTGGGGAACAGGTGTCCCGGGTCGGTACGGTGGGGGGGGGGTGGGGACAGGTGACGAGAAGCTGGCGGGTCTCCCGGAGATGCAGCCACACGGGAAATGGTTACAACTGGAGGGGCAGAGGCGCGGCGACACCAGACTCACTCAGTCACTCACTCACCTTGCTGTAAAGTTCCGAGACCGACATGTCGCCGATGTCCGGCCACCTGGAGACGCCGCTCCGCTGGGGCCGCCTACACTGCGCGTCGGGAGGGCGGCAGCTTCCCGGTCGCCATGTTCAACGCTGCTCTCCCTCTCTCCCTCCTTCCCTCCGCCTCCTCCCTGTCTCCGCCTCCCAGCGACCTCTCCCCAGGTGCCGAGTTCTCCGCCCAGTACCGGGCGCCTCCCGCAGCCTGACCGGAGGGACGGAGCCGTGTCGGCCGGAGGGGAAACAGTAGGTGCGCTTTCCTCCAGAGAAGTCAGGTGGAGGAAAAGGAAAAAAATAAAGGTGACCTGGGCACAGGCGGGCAGAGCTTCCCCGCGGAAATCGGGCAGCGGCGGTGAGACATCTACCGGCCACTTCCGCTTTCTCAGGCTGCCCAACCGGTGCGACTCCCCCTGCCGAGGGACCGGGACCGGGACGGTGACAGTGCGGGTCCGCCCGTCCGCCGGGGGACCCGGGAGGGGACGGTGACAGTGCGCCGCCGGGGGACCGGGACGGTGACAGTGACAGTGCGGGTCCGCCCGTCCGCCGGGGGACCGGGGAGGGCGGTAACTGTTCGGGTTTCTCCCGACCCTCTCTCTCGGGACGAGAACTCTGAATCAGGTTTGTTGTCGCTATCTTAACGTGAAATGTGTTGTTTTGCGGCAGCGGCACGGTGCAAAGATGTAAAGTTATTACAAATTTTAAAATAAATGAAACTAGTGCAAAAACCGGTTTTATTATAGTCATGGAACACTATATGACGGAAACAGGCCCTTCGGACCGTCTAGTATGTGCCGAACCATTAACCTGTCTAGTCCCAATGACCTGCACCGGACCACAGCCTTCCATATCCCTCCCAACCATGCACCTCCCAAATGCTGCGATTAAACGCGCTGAAAGTTATTCAACACTCTCACCACCTTCTGAGTGAAGAAGTTTCCCTCGTGTTCCCCTTCAACATTTCACCTATGACCTCTGGTTCTAGCCTCAGTGGAAAAATCCTGCTTGCAGATACCCAATCTATAATCTTAATTTTATATACCTCTATCAAATCTCCATGGCGTAAAAAAGGATTGGGTACTTCCGTTCTAGTGAATAAAACCCTATAACTCTGTATCTGGGTTCCCAAGTACCAACGCAGAATTGACCCTTCGAGCTCCGCTGTCATTCGACTTAACCGTAGGAACTGGAGAAAATCTGCAAATCCAAGAGAGAGAGACACACACACACACACACACACACACACACACACACACACACACACACACACACACACACACACACACCCCAGCAATCGCACAAACCACTATGCTACCGTGCCACTTAAGTTATCTTGTATTTATGATGTGAAATGTGTGTTTTTCGCAGAAGCATGGTCCACAGATATAAACTTGGAACAAATTACAAGATAAATAAGCGGTGCAAAACAGAATTATAATCAGGTTTATTATCACGGACTTAAGATGTGAAATTTGTTTAGTGGCAAGTGTACAGTGTAAAGAGAAAAAGGGACTGTACTATAATTTTTACAAAAAAGGAATCAGAATTAGTTTTAGAATCAGTAGCATTGTTTTCCGATACTCTACAGTGCAAAGACATAAAGTTGCTACAAATTACAAAATAAATATATAGTGCAAAAATTCACATCCATGTTTGTTATCATTCTTAGTGGATGTGAAATTTGTATTGCCTCAGTGGTAGAGAGCAAAGACATAAAATTACTATAAATTACAAAACAAATAAATAACACCAAAATGAAACAGAATCAGGTTTATTATCAGTCCAATAAGATGTAACATTTGTTGTTTTACAGCAGCATTATAGTGCAAAGACATAAAATATACAAATCACAAAAATTAATTTTCAGACATCCGAGAATCCTTTAATTAGATTGAGCAAATCCCAAAATGGGGCCACATGGTGAGGAAGTTTTCCTCAACTCTCAGCTCTTCCATGAATTCACTAGACTTTTTGCCTACCCCTCCAGTAGGTCTTTTCCACTTACTCTCTCATAGAGACCGATAACTTTACAAGTCTTGAATACGAATCAGGTGTATGATCACTGTCTTATATGGCAAGAAATCTATTTTTTTTTACATCAGCAGCACAATGCAAAGACTATAAATTACAAACCAAATGCACAGTTTTAAAAAAGGAAACAGTGAGGTAGTGTTCATGGACCGTTCAGAAATCTGATGGTGGAGGGGGAGAAGCTGTTCCTGAATCTTGAACCAGATGGGATAACTTCACTCAACCCAACACTGATCTGTTCCCTCAACCTGCCTTGCTTTCAAAGACTCTTCATCTCATGTTCTCTATATTTATTGCTTATTAACTTATTCTTCCTTTCTTTTAGTAATTGCCTGTTGGGTGCAGTCTTTCATTGACTCTATTGTGTTTCTGCTATTTACTGTGAATGTATGCAGGAAGGGTAAGACAAAGGAACACATATCAATCCTCATAGAGGGATCAGAAGTGGAGAGAGTGAGCAGTTTCAAGTTCTTGGGTGTCAAGATCTCTGAGGACCTAACCTGGTCCCAACATATTGATGCAGCTATAAAGAAGGCAAGACAGCAACTGTACTTCATTAGGAGTTTGAAGAGGTTTGGTATGTCAACATATACACTCAAAAACTTCTATAGTTGTACTGTGGGGAGCATTCTGACAGGCTGCATCACTGTCTGGTATGGGGGAGGGGCACAGGACGGAAAGAAGCTGCAGAGGACCATAAATCTAGTCAGCTCCATCTTGGGCACTATCCTACAAAGTACCCAGGACATCTTCAGGGAGCGGTGTCTCAGAAAGGCAGCATCCATCATTAAGGACCTCCAGCACCCAGGGCATGCCCTTTTCTCACTGTTACCATCAGTTAGGAGGTACAGAAGCCTGAAGGCACACACTCAGTGATTCAGGAACAGCTTCTTCCCCTCTGCCATCCAATTCCTAAATGGACATTGAACCTGTGAACACTACCTCACTTTTTCAATGTATATTTCTGTTTTTGCATGATTTTTATCTCCAATATACATATACTGTAACTGACTTATTTATTTATTCTTTATTACATTGAACTGCTGCTGCTAAGTTAACAAATTTCATGACACATGCCGGTGATAATTAATCACATTCTGATTCTGAAAATGAATCTCAGGGTTGTATATGGTGACATATATGTACTATGATAATCAATTTACTTTGAAGTTTTGAACTTTGAGTGTCTGTAGTTAGGCTCTTGTTCCTCCTCCCGGTGACAGTAATGAAAACAGGGCATGCTTCTGATGGGGAAGGTCTTAGGTAGCACTTTTTGAAGAGAATTGTGCCTGTGATGGAGCTAGTTGAGACCGCAACCCTCTGCAGCCTCTTGCAATCCTGTGCATTGGTGCCTCCATACCCTCAGGGGATGCAACCAGTCAGAATGCACATCTATAGAATTTTGTGATATACCAAAACTCCTAAAGAAGTATCGCTTCTGATTTGCCTTCTTCGTAGTTGCACCAATACGCTGGCTGCAGGAGAGGTCTTTCAAGACGTTGACATCCAGGAACTTAAAGCTGCTCACCCTTTCCACTACTGGCCCCTTGATGAGGACTTGTGTGTGTCCAGTGACTCTCCCTTCCTGAAGTCCACAATCAATTCCTACGCCCTACTGACATTGAATGTCCCCACTCAACTAGCCCATCTATCTCACCCCTGTAACCTCAACCCTCCCTCTAGCTCCCAAGACCACTTAGGTTTGTCAGTGTCCTCCAGTTACAACCCTGAGGATCCTATTTCTTAATTATCATAAGGCCAAAGACCATTATTGCTGAAAGTAACCGGTGAGGAACTCAGGTAGAGTTTGGGACAACAAAATAATGTTCCTTTCTGTCACAGGGTGTGCGAGCAATGACTGTGGAGGAATGACAGAACTCGGAACGTAGAGACAGCGACAAGAATTTGTTCATTATAATTCCAAAGTTATTATTATGTATTGAAATGTACTGCTGCTTCATAACGACAAATTTCACATCATATGCCGGTGGTATTAAACCTGATTCTGATAATATTGGTGGCTCAATCGAGCGACACGGCAAAAAATAACATTATTCTTGAACCTTGCGAATAGTACTAATCAGGCATCCACTGAAATAAACCATGTAACACAGAGTCCCCGAGCCAATCAAAATAAACTTAACAAATTAAACCGAAGGCACCAGGAGACCGCATTACGAAGAGCAAGTTACTCAAGAAAAAGACAAGGAACTCTAAGTGATTAAGGAAGCTCGTTAAACAACGATAAACCAATTCAGGTGCTCTTAAGACAGGGGAGCCCAATGCTCTTGGGTGCCCCACACAGGCCCGAAGAGCTCATTACACCTTTCCATCCGAAAAATAAAACAGAAACTACTGACGCTGGAAAATCTGAAACAAAAGTCGGAAATGTTGGAGGAACTCAGCAGGTTAGGCAGCATCAGGGGAGTTGTCGTTTCAGGCTGAGTCCCTGATGAAGAAACCGGGATGAGGAGGTGGAGGAGGAAGGAGTACAAACTAGCAGGTGATCAGTGGGTGGGGGGGGGAGGGGGATGAAGCGAGAAGCTTGGAAGTCAAACGGTAAAGGCCTGGAGAAGAAGGAATCTGATAGGAGAGGAGAAAGGCCCATGGGAGAGAAGGAAGGAGAAAGAGCATCAGAGGGAGGGGATGGGCAGGTGAGGAAAAGAGAAGGGGTTAGAGGAAAGATAGACTGGGGAATGTAAAAAGAGAGAAGTGGGAGGGAGGAGAAATTACAGAACTTGGAGAAATCAATGTTCATGTTGTCAGGTTGGAGGCTACACAAACTTCCCCTCCCTCCCTCCTCCTTATTCTGGCTTCTTTCCCCTCCCAGTCCTGATGAAGGGTTTCAGCCTGAAACATCGACCGTTTATTCCTCTCCATAGCTACTGCCTGGCCTGCTGAGTTTGTCCAGCATTTTGTGTGTCTTGCTCTGAATTTGCAACTCTGCCGTGGACGGTGCCAAGCCCGGCTGCGAAAGGAAGAGGGCTGGGCATGGATCTAGCAGCCCCATCCCCCTAAAAGCCCAGAGTTACTGAAATGTCAACAGAAGCTCAAAAGACCTCATCCCTGGGAAAGGAATGATCTTCAAGTGGCCCAGGACAGACAACTCTGATGAGCTGCACAGCAGTCTATGACCCAGTTTGGGCGATGGGCTTAATTAACTCTTGATTTCCAACAGCTGCACAATCTCTTGTGTTTATCTTTGCGAATATTCTCTGCTTCCTTTCTAGTTTAAAGACATTGTATCATTTCTTAATGCATGCATTACTAAATGACAATAAAAGAGGACTGTGTGTCCTCATAATCCAATCTAGTCCAATCCTTCCCTTTGCTGTGTGACCAGAACTACTCCCCAAGTGTAGTCTCACCAGTGAGACTCGAGGTCCTAACTCTTATACTCGGTGTCCTGACTGATGGAGACAAGTGTGTGAAACGCCTCCTTCACCACCCTGTCTACACATCGTCACATTTTCATGTAACATTGCTCTTTTATCCGAACTCTCTCTGTTTACATGACTGTCCAGAGCCCTGCCATTTACTGTGCAAGCCTTGGTCTGGGGTGTTCATGAGGAGCATTTGATGGCTCTGGGCCTGTACTCAAAGTACAAAGTAAATTTATCATTAAAATACACATATGTCACCAAATCCAACCCTGAGAATCATTTTCTTGTGAGCATACACTGTAAATCCAAGAATCAATGAAAGACTGCATCCAATGTGCAAAAGGCAATAAACTTTGCATATGTAAATACAAAATGAAAAGCAAAATAATAATAATAAACAAATAAGCAATAAATATCAAGAACATAAGATGAAAACTCCTTGAGCGTGAGTCCATAGGTTGTGGAAACAGTTCAGTGTTAGGGTGAGTGAAGTTATCTCCTCTGGTTCAAGGGCCTTATGGTTGAGGTTAATAACTGTTTCTGAACCTGGTGGTGTGAGTCCTGAGGTTCCTGTACCTTCTCCCTGATGGCATAAGGGAGCAGAGAAAAGCAGGGATCATGGGGGTCTTTAAAACCATAAGACAGAGGAGCAGAACTAGGCCATTCTGTCCATCGAGTCTGTTCTGCCATGGCTGATCCCAGATCCCACTCAACCCCATACACCTGCCTTCTTGCCATATTCTTTGATGCCCTGACTGATCAGGAAACAGTCAACTTCTGCCTTAAATATATCCACGGACTTGGCCTCCACCGCAGATTCACTACTCCCTGGCTAAATAAATTCCTCCTTACCTCCATTTTAAAAGGTCACCCCTCAATTTTGAGGTTGTCCCCTCTACCTCTCTAGCTCTGGATACTCCACCATAGGAAACATCCTCTCCACATCCACGGTAGTCCTTTCAACATTCGATAGGTTCCAATGAGATCCCCCCCCCATTCTTCTAAATTCCAGTGAGTACAGGCCCAAAGCTGCCAAACTCTCCTTATTTGTTAACCCCTTCATTACTAGAATCATCCTCGTGAAACTCAGATGATGGATGGATGATCATTTGATGATTGACAGCACTATGTGCTCTGTAGTGGAGAGGGCTTTACCCCTGATGGACTGGGCTGAACCCACTACTTTTTGTAGGATTTTCTATTCAGGGTCATTGGTGTTTCCATACAAGGTTCTAAACTCGCTGGATTTTTGAAGAATGAGGGGGGATCTCATTGAAACCTTTGGAATATTGAAAGCAACACACTCAAGGAAGACCCTGGAGAGACTTGTTCTGGAGCTGCTCCGGCCTATGGTCAGGCCACACTTAGATCCCCTCCAGTTCGCCTACCAGCCCCAACTAGGAGTTGAGGATGCCATCGTCTTCCTGCTGAACCGTGTCTACGCCCACCTGGACAAGCCAGCGAGCACTGTGAGGGTCATGTTTTTTGACTTCTCCAGTGCGTTCAACACCATCCACCCTGCTCTGCTGGGGGAGAAGCTGACAGCGATGTAGGTGGATGTTTCCCTGGTATCATGGATTCTTGATTACCTGACTGGCAGACCACAGTACGTGTGCTTGCAACACTGTGTGTCCGACAGAGTGATCAGCAGTGCTGGGGCTCCACAGGGGACTGTTTTGTCTCCCTTTCTCTTCACCATTTACACCTCGGACTTCAACTACTGCACAGAGTCTTATCATCTTCAGAAGTTTTCGGATGACTCTGCCATAGTTGGATGCATCAGCAAAGGAGATGAGGCTGAGTACAGAGCTACGGTAGGAAACTTTGTCACATGGTGTGAGCAGAATTATCTGCAGCTTGATGTGAAAAAGACTAAGGAGCTGGTGGTAGACCTGAGGAGAGCTAAGGTACCGGTGACCCTTGTTTCCATCCAGGGTGTCAGTGTGGATATGGTGGAGGATTACAAATACCTGGGGATACGAATTGACAATAAACTGGACTGGTCAAAGAACACTGAGGCTGTCTACAAGAAGGGTCAGAGCCGTCTCTATTTCCTGAGGAGACTGAGGTCCTTTAACATCTGTCGGACGATGCTGAGGATGTTCTACGAGTCTGTGTTGGCCAGTGCTATCATGTTTGCTGTTGTGTACTGGGCCAGCAGGCTGAGGGTAGCAGACACCAACAAAATCAACAAACTCATTCGTAAGGCCAGTGATGTTGTAGGGATGGAACTGGACTCTCTGACGGTGGTGTCTGAAAAGAGGATGCTGTCTAAGTTGCATGCCATCTTGGTCAATGTCTCCCATCCACTACATAATGTACTGGGTGGGCACAGGAGTACATTCAGCCAGAGACTCATTCCACTGAGATGTAACACAGAGCGTCATAGGAAGTCATTCCTGCCTGTGGCCATCAAACTTTACAACTCCTCCCTTGGAGGGTCAGACATCCTGAGCCAATAGTCCTGGACTTATTTCATAATTTACTGGCATAATTTACATATTACTATTTAACTATTTATGGTTCTATTACTATTTATTATTTATGGAGCAACTGTAATGAAAACCAGTTTCCCCTGGGATTAATAAAGTATGACCATGACTATGACTAAATTCTGGAGGAACTCAGCAGGGCAGGTATCATCTATAGAAAAGAGAAAACGGTCAATGTTTTGGGCCAAGACCTTTCTTAAGTCCTGATGGAGGGTCTCGGCCCGAAACATCAACTGTTTACTCTTTTCCATAGGTGCCGTCTGACATGCTGAGTTCCTTCAGCATTTTGTGTGTGTTGCTCTGGATTTCCAGCATCTGCAGATTTTCTTGTGTTTGGCCTAGACAGAGTGGATGGGGAGAGCCTCGGACCAGAGGGAACAACGGCAGAACAGAGGGACGTCCATTTAGAACAGAGGGACGTCCATTTAGAACAGAAATGAGGAGAAATTCCTTTCGCCATTGCAAGACATAAAATATACTATAAATTATAATAAGATGTACATTTTTTATAAATTAAGAGGTGCGTCACCATCTGAGGTTTGTGTGTTAGAGCAGTGGCTATAGAAAGGTAGATAAACTGAAATTAAAATAACAAACAGCATTTTACACCTAATGTGATCAATGCCTTCAACCGTCAGATTTCTGAACAGTTCATGAACTCCACCTCATTGTCCCTGTCTTTATGTTTGTATTATGATATATTACAGTAATATTTATATATCACACTGTACCGCAGCCACAAAAAAAATCATACGTCAGTGATAATAAACCTAATTATGATCCTGAGATTAACCATTCCGGGAATGTCCTCTTCCCATCGCTCCCATCAAGGGGAGGGTACGCGAGCCTGAAGACACATACTCAATATTTCAGGAACAGATTCTTCCCCTTCACCATCAGATTTCAGAACGGTCTGTGAACCAGTAAACACTACTTCATTCATCTGCTCTCTCGTTGTATTGCTGATTTAGCTTTGATAAATCCTTACTGTAACTTACAGTAATTTTTAGTAATTTCAGTGTATTGGCTGTTCTTCGTATCCGGTGAAGACAGGAGACCTGTACGGGAGGTGGGTAGTTCCACTCTCTCGACCTTGGGAGTCTGGGTCCAGAGCTACGAACAAGCTTCACAACTGTGTCTTTCTTGGTTGTAGTGGATGACCATGACTTTTTCTGTGATGTATTTTGAGCTTGGCTCTCCGCGGAGCGTTGCTGAACCGCCTTCCTGGCCGTTGGAACTCACCGTAGATCGCATTCACCCAGTCCGCCATTGCTAACTTCACACGTTTTTCAGGCAAGTCGCAAACTCACCGGGTTATGAGACCTTGCGGCTCTGCTCACCTGGCTTTGCGGTGTGGCCGCTGTCGCATGCAAACAGCCACTTGGAGCCACAGGTGAGAGCTGAGGGCCAAAGGTAAGTGAGCTGCCCCGGAACGGATACGAGATGCCCCTCCCTCGACACCTATTGCATCCGTATGTACTGCTGCTGCAAAACAAGAAGTTTTACATCATGTGTCGGCGATTCTAAACCTGATTCTGACTTTGAGATCAACAGAGTGGAAACCACTAACAGTATTGAAGAAAATGGTTGAACTTGCAGAGACGATAGATCTTGTGTGCACTCTGCCGAACGTCAGCTAGACTTTACACCCTGCAGCTGCAATGCCTCAGAAGAGAACATCATCATCATCATCAGGTGCCATGCCCAGTTTGAGCTTTGACTGCCATGGCCCACACACTCCTGTTTCAGGTCAAGTGGATCAATTCATTGGTATTCATTTCCAGTTCTCTGGCTGCTGTCTCCATCATCATTTGTCTTTGTCTTCCTCTTGCTTTCTTCCCTTCACTCTTTCCCATAATTACCATGCATTCTAACTCCTCTTTCCTAACCACATGTCCCATGAAGTTACGTAGCCTTTTCATGATCTCATACATTATTTCTCTTTTCGTGTTTGCTCTGTTCATGACATCCTCGTTAGATATTTGTTTCGTCCATGATATTCTTTGCATCCTCCTCAAAAACCACATCTCTGCTGCTTCAATTTGTTTCTTCATGTTACTAGATATTGTCCAACATTCTGAGCCACATAACATGACTGGATAAATGGAACATTTTGGTACTCTGAAGCTTTGATGAGAACATTGAACCTATTTGCTGACAGGTTCTGTAAAAGAATCACCACTTCCTTACTTGTGATGAGTTTCTTGAATGTGATCGTAGGCTGAATCCATCCAAGTGGACTGTTCGCTGACAATCACATTGCTTACCTAAACCAGAGCAACACACACAAAGTGCTGGAGCAACTCAGCAGCTCAGGCTGTGTCTCTGGGAATGAATAAACAGTCAACGTTTCGGGCCGAGACTGGAAAGGAAGGGGGAAGACACCGGAATAAGAAGGTGGGGGGAGGGAAAGAAGGACGAGCTGGAAGGTGATAGGTGAAGCCAAGTGGGTGGGGAGGGAGATGAAGTGAGAAACTAGGTGGTGATAGGTGGAAAGGGCAAAGGGTTTGGCCTTGTTCAAAACAGACAATTCAAAGTAAATTTATTAACATGCATACTGTGGTAAACCATATATATGTTGTAACTGGGTTAACTGTCTGGTCACGCCCCTCTGCTGACTGCCCCTGTGGCTCCTCCCACAGAATCCTATATAAAGGTGTTTCGCCCTGCCCCTCCCCCAGTCCGGGGGCAGACACTCACCGTGGAGGTCATATTGTACAGTGAATAAAAGCCTTTTGGTATTTTACCTAACCTCAGTCTTTTGGAGTTATTGAAGGTGCTTTAATTTTATTCGCTGTACACATACATGTCACTATATACTACCCTGGGATTCATTTTCTTCATTCACAGTAAGTACAAAGAAACACAATAGAATTAATGAAAACCCACACACAATAAGACAGACAAGCAACCAATGTGCAAAAGACAAGCAAATGTGCAAATACAGTAAGAGAAAACAGTCAAAATAATAATAAATAAATAAGCAATAAATATCAATGAAATTAAAAGTGTTTCTCTCCCTCTCCCCCTCTCTCTCTCCCTCGCTCCTCCTTCCCTCCACCCCCTTTGGCCACCCTAACACCCTGAGTCAGAAGAGTCTGCAGATGCTGGGATCTGGAACATTCCACAAACTGCTGGATGAACTCAGTGAGTCGAACAGCAGCCATGGAGGCAAAGGGGATGGTTGACCTCAGTCGGGCTATCCATACAGAAATCTAATGTCACTTCAAATGCACAAGCTCCTTTCTACATTAACAGTGCTGAGGTTGAGAGAGTTGAAGCTTCCATTTCCTTGGAGTGAACATCACCAATAGCGTTTTCTGGTCCAACCACATAGACACCATGGCCGGGAAAGCTCACCAGTACCTCTCCTCCCTCAAGAGACTAAAGACATTTTCATTTACCCTTTGACCCTTACCAATTTTTACTGATGCACCATGGGAAGCATCCAATCTGGACGACCATGGCAACAACTCTGCACGTGACCACATCAAACTGCAAAGAGTTGTGGACATAGCTCAGTATATCATGGACATCAGCCTCCCCATGGACTTTGTCAATACTTCTCACTGCCTCAGTAAAGCAGCCAACATAATCAAAGATCCCACCTTACCTCAGATATTCTTTCTTCTCTTCCCCGTCCCACCCATCATATAGAAGATACAAGAGCCTGAAAGCATGTACCACCAGGCTCCAGGACAGCTTCTGACTGTTATCAGACCATTGAACAGATCCCTAGTAAAGTAAAATGGACTCTTGACTTCACAATCTACCATCCGTCTTATGATCTACCTGCACTGTGCTTTCTCTGTAGATTGTTGAGCACCTTCTTGCTGCTACTTATAACAAACAACAACTAACTGTGAGTGGATCAATCATAAGCATGTTTATTTTACTTGCTACAAGGAAAAACTAGCACCGCACAAGAGCTGGTGATAGCTTTGAAAAGGACAGGGTGCATTTTATTGGTCTGCTTCATCAGTGTATTTGGCATTCTTCCAGTAAGGCAACTGCATGTCTTTCTGCAGTTTGTCATGTACTCAGGGTCCATCAGAATAATTTTGCATGGACACTCATAGCAAAGCACTCTGCTACAATACAGGTTCCATTTGGTTACAGACAAAAATGCCATTTTGTTACATGTCTGCAAGCTATTACATATTATTTTGAACTTTTTTTTCACCTTGTACTACCTCAGTGGGGTGTACAGGGTGTTCAGGGAGGGGTAGCGCCACTGGTGAAGGGGTTTGTCATGTTCATTCCAGTCAGATCACTCACCTTTAGTCCCCACCAGACATTCAGCTCTCATCTGTGGCTCTAAGTAACCGTTTGCACTCAACAGTGGCCACACCCCGATGCACCACTTCGACAGGCGGCCTCATACCCAGTGAGATAGGGACATGCCTGTCCCAGCATGCACAGTCAGCTCCAGCAGACTGGGCAGATGAGATCTACATTGAGAGCCAATGGCCAGGAAGGCCATTCTGCAATGCTCTGTGGAGAGCCAAGAGCATGACAAGGCACAGAAGACATGATGGTCATCCATTGCAACCAAGGACGACCCCAGTTTGCGATGCTTGTTTGTACCACTGGACCTGGACTTCTAAGTTTGAGAGAGTGGAAATGACCCAATACACCAGCTTTTCCACTTTAAAAACTCTCCCGTACTGTTCTTGGATATGATGGACAACCACCACCAGCACCACGACCTCAATGTACTGTTGTAATTCTTTGAAGTGTATGGACAGCATGCAAGACAAGATATTAACTGTACCTCAGTACGTGATAATAAATAAACCAATTTACCAACTTACCAAGTCTGGTCCACCTCCAAGTCCATCTTCGATGTTCTCAATTGGCATGGTAGTTACCAAGGCGTGGGGAGGAGGTGATGTTAGCAGGAACAGGGTAAAAAGAAGAGGAGATTCCAGTTGAGAATTCTATATATGGTTCACATGGTTCCCCACAGACTGTGTGTAACTTGTACAAACACACATGTAGTGGTGTTACTAATTGTGATGAGACAAAGACAGATACCTGGGATTGTTTTTCCCTCTTTTCCTTACAGTGACTTAGTTACCTTAGGACACGAGTTGCCCCAGGTTCAGCTGTTGACAAGTTAAACCTGAAGTCAGATCGAGAGTGCCAGAGGTTTTCTCTTTGGTGCAAAGGAGTTTGAGAGATGACTTAATAAAGGTGTACAAGATGATGAGAGGCATAGATCTAGTGGACAACCAGAGCAGAAATAGTTAATATGAGGGACCATAATCTTAAGGTGATTGGAGGAGAGTACAGGGGGGAGGTCAGAGGTAAGGTTGTTTTTTTACACAGAATGGTGCAATGCACCGCAGGGGTGTTGGTAGAGGCAGGTACATAAGAGGGATTCAAAAGAGCCTTTGACAGGCACATGAATTATAGGAAAATGGAAAGCTATATAGGAAGGAAGGATTAGATTGATCTCAGAGTGAGTTAAAAGGTCGGCACAACATTGTGGGTCAAAGGGTCTGTACTGTGCTGTAATGTTTTATGTTCTGTGAAAGGACAAGTAGAAACCTTAATGTTTTAACCTTTATGGAATGGTTTTCAGAAATTATGCAGAAGAATCCACAGTAGATGCAAAAAGAAAATGGAACAAATATTTTTAAAATAGAAAGGGTAAACAGCAGATTAATAGATCTAAGAAAACTTACTTGAGAATTGGCATGGGTAAAAAGTTGAATCTTCTGTTCTGGAATTTTTTTTATTTTGTTCACAGGCTTTGATAACCCCTGTAATCCCTACGGGGAGTCTAGGACCATGGTGCACAACCTCAGAATAGAGGGACGTCCATTTAGATTAGAGATGAGGAGTAATTTCTTTAGCCAGAGGGTGGTGAATCTGTGGAACTTGTTGCCACAGGCTGTTGTGGAGGCTAGGTCTTTGGGTTCATTTAAGGCAGAGGTTGATAGATTCTTGATAAATCAGGGTGTGAAGGGTTACGGTGGGAAGGCAGGAGAATGGAGTGGAGAGGCAAATGGCAGACTGACTCAATGGCTTAATTCTGCTCCAATGTCTTATGGTCTTATGAACTTATGTTCACGGCAAGCCAATGAACAATAGTTGCCTGAGAAGTAATGTTAGGTTTGAAGAACCTTTGCACCCCTATGAGTCAGTGACTTTATAGAAGATATTAATTTATATGAAATTGCTACATTAACAATAGGTGAAGAATAAATTAGTTCATAGACTTCTGGTAAAGTGAAAATTGACAGGTGCTTGATTAATCGGGGCATCAAAGGTTTCGGGGTGAAGGCAGGAGAATGGGTTGAGAGGAACAATAAATGGCAGACCAGACTTAATGGGCCAAATGGTCCAATGCTGCTCCTACATACTGTTATGATGCATCGGTGAATTTCAATTTCTAATGATGCTGGCTTGTTATATTTACCAAAAGGTAACAGAATGATTGGGATATACTTAACAATGAGGTGCAAAATGAGCATCCAGGGTAGTTCACAGGGATGTTATTACCTACAATGGCATCATTAATGAGTATTAATCAGTGTATCATTCGTGTAGTTAATTAGCAGCCCTATGAATCATAGGAAACTGAAATTCATTGATGTACCAGGAGTTGTATGAACTAATTTATATTCCAACCCATTAAATTATTAATACTGCTGTTTAATATTCACTCGGTCTCCACTGTATTAGGTACACCTGCTCATTAATGCAAATATCTAATCAGCCAATCATGCGGCAGCAATTCAAAACATAAAAGCACGCAGGGGTTCATTTGTTGTTTGGAACAAACATCAAAATGACTTTGACAGTGGAATGATTGATGGGGTGGTTTGAATATCTCAGAAACTGCTGATCTCCTAGAATTTTCATGCACGACAGTCTCTAAAGTTTACAGAGAATGGTGCAAAAAAACAAAACATACAGTGAGTGGTAGTTCTACCAGCGAAAATACTTTGTTAATGAGAGAGGTCAGAGGAGAATGGACAGACCGGTTCAAGCTGGCAGGAAGGTGACAGTAACTCAAATAACCACGCATTACAACAGTGACGTGCAGAAGAGCATCTCTGAACACACAATACATCAAAACTTGAAGTGGATGGCTACAGCAGCAGAAGATCATGGATATCTACTCAGGGGCCACTTTATTAGGTACAGGAGGTACTTAAAGTGGCCACCGAATGTAAATTAAAACAATTCACTACAGAAAATACCTGAAAATATTTTTGCAAGGGGGTATTTTTAATCAAAGTGTTACGGGGCCATTAAAGCATTACGAGACTTTGTCAGTAACTTGGTCTTTGGAGAGGAAATGCTATCCAATCAAAAAGGTCTCACTGGAGAGTACACTAGCAAAATGCTGCAGATGATGGAAGTCTGAAACAAACTTCTGGAAATACTAAGCATATGCAGCAACGTTTGTAGAGAGAGGAATAGAGATGGCATTTTAAAACGTTACACAAACTAAATGCTGGAGAAACTCAGCAGGTCAGGCAGCATCTATGGAAAGGAATAGAGAGATGACTTTTCAGACCGAGACCCCTTATCAGGAATACAAATGCACAGAAACACTCTAGGTGGCCACTTTATTAAGTATCTCCTTAATGTCAAGATTTCACATTGGTTTCCTTACGAGAGAACTAGAAAAAGTTAGAAATCAAACTTGTTTTCAGATGCAGAGAAGGGAAAAGGATGTTAAAAAAAAAACAAAGGGGGCATTTGTAGTTATGGGAAGTGACTGAATAATGCTAATTATGAATACAGGAGATTCTACTCACATCATTCTACAAATGCACAGTAACGAGCATCCTAACATGGTACAGAAACTGCGTAACAGCAGACAGAACTAGTCAAAACTGCCCAGTGTATCACTGGCACCAGCCTCCCCACCGTCAAGAACATATATACAGAAAGGTGCTGGAAAAGGACCAGTAACATCATGAAGGATCCCATCCATCTTGCTCATGGACTGTTTGTCCCATTCCATCAGAGAGGAGACTACACCAGGACCACCAGACTCAAAAACAGTCACTTTCCTAAAGCAGTAAGGCTGATCAACATCTCCACTCACTAACCCACCCCTCCACACCCCCAACCACCACTACTTTATCATTTCCTGTCAGTCACCTTATGTACAGACACTCCTGTGCCTAGCATCACTTGGATAATCAATCTATATATATAAACTATACTACGTATTTATATTTATTATGATTTTTTTATTATTGAGTTCTTTCTCTTGGTGTATTTTTTTATGCTGAATCAGATTCAGAGTAATAATTATTTCATTCTCCTTTACACCTGTGCACTGGAAATGACATGAAACAATCTTGAATCTTGAGCAAAACACACAAAATGCTGGAGGAACTCAGAAGGTCAGGCAGCATCTATGGAAATGAATAAACAGTTGAAGTTTTGGGTCTTAGCCTGTTTATTCCTTTCCATCGACACTGCCTGACCTGCTAAGTTTCTCCAGTATTTTGTGTATGTTGCTCTGGATTTCCAGCTTTTTTAGAATCTCCTGTGTTTATGGTCTTAGCCCTAGAATGGAATTAACATCTTCCTTCTCACTGAACTGCTTCCACAACCTATGGAGTCACTTTCAAGGACTCTTGAAAAAGTAAATTTATTATCAAAGTACATATATGTCACCATATACAATCCTGAGATCCATTTTCTCGATAAATACAATAACCATAATGGAATCAATCAAAGACCACACCAACGGGGTAGACAACCACTGTGCAAAATACATCAAACTGTGCAAATACAAAAAGAAAAATAACAATAATAAATAAATAAGCAATAGATATTTTGAACATCAGCTGAAGGGTGCTTGAAAATGAGTCCATAGGTTGAGAGAACACTTCGGAGATGGTGTGAGTGAAGTTGAGTAAAGTTATCCCCATTGGTTCAAAGGCCTGATGGTTGAGGGGTAGTAACTGTTTCTGACCTGGTGGTGTGAGTCCTGAGGCTCCTATACCTTCTTCCCGGAGGCAGCAGCCAGAAGAAAGCATGTCCTAGGTGGTGCGGGGGCGGGGGCGGGGGGGGGGACCCTGATGATGGACTCGAACACCCAGGTCATCTCATGTTCTTTGTATTTATTGCTTACTTGTTTATTATTATTATTTTGCTCTTTTTTGTTGTTTCTTTGAATTTACTGTGAATGCCTGCAAGAAGATGAATCTCAGGGTTGTATATGGTGATGTATATGTGCTTTGATAATAAATTTACTTTGAAATTGAGGAGAAGTGCATTTACTGATCAATAGCAAACCAACAGATACACTGCTTGGATTTGGCAAGGATTACTCATTTCCGAACCTTGGTTAAAATATGGACAAAAGATTTAAATTTCAGAAATGTGGTATAAATGCCTGTCTTTGACACTGACGTAGTACCTAACCAAGGGAGGCAGCAATGAATCTTGTAGAACTGCACTCAATGGGCATCAATGATAAACACTCCAATGGCTGGCATCAAGCCTTGTGAAAGAAGGCAATGGTTGTTATACTAACTTCTTGATTAGAAATGGTGCCACAGGTAATGGGGAGAAGACAGGAGAATGGGATTGAGAGGGATAACAAACCAGCCACGACGGAATGGCGGAGCAGACTCAATGGCCTGGATGGCTGAATTTTGTTCCTATGCCTCATGGTCATAAAGTCTATTTCCTGCCCAATTTGGAAATTAATAGATCAGGCTGAAACTCCTGGAGGGGTTTT
Source organism: Mobula hypostoma (assembly GCF_963921235.1). Classification (NCBI taxonomy): domain Eukaryota; kingdom Metazoa; phylum Chordata; class Chondrichthyes; order Myliobatiformes; family Myliobatidae; genus Mobula; species Mobula hypostoma. The sequence continues at coordinate 7,093,937 of NC_086099.1, forward strand.
GAAGCAGATTCTGGTGACCTGCTTTCTTTGGGGCATCAATAAAAATTGGAAAGGGTCAAAGTGAACATGTCAAATTTCTTTAGCCTTCTGTGGAAGTAGAAGCGATTCTATTGATGTTGCGGAATACATCACTTGGTACAAAAGGGAAAGAGGCAAGTACGGAATGTTGGGACTCTTTAAGGTGATGATGCGGGTCAGGTAGAAGGAACTTTTCTGACTGTGTTTGGATAGGTAGGAGATTAAGCAAGTGAGATTGAAGATGGGTTAGGAATTCGCTGTGATGTGTTGGCACTGGTGGTTATTCACCATGTCCAATGATGACAGGGAACCTTTGTGGGAGAGTTTTTAAAGTGGAGATGTCGTTGTACTGGGGTAGTTCCACTCTCTAGACCTCAGAAGTCCAGGTCCAGTGGTACAATAAAGCACTACAACTGGAGTCTTCCTTGGTTGCAGTGGATGACCATGACTTCTCTGTGCCACATCATGCCCTTTGCTCTCCACGGAGCATTGCAGAACTGCCTTCCTGGCCATTGGATCTCACTGTAGATCTAATCCGTCCAGTCCGCCAGAGCTGACTTTGCAAAATAGGACTGGCATGTCCCTATCACACTGGGGTATGAGGCTCACTGACTACCCTCACCTGGTTTAGCTATCTGTCGAAGCGACGTACCGGGATGTGGCCACTGCCTCATGCAAACAGTTACTTGGAGCCACAACTAAGAGCTGAGTGTGTCGTGGGGCCCACAAGTGGAGTGAGCTGCCCCAGACAGACAAAAGAAGCCCCTCTACTAGACGTGCTAAACTCCCTGGATTCCCCATACACCTCACTACATGGCACTACATGCAACAAAAATCAACAACATTCAACAACTTTTTTTTATATATTAAAAAGATTCGAGGATGGAAGAGAATGATGTAATGTGATTGCTAATGTTGGATGAAATTGAGAACTCTGTGAGGACAAAATGTGTGTCGTTATACAGTAGGTGGTAATCTAAAAAATACTTATCCAGTGTGAAAGGAAACATGAACTAAAGAATGCACAACTTTTTGGCTCAATATTTTAATTAATAAAGTTATAATCAAACTAGTTAAGTTACACAGAAACATGTAACACATTCTAGGCACCATTATTAAATACTTTACACAATTTTAAAAAAAGTTCTTCTAAGAATTAAATACCACTCAAATACCCTTATAAATCAAATGAAACCATGGCATCCATCCATAAATCTAACACACTTCACTACAATGCTTTCTCCTCCATGGGTGAATTTGCTCAGTGTCAGTAAGAGGTTTGGAAAGAGCTGCCTGAAGTTTCCTCTGGTAGGCTACCTCTTTCAGCTTTGCTGCCTCCGTTTCCCGCTGTCTCTCTGCTTTCTCCCTCTCGTGCTGTTCCTTTTGGTAGTTGATCTGAGCCAAGAGGTCCTGCTGATTGGCTTTCCGTTCTTGTTTCGCCCTGTAGTCAAAGAATGATATTCATTCAGATTCAGATTTATCAAATGTACATCGATTGCATGTCTTGTGAGGAGATATTGAGTCATAGAGTACTACAGCACAGAAACAGGCCCTTTGGTCCATCTGCTCCATGCCTAGCTACTAATCGACCATCCAGCTGCACTTGGACCATAACCCTCCATACACCTCCCATCTAGGTATGTATCCAAACTTCTCTTAAACGTTGAAATCGACCCCACATCTACCAGTTCTGTTGGCAGCTTGTCACACACTCTTACCACATTCTGAGTGAAGAATTTCCCCCTCATGTTCCCCTTAAATATTTCACCTTTCACCCTTAACCTATGACCTCTACTTCTATTCTCACCCAACCTCAGTGGAAAAAGCCTGCCTGTACTTACCCTATCTAAATCCCTCATAATTTTATCTTTATCAAATCTCTCCTCATTCTCCTAGGCTCTAGGGAATAAAGGCCTAACTTATTCAATTTTTCCCGATAACTCAGATCTTCCAGACCTGGCAACATCTTGTAAATTTTCTCTGCACTCTTGTAAACTTATTTACATCTTTCCCGTGTGTAGGTGACCAGAACTGCACACAGCACTCCAAATTAAGTCTCATCAATATCTTATACAGCTTCAACATTGGGTTTCTCCATCCTGGGAGGACCTAGCAGGAAGGGGACCTGAATACATCTGAGGATAAAGAGGGGAGGGTTCGGAGATGGGGCCCCACAAACACCAACATCGTGTTGTTAAATGTGATGGGATGTCCCACTGTAACCTATGAAACCTGCTACACTATCCACACCACCAGCAACCTTCGTGTCATCTGATAATGAATGATTACAATCATTAACTACAAGACTTCCAGGAATGTTTATTATACCAGTATGAAGGCTAAGGGACAGAGCTCAGAAATTAGAATTCATGTACAGAGTACAGAAACTCCCATTCCTTTCAAGTGTCTTTTTAAAGACCAGTGGATCCTCTTCTTTTCTACCAAAATAAATGAGAGTAATCCAAATTTTAGGGACCTGATGCAATCTGGTGCATTATTTCAGTAGAACCTCTCTACCAATTTCAGAAAAAGTTTGTAAATTTTAAATAATTACAGCATTGAAAGTTGCTGTGAATCATGCAGTGAAATTTCACCTTCTAATAATCATTTGGCACCATCTGTTGGTCATTCCAACACACTGCACCCAATTCCCTTTCATTAAAGAGGCATCCTCAGAACGCACTGCACTTCTCTGAAGCATCAATTTTATTAGCCATATGCATTAATCTGTATTGGGAATTTGATGTCGTTTGTTGGTCAGGGCGTGGCATGCAACACAACAGCTGTTGAATAATTGTCTAGAGAGCACAGACTCAGAATACAAAGGTATCCCTCTGGAAGAGAGTTGAAGAGAAATTTCTTCAGCCAGAGGGTGAATCTGTGGAATTTATTTCCACCGATGGCCGTGGAGGGCAAGTCATTTAGTATATTTAAAGCAGAGTTTGATAGGTTCCTGATTAGTAAGGGTGTCAAAGGTGAAAGGGAGAAGGCAAGAAAATGGGGTTAAGAGGAATAATAAATCAGCCATAATGAAATGGTGGAGCAGACTCGATGGGCCAAACAGGCTAATTCTGCTCCTATGTCTTATAGTCTTACATAAAGAATAAACAATTATGTAAAAATAAAGTACAGATATGGAATAAAATGTGCATAAATACCAGTGTATATTTACAATGTAGACAATATTATAACGGTAGTTTAAAGTGTTTACAGTACAGTGCAGTGACAGGGGTAATCGATGATAGAGGGTGGTAAGGAGGGTGTCTAATTAGAATGGTTGATCAGAGTGAGGGAAGATTAAACTTTTAAGATGGTGTGAAGTTTGTGTTTTAATAGTCCTATTGCACTTTCCAGAAGGCTGGGTGGCTGCCTCCTTATCTTGCTTTATCAACAGATTGCGTCTCACAACTGTGCACTTTCTCTTCCACCTTCACCTGTAAAATATTTTCACTGCAGCACAGAATCTGCTATCAGTGCAGTGACCAGAATGCCCACAGTCATCGAGCTGAAGTCTAACGATCGGTTTCTAAAGTTGGAGCACAACATCACTGCTGATGTCCTGACTGATGAAGGTCAGAATCAGAAACCTACATCCTTTTGACCTCATTATAGAAACATAGAAAACCTACAGCACAACACAGGCTCTTCGGCCCACAAAGTTGTGCTAAACATGTCCCTACCTTAGAAATAACGAGGCTTACCTCAAGCCCTGTATTTTCCTAAGCTCCATGTACCTATCCAAAAGTCTCTTAAAAGATGAGAGGCATTGATCGTGTGGATAGTCAGAGGCTTTTTCCCAGGGCTGAAATGGTTGCCACAAGAGGACACAGGTTTAAGGTGCTGGGGAGTAGGTACAGAGGAGACGTACTCAGAGAGTGGTGAGTGTGTGGAATGGGCTGCCAGCAACTGTGGAAAAGGTAAAGGGCTGGAGAGAAGAGAAGTAGAGTAGACCATAGGAAAATGGAAATGAGGAGGTGCATTAGGGGGAGGTAACAGGCAGGTTAGAAGAGGTAAGAGGCCAGAGTGTGGAATAGAAGAAGAGGGAACTTTTTTTTTTAAACAGAAGGAGAAATTGATAGTCATGCCATCGGGTTGGGGACTACCCAGACAGAATATGAAGTGTTGCTCCTCCACTATGAGGGTGGCCTCATCATGGCACAGGATGAGGTCATGGACTGACACGTTGCGGTGGGAATGAGAATCAGAATTAAAATGTTTTGGGGCTGGGTAACACACACAAAATGCTGGAGGAACTCAGCAAGTCATGCAGCATCTATGGAGGGGAATAAACAGTAGACACTTCGGGCGGAGATCCTTCATAAGGACTGGAAAGGAATGGGGCAGAAGCCAGAATAAGAAGGTGGGGAAAGGGAAGAAATACAAGCTAGCAGGAGATAGGTGAGACCAGATGAGGGGAAAGGAGGGTGAGTGAGGAGACTGAAGTAAAAAGCTGGAAGGGGATAGGTTGAAAAGGTAAAGGGCTGAGGAAGGAGGAACCTGATAGGGTTAGAGTAGAGTGGTAGAATAGCATGCTTACATGTGACAGGGTGGGTAGAGGTATAGTCAAGGGCCAGTAGGTTTGTAAAATATATCAGTGGATAGTCTGTCTCCATTGTCCTCTCTTATTAGATTTCTTCTTCTTTAGCCCTTTATCGTTTCCTTTTGTCCCCTCCCAGCTTCATCTCCTCTCCCTCACCGATGCTCCCCCTCACCTGGTACTTCTGCCTCTCCCACCTTCTTATTCTGGCTTCTGCCCTCATGCTCTCTATTCCTCAGGAAGGGTCTCGGCATTCCCCTCCATAGATGTTGCCTTATCTTCTGAGTGTAATTGAGGAACAAGTCCAAATTTTACAAGTTGGGTTAATCAGTGACAACACAATGAGAAAACTTCAGGAACGTAGAACAGTATAGCCCAGGAACAGGCCCTTCAGCCCACAGTGTTGTGCTGAACTAATTAAATTAGTAATTATGTGGCCGACTAGACTAATGTCTTCTGCCTACACAATGTTTATATCCTTCCATTTCCCTCACATTCATGTACCTATCGAAATGTCTCTTGAAAGTCCCCGATGTATCTGCCTCTACCACCATCCCAGGCCATACATTCCAGGCACCAACCACTCTCTGTGTAAAAAACTTGTCCCTTTCATCTCCTTTGAAATGACTCCCTTTCACCTTAAATGCATGCCCTCTGATGTTAGAGATTTTGACTCTCAGAAAAAGATACTGTCTTTCTACTCTACCTATGCCTCTCAATCTTATAAATCTCTCTCAGATCTCCCCTCAGCCTCTGCTGTAAAGAGAAGACATCCCAAGTCTGTCCAATCTCTTGCTGTAGCGCCTGCTCTCTATCCAGTCAGTATCCTGATAAACCTCTTCTTCACCCTCTCCAAAGCAGGTTTATATGTTTAAACAAAACATAAAAGATTAGCTTTATTTCTCATATGTACATCAAACATTGAAACATATCATGAAATGAGAATGTGCTGGGGGCAGCCCACAAGTTTTACCATGCTTCTGGCAACATAGCACATCCATAACTCACTAACCCTAACCAAAGGTTTTTGAAATGTGGGAGGAAAACAGTGACCCAGAGGAAACCCATGTGGTCGCTGGGAGAAAATACAAACTCCTTACAGACAGTGGCAGGAATTGAACCCCGATTGGTACATTGCTAGCACCACAATTGACTGCACACTACAAGTTAGTTGGAATTCAGGTAGAGGCAAAGATGACCACAAGACCATTAGATATAGGAGCTGATTTAGGCTATTCTGCTCAACAAGTCTGCTCTTACTAATGCTACAGAAATGGATTAGTAGTCTTGTAGGGAAGCAAATTCAAAGGCAAGCGAGAATCAAAGGGTCACAGGTGTTGAGTTGATTGAGAGGAACGTTCCCCACCATCCAGGTCACACTCTCTTCTTGCTGTTGCCATCCGGGAGCTGCAGGAGCCTCAGGACCCACAACACCAGGTTCAGGAACGGTTACAGGATTACCCTACAACAATTAGGCTCCTGAACCAGATTCACTCACCTCAACTCTGAACTCCTTCCACAACCCAAAGTCTGACTTTTAAGGACTCTACTACTCATGTTCCTAATATTATTTATTACTTTATTATTACGACTCTTTTGTAATTGCACACTTTATCTTCTTATGCACATTGGTTTGTCAATCTTTGTGTGTACTTTTTTCACTGACTCTATAGTGTTTCCTTTTATCTACTGTCTGCAGGAAAAAAATCTCAGAGTTGTACATGGTGATATATTTCTACATTGATAATAAACTTACTTTGAATGTTCAACCCATTAAATGCAATGTAGTTCATCCATCGTGGAGATGGCAGTCACTGGAGAAAACTGGGCATCACGGTAGACAGCTATTACAGCTCGGGGGTGTCAGAGTTCAATTCTGGCACCCTCTGTGAGCAAGCTTGTATGTTCCTTCCCATGTACATGTGGGTTTCCTCCCACAGTCGAAAACATACCAGTCAGGAGATTTATTAATGATTATAAATTATCCTGTGATTAGGCTAGGGTTAAACTGGTGGGTTGAAGGGGAGTGTGGCTCGAAGGGCCAAAAGGGGATGTATCCCTAAATAAAACAAAAACAAATAAATAAATAAAATTAAAGCAAATCACACATTTACCTGGCCAGTTTCTCCTCCTCCACTTGATTCTGCTCTTCCACAGACTTCTCCAGTTTTGCTCGCTCAGCTGCCAGTTGTTGTGGGGACTTCACATTTCTCTCCACTGAAAACAGGCATCAAACATTTATTGAGAACCTCTTTCCCAGGTTGAAACTGTATCCACTGGACATTCAAAAAGGGGCAGAGAGAAGGCTGGGAACATGAGCACCATGTATGGGAAGATCTGTAAGGTAGCTTGCTCATAGACATGATAGATTGTGCAGATGCTGGGAATCCAAAGCGACACACACAGAATGCCCCTTCATATTCCCCTCCATAGATTCGGCCTGACCAGCTGAGTTCCTCCAGTATTTTGTGTGTGTGGATTGCTCATAACTCTGTCAAGTCACATTTAAGTTTATTGTCATCTGACAGTACATATATATTACCAAATGAAACAATGTTCCTCCTGACCACGGTGCATCCACAAAACATACAGCGCACACAGCACTTAAGAGAAAATATTACCATAAATAAGTTAATAAAATATAATTCAAAATGTATGTAGTGCACAGCATAGGTTAGCAGTAAAGAGTACAGTAAACATTCGCTGTTTTTGTGACAAAAGCTCAGTGGTGGCAGGGTGTTCTTTAGTCTTAGAGCCAGAGGGAAGAAGCTGTTACCCAGTCTGGCAGTTCTAGTCCTGATGCTCCTCTACCTCCTTCCTGATGGTAGTGGGTCAGAGAGATTGTGGGATGGGTAGTAGGGGTCCTCAACAATGCTTCAGGCCCTTTGTCTACAACACTCCCAGTAAATGTTGCAAATGGTGGGGGGCAGGGGGGAGAGAGAGGGAGACTCTGATGGTCCTCTCAGCAGTTTTTACTATTCTCTGTAGGTTCTTGTGTACTGATGCTGCGCAGACTCCATACCACACAATGTTTCAGCCAGACAGGACATTCCTGATGTCCAATTGTGAGAAGGAAAGCATAGAGGAAACTGTCAGCTCATACCAAGGTGATCAGGGCTGGAAATGCAATAAGGAATAAGGACTAGAATAATGGAATAAGGCTGTGCTCTCTTCTTGCTGCTACTATCAGGCAGGAGGGACAGGAGCCTCAGGACCAACACCACCAGGTTCAGGAACAGTTATTACCCCTCAACTATCAGGCACCTTGAACCAAGGGTCATCATCTTCTTCTCCTTCCCCTCCTTCCCCCCATCACCCCTACTGGGGCAAAGGTTGCTGACAGCAGGTTACTACAGCCCACTGTCCAGCTGACTTCAGAGTTTCTGGCAAACTCTAGCCGAGACTTCATTTGAGTATTTTTCAACAGTGGCTTTCCCTCTGCCACTCCCCCACAAAGCTGCGACTGGTAAAGCACCTAGGCAAGAGTTGTTGTATGCAGAGTCTCTCTCATCTCAGCCACAAAAGCTTGTGACTCCTCCAGAGTTGTCAGAGGTCTCTTGGTGGCCTCCCTCACAAGTCCCCTTCTTGCACGATCATTCAGTTTTTGAGGATGGCCCACCCTAGGCAGGTTTATACTTGTGCCATATTCTTTCCATTTCTTGATGATTGACAACTGTACTCCAAAGGATATTCAATGACTTGGAAATTTTCTTGTATCCATCTCCTGACTTGTGCTATTCAATAAACTTCTGGTGGAGTTGCTTGGAGTGTTATTTTGTCTTCATTGTGAAGGTTTTGCCAGGATACTGACTCACTAGCAGTTGGACCTTCCAGATACAGGTGTAATTTTACAACAATCGATTGAAGCACCTTGACTACACATGGTGATTTCTATTTAACTAATTATGTGATTTCTAAACCAACTGGCTGCACCAGTAATGATTTGGTGTGTCATATGAAAGCAGGTGAATACTTAGGCAATCAATTTATGTTTTGTATTTGTAATTAATTAAGATCACTTTATAAAGATCTGCTTTCACTTCGGCACGAAGGAATCTGCTTTTGTTGACCAGTGTCAAAAAAGCCAAATTAAATCCACTGTGATTCAATGTCGTAAAACAATAAACACAAAGACTTCCAAGAGGGATGAGTACTTTATGTACTATACGTACTTTGACAACAACTTCACTTTGAACTTTGAGTAAGCAGGCAGAGCACATGAGAAAAGTGATTAGTGGAGGCACAACATTTAGGAGGCTCTAAATTAAAACTGACACAACTGGAATACAAGGAAGAAACTCATAACACAAGAACAAATGAAAATTGGAGCAGGAGTCGGTCTCCTGGCCCCTCAGGCCTGCCCTACTATTCAATCAGAGTCAGAATCGGGTTTAATATCATTGGTTTTATGTCATGAAATTTGTTGTTTTGCAGCAGCAGTACATTTCAATACATAATAAAAAGAACTATAAATTAAATTAAGAAATATTTTAATTAAATAAGTTGTGCAAAAAGAGGGCAAAAAGTAGTGAGGCAGTGTACATTGTCCATTCAACAATCTGATGACAAAGGAAAAGCTGTTTCTGACCACTGAGTGCATGTATTCAGGCTCCTGTACCTCCTCCCCTATACCTTCCTCCAATCACCTTAAAATTATGCCCCCTCATACTGGTCCTGGGAAAAAAAATCCTCTGGCTATCCACTTGATCTTGTACACCTCTGTCAGGTCACCTCTTATCCTCCTTCATTCCAAAGAGAAAAGCCCTAGCTTGCTCAACCTTTCCTCCGAAGATATGTTCTCTAATTCGGGCAGCATCCTGGTAAATTTCCTCTGCACCATCTCTAAATCTTCTACTGTCATCACCGATAATAAAATAAAATAACTACAATAACTGAGCCCAGAGCACATTCTCTCTTCCAACTCACACACTGTTTATGTTACTTGTGTACAAGGAGAACTGTGTGGCCCCTATTACGACCCTGCTCTGAAACCAGGACAGAAAACTACTATTTTTATACAGAACCTGCTCATCAGTTATAGATATTGACCATTTGGTAAACAGTACATGTTTGAATTCCATACTTGCAAGATCAATTGCCATTCACAATCCAGGTGTTAGAAGTTTAAGCTGACAACCATTGATATTTTAGAAGTTAGTAAAACAATTGCCCCTTAGTTGGGTGTATTTCTCATCCTTCAGCTATTCCAATCTCATCTGTCTCCAGTAGTCCCTATTGTATAAAGGAATGTTTTTTGGAAGGCGTTTCTGGAAAGGTCTCACTGCAGAGGCCTCACTCATCTGGCTTGAGTAACGCTGCTGTAGTCACCACTACCCCCCCCCACCCATCTCATCTGTAGTAAGCAGAGATGTCTCCAGTCATCTCACTTCAAAGGTCTCACTTGACTACAACTGCTCCAGGCTAACCTTGCCTTAATGCTTGCCTTACCAAAACTTCCACATCTTCCCCAATAATAAGACAACCATAATGAACACAATATTCCAAAATGTGGTCTATCCAGAGTTTTATAGAGCTGCAACATTACCTCATGACTCTTGAATTCAAATATGGATTTTGGCAAAAGAATAAAAATAATTGGGAAAAAGCAAAACAAGATTCTTACATTTCTCTTGAATCTGAAGTCTGCGTGTTTCCATCACTTCCTTCTGGAGGCGGTCTTGAGCCTCTTTCTTCAAGCGCACCCGTTCTTGGCGTTTGGCCCATGTTTTCTCCATGTCCGCCTCAATGAGCCGGTTTGCTTCCTCTTCCTGACGCTTTTCATCCTCTGCCTTCTGGGCCAAGTAATTTCGGTACAGCTGCTGTTCTTGTCTTAGGTCCATCTGAGATAAACAAAATAATCAAAAATTAAAACAATTATTAAAACAAAATTAACATGGTTTTGAGCAACATTAGCTTCCTCCCTTCTGGTCACTCATACCCCCTAGGTCAGCAGGTCCCCTAATCAGTTGGGATTTTAATTTGTATCTCTTGATTGTGTTGAGGTCTTGGCATTACTAATTTAACCACCATTGCCAAACCACCTCTCCATGAGGAATCAGATTTGTTCTTTCTCTTTATCAACAGACTTGATGGGCCGAATGGCCTAATTCTGCATGTGTGTCTTATGGTCTTAATGATGGATGATGCTTCTTTTGAGGCTTGAAATTCAGAGTCACTTCATCAGCAAATCCAGAGTTTGAGGCCTGGAATTTTGGGTCCCTTCATAGGCAAGTTCAGAGTTTGATGCCCAGAGTTCGTGGTTCCTTCATTGGTGAGTCTGGAGTTTGAGATCCCTTTATCAGTGAGTCTGGAGTTTGAGGCCTGGAGTTCAGGGTCCCTTCATTGGGAATCTAGAGCTTCAGGGATGGAGTTTAGGGTCTCTTCATCGTGAATCTGGCATTCATGGTCCCTTCATCAACAAGTCTGTAGTTCAAAGCTCAGAGCTTAGGATCGTATCAATTTTCAAGACTAGATAGTTTGATCCAAAAATTGGAATTTGGCCTTTTACTGTGAAATTAGGAAAATAAAAGATACCCTAATTGTCTCATAGGTCTGTTAGACTATTCAAAGTGGTCATAGCTGATTTTTGACTAAATCTACCTCTACCACCACCTCCGGCAATGCATTCTACACATGCACTGTGTAAAAAAAATCTACCTCTAAATTCATTCCTATACTTTTCTCCAATCAATTTAAAATTATGCCCCCTTGTATTAGTCATCTCCATTCTGGAAAGAAGTCGCTGGCTGTCCACTCAATCTATGACTCTTTTCATCTTGTAATCTCTAAAAAGTCATCTCTCAGCCTCCTTTACTTCAAAGAAAAAAGCCTAGTTGGCTCAGGCTAGCTTCATAAGACATGGGTGGGGAGGGTGGGGAGGGTGGGGAGGAGAAGATGGCAGCGCGACACAGCGCGCGCGGCCGCTCCAAAATTATATCGTATTTGTTAAGTAGGTACCGTGCACAATCCTGATTTGATGGAGACAGATGTGAGAAGCACGGAGGAACATCTGGAGAAACTTCTGAAATGCCTGTTTCACTGCCGTTGCTACTGCGTGATCGAGAATCTCCAGAAGGGAAGGCCCCAAATCCTCGGCTTTGCCTATTGCCGTGGTCGAAGCGCTCGGCAGAGATGGTGCTCGGTGCTTGGTGTCGGAGGGCTGGTCAGAGGCTCAAAGTTTTTGGACGGACTCAGAGTTGGACTGTGGTCGGGCGCTTCCAGGGTGCTGCATCGGCAAGTTTGCGGCGCTGGAGGCTCATGGCTAGAAGAGAGTTTCTCTTCCTTCTACCATCTGCGTGAGATGATGGGACTTTCGAGAGACTTTGAGACTTTTTTTTACCATGCCCATGGTCTGTTCTTTATCAACTTACGGTATTGCTTTGCACTGTTGTAACTATATGTTATAATTATGTGATTTTTGTCAGTTTTTTTTAGTCTTGGTTTGTCTTGTGTTTCTGTGATATCATTCTGGAGGAATATTGTATCATTTCTTAATGCATGTATTACTAAATGACAATAAAAGAGGACTGTGTGTCCTCATTATCCAGGCAGCATCCTGGTAAATCTCCTCTGCACCCTCTCTAAATGTTCCACATCCCTCCTATAACTGAGGCAACCAGAACTGAAGACAATACTCCAGGAAAGGTCTAACCAGGTTTATTATCACGGACATATGTCAGAGTCACAGAACACTATAGTCATAGAAACATGCCATTTGGCTCATTTAGTCTGTGCCGAACTATTAATATGCCTAGTCCATCGACCTGAATGGGACCATAGCTCTCTATACCCCACCCATCCATGTACCTATCCAAATTTCTCCTAAATGTTGAAATCGAACCCAAATTCACCACTTCCACTGGCAGCTCATTCCACACTTGCACCTCTGACTGAAGAAGTTCCCCTCATGTTCCCCTGAACAGTTCATCATTCACCCAAAATCTCTGACTTCCAGTTCTAGTCTCACCCAACCTCAGTGAAAAAAACTTGTTTGCATTTACCCTATCTTTTCCCCTCATAATTTTGTACACCTCTATCAAATCTTCCCTCATTCTCCTGCACTCTAGGTTATAAAGTCCTAACCTATTCAACCTTTCCCTATAATTTGAGTCCTCGAGTGCTGGCAACATCATTGTAAATTTTCTCAGCACTCTATCTTATTGATATCTTGTATCCTGTAGGTAGGTGACTGGAACGGTACACAATACTCCAAACTGGGCCTCATCAATGTCTTAAACAACTTCAACATAACTTCCCAGCTCCTGTTCTCAATACTTTGATTTATGAAGGCTAATGTGCCAAAAACTTTCTTTACAACCCCATCTACCTGTGACGCCACTTTCAATGAGTTACAGCACTGTATTCCTAGATCCCTCTATTCTGAGAATACACACCTCAATGACCCCTACTACTCACTGTGTAAGTCCCACACTAGTTTGTCCTCCCAGAGTGTATCTACCATTTTCCAGCTTCTCCAGATCCCATTGCAAGCCATGATAGCCTTCTCGTTGTCCACTACACGCCCAATCTCGATGTTATCTGCAAAATTGCTGATCCAGTTAGCCATATTATCATCCAGATCATTGATACAGATGACAAATAACAATGATCCTGCGGCACACCACTAGTCACAGGCCTCCAGTCAGAGAGACAACCATCTACTACCCATTCTATGGCTTCTACAGCAAAGCCAATGTCCAATCCAATTTACTACCTCAACCTGAGTGCCAAGCAAATGAACCTTCTTGACTAACCTTCCATTCGGCCCCTTGCCAAAGGCCTTATTAAAGTCCATATAGACAACATCTACTTCCTTGCCTTCATCAACTTACCTGGTAACTTCCTCAAAGAACTCTATAAGATTGGTTAGGCATGACATACCTCATATAAAGCCATGTTGACTAATCCTAATCAGTCCCTGTCTATCCTAATACTTATATATCTGGTCCCTTAGAATACCTTACATAATATATTGATTTTGATAGAGTTAATTCGACCAATCAGCAATAACGAAAGAGGCGACCAATTTAATAGTATCCTTCTTACGTGATTCAATAGGGTAAGAAAATTTTCTTTAAACAGACACATAGTTTTTAGTGATTGTTACACCTAACCAGACCTATCCTTCTCCATAACTATATTGAAACTAATGGCATTATGACCATTAGATGCAAAGCGTTCCCCTACACAAACTTCTGCCACACACCCTGCCTCATTCCCTGAAGGAGATCTTGTATTGCACTCCCTCTGATTGGGACCTCCATGTCCTATCTAGTCCTTTTATAGTATAGGCATTACAGTCAATATGTGGAAAGTTAAAATCACTTGCCATCACAACCTTATGTTTCTTACAACAGTCTGCAACCTCTCTACAAATTATTCCTCTGAATCCTGCTGATGGCCGGAGGTCAATAATATAATTCCATTAATATGGTCATCCCTTTCTTATTCCTCAGTTCCACCCATATAGCCTCAGTAGACAAGCTCTCTGGACAGCCCTGCCTGACACTTTCCCTGAGTCGTAATACCACCCTTCCCTTTTAATCCCACCCACCCCACGTCATGAAATTTGTTGCTTTGTGGCAGCAGTCCAGTGCAATATATTAAAAAAATACTAAAATTTACAATAAGAAATATTTTAGAAAATAAGTAAGTCTTACAAAGAATGCAGCATAACACCATAAGACATAGGAGCAGAATTAGGCCATTGAGTCTGCTCCGCCATTCAATCATGGCTGATCCCAGATCCCACTGAACCCCATACACCTGCCTTCTCGCTATATCCTTTGATGCCTTGACTCATCAGGAAACAATCAACTTCCTCCTTAAATATACACGTGGACTTGACCTCCACTGCAGTCTGTGGCAGAGCATTCCACAGATTTACTACTCTCTGGCTAGAAAAAAAAATTCTCCTTACCTCTGTTCTAAAGGGTCCCCCCTCAATTCTGAGGCTGTGTCCTCTAGTTCTGGATACCCCTAACAAAGGAAACATCCTCTCCTTATCCACCCTATCTAGTCCTTTCAACATTCTGTAGGTTTCAATGAGATCCCCCTACATTCTTCTAAATTCCAGTGAGTACAGGCCCAAAGCTGCCAAATGCACCTCATATGTTAACCCCTTCACTCCTGAAATCATCCCTTGTGAACCTCCTCTTAACTCTCTCCAATGACAACACATATTGAGATCTAGGGCCCAAAACTGTTGACAATACTCCAAGTGCAGCCTGACTAGTGTCTTAGAAAGGCTCAGCATTACCTTCTTACTTTTATATTCTATTCGCTTTGAAATAAATGCCAACATTGCATTTGCCTTCTTTACCACAGACTCAACCTGTAAATTAACCTTCTGGGAGTCTTGCATGAGGATCCTAAGTATCTCTGCACCTCTGATGTTTGAACCTTCTCCCCATTTAGATAATAGGCCGCACTATTGTTCCTTTTACCAAAATGCATTATCATGCATTTCCCAACACTGTGTTCCATCTGCCACTTTTTTGCCCATTCTTCCAATTTTTCTCTTTCCAATATTTTTATTAGTTTCTACAAAGGAGAATACAGAGTACAAGAAAGTATATATAAAAGGTCAAAAAAGATTTTTAAAAGCTACCAATTACATTACATCTATCCATAATAACAATCTCATTACCCGTATTCATGTAAGTTAATCAATAGTTATATTGAAATATACTAATTTTTACAAAAAACAGAATCCAACCCCTACTAAGACCGAAGCTGTTTATTAAGGAGAAAAAAGGTAAAATACCTTCTCATATAATAAAAAATAATAATAGCCAACATCTGAATTTAAACAACAAATTGAAGGTTTTGAAAATAATTCAGAAAAGGTCTCCACAATGTTTGAAAGTCTTGACGAGATTCAGAAATTGAACAATGAATCTTCTCTAAATCTAAGCATGACATAACGTCGCATAACCATTGAGCACGGGTAGGAGGAAAAACATCGTTCCATTTAAACAAAAGCGCCCTCCTAGCTATAAGAGAGCTAAAGGCCAAAACATGTAAATCAGATGTCTTCAGCTTGATATCTTGTCCGGCAACAATACTAAATAGTGCTCTCAGAGGATTAGGGTTAAAATTGACCTTGAAAAGTAAAGAAAAAGTTTGAAAATCTTCCTTCCAATTTTTTTCAAGACTTGGACAAGTCCAAAACAGATGAATTAATGAAGTTTCTCCATTATTACATCTGTCACAGTAGGGAGATACATCCGGATAAAAACGAGCTAGCTTATCCTTAGTCATATGAGCTCTATGTACCACCTTAAATTGTTTATGAGGGAATGGCGAACACATAACAATGAAGTATTAACCAGTTTAAAAATTCCATTCCAAGTTTCCTCAGATATTGATGCCTGTCAACCTTGTTCCCAGAGATTCTTAATTTTGTCTTAAGGGACATTCCCCTCTCCAATAACATGCCACAAATATCAGATATTGAACCATTATGAAAAGGTGTCAAATTGAAAATTACGTCCAGTAAGTTCTTATCCGAGCTTATAGGAAATGTGCATAATTGAGACCTTAGAAAGTCTCTGATTTGTAAGTATCTAAAAAAGTGAGTTTTGGGTAAGCTATATTTAGCTGACAATTGCTCAAATGAAAAAAAGATCTCCGCCAACAAACAGATCCCAAAAACATTTAATACCCAACTTATCCCATTCTTTAAAAACTAAATCAGTCATGGAGGGTTTAAAAAAAAGTTAGAATAAGCGGGACTTGAAAGGGAAAATCTCAATAAACCAAAGTGTTTTCTAAATTGTATCCAGATCCTCAGAGTATGTTTAATGATTAAATTATCAGTTAGTTTACTTACAGATAAAGGAACTGAGGATCCAAGAAGAGAAATAATATAAAATTTATTAACAGAATTAGCTTCTAAAGAAACCCATACCGGACAGTCCACATGATTAATATAATATAGCCAAAACGTAAGATATCGTATATTAACTGCCCAGTAATAAAACCTAAAATTAGGTAAGGCTAAACCTCCAGACTTTTTAGATTTCTGAAGATGAACTTTATTTAATCAAGGATGTTTATTTTTCCATATATAAGAGGGCAAAATAGAATCAAGAGAGTCAAAAAACGATTTAGGAATAAAAACGGGTCAAGCCTGAAAAAGATAGAAAAATTTAGGTAGAACGTTCATTTTAATAGAATTAATTTGTCCGATCAAAGATATTGAAACAGGCGACCAATTTAGTGATCCCTTTTTACACTGTTCAATAAAGTAAGAAAGTTTTCTTTAAACAGGTGTTTGTAATTCTTAGTGACTGTTACACCCAAATAAGTAAATTGATTCCTTACTATTTTAAAAGAGAGATTAGTATTAATTGATACCAAATTATTTAAGGAAAATAATTCACTCTTATGTAGGTTCAATTTATATCCTGAAAACTGGCTAAAACAGGAGAGTAAAGAAAGTACACAAGGTAACAAGGTCTCAGCATTAGAGATAAAAAGCAATATATCATCAGCATAAAGCCAGATTTTGTGGGTGATACCTCTCCTTAAAATACCACAGGTATCATTAGATTCTCGAAAAGCAATGGCAAGGAGTTCTAAAGCTAGATCAAAGAGCAAAGGACTCAACGGACAATCTTGTCTAGTTCCACGGTGAAGTTTAAATGGTTTGGAATTTTGAAAATTAGTAAGAACCCGAGCAGAAGGAGGTAATAAAGTAAGTTAATCCATTGAACAAAATCTGGTCCAAAATTAAATTTTTCTAAGGTTTTAAATAAATAATTCCATTCAACCCGATTGGAGGTCTTCTCAGCATCTAAGGATATCTCACATTCCGATATCTCCTCAGAAGGAGAGTAAGTAACATTTAATACATGGCGTATATTAAAATGGGAATGTCAGTTTTTAATAAATCCAGTCTGGTCATCAGCAATAATAGAAGGCAAGATATTTCCAGTCCTGCGAGCCAGAACTTTAGAAAGGATTTTAGTATCAACATTGAGTAATGAAATTGGCCTTGTTCTTTTTTAGGATAAGCAAAATAGAAGCTTCATAGAAATCTTCATAGAAAGATTCAGGCAAGCTACCCAATTTGAAAGAATCCAAAAAGACTAAGTGTAACTTCGGTATAACTAATGAGGAAAAAGCCTTATAAAATTCTCCAGAAAATTCATCTGGACCCGGAACCTTCCCCGAGTGTAGTGAATGTATAGCCTCGGCAATTTCCTCATAAGAAATGGGTTGATCCACCTGTTTGCAATTATCTGCAGAAAGTGCAGGGATATTCAATTGATCTAGAAAATTATTCATTACAGTACTATCCTTAGGGGAATCAGAACTATAAAGTTTAGAATAGAAATCTCTAAAGGTATCATTTATTTCAGAGTGATCAGTTGTCCTATCACTATTATTATGATTGTGATTATGAGGACACACAGTTTCCTTTTATTGTCATTTAGTAATGCATGCATTAAGAAATGATAAAATGTTTTTCCAGAATGATATCACGAAAACACATCACAAACCGACTTAAAAACTAACAAAAGAACACATATTTATAACATATAGTTGCAACAGTGCAAAGCAATACCGTAATTTGATAAGAACAGACCATGGCACAGTAAAAGTCTCAAAGTCTCTTGAAAGTCCCATCATCTCACGCAGACGGTAAACCTCCAGCGCCGCCAACTTGCCGGTGCAGCATCCTGGAAGCATCCGACCACAGTCTGACTCCGAGTCCGTCCGAAAAACTCCGAGCCTCTGACCACCTCCCGACACCGAGCACCATCTCTGCCGAGCGCTTCAATCCCGGCCCCAGCAACAGGCGATACACAAAGCCAAGGATTTGGGGCCTTCGTCTCCGGAGAATCTCGATCGCACAGTAGCAATGGCAGTGAAGCAGGCATTTCAGAAGTTACTCCAGATGTTCCTCTGCGCTTCTCACAACTGTCTCCATCAAATCTAGATTGTGCACGGCCCCTAGTTACACATAACTGATATTCATTTGGAACGGCCGCGCGCGCTGCATCGCACCATCTTCTCCTCCCTCACTTTAGTTTTACAAATTTCTTTAATTTGTCGTTTAACTACATAAGTTTTTAATTGGTTAGTCAATACTTCGCCTGATTTATCTCCATGAATGTAAAATTGAGTTTCATCTTTAAGAAGTGGAGTTTTAATTGGATATGTTAAAACGCCAAAATCTGTTTGTTTGATGAAGGCCAGGGGGATTTAAAGATAGAAATACAGAAGCTTGATCTGAGACAGCAATCTCTTTATATTTACAGGAACGAACTGATGAAACCATTTGACTATCGATAAAAAAAAATCAATCCTGGAATATGTATGATGGACATGGGAAAAAAACGAGTACTCCCTATCTAAAGGATGTAAAAAAACGCCAAACATCAACAATACCACACTTCAATAAAAAAGATTGAATAAACAAAGCTGATTTATTAAGAGTCACTGGCTTAGAAAATGATCGGTCTAAAATTGGATCTAGACAACAGTTAAAATCTCCTATCACCAGAGAACAAAGACTCAGATCTGGTAAAAACAAAAAAAAACACTCAAGGAAACCTGGATCATCTATCGTTTGTACATTTGCGGCATACACAATGGCAAATGCTATTAATTTATTATCTAGTTTTCCTGAAACTATAACAAAACGTACATTGGTATCCTACACTACTTTACGTTGGACAAAGGAAAATGTATTATCTATAAGAATCGAAACTCCTCTAGATTTGGCCTGAAAAGAAGAATGAAAACAAAAACTATTCCAACGGCTAAAAAAAAATGCAAATTATCACATTTGCGTATGTGAGTTTCTTGTAAGATAATAATAGGGACCTTAAATTTCTTAATACAAGCAAAAATCTTATTACGTTTAACAGGGTGATTTAACCCTTTCACGTTAAAACCGAGTATATTAATAGTTTGGTCCATTTTTAATATTATTTAAAGGAAGGGTTAAAATGTAAGTTAAAACCAACCCATAAGCCTTGAGAAATGGTAACCAAGCAACAAGTTGGCTAAAAATTCGAAAACAGCTTCTGAGAAAAAAAAACCATACCCCTGCCTCCCAAAGAAAGAAGGCCGACCAATAGAAAGCCAGCATCTACAACTACGGACAACCCCCCAAAAAACCTGGTGATTGCTCCAATTAGTTTCAAGGTTATTATTTATTCCAACCTAGACAAAACAATATCCAAACAAGAAATTCAATTCTCGTATATCAAAAATACAGTATTAAAGAGTACAAAAGGAAATTAGTTACAAAGGTTTACCAAAAATAAAAGATGCAATTATTCATACAGAAAGACATTAAACATTAATCTTGTATCTTCATGAAAAAACAGACTAAGCAGTGAGCTTCCAAATTTAAAAAATCTTTGTGCTTCAGCATTCAAACGAAACCATTCCAAGGATCCATCTTTAATGAGATTCTCAGTCAAACTGGGTAGCCAGGGGACGGCTTGAAACCCTTGTTAAAAAAAAAATCCAACAAAGCTTGTTTAAACTTGCACGTTCCTGCATAACCTCAAACGAATAACCTTCGAGAATCTTAATATTCCAACCTATAACCAATCATGCCCCTTCAACAGGATCCATGAATTAAAAGTTTCTCATTTAATCCTGTGTCTTCATGTAAAGACAAATTAAACAGCTAGCCTTTGAATTTAAAAAACCTTTGTGCTTCAACAGTCGAACAAAACCATTCAAAAGATCCATTTTTAAGTGTGATTTTGAGTCAGGCTGGGTAGCGAAAGGAAGGCTTGAAACCCTTGTTAAAAATCATGGACATAACTTCTTTGAACTTAGCATGTTCCTGCATAACCTCAGGTGAGTAATCTTCCGCAAGTCTAATCTTACGACCATTATAGTCAATCATGCCTCTTCGACGAAATTCACAAATTAACAGTTTCTTTGTTTTAAATTCATGAAAACAGATTATTACTGATCTTGGTCTATCTCCCTTAGGTCTAAACACAGGAGATCTGTGAACTCGATCAATCATAGGTAAAGACGTCAAAATTTCCGGAAATAATTCTTGCAAAAAGTTTACAAAAAATTCCAAAGGATGATTACCGTCGATTAATTCTTCAAGACCCAGAACCCATAGGTTATTTCTTCTACTTCTATTCTCTAGGTTGATCATCTTCTGTCTTAACTTTTCGTCGGACTTCAATTGCTTTTCACAAAGCTTTTGCAATTCATCCACTTCCATTTCCAGAGACGACAAAATTGCTTCATTATTTTTATACGTTTATCATGTTCATTAAGTGTTTGTTGAATAGAATCCGATTCACCATCTACTTGTTTAAATTCAGAGCTGAAATGTTGAAACTTCTCAGAGGCTTCTCATGTATGATTTTGCAGCAAATCCAGAATAGAATCCAAAGAAGCAAGGAGATCATCCTTTTTAATACTCTGGCACTCCTTCCAGTCATAATGAAAGAATATCACACTTAAAAAAGTTTCAAGACAGGTTGGAAATATTAAGATAATTAGAGTTGGAGCAATGGCAGGTTGCTGTTACTCCATCAGCCACCACCAGGAAAATTCCAATCTTTCTGTCCTGCTGCAATCGCATTGCTTCCTCAGCACGACCTACCCCTCCACCTATCTTCGTATCATCCGCAAAGATTGCCACAAAGCCATCAATTCCATTATCTGAATCACTGACAAATATTGTGAAAATATACTGACCCCTAAGGAACACCTCTAGTCACCGGCAGCCAACCAGAAAAGGCCTCTTTTATTCCCACTCACTGCCTCCTGCCTGTCAGCCATTTTGCTATCCATGCCAGTATCAAGAATATAGTGAAGCAGTGTTCATGGGTTCATTGTCCATTCAGAAATCTGATGAAGGAGGGGAAAAACCTGTTCATAAAACATCAAGTGTGTGTCTTCAGGCTCCTGTATCTCCTCCCTGGTGGTAGTAATGAGAAGAGGGCATGTCCTGGGTGGTGAGGGTCCTTTATGATGGATGATGCCTTTCTGAGGCAATAGTTTTGAAGATTTCCTTTACAGCTGCAACATTACCATGTGGTTCTTGAACTCAATATTCTGACTAACGAAGGCCAACACATCATATGCAACTCCACCATGGACAGTCCCAAGCCCAGCTGCAAAGTAAGGATGATTGGGCGTGGGGCTAGCAACCACATCCCATAAAAACCCAGTGTTACAGAAACACTAACAGAAGCTCTGAAGACCTCATCTCTAGGAGAGGAAGATGGGCTACTTCAGCGGTCCACAACCACTGGGTCGCAGACTGGTACCGGGCCGTAAAGCATGTGCTATTGGGCCACGAGGAAACGATATGATTTGGCGATATGAGTCAGCTGCACCTTTCCTCATTCCCTGTCACGCCAACTGTTGTGCTTGAACGCACGCGAGGTCATTACGCACGCGTCATCCATGTCAGCGCAGGAAGAAGATCAATTCCTCGAGCTTGCGGGCTGAAAAGTATCTTTGACATAACATCTCTGCTGGCATTCTGGATTAAAGTCAAGGCTAAATATCCTTGAGATAGCCACAAAGGCACTGAAAACGTTGCTTCGATTTCCAACATATCTCTGCAACGAATGCAACGAAAACTAAATTGCGGAATAGACTGGACATAAGGAACCCCCTTTGCGTATCGCTGTCTCCCATTCACCCCTCGATGGCACCATCTTGTTGCAGGGAAACAAGCCCAGGGCTCCCACTGATTCAGCGATATTGGTATGTGGCAATGATTTTATATGTTATTGGTATGTGGCAATAATTTTATATGTTCATACGGGGGAAATATGTGCTGTGTGTTTAATATCCAAAAGTTACTTAAAATGTTATGATGCTATTGTCTTATAACTGACTTATAATTGACTTATCACTATATTCATGCGAGGAAAATATGCGCTGTGTGTATAATATTAAATTCGTTAGATAAACCCTTTTGGAAATTAAATTGAATGTATTAGCCACTTATCACCTATATTCCGGTTGCGATTAACACCGCACCCCCCCCGAACAGAATCGCCAAAAACTATTTGTAGAAAAAAGATCGGCACGTACACGCATGTGCACTGGTGCCCGCGCAAGGCTTCATCGGGGTAAACACAACGTATTTGACTGCTACTCTTGTCCGTTGGCAACCCTAACCCCCTCATCCCACCCCCCGCCCCCGGGTCGGCCAGTCCACAAGAATATTGTCAATAATAAACCGGTCCGCGGTACAAAAAAGGCTGATGACCCCTGGGCTACTTAGAAACATAGAAAACCTGCAGCACAATCGGCCCACAAAGCTGTGCTTCTGTACTTTTGGAGACAAACTGAAGGACTGGCTGTGAGGTAGAGGCATTGTATGGAGCCTAAGTCTCTTGGAAAAATAAACTGGCTCCACCACAATAGGAGGAGTTGGTGTTTTATTAAGAGTTCTCAATTTTTCACAAAGTCCCAAGCTGTGAAAATATATGTATAGTGAAAAAAAACTAATTTTAGGTATATAATTAGAGGTTTAGGACAGGTGGCAGAGAAGGAATCTCAAAATTTCAAAATTCAAAATAAAATTTATTATCAGAGTACATACATGTCACCCTTCATTTCCTGCAGGCATACTTAGCAAATCTATAAAACAGTAACTGTAAACTGGATCAATGAAAAACAAATTGTGTAAATGCAAATATAAATAAATAACGAGTATGAAATAACAAAATCAAGAGTCCTTAAAGTGAGACAATCAGTTGTGGGAACACTAGAAATAGAATGAGTGTAGTTATCAACTTTTGTTCAAGAGCCTGATGGTTGAGGGGCAGTATCTGTTCTTGAACCTGGTGGTGTGAGTCCTGAGGCTCTTGTACCTTCTCCCTGATGGCAGCGGTGAGAAAAGAACATGAAGGGTGGGTTGGGGGGGGGGTGCGGGTGCAGACACACACAGCCCTGAAACACCAGGAAAGGTCATTTGATTCCAAACAATTGGTTTATTGATCATTACAGCATGTCTCTCTGGGGCTCCCTGCCCTCTGCCCTCTCCCTTCCCCTTTTCCCAACCATGATTCCCCTCTCCCTACTCCTTTCCCATTCTCAGTCCACATTGAGACCCATATCAAAACCAGGTTTATCATCACTCACAAATGTCACAAAATTTGTTTTTTTTTATATATTGCGGCAGCAGTACAATGCAGTACATAAAATTGCCACAGTACAGTGCAAAACTCCGAACCACTTGAGCTATACATATGTGTCTAAGACTTTTGCACAGTGTTGTATATAAAATGCACTGTATATATAATATAATATTTACACAGATCAACCAATATTCAACTCCTTCCTCCAGTTAGTTCATGAGCAACTAAGGTCTATCGCCAACCACCTCTGGGGGATACTACACTGAGACCCATTTATTACCTTTAACACCAACCCCCCCCCCCCCGCCATTTGTCCTTCTGTACACTGCGCATGTGCAGTTTCTCACTAATAATACTGGTCCAGAAACAACGCCTCGGTTTTGCCGAGATATATCCAGAACCGCCAAACCACAAATGAATGAACAGATAAACAACAAATGTAAAACAAATAAAGATTTATGTATGAATAAACTTAAATAGTATTCCCCGTGTGCAATTGTGTCTGTGTTACTTCGCAGTTGTAACATTGCAGTGTTGTCCAAGGCCGGTGACAGAGCCCTGTGTCACACCGGCCCAGGACTAAAGGTTCTGGCAAGCTGCTGTTGGGAGCCTATGGTTCGGTAGGGAAGATGGGCTTAAGAAGAAGAAGATACCATACACCTTCTTAACCACCCAATCAAAAAACATTACATTATGCAGAATGGGTACCTTCTTCTGCATCAGCGCCTGGGCATCATCAGCTTCTTCCTTCAGTGCTTGATCCATTAACTTTATATCCAGAGCCTGCTCTTCCTCCTGCTCCTTCGCGATTCGCTTCACCTTCAGTGCCTTGGCACTGTCCAGAGTATCGCGGAGTTTCTTCTGCTTCTGCACTTTCTCCCTCTCAAGCCGCTCATCTTCCAACTTTGAAAGACGCTGCTTTTCTTTCTAGGATGACATGCCACATTATTATGAGAAATTTTACATTCTGGGCTTTTCCTTGATTACAGATGGAGAGAACTTAGGATTCAAGATTGTTTAATGTCATTCCCAGTACACAAGTGTAGAGAACAACAAAATAATTGTTACTCCAGATCTGATGCAGCACAAATAAAAAACAATTAGATAAAGCACATAATAATAAAAAATACAATAAATATAAATACTACATAAGGTAGTTTATATACATAGATTGTATGTCCACAAAGTGACACCAGGCACAGGAGTGTCTGTACATAAGGTGATTGACAGGAAAGGATAAAGTAGTGGTGATTGAGGGTGGGGAGGGGTGGGTTAGCGGGTGGAGGTGTTGAACAGCCTCACTGCTTGGTGAAAGAAACGGTTTTTGAACCTGGTGGTCCTGGCGTGGATGCTACATAGCCTCTTCCCTAATGGGAGTGGGGCGAACAGCCTGAGCAGGGTGGGTGTGGTCCTTCATGATGTTACTGGCACTCTTATGGGTCGAATTAAGAAATGGCAAGGGTAAAAAGACACTAATAGCAGTTATATACAGGCCTCCAAACACCAGCCGGGATGTGGACTGCAAGTTACAGCTGGAAATAGAAAAAGCGTGTCAGAAGGAAAATGTCAAGATAATTATGGGGGATTTTAATATGAAAGTGGATTAGGAAAGTCAGGAAGGTACTGGATCTCAGGAGAGGGAGTTTGTAGAATGCCTACGGGATGGCTTTTTGGAGCAGCTTGTCCATAAGCCCACCAGGGGACCGGCTGTTTTGGATTGGGTGCTGTGTAATGAACCTGAGGCGATTAGGGAGCTGGAGGTGATGGGACCCCTTGGTAGTAGTGATCAGAATATGATTGAGTTCAGTTTCAAATTTGAAAAGGAGAAGCTGGTATCAGGTGTATTGATATTTCAGTGGAACAAAGGAAATTACAGTGGTGTGAGAGAGGAACTGGCCCAAGTAGATTGGAAAAGTAAGCTAGATGGAGGTATGGTAGAACAGAATTGGATGAAATTCCTACAAGAAATAAGGAAAGTGCAGGAAAAATATATTCCAAGAAAAAAGAAAATCATGAATGGAAAAATGGCACAAATGTGGCTAACAAGAGAGGTTAAAACTAAAATAAAAGCAAAAGAGACGGCGTACAAGGAAGCAAAAATTAGTGGGAAAACTGAGGACTGGACGACATTTAAAAACTTACAGAAGGAAACTAAGAAAGTCATTAGGAAAGAAAAGATGAATTATGAAAGGAAGTTGGCAATTAACATTAAAAAGGATACTAAGAGTTTTTTTTAAATATGTGAAGAGTAAAAGAGTGACACTCAAAAATCGGAAGTGCAAAGGGACTTGGGGGTCCTCACGCAGGATACCCTAAAGGTTAACCACCAGGTTGGATTGGCAGTAAGGAAAGCAAGTGCTATGTTGGCATTCATTTCAAGAGGAATAGTGTATAAGAGTAAGGAGGTGTTGATGAGGCTTTATGGGGCACTGATGAGACTTCATTTGGAATACTGTGTGCAGTTTTGGGCCCCGTATCTTAGAAGGGGTGTTCTGATGTTGGAGAGAGTTCAGAGAAGATTTACAAGGATGATTCGTGGAATGCAGGGGCTAACATATACGGAGCGTTTGTCGGCTCTTGGATTGTATTCATTAGAGTATAGAAGAATGAGAGGGGATCTCACAGAAGCACTTTGAATGTCGAAAGGGTTGGACAGAGTAGACGTGGAAAGGCTGTTTCCCTTGGTGGGTGAGTCCAGAACAAGAGGCCACAGTCTTAGAATTAGAGGGTATCCATTTAAAACAGCGATGAGGAGAAATTTTTTTAGCCAGAGGGTCGTGGATTTATGGAATTCGTTGCCACATACAGCTGTGGAGGCCCGATCATTGAGGATGTTTAAGGAGGAGATTCATAGGTATCTAATTAGTCAAGGTATCAAGGGATATGGGGAAAAAGCCAGAAATTGGAACTAGATGGGAGAATAGTTTAGCTCATGGTGGAGTGGCGGAGCAGACTCAACAGGCCAAATGTCATACTTCTGCTCCTTTGTCTTGTAATCTTATGATCTGCCGGCATTATATAAAATCTTGGGAAAAATTCATACTTATGCAAGGAATCTTAGGTTCCAATTCAGATTAATTTATCATATGTACATCAGTACATGTTGTGAAATGCATTGCTTGCATTAACAACCAACACAACCCAAGTGTCGTCACACATTCTAACGGGTGAAAGAAAGATATCCTTTGTAGGGATATGTGATCAGGTGCTTTGCAATTCCCATACCAGACAGTGATGTAGCTGGTCAAGACCCTCTCAATAGAGGGGTGGAGGGGAAGCCTCACTTGCCTTAATCTCCTCAGGAAGTAGAAGCATCGCTATGCTTTTTTGACAAAAAGTGTTACTAGGTGATATTGTCCGTAATGTGCATTTCCAGAAACTTGGTGCTCCTAACTCTCTCCAAGGAGGAGCCTTGTATATCCAGTGAGGAGTAGTCAGCCTGCATCTTGCTATGGAACACAATCATCTTTTGGTCTTATCCACATTGAGACTCAAGTAGTTGTGCTCACACCATTCTACCTCCTCTCTGAACCCCATCTTGTTCTCATTGTTGAAGCCAACCACAATTGTGACAGTGAACTTGACGATTCCGTTTGAACTAGATCTGGCCATGCAGTAATGCGCCAGCAAAGAGCACAGAGACGGGCTCAGCATGCAGCCCTGGGGAGCGCCAGTGCTTAGCTTAATGGAACTAGAGATGTTTCTGCCAACATGGAATGACCGTGGCCTTTCTGTCAAGACGTCCAGGATCAGATCCAGTGACAGAGAAAGCTGTTGAAACCCAACAGAAGAAGGAGGGGGAGAAGGAAGGGGGTAGCAGAGAGGGGGTGGGAGGAGAAAGGGGGGGAGAAGAGGGGGGGGAGAAGAGAGGGGGGGAGAAGAGAGGGGGGGAGAAGAGAGGGGGGGAGAAGAGAGGGGGGGAGAAGAGAGGGGGGAGAAGAGAGGGGGGAGAAGAGAGGGGGAGAGAGAGGGGAGAGAGGGGGGAGAGAGAGGGGGAGAAGAGAGGGGGAGAAGAGAGGGGGGGAGAGAGAGGGGGAGAAGAGGGGGGAGAAGAGAGGGGGGAGAGAGAGAGGGGGGAGAGAGAGAGGGAGGGAGAGAGAGGGGGAGAAGAGAGGGGGGAGAAGAGAGGGGGGGAGAAGAGAGGGGGGGAGAAGAGAGGGGGGGAGAAGAGAGGGGGGAGAAGAGAGGGGGGAGAAGAGAGGGGGGAGAAGAGAGGGGGAGAAGAGAGGGGGAGAAGAGAGGGGGAGAAGAGAGGGGGGAGAAGAGAGGGGGGAGAAGAGAGGGGGAGAGAGAGGGGAGAGAGAGGGGAGAGAGAGGGGAGAGAGAGGGGAGAGAGAGGGGGAGAGAGAGGGGAGAGAGAGGGGGAGAGAGAGGGGGAGAGAGAGGGGGAGAGAGAGGGGGAGAAGAGAGGGAGAGAAGAGGGGGAGAAGAGAGGGGAGAAGAGAGGGGAGAAGAAAGGGGGAAGGGGAAGCGAGGGAAGGGAGGGGGAGTAAATAAGGGAAAGGGGGAAAGACTGGTTTTATTTGTTACTCGAAACACACAGTAAAATGCTTCATTTGTGTCAAATCAAATCAGTGAGGATTGAGCTGGCAGCATCCGCAAGTGTTGCCAGCATAACATGTCCACAGCTCACTAATCGTAAGCTTCAGGTATTTACAATGTGGGAGGAAACCCACCCATAAAGAACAGAATGGATTTCAGACATTGAACATATAACAATATTAAAATTTGGTAAAATAATGTGTTACTCTGTTGAGGCATTTTCTTTTCTTACCATCACCTCTGCCTCGTGTTCTTTCTGATGCTTCTGATCCACACGTTTCGCGTTGATCTCCGCTATTTGCTTCAGCTGAATAGCCAGGGCTTCCTGCTTTTTCCGGTTTTCCTCTCTCAGCTCTTTCTCTGCCCTCTCCTCTTTGGCAAGTCGGTCCTTCTCCCACAGTTCATCAAAGAGTTGATCCTCTTCCTTTTTCTGATTCTGCAGTCTCCTGTTGAATTCGATTTGTGCCTGCCAGTCTCTGGCCAGCTCCTGCTCTCGTTGGTGAGATAGTTCTGCCTGAAGCTCCTTGCATTGCTCCCTAAAATATAAGCACAAAATACAGTGCATTCCGGTTAACTGGGCCATTGGTTAATAGGAGTAGCCACTTATTTGGGACAACTTTTAACGAACAAAAATGAAATTGAGAAAATAACAGGGTTTCACTTTGTTTATTTGGGACACCGTGCTGCTGAACTGAGAGACAGACTGCTGCCGAACAGTTTAACTGATGTCAGTCAAGTGCACTTCACAAGTTAGATACAACACTGTGCTCAAAGCAAATATTTGCATGTGTGTTCAAAAATCAGAGATTTTTGTCACTGATATTTGGCAAGATAAACAGTAAGACAATTCAGAACTGTTTTGCTTACTGCTGCTTCAAACGTTCCGGCTTGGCAATGTCAGAAACAGTTGAGAGTGAAAATGAAACACTTTCACTACTTCCACAAGTTAGGAACTACAAAAATTTGGAAGGTATGAACAATCACGAATGTTACAATGAAAATGAAAATTAAGGATGCAATCATCAATATGAAGTATGAAGGCAGTCCATTATCTGTACTAAGTGTCTATGTTGATTTTGTTCACCTACAGCTATTCAAAAGAACATAGAGGGCTATGGGTAACCCGAGGAAATTTCTAAAGTAAGTACATGTTTGGCACAGCATTGTGGGCCAAAGGGCCTGTATTGTGTTGTAGGGTTTCTATGTTTCTAACATGGCAGCGTACACTGAATGAATTCCTATTTCAATAACTATAAGGGACTAAAATACAGTTTTATTACTAGTATTAGTACTATGTTATTGTAATAGTATTGCTAGTGTTCCAAGTTGTTCTGTATTTCATTTGAATACAAAACTTGTTACTCATTTAAACTGTAGTTTTTTTTTGTATAACACAGAACATACGGCACATTTCAGGCTCTTCGACCCACAGTGTTGTACCAACCATGTAACCTACTCTAGAAAATGCCTAGAATTTCCCTACCGCACAGCCCTCTATTTTTCTAAGCTCCATGTACCTATCTAAGAGGCTCTTAAAAGACCCTATTGTATCCACCTCCACCATCGTCGCCAGCAGTGCATTCCACACACCCACCACTCTGTGTTAAGAACTTAACCCTGACATCCCCTCTGTACCTACTTCCAAGCACCTTAAAACTATGCCCTCTCGTATTAGCCATTTCAGCCCTGGGAAAAAGCCTCTAGCTATCCACCATGATCAATGCCTCTCATCATCATATACACCTCTATCAGGTCACCTCTCATTCTCCATCGCTCCAAGGATAAAAGGTCAAGTTCACTCAACCTATTCTCATAAGGCACGCTTTCCAATGCAGGCAACATCCTCGTAAATCTCTTCTGCACTCTTTCTATAGTATCCATATTTTTCCTGTAGTGAGGTGATCAGAACTGAACACAGTACTCCAAGTGGGGTCTAACTAAGGTTTTACATAGCTGTAACATTATCTCACAGCTCTTGAACTCAATCCCACGGTTGATGAAGGCCAACACACCATACACCTTCTTCACAACTCTGTCAACCCGCGCAGCAGCTTTGAGTGTCCAACGGACACGGATCTCAAGATCTCTCTGATCCTCCACACTGCCAACAGTCTTACCATTAATTCATACTATATCTTCAAATTTGACCAACCATTGAACTCCATCCGCCACTTCTCAGCCCAGTTCTGCATCCTATCAATGTCCCACTATAACCTCTGACAACCCTCCAGACTATCCACAATACCCCCAACTTTTGTGTCATCAGCAAACATACTAACCCACCCTTCTTCTACTTCCTCATCCAGGTCATTTATAAAAATCACCAAGAAGGGTCCCAGAACCAATGTTCCCTCTAATTTTTAGTGTCAGTGTGCACAAAAATCTTATGTTGTGCAAATTTTTTTCCTGTGACAAAAGTATGTGCGCACTGAATGCACACATGGGACAGTTTATGTAGGTTTACAAAATATTTGACCTAAAACTGCACAGAATAACATATATATTTAAGTCACACACACAAAAAAAATGCTGGTGAACACAGCAGGCCAGGCAGCGTCTCTAGGAACAGGTACAGTCGACGTTTCGGGCCGAGACCCTTCGTCAGGACTAACAGAAAGGAGAGATAGTAAGAGATTTGAAAGTGGAAGTGGAGGGGCAGACCTGAAATGATGGGAGAAGACAGGAGGGGGAGGGATGGAGCTAGGAGCTGGAAGGTTGATTAGCAAAAGGGATACGAGGCTGGAGAAGGGAGGGGATCATGGGACGGGAGGCCTAGGGAGAAAGCGGGGGGAGCCCAGAGGATGGGCAAGGAGTTATAGTGAGAGGGACAGAGGGAGAAAAAGAGAGAAAAAAAGGGGAAAGAAAGATATATAGATAGATAGATAGATAAATAAATAAGGGATGTGGTACAAAGGGGAGGTGGGGCATTAATGGAAGTTAGAGAAGTCAATTTTCATGCCATCAGGTTGAAGATATTTAATCTTTATCATATTTAAGTCACTCAGTTATTTTTTTCTCTCTCCTATCTTTGGCATTTACCCTTTCTTTGTAAACTCTTGTTTCGACTAATAGAACTTCCACTCCATTGATAGCTTTTGATTCTTATTAACATATCCATATAGCATTCACCTAAACGGTTTCTCAGCTTGTTTTGAGTTGATTCATTAGGCTAAAACCTCGCTCACAGTCTGTACTAGACGCAAGAAAGGTTCCCCCAATGTCCATCAACTGTGCAAGGTCGCAAAACTGTTCATTTTGAAGTACAAATGCCACCATTTGAGCAAAGTTTGAAATCGGTTTGGATATAATTTTTTCTTGCATGGAAAATTTGAAATCATTAAACTGTCTAGCTATTACAATATTCTCAGCTAGAAATTCGTGATATTTTAGACATAAGGCATTAACTTGTTCATCACCAAATGTGAAATCACAATCTGCAATTGCAGAGAAATTAAAAGCTGACCATTCTTGTACCTCAACTTTGATCTCCTCTGGGTTTGATCGTTTTCGCTCATCTGCACTCTACCATAACATGCGTAGCACTCCTGTAACGGGTAATGACGGGTTCTGTTGCCTGAGCTTTTGTACACTGTCCAAATGCAATTTACTTGCCAAACGACGCTTCAAAAAGTCAAGTTTCAAATATCATCCCACTTCTTTCCACT
Organism: Mobula hypostoma; assembly: GCF_963921235.1. NCBI lineage: Eukaryota > Metazoa > Chordata > Chondrichthyes > Myliobatiformes > Myliobatidae > Mobula > Mobula hypostoma. Next base: position 7,125,802 of record NC_086099.1, read on the forward strand.
AGCAAATTCTCCAGCAACTTTCACATCACAACAATACAAACAGATAACTCCAGTTTCCGAATCATACATGAATATTTCTCGTACCTGAACATTCATGACGTCATGAGCTTTCGGTGTAACAGTTTCTACTGTTTTGTGAAGCCATTCAACTTTAAACAAATTTGCAGTTCTTTTGTGCTTCACGCCCTTCGCTTCTTTTGAATTTGACATAGTGAATCAATATTTTTTCCAATAAAAACTTAGTAAGCTATCCACAGGATTTGAAACAGATCTTTGTAAATTTCACTATATGAACACTGTCCACTAAACATGGCTGCCGCTGTGGTGCAGCTGTACAAACTAGAACAAGATAGGTGAGGAGACATAAATTAGTGACGTGCATTGTGGTATTTGAAAAACCAACTAATTAGTTAACAGAAACAGTTAGCTATAAGATTATTTTCAATAAGTATAATTATTAACTACTACATTATTTCAGGTAACTAACCTTTTGTGCGCACAGTAATTTCCTTTGTGCGCTGGTTGAAAAACGTGTGCGCTCGCACACACGCACAGCTTAGAGGGAACTATGCCCAGAACTGATCCCTGAGGCACACCACTGGTCACCAACCTCCATACAGAATACAAACCATCTACAACTGCCCTGTGGGCAAACCAATTCTGGATCCACAAACCAAGATCTCCTTAGATCCCGTGCCTCCTTACTTTCTGAAGGAACCTTGCATGGGGAACCTAATCAAATGCCTTACTGAAATCCATATACACTACATCCACTGCTCCACTTTCATCAATGTGTTTTGTTACTTCCTCAAAGAATTCAATCAGGCTCGTAAGGCACGACCTGCCCTTGGCAAAGCCATGTTGCTTATCCCTAATCAGATTATGTCTCTCCAAATGCTCATAAATCTTCTCAGGTTTTTTTTGAGGGTTTCAGACATTGAAAAGTGAGATATTATGCTCAAGTGCACAGTTTATTTCAATACAAAACATACCGAAATTGCTGATCAAGTTTTTCTGCGATCAGTTTTTGACGATCCTGCTCCCTTTGTATTTTAAGGTCTTTTACTTGTTGCCTCATTTTTGCTTGTCGTTCTAAAACTGTTTCGCCCAAAAGGTTCAGTTGATTCATGTAATCTTTCTCCTCAGCCTCCAGAAGATCTCGTAACCTCAAGTGATTGAAAAAAAAATTATTTTAAAGGAATTGCAGGTGTATTGGAAAAGAAATTTCACTAACATTAATGTGATTTTTAGCTAAGCAAAATTAACTGAGATCAAGTTGACTGGATTAAAATTATTCAATTTAAAAAGGCCTGTACTCACCGGTGTTGAGAAGAATGAAGGGGGATCTCATTGAAACCTATTGAATATTGAAAGACCTGGGATATGGAGAAGATGTCTCCTGTGTAGTAGGAGTCAAGGACCAGAGGGCACAGCCTCAGAATAGAGGGACATCCCTTTAGAATGGAGGAGAGGAGGAATTTCTTTAGCCAAAAGGTAGTGAATCAGTGGAATTCATTGCCACAGACAGCTGAGGAGACCAAGTCATTGGGTATATTTAAAGCAGAGGTTGATAGGTTCTTGATTAGTCAGGACGTCAAAGGTTGCAGGGAGAAGGCAGGAGAATGGTGTTGAGAAAGATAGTAAATTAGCCATGATGGAATGGCAGAGCAGACTCAATGGGCCAAATGACCTAATTCTGCTCCTATGTCTTATGGTTTAATAGCAAAGACTTCTTTGCAGGAAGTTTTAGTGAAGAGATTCATAGAAAAAGCAATATTGAACAGGACTTCCGCCCATGATGTTGTGCCAAACTAATTCAAAGGTTCATTTATTATCAAAGTATCTATGCAGTATACAACTCTGAGATTTTTCTTCTCCAGATTGCCACAAAACAAAGAAAACCATGGGAGTCATTCAAAGAAAAATATTAACACCCGCCCTGTACAAAAATATCTCGCAAATGGCAAGAAAAATAATCGCATAAATGGCTAAATGATCATCAACCCCACCACACAAAAAAAATCAAGCAAACGGCAACAAGAACATCAATCCCCAAACTCCCAACCACAACCCCTCCCCCCACACACACAAAAAAAACTAAAAAATCGCCCCGAATGGGAACAAGAAAGAATGGGCAAAAACACAGTGTAAACACACATAAAACTGAACCTAACTAACCCACTTCTCCCTTCACAAGGGCCACCTTTCCATTCCCCACACATTCTTGAGTCTATCTAGGAGCCTTTGAACACTCTATTGTAATGGCAGAGCATTCCAGGCATCCACCACTCTGTGTAGAATACGTGATTCGCGTTCTAGACTTACTGCCTCTCGCCTTTAAATGCTCAGCCTGGGAAAAAGATACTGGCTATCTATTCTGTCTATGCCTCCAGTGATTTTATGAGCCTCTGTTAGATTCACAGCCCTCAGCCTCTACTCATCCTAAGAAAACAACTGCAGTTTGTCCAACCTCTTCTTATATCACAAGCTCTCGAATTCAGGCAGCATCCCGATGAACCTCTTTTGCATCCTCAACAAATCACTTACATCCCTTCTGTAATAGAGCAACCAGAGTTGAATGCAATACTCCAAATACAGCCTTACCAGAGTTTCGTAAAGTTGTAACATAACTTTCTAACTGTTCAATTCAGTGCTTCTGTGAATAAAGGCAAGTACGCCATATACCTTCTTTACTACCTATCAACCTGTGTAGCTATGGACTGCACCCCAAGATCCTTCTGTTCATTAACATTGTTAAGAGCCTTCCATTAGCATGTACACTGTACTTGTTCTTTCATATCTCATCTTCATTGAGGGATCAGAAGTGGAAAGGGTGAACAGTTTCGAGTTCCTGAATCAACATCTCTGAATATCTACAGTATCCTGGGCCCTACATATTGATGCAATCACAAAAAATGGCATGACAACCATCAACCATCAGGCTCTTGAAAAAAAAGAGGGTAACTACAGTAATCTATTGATATGGCCCACAATCAATAATCTCACTTTAAGGACTCTTTATCTTGCTATTTTATGCTGTCATTATTTATTGCTATTTACTTATACTTGCATTTGCACAGTTTTTTGTCTTCTGTGCTTTTAGCTCTTTCATTGATCCTGTTTACAGTTACTATTCTATAGATTTGCTGAGTATGCCCAAGGGAAAAAGAATCTTAGGGTTGTATGTGGTGACGTGTGTACTCTGATAATAAATTTTACTTTGAACTCTAAGTAACTATATTTCATCAAGAGTTTGAAGAGACTTGGTATGACAGCAAAGACTTGCAATTTTATAAATTTTACTTTGAACTCTGAGCAACTATATTTCATCAAGAGTTTGAAGAGACTTGGTATGACAGCAAAGACTTGCAATTTTATAAATTTTACTTTGAACTCTGAGCAACTATATTTCATCAAGAGTTTGAAGAGACTTGGTATGACACCAAAGACTTGCAATTTCCTACAGGTGTACCATAGGGAACATTCTAATGGGTTGCATCACACGGGATTGGAAAAAACTGCAGAAAGTTGCGAAGTCAGTCACCTTTGTCATGGGCACTTGCCTCCCCAGCGTTGAGAACATCTTCAAAAGGTGATGCCTCAAAGAGGTGACCCCATCACTCAGTTCATGCCCTTTTCTCATCGCTACCATCAAGGAGGAAGTACAGGAGCCTGAAGACGCACACTCAGCATTTTAAGAACAGCTTCTTCCCCTCCATCATCAGACTTCTGAATGGATAATGAACCCACAAACCCCTTAAAATATTTTATTGCTCTTTTTGCACTACTTATTTATATATATCTTTTGTAATTTATAGTTCTTTTACTATTATGTATTGAAATGCCACAAAACAACAAATTTCAAGACATGTGAATGATAGTAGACCTGATTTTGACATACAGTTGGCCAAAATTAAACTCCATCTGCCATTCTTACTAGATCTTATTCTGTGTCTAATCGGACTTTATTCATTCTTTTCTTTCTCAGCAATGAATTCCCATTGCTTATAGAGCTGGACTGACAATTCCATCATTCGGTATACTCCCAGATGACCTTGTAATTCCATATTCAGCTCACACTTCAGCTTGTGATTAATTTTGTTTGAATTGAGGAATGATAAAAAAAAGGAACACAATCAAGCACAAAACAAAATAATGCATCATTTGTGTCAACAACTAACACAGTCCAAGGATGTGCTTGGGGCAAGAGTCACCACACTTGCAGCACCAACATAGCACGCCCTCAACTCACTAAACCTGACCTGTACGTCTTTGGAAAATGGGAGGAAACTAGAGCACCGGGAGGAAATCCACATGGTCAAGCATATAAACGCTCTACAGACAGCGGCAGAATTCAACGTGGGCTACTGGCACAGTAATATAATTAGAATTAGCATAAAATAGAACAAGTCTCAAGACAATGCTCAATGCTCAAGGCAACAAGATTGCAGTGCTATTCCAGTCTGTGTAAAATAGATATTTTCAATACATGAAGTATGGCTTAATTTTTCAAAAAAAATCCCATATTTACCTGCAACAAGTGACATTGATAGTTTATAACACTCAAAGACCATTGACAAGCCATTGGTGTAGCATTATTCAGCTGTACAACAGCCCTCGGGAACAAACTCTCTTGGCTAAGATGTTTCTCTACAGTGTCCGGGATGAGATGGGTCTTCAATAGTGTTACACTAACTGCGACACTACTGTGCCACCCCTAGAAAATATCCATACTCAACAAATTTTGGGCTCAGTATCAAGCCATGCATCACATTTAGTAACAAAAACACTCTACTTTAATAACTGGATATTGAATAAGTAAAGGAAACCATAGGTCCATTTTGCAATTTGACAAAATCTTTCCTTCTACTATACTTTAAAATGTCACAAGGTTTGTATTAATATTTTGAAGAACTTATCGTTGGGCTGTTTTCTCTGTAGCGGTGGAGGCTGATGGGAACCCTGATAGAAGTTTATAAAATTATGAGGCAGGAGTAGAGCAGACAGCCAATTTCACATTCCTGTGGTTGAAACTAGAGGACGTTTAAAGTAAGAGCAGAAACATTCATAAGAGATGTGTGGGGCAAGTGATTTTTTTTAAAACACAGAGAATGGTGGATGTGTGGAATGTGCTGCCAGGGGAGTTAGAGGCTGATGTGATAAAAATATTTGAAAGACTCTCAGTCAGGCAGATGAATATGTAGAAAATGGAGGGATGTGGACCACAAACACACGAGATTCTGCAAATGCTGGAAATCCAAAGCTACACAAAGGAACTCAGCAGGTCAGGCAGTATCTATGGAAATTAATAAACAGTCCACGTTTTGGACCGAGGCGCTTCATCAGGACTCGAAAGGAAGAGGGAAAATGCCAGAATAAGAAGGTGAGAGGTGAAGTCAGGTGGGTGGGAAAGGTAAAGAGCTGGAGAAGAAGGAATCTGATAGGAGAGGAGAGTGGACCATGGAAGAATGGGTAGGAGGACAGGTACCAGAGGAAGGTGATAGGCAGATGAGGAGAAGAGGTAAGAGGCCAGAGTGGGGATAGAAGAAGAAGGAAGTGGGAGGGAGGGAAATTTTTACTGGAAGAGAAATTGATGTTCATGAAATCATGTTGGAGGCTACCCAGACAGAATATGAGGTGTTGTTCCTCCAACCTGAGAGTGGCCTCATCATAGCAAAAGAGGAAGCCAAGCACCAACATGTCAGAACAGAACTGGGAACAGGAATTGAAATGGTTGGCCACCAGAAATTCCTGCGTTTTGTATATGGAGTGGAGGTGCTCAACAAAACGGGCACCTAATCTACATTGGGTCTCCCCAGCGAAGAGGAGGCTGCTTTGGGAGCACAGCATATACACCAAGTGCAGGCGGAAGAGATTAGTTTAATTCGGCACCATTAGTTTAATTAGTTTGGCACAACAACACATGCTAAAGGGCTGGTTCCTGAGTTATGCCATTCTGTGTTCTATGTTCTAAACTACCATTACCCATAATGTCCGTCTCTCAAGTTAAAGCAAATGTTGTTACAGATTTTCCGAGGTTTAATTTCATCTTTAAAAGTCAGTACTGCCATTGATTTACCTTTCTCTTCGTTCTTCGATGTTGTCTTTATAAAATTCCATTGCCCTTTTGAGTCTGTGTCTGATGGTGCACAGTAACCTTTTATGTTGTTCTTCTAACTCTAGAATATTCTTTGTTTTGCATGCTTCAAAGTCTTTTACAAAGTTTCGATATTCATCACGAACTAAATCCAGTTCAGCTTCTTTCACCATTTTTGATTGAATCTTGGGTCCCGTGCTTTTCTCCATCTAGAATACGTAACAATAACATCGTTCAACTTTCACCTTGCCACATCCTTCCACAACCAAAAGAATTCCAGTTGACACCAAGAGATTAGTAACACAAATTAAGGAATTAGTAAAGAGAAGAGTAAACTCAGGTGAAAAGTTTAAGGAGAACATTAGGGGAAGCTTCTTCACTTGGAGGGTCGTGAGGGTGTTGAATGAGCTGCCAGCATAAGTGAGATCAATTTCAATGTTTAAGCGAAGTTTGGATAGGTACATGGATAGAAGGAGTATGGAGTGTTGTGGTCCCGGTGCAGGTCGATGGGAATAAGCAGTTACTAAACCAATGCTCCTGCTGGCGACCCCCATGAATTGTTATCCTTATATGATCGCCCCACAATTGATCCCATATAAAGTGTTCCAGAAGTCGAAGAACTGTACTTGACCCTTTATTAGCAACTAACAAAACCAACAATCTTGAAGCAGTGAAACTGAACACAATGAAGCGCAAATAAGTATAATTAAGTGGTCAGCAAAAGAGGCGACATCCGTCGACTCCCAGCTTAAAATTGTCCTGAACAAAGCACAAATATGTAGCTTATTCCCTTCCTTTTTTAAACCATACCTTCACTCACAGGACTATTTACCATAATAAACACATAACACTGAATACAATCTATATAGAAAGCAGATGAATGGCTCCTACTCCTCTTATGTACAGACACTCCTGTGCCTAGTGTCACCTTATGGACATAGAATGAATCTATGCATATAAGCTATTTTATATAATAATTTTTTTTATTACTGTGTTCTTTATTTTTGGATCTGGAGAACAAATATTTCATTCTGCGTTACACTTGTATACTGGAAATGACATTAAACAATCTTAAATCAACAGAATGGGAGTGAGAGATAATTTTCAATCCTAATTAGCAGCTATACAAAGAAGGCCAATCCACAAATTATCCTAATCCTGCTAAAAGGCAACACACAGAAGAGAAACATACAAAAAACGCAGGCGGAACTCAGCAGGTCTGGCGGCATCAATATAAATGAATAAACCATGAATGCATTGGGTCGAGACCCTTCATCAGGAATCCTGATGTCAGGTGCCCTGATTCAGTATCTCAGCCTTAAATGTCAATTGTTCATTAACCAGTTCCTCAGCATTTCCAGTATGTTGTACTGGATTTCCAAAATCTGCAAAATCTTTTCCATTTATGACTTTGTAATCTACCTCATTATGATTTTGTACTTTATTGTTTACCTGCACAGCACTTTCTCTGGTACTGTTATTTATTCTGCATTCTGTTATTGTTTTACCTTGTGCACAGTTGTAATTAATTCATCTGCATGAGCAGTATGCAGGTCAAGTTTTTCACTGTAACTCGGTACACAAGGCAATAATAAGCCAATTTGCCTTCTGTCTGGGGCTAGCTGATGTGATTAATTCTCTTACCACACCACCTTCACACAGTTCTCTCACCAATACTTTATTACTACTATCTCTTTCTTCTCCAAAGTCTTTGAAGTACCATGCTCATCTCTCACAACTTTGCACTACACCATACATGTGACAATAATCCAATTCCAATTAATTATCTATAAAATATAGTCAGATTTCCTCAATTTCAGCAGCCAACTTGGCACAAGATCTAACAAATGATCAGGGAGAGCCATTCGAAACATCTGTTCCTATGTTTATTTACTGTTTGGGTCCCTCTCTGACTTTCTATCCTGAGCCCAACATACTGATGCAATTGCAAAGAAGGCATGGCAACGCCTATATTTCATTAGGAATTTGAGGAGAATTGGTACATCACCAAATACGTTCGCAAATTTCTACAGATGCACCGTCGAGAGAATTCTAACTGGTTGCATCATCGTCTAGTATGGAAGGGCCACTGCACAGGATCAGAAAAGGATTCAGGAAGTTGTAAACTCAGCCAGCTCCATCATGGCCACAAGCCTCCCCAGCATCGATGACATCTTCTAAAGGTGATGCCTCGAAAAGGCGGCATCGATCATTAAGGACCGCCAACACCCAGAACATGTCCTCTTGCCTTCTTCTCATTGCTATCAGGAACAGCTTCTTCCCCACTACCATCAGAGTTTTGAATGATCAATGAACCCATCTTCACTATCTCAATATTTTGCTCACTTTTTGATCCACTATTTTAATTTCATATATATGCAGTATATAGATAGATAGATATAGATGTACTTATTATGGTAATTTATACTTTGCAATGTACGGCCGTGCATAACAACAAGCTTCACGACATATGCTCGTGATATTAAACCTGATTCTGATTCTGATATCCCGGGCAAACCCGAACCGGTTACTCACCACGGCCACGGTGCACGGAGCTGGGCCCGTCACCTCCCTGCAGCGAGGGCCGCACCGGTAACGAGCCGCCATCGCCGCCTCTCCTCCCACGGGCAACATGGTGGGGAAACGCTGGGTGTTTTACAGAAAAGACTCTCTGTGCAGCCGCGGCCGCAGAGACGCCACCAAACGTCCCTCTACTCGGTCACCCCGGCAACCAACAACAGATCTGCCCGGAACCGGAAACAAGCCCGTTGCCAGGGAGATGCGTCTTCACCATGGCAACAGCGCTGCTTTCAAATCAACGGAACATTTCCCACATTAATTGCATTGGACGTTGGTGTTATCAAAGAATTTACTTTGCAATATAGTAATTAAAATGCAATGTTTTAATCTGTAATCGCTCAAACGATTTCTACGGTGAAATTAACGAGGTTTCACGGGATCTCGCGAGACCGCTTCCGGATCGGCGCGAATTTCAGAGAAGTGCCGTTAGTAACGCTTCGTCTCGTTTTTTAAAAAAGAAGATTGTTAGTAATTTATAATTGTTTCTGCTACGAGCTGTGAAAATCACACGGTGGGGGCGCTGATTTGAAGTGGCCTCCCGCTTCGTGCCCGGACGGAGGGTTTCTCCAGGAACCGATCGGCTGCGTCCTCCCTGCCCGTCAGGATCAGGTTTAATATCACTGGCATATACCAGGGAAACTGCTGTTTTGCGGCGGCAGTACCGTGCAATGTATGTTGCTATGTTACAAATAAATAAATAATGTAAAAGAGGAAAATCGTGTTCATATAAGTAGTGCAAAAAGAGAGGAAACAATACTGAGGAGTTGTTCATGAGTTCGTTGTCCATTCAGAACTCTGATGGCGGAGGGGGAGAAACTATTCCTGAAAAGATGTGTGTGTGTGTGCTTTCAGGCTCCTGTACCTCCTCCTTGATGGTAGCCATGAGAAAAGGGCACGTCCTGGGTGATGGAAGTCCTTATAGATGAATGTCTGCTTCTGAAGATGTCCTCGATTGGGTGTGGGGGTGTTGCATGCACGGTGGAGTCGGTTGAGTCTGCAGCTTCTTTCGATCCTATGCATTGGAGCCTGTCAGTGATACAACCAGTCAGAATGCTCACTAACATGCATCTCTAGAAATCTGCTGGAGCGCTAGGTGACCTGGTGAAATATAGCAACAGGGGTGCCATCTTCTTGATTGCATCAGTGGGTTGGGCCCAGGTTAGATATATTGAGATGTTGACACGCAGAAACTTGAAACCGCTCATTGCCGATCCATCAATGAATCAGAATCGGGTTTATTAGCACCGGCATGTGTAGTGAAATTTGTTAACTTAGCAGCAGCAGTTCAATGCAATACATAATATAGAGAAAAAAAATACAGTGTATGCATATTGAATAGATTAAAATTGTGTTTAAAAAAACAAACAATATATATTTAATAAGTGAGGTAGTGTTCACAGGTTCAATGTCCATCTAGGAATCGGATGGTGGAGGGGAAGAAGCTGTTCCTGAATCGCTGAGTGTGTGCCTTCAGGCTTCTGTACCTCCTAACTGATGGTAACAGTGAGTAAAGGGCATGCCCTGGGTGCTGGAAGTCGTTAATAATGGATGCTGCCCCTTGAAGACGTCTTGGGTACTTTGTAGGCCAGTACCCAAGATGTGAAGCTGACTAAATTGACAACCCTCTGCAGCCTCTTTTGGTCCTGTACAATAGCACCGCGCCCCCCCCCCCCCCATACCAGACAGTGATGCAGCCTGTCAGAATACTCTCCACGGTACATCTATAGAAGTTTTTGAGTGTTTTTGTTGTCACACCAAATCACGTCAAACTCCTAATAAAGTATAGTCGTGGTCGTGAGGTCCACAATCAGTTCCTTGGTGCTGTTGATGGTGAGTTGCAACACACCCTCAGTGGAAAAGAGGGCATGTGCTAGATGGTAACTTGGTTTGTTATTGGCACACGCACTGAGGTGTTTTAACAGGACAATGCATTACACAGTGCACTGAGGTAGTCAAGGGAAGATGAGAACAGAATGTGCAATGCAGGTGGACAATAAGGGGCAAGATCACAACGAGGTGGATTGTGCGTCGTACTAGGGATCCATTCAGTAGTCGTAACGGTGGGATAGAAACTGTCCTTGGTGTGTACTTCCAGGCTTTTCAGGAGGTAGTGCCTGAAGAAGGCAGTATCTGTCATGAAGAGCCCTCACCATCTGGTACATACCCTCTTCTTGTTATGCCATCACAGAAAAGTTACAGGAGTGTGAAGATCCACCCTCAACAACTTAGGAACAGTTCCTTCCTCTCTGCCATTAGATTTATAAAATACTTCTTTTAAAGAAGTTCAAGACTTGTTATTAAGGCTGTTCAATGTACTGATATATGCGGTGGATTTCAGTTAATTGTGCAGTCAGTTAATCAGGGCAGCTGCTTATTTGGGACAACTCCTAAAGAACAAAAACTAATGGAGCAAATAACCGGGATTCCCTTTGTTCATTTGGGACACTATGCTGCTTAATTGGAACAGGAGACTTTTGACAAACAGTTTTCTAACTTGTGTCAGTCATGTGCACTTGTGTGGCCATCAGACATTACACTGTACTTAGAACAGTTTTTAAATAGTGTCTGTTGTGTTCAGAAAGCAGTGATTTTTGTCACTGATAGTTGGTAAGAAATGAGCAGCAAGACAATTCAGAACTGTTTTGCTAACTGCAGTTTCAAGTATTCATTCGTGGAGATGCCAGAAATGGCCAGATGTGAAAAAGAAACAATTTCATGACTTCAAGAACTGCAAAGAATTTGAAAGTATGGACAGTATTCTTGAATGTTGCAATGAAATTGCAGATTCGGAGGATACAGTTGTCGAAAGCATTGTATGAAGGCAGTCCATTATCTACAATAGGTGTCTGCACTAATTTTGTTCATTTACGGTCAATCAAAAGAACGTGGCAGCATGCACTGGATTAATTCCTCCATTGATCACTATTGGGAATTAATGCACAGTTTTATAGTACTGTAGTAGTTTTGATAGTGCTCTAATTTGTACATACACATAATTTGTTACTTGGTTAAGTATTAGTTTGTATTTTTAACATGTTTTTGACTTTCCATGAAATGTCAGCTATTTGGGCCAAAGTGTACTGGTCCTGATGTGTCCCAGTTAACTGGAATCCACTGTACTATTCGTGTGTGTGTAATGGTTAGCGCAACACTTCTTACAGCTTTGGGTGTTGCAAGAGTTTAATTCTGGCACCATCTGTAAGGAGTTTGTACTTTCTCTCTGTGACAGTGTGGGTTTCCTCTGGATGCTCTGGTTTGCATCCACTGTCCAAAGTTCGTACATTGCTCATTGTAAATTGTCCTGTGATTAGGCTAAGGTTAAATAGGTGGTTGCTGGGCAGAGCAGCTCAGTGGGCAGGAATGATCTGTTCCATGCACTATCTCTAAATAAATATATTGTTACATTATTTTAGATTTAAACTGACTTTGTGAAGATGGCCTCTTTGGAAGATGTATCCCTTCAGCTGAATGATAAGATAGCTTCCATCAAAAGATTGTTTCATCTGAAGAGCATAGGTAAGCTGAATGAATTGACTTGGTACTTTTCAGCTCATCCTCATTTGTGAAATTTACTGGTCAATAAGCTTTGAAAACATTAAACTTATGCGTTGCTTTGGAGAAAGATTTGGTCTTGTGAATCAATAAAATGCATGTACATTTGGTTGCAATTTCAATTAAAATGTAGTAGAAATAAAACATTACCCTGTCAGAAATGCTGTCAGTAACTCAGCATGGAGACCAAGGATTCCCAACCTTTTTTATGCCATGGACCAGTTTCCCAAGCAAGAGGTCCTTGGACCCTAGGTTGGGAGCCCCTGATCTAGAAGAACTGGGAAACAAGATCATATATTTTTATAGCTATACTTTTGTGTATTGACCTGAGTGCATTTTAAATCTCCTGGATGAGACTTGAGCTTTTAATTTATGTTCTGTGTTTATTTTTATATGAACTGCCGTTCTGTATTCATTCTGTTCTTGGCTTCTCATGTCCTCTCTCTAACTTTATCCTTGCGAGGAAAGTTTATTTTGTTGACTCTTGAACAGTACAGCACAGACCAGGCTCTTTGGCCCACAGTGTTGTGCTGACCAAGATCAATATAACCCTTCTCTCTCCACTTTATTATTATAATACCATCACCATGACGAAAATTACAGCACTCCAGAACAGGGTCAACGATTATCTTCCCAGCCAGTAACAGTAGAAAGTGGAGCTGGAGACAAAGTGATCAATCTTGTTTTTAATTCTGAGAATCAGGTATATTCAAGATGGTCCCTTTTGGCCTGTCCATAGAAATAGAACATAGAACTGCACAGGCCTTTTGGCCTATGATGTTGTGTTGACAAGCTAACCTACTCCAAGATCAATCTAACTCTTCCTTCCCACAGAGCCCTCCATTTTTCTTTCTTCCATGTGCCGAATAGTCTCTTCAATCTCCCTAATATATTCCAGTCTATCAGAACTGCTGGCAGCATGTTCCATGCTCTTGCAACGCTACACTTAAAGAAAAAACAACTACTTCTTACATCTCCCCCCCCCCAAACTTCCCTTCAATCACCTTCGAATGATGCCCCCTTGTATTAGCCATTTCTGCCCTGGGAAAAAGTCTCTGGCTGTCCGCTCAATCTGTGCCTCTTATCGATTTGTACACCTCTGTAAAGTCACCTTTCATCCTCCTTTGCTCCAAAGAGAAATGTCCTAGTCACTCAACCTATCCATTTGTAATGAGAAATGTTTCTTTAACTCCTAAAACACATGCTAAAATATGCATGTAAACATTTTTACAAACAGCCCTTCCAACTGATGCAACACTTCATCAACAAATCTGTTGGGGTCATCTGTTGTATCCATTGCCCCCATGTGGTCTCCTCTACATTGGTGAGACCCGACGCAGGTTGGGGAAACCACTTTGTTGAGCACCTGTTTCATTCACAAAAAGCGGAATTTCCTACCCCATTCCCATTGAAACTTGTTAGTCCATGGCCTCCTCTTTTGCCACGATGTGGCCACACATGGTGGTGGGGTAACACCTCATATTCCATCTAGATAGCTTCCATCCTGATAGCATGAATATTGATTTATTCCGGTAATTATTTTCCCTCACCCGGTTCACCTCCTTCCCTTTCTCCTATGGCCCACTGTCCTCTTCTGTCACTTTCCTTCTTCAGCTCTTTACCTTTTCCACCCACCTGGCTTCACCTATCACCTTCTTGCTCCTTCACCTCCCCCTCCCACCTTTTTATTCTGGCAACTTCTCCCTTCCTTTCCAGTCCTGATGAAGCGCCTCGGCCCGAAACATCGACTATCTATTCAATTCCATAGATGTTGCTTAACCTGCAGAGTCTCTCCAGCATTTTGTGTGTGTTTCTCTGGATTTCCAGCATTTGCAGAATCTTGTTTTTGCAAATATTTTTTTTTTCAGGAAATGACCCTTCCCTTACAACAATTCTTCAGAAGATTGGACTGGAGTTGGCTAACATTCAGAATAATTTGGATACATTTCAAGCACGGATACAGCTACAGCAAACTGAAATGAAATCCTTGAAGGTAAGGCTTTTGTATTGTATTTGCCAAAGCAATAAGTATCTATCATCAATTAAAACTATATTATCTTTGTCAATAAATTGTATACCAATTTTTCTGAGCATTTCAAATACCAAAATTCAGATGTTCAAAATCAAGTTTAATATCATTGGCATATGTTGTGAAATTTGTTGTTTTGCAGCAGCAATACATTGCAATACATAATAAAAACTATTAATTACAATGGGAAATATATTAAAATAAAAAAATGAAATAAGTATTGTAAAAAGAGTGAAAAAATATTGAGGTAGTGTACGTGGGTTCATTGTCTAATCAGAAATCTGATGGTGATGTGGAAGTAGCTATTCCTAAAATGTTGAGTGTTTGTCTTCAGCATCCTGTACCACCTCCTTGATGGTAGCAATGAGAAGAGGGCATGTCCTGGGTGATAGGGGTACTTAATCATGGATGCTAACTTTTTGAGGCATTGCCTTGTGAAGGTATCCTCGATGCTGACGAGACTCGTGACCATGATGAGCTGGCTGAGTTTTGCAACTTTCTGCAGCTTTTTTGGATCCTGCGCAGTGGCCCCTCCATACCAGACAGTGATGCAACCCGTTAGAATGCTGGTATGTCTGTAGAAATATGCAAGAGTTCCACCAAGTCTCCTCAAACCCCAGATGAAATATAGCCACTGTCATGCCTCCTTTGTAATTGCATCAATATGTTGGACCCAGGACAGATCTTCAAAAGATGTTGACAACCCAGGAACTTGAAACTGCTCACTCTGTCCACTGCAGGTGTCTCAATGAGGACTGGTGTGTGTTCCCTCAGCTTCCCCTGCCTGAAGTCCACAATTGATTCCTTGATCTTACTGACATTGTGTGCAAGGTGGTTATTATGACAGCATAGAATAGAAAAGAAACAGAAAACCTACAGCACAATACAGGCCCTTCGGCCCACAAAGTTGTGCTGAACATGTCCTTACCTTAGAAATTATTAGGCTTACCCATAGCCCTCTATTTTTCTAAGCTCCATGTACCTATCCAAATGTCTCTTAAAAGACCCTATCGTATCTGCCTCCACCACCGTTGCCGGCAGCCCTTTCCACGCACTCACCACTCTCTGAGTAAAAAAACTTACCCCTGACATCTCCTCTGTACCTACTCCCCAGCACCCTAAACCTGTGTCCTCTTGTGGCAATGATTTCAGCCCTGGGAAAAAACCTCTGACTATCCACACGATCAACGCCTCTCATCATCTTATACACCTCTATCAGGTCACCTCTCATACTCCGTCGCTCCAAGGAGAAAGGGCTGAGTTCACTCAACCTATTCTCATAAGGCATGCTCCCCAATCCAGGCAACGTCCTTGTAAATCTCCTTTGCATGCTTTCTATGGTTTCCACATCCTTCCTGTAGTGAGGCGACCAGAACTGAGCACAGTACTCCACGTGGGGTCTGACCAGGGTCCTATATAGCTGCAACATCACCTCTCGGCTCCTAAATTCAGTTCCACGATTGATGAAGGTGATTACACCGTGCGCCTTCTTAACCACGGAGTCAACCTGTGCAGCTGCTTTGAGCGTCCTATGGACTCGGACCCGAAGATCCCTCTGATCCTCCACGTTGCCAAGAGTCTTACCATTAATACTATATTCTGCCATCATGTTTGATTCATCGCTCAACCAGCTGATATATCTCGCTCCTCTATGCCTCTTCATCACCGTCTGAAGTTCTGCCCACAATAGTTGTGTCATCGGCAAATTTATAGATGGTGTTTGAACTGTGCTGAGCCAGTCAGTCATGAATGTAGAGGGTAAAATGGTCCCTGAGGTGTGCCAGAGTTGTTTGTCAGCATGGAGACAATGTTATTTCCAATCCACACTGACTGGTCTCCCAGTGAGGAGGTCAAAGATCAAGTTGCAGGTTGCACATTGATCACTAATGAAATAGAAACATGTATTAAGGAGATGTTCCTTAAGGTTGTCATAGCTGGAGGAGGTAGAGGGGATAAGCTTGCACGACCTGTGAAATGCTCTCAATGGTGTACATCTCATATGGTCTCTGACAACCAAGTCCAATACCTGGCCTTCACTGATGGAATTGTTTCTACTGACAGTTACTGGCACCTTAAAATTAGTTGTCTCGAGCAGATGGGGCTCATTAGCCTTGGTTGGCAGCTGAACTAGTAGGAAAACTCTGATCTCAAACCTACATTGCCTTGGGGAAGATGTGAGTAAATCCCTGAGGTACTCCTGCAACGCCATTGGTGCCAGAATGTATTGGTCTCTATCATTCCTTTGCATTCATCAAGTGCATGGAGAGGGGGAGCCTGTTGCTTGGGCAACAGCTTGCTCTCCATGCTGTACTGTTTTGGCTTGTATATAAAGTAGACGGCTAGGATGCAACATCCATGATCAACCTAACCAACAGAGGGGCCGAGGGGATCAGAGAGAGGATGTGTATTTTCAGTTGTGCCTTGTCACCTAGTTTTATTCATTGAAGTGAATGGGAATCCCTGGCAAAGCCTGCAGTTATTGACTATCTCTGTCTGCCGTTTAGGCTTCCCACTTGACCTGCAGTAATCTAACCAATTAACGTTTTCCTGCAGTGCTGAAAGATGGACAGCTCCAAGATTTTGAACAAATATTTCCTTCTCACTATCCTGTGAGACTTGGTAGAAACTTAGGAGGTAGTCTATCCGCTTGCTACTGTCCTCTTCCCAGGTGGTAGAGGTCATGCATTTAGAACATAGAACATTACAGCACAGGATGTTGTGCTGACCTTTTAACCTACTCAATTAATCCTTCAATATAGCCTTTCTCTCCCATATAACCCTCCATATTTCTGTCATCTATGTACCTATCTAAGAGTTTCTTAAATGCCCCTAATGTATCTGCCTCTCTATACCACATACTCACCACTCTGTGTATAAACAAAAGAAAACTTGATCCATGAGCACTACTTCATCATTCCCTGTTTTACACTATTATAACTTATAGTAATTGTATGTCTTCGCACCATACCGCTTAAACAATAAGCTTAAGCAATAAACTTATCAAACAATAAGCTTCATGATATACAAGTCAGTGATAATAACCCTAATTCTGATTCAATACACTCACGACTACATGATCAGGTTCAGCTCTAACTCCATCTACAAGCTTACAGCTAACACCACTGTAGTGGTCAAATGTATGGGATGTCCATGGAAGGGTAGCACCTCTGGTGAAGGGGCTTGTCATGTCCATTCTGGGGCAGCTCACTCACCTTTGGTCCCCACTGGTCACTCAGCTCTCATCTGTGACTCCAAGTAGCTGTTTGCATGCGACAGCAGCCACATCCTGGTACACCGCTTTGACGGATGGGCTAAACCAGGAGAGAGTAGCCAGTGGGCCTCATTCTCTGGTGAGATAGCAACATGCATGTGAAGTCAGTTCCACAGACGAGGTGGATGAGATCAGCAGATGGCTACAGCGCCCAGGAAGGTGGGTCTGCAATGCTCCGTGGAGAGTGACAGGCATGGCAAGGCAGAGAAGAAGTTATGGTTATCCACTGCAACCAAGGAAGACCCCAGTTGTGATGACTACTGGCACCACTGGACAGCCAAGATTGAGAGAGTAGAACTGCCCCATTTCAACAGCTTTTCCACTTTTCAAACTTCTGGCCCAGGTTTTTCTCATCACTGGATATGACGTACAACCAACAGCGATCTGACTCACAAATGTTACAAGATCACCCCTTGTATTAGTGATCAGAGAGGCACAGAGGGAATCTGTATTTACTGACAATTAACCTTTATCGTCTCAGCTAAAAGGCACATGGGTTCACAAATTTACTCCCTGTGTACACACCCATTAGAATTCCTGACCCTCCATGAACAGTCAATGAAGAGAAAAGGTATTACAATCAGACCATAAGAGCAGAATTAGGCCATTTGGCCTGTCGAGTCTATTCCGTCATTCAATCATGGCTGAACCCCCTTTTTTCCCCCTCCTCAGCCCTTCTCTCTGTAACCTTTGATGCTGTGGCCAATCAAAACCACCTTATATACACCCAACAGCTGGGCCTCCACAGCTATGTGTGATAACAAATTCACCACCCACTGGCAAAAGAAATTTCTCCACATTTCTGTTTTAAATAAACTCCCCTCTCTCCTGAGGCTGTGCCTATGGCCTATACTCCCCCACCATGGGAAACATTCTTTACACATCGACTTTGTCTAGGTCTTCCAACATTCAAAAGGTTTCAATGAGATCCCCCCAGCCCCATCTTTCTAAATTCCAGCGAGTACAGGCTGAGAGCCATCAAACATTCCTCATATAATAACCCTTTCATTCCCAAAATCATCCTTTTGAACCCTCTCAAATGCCAGAACATCTTTATTTGGATAAGGAGCCTAAAGCTGTTCACAATTCTCAAGGTGAGCTCTCACCAGTGCCTTATAAAGCTTCAGCATCACATCTGTATTCTGGGCCTCTTGCAATTAGTGCTAACATTATATTTGCTTTCCTCACTACCGACTCAACCTGCAAGTTAACCTTCAGGTTGTTCTGCACAAGGACTCCCAAGTCCCTATGTATCTTTGATGTCTGGATCTTCTCCCTGTTTAGAAAATAGTCTGTACAATTTTCTTACACCAAAGTGCATGACCATGCATTTTTCAGCATTGAATTTCATTTGCCACTTTCTTGCCCATTTTCCTAATCTGTTAAAGTCCTGCAGCCTTCCTGTTTCCTCAACACTTTGTGCCCCTCCAGCAATCTTCATATCATCTGCAAACTGGTAACAAAGCCATCTATTCCATCTTCTAATCATTGATATACAGCATAAAAAGAAGTGGTCCCAACACTAACCCCTGTGGAACACCACTAGTCACTGGCAACAGGATCCTTTTATTCCCACTCGCTGTCTCCTACCAATCAGCCAATGTTCTAAACATGTTAGTAACTTTCCTATAATACCGTGGGCTCTTAACTTGGTAAGCAGCTTAATATGTGGCACCTTCTCAAAGACCTTCTGAAAGTCCAAATATATCCCCTTTACATCCACTATATCCCCTTTATCTATCCTACTTGTAATCTCCTCAAAGAATTCCAACAGGTTCATCAGGCAAGATTTTCCCTTAAGGAAACCATGCTGGCTTTGTCTCACCAAGTGCTCCATAAACTCTTCCTTAACAATTGACGCCAACATCTTCCCAACCACTGAGGTCAGGCTATAATTTCCTTTCCCCTGCCTCCCACCTTTCTTAAAGAGTGGAATGACATTTGCAATTTTCCATTCCTCCAGAACCTTGCCAGAGTCCAATAATTCTTGGAAGATCATTACTAATGCCTCTGCAATCTCTAACTCTACCTCTTTCAGAACCCTGGGGTGCTGTTCATGTGGTCTGGGTGACTTATGCACCTTTAGGTCTTTCAACTTTTTGAGCACTTTCTCCCTTGTAATAGTAACTGCACTCACTTCTCTTGCCTCACACCCTTCAACACTTGGTACACTGCTAGTGTCTTCCACGGTGAATACTGATGTAAAATACTCATTTAGTTCATCTGCCATCTCCTTATACTCCGTTATTATTTCTCCAGCCTCATTTTCTAGCATCCTACATCCACTCTCATCTCACTTTTATTTCTTATATACTTGAAAAACCTTTTCCTATTCACTTGATATTGTTTACTAGCTTGCTTTCATATTTTATCTTTCCCCTCCTAATGCTTCTTTTAGAGCAGTTGCTCTCGGTAGGTTTTTTAAAAGCTTCCCAATCCTCTATCTTTCCACTAATTTTTGGTTTGTTGTATGCTCTCTCTTTTCCTTTTACATTAGCTTTGACTTCTCATGTCAGCCACAGTTGTACTATTTTGCCATTTGAATATTTCTTTGTTTTGGGAATACATCTAACCTGCATCTTCCTCATTTTTCCCAGAAACTTAAGCCATTGCTGCTCTGCTGTCATCCTTGCCAGCATCTACCGATTTACTTTGGTCAACTCTTCTCTCATACCATTGTAATTTCCTTTACTCCACTTAAATACTGCTACACCAGAGTTTACTTTGTCCCTATCAAATGTCAAGTTGACATCAGTGATATCGTGATCACTGCTCCTGCCATTACCAACCCAATTTTCCTAATCTACCTGCATGTTAAAGCCTCCCGTGACTATCATAACATAGCCCTCTTGACATGCCTTTTCTATTTCCTGTTGTAATCCGTGGTCCACATCCCAGCTGCTGTTTGGAAGCCTGTATATAACTGCCAATCAGGGTCCTTTGCATTTTCTTAACTCAACCCACAAGGATTCAACATCTTCTGATCCTGTCACATCTTTCTGCTGATTTGCTGCCATTCTTTATCAGCAGAGCCACGCCACCTTCTCTGCCTACCTTCCTATCTCTTCAATGCAATGTGAACCTTGGACAGTCAACTCCCAACTACAACCATCATTCATTCTGCCGTGATTCAGTGATGGCCACAACATCATACCTGAAAATCTGTAATAGTGCAACAAGATCATCCACCTTATTTCTTATACTCTGTGCATTGAGATATAACACTTTGTGTACTGTATTTGCTACGCATTTTGATTCTGCATCCCTAATGTACTGATACTCACCCTGCTGGCTGAAACTTTGTCCTATCATCTGCCTGCCCTTCCTGACAGTCTGACTGTACGCTATCTTTGCTTTTTTATCATCCGTCCTATCCTGAGTCCCTTCACTCCAGTTCCCACCCCCCTGCCAAATTAGTTTAAATCCTTCCCACAGCTCTAAGAAACCTGCTTGCAAGAATATTGGTCCCCCTCAGCAACCAATCCCATTTGTAGAGGCTATACCTCCCCCAGAAGAGATTCCGATGATCCAAGAACCTGAAGCACTGCTGCCTGCACCAGCTTCTCAGCCACACACTTATCTGCCAAATCATCCTGTTTCTACCATCACTGGCGATCCAGAAATTACTATCCTGGAGGTCCTGCTCTGTTTTCTGCCTAGCTCTCTAAATTCTCTCTTCAGGACCGCTTTGCTTTTCCTTCCTATGTCATTGGTACCAATGTGCACCACGACATCTGGCTACTCTCCCTCCCCTCCAAATGCAGTGGATGCGATCTGAGATGATCCTAACCCTGGTACCTGGCAGGCAACATACCATCCTGATGTCCCGTTCACATCCACAGAACTTCCTGTCTGTTCCTCTATCACTATCACTTCCCTCTTTTCCCTCTTTCCCTTCTGCACCATGTATGTGCTCAGTGCCGGTAATCTGGTCTCTGTGACATTCTCGTAAGAGATCATCCCCCACAACAGTATCCAAAACAGTACACTCATTATTGAGGGGGAATGGCCATTGGGGTGCTCTGCACTAACTGCCTATTCATCTTCCCGAATAAACAGGACCTTTTCAGAATGGCAGGCAGTGACTAGTTGGGTACCGCAAGGCTCAGTTCTGGGACCCCAGTTGTTTACAATATATATTAATGACTTAGACAAGGGAATTAAATGCAGCATCTCAAAGTTTGCGGATGACACGAAGCTGGGCGGCACTGTTAGCTGTGAGGAGGATGCTAAGAGGATGCAGGGTGACTTGGATAGGTTAGGTGAGTGGGCAAATTCATGGCAGATGCAATTTAATGTGGATAAATGTTGAAAGGCATGGACAGAGTGGATGTGGCAAAGTTGTTTCCCATGATGGGGGAGTCTAGTACGAGAGGGCATGACTTAAGGATTGAACGGCGCCCATTCAGAACAGAGATGTGAAGAAATTTTTTTAGCCAGAGGGTGGTGAATCTATGGAATTTGTTGCCACCGGCAGCAGTGGAGGCCAAGTCATTGGGTGTATTTAAGGCAGAGATTGATAGGTATCTGAGTAGCCGGGGTATCAAAGGTTATGGTGAAAAGTCAGGGGAGTGGGACTGAATGGGAGAATGGATTAGCTCATGATAAAATGGCAGAGCAGACTCGATGGGCCGAATGGCCGACATCTGCTCCTTTGTCTTATGGTCTTATGGTTATCCACTTTGGTGGCAAGAACAGGAAAACAGATTATTATCTGAATGGTGGCTGATTAGGAAAAGGGGAGGTGCAACGAGACCTGGGTGTCATTGTACACCAGTCATTGAAAGTGGGCATGCAGGTACAGCAGGCGGTGAAAAAGGCAAATGGTATGCTGGCATTCATAGCAAGAGGATTCGAGTACAGGAGCAGGGAGGTACTACTGCAGTTGTACAAGACCTTGGTGAGACCACACCTGCAGTATTGTGTGCAGTTTTGGTCCCCTAATCTGAGGAAAGACATTCTTGCCATTGTGGGGGTACAAAGAAGGTTCACCAGATTGATTCCTGGGATGGCAGGACTTTCATATGATGAAAGACTGGATCGACTAGGCTTATACTCTATGGAATTTAGATAATTGAGGGGGCATCTGACTGAAACGTATAAAATTCTAAAGGGATTAGACAGGCTAGATGTAGGAAGATTGTTCCCAATGTTGGGGAAGTCCAGAACGAGGGGTCACAGTTTGAGGATAAAGGGGAAGCCTTTTAGGACCGAGATGAGGAAAAACTTCTTCACACAGACAGTGGTGAATCTGTGGAATTCTCTGCCACAGGAAACAGTTGAGGCCAGTTCATTGGCTATATTTAAGAGGGAGTTAGATATGGTCCTTGTGGCTAAAGGGATCGGGGGTATGGAGAGAAGGCCAGTACAGGGTTCTGAGTTGGATGATCAGCCATGATCATACTGAATGGCAGTGCAGGCTCGAAGGGCTGAATGGCCTACTCCTGCAACTATTTTCTATGTTTCTATGTTTCCCATTCCTTCTCCTGACAGTCACCCAGCTTCCCGCATCCTGCAACAAAGGGGTGACTACTTCCCTGTAACTCCAATTGATGATCTCCTCACTCTCCTGTGCAAGCCAAAGATCATCCAGATGCCTGTTGCAGATCCCTGACACAGTCTTCAAGGAACTGCAGCTGGATGCACTTCATGCAGATGAAGTTCCCTGGGAGACTCTGGGTCTCTCAGGACTCCCAACATCTGGCACGAAGAACCCACGACGGCCATTTAAACCACACAAAGTATCCCTGACACAGTAAGAGAAAAGGGAAACTTGTCAGAAGTTTACCTGGATAACTTACCCAGAGCCAATGCCTCTTCCACGCTGTAGCCGCCTTTGAGCCAAAACCTGGCACTCCCACCCTGACTCCTTACCTGGGAAAGGAGTCTTATGCTGTCCAGGCTTTTCTCGTGGTCCAGATCTCCATGTGTCTGTGGGGTCCTCCTGATCGATGATGGCTGGTCTCTGGTTGCTGGAGAGTTATCATCATTACGTATTTGGAGCTCCTGACTCTCCGATTAGATTATCCCAGAGCAAGAATCAGTTCAGAGTTCACAAAATGGAGGGGGGGGGGGTTGGAAAGAGACAAAGACAATTGGTCAGCTCCACCTATCCCTGATTCATCCAAATCCACTAATTTGTAGAATGTACTTACTCTGACCAACGCAAATCATGATGAATTGGCATATAGGAAAGAGATGGGGAGCCTGGTGGTATGATGTCATGTCTGCAAACTGGGGGGAGGGGTGGAGATAGTGTACGTACCCTTTTTTTACATTAATGGTACAAGAGGTTGTTTCTAGGAGTAAACATCACCAGTAGTCTATCCTGATATATACCACAAAAATGCCACGGATAAGGAATCTCACCCATGACTATATCCTCGGGATTTGGCAGACTTTCTCCGACCCTCGTCAGTTTTTATCATTGCACCCTGTTCAGATGCATCATGGATTGGTATGGCCATTGCTATTCTCAAAACCATTGCGGACTAGACCCAGCTAAGCACATCATGGAAACCGGCCTCCCTTCTGGGCTCTGTCTATAATTCTTGCTGCCTTGGAAAAGTCTCCAATCTAATCAAAATTCCCACTCTATTCAGTAGTTTTCTTTTTGCCCCCCGCCCCCCCATCAGTCAGAAGATATAAAAGTCTGAAAGAGGTTCCAACATGTTTAAGGACATTTCTCAGTCCTACCTCTTCTCTCTTCCATTCCTCATTCCGACTCCCCTGTTACCCATTCTCATCTACCATTGCCTCCCTTTAATTCCCCTCCTCCTTCCATATAGTTCACTATCTTCTTTCTTTTCACCCATCATTGGACACATCATCCCCTCCTCCACCCACTCTCACCTATCTCCTGCCAGTTGTCCTCCTTTCCCTCTCACCACCACCTTATTCTGGCTTCTTTCCCCTTCCTTTCCAGTTCTGATGGAGGGTCTTGGCCCAAAATGTCAACTGCTGGTTCCTCAAAGCAGACGCTGAGTTCCTCCAGGGTTTTGTGTGTTCCTCTATGTACTGGTTATGAAATGATCTGTGTGGATGGCATGCAAGAAGAAATATTTCACTATACCTTGATACATATGACAATAATAAATTTATCAACTTATTTTGTTTACAAAATATACTGGCACAAGTATGTCAAATGTTATCATTATCCTGAGGATGAAATTTTGATTTGACCTGCTTATTCTGTGTAAGATTATTCTGCCAGTATAGCATGTTTACTAATCTTTGTAATCTTACCAGTTATGTGAATTCTTGATTTTATTGCTAAAATTGTTGCATTTTGATGGAAATTTGTTTATGGAGCATAGAATAATACAGCACAGGAACAGGCCCTTCAGCCCACAATGTTGTGCTGAACCAATTAAATTAGTCATCAAATCGCCGACAATATCCATATCCCAAACATGAGAAAATCTGCAGATGCTGGAAATCCAAGCAACACGTACAAAATGCTGGAAAAGAGTACAGTTGACATTTCGGGCTGAGACCCAGTCCCGAAATATCAATGTACTCTTTCATAGCTGCTGCCTGGTCAGCTGAGTTCTTCTAGCATTTTGTGTGTGTTGCTTCAATATCCATACCCTCCAATCTTCCTCACGTGTCTTATCTAAACATCTCTTAAAAAATCTCGAATGTATCTGCCTCTACCAGCACTTCAGGCAGTGCATTCCAGGCACCCACCACCCTGTGTAAAGGGAAAAAAAACCTATCCCTTTCATTTCCTTTGAAATGACCCTTTCTCGCCTTAATTGCATGTCTAGTATTAGACATTTCAACCCTTGGGAAAAGATACTGTCTATCTGCTATATTTATGCCTCATAATCTTATAAATCTCCATTAGATCTTCCCTCAGCCTCCACTGCTCTCGTAAAAACAACCCAAGTTTGTCCAGTTTCTCTTTAATCATTGCAATTCTGTAAATCCTTTTTTATAATTCGATTTTATTTCCAATAATTTTTTTTTCTAGGATCTGAAGAATTCAGTTCAGAAGAATTCAGAAGTAGCACATCATTTACTGGAAAATATTCCAGCTCATCTTCCCAGGAAAACTGCACAGAGTAGGTAAGTCAAAATGACCTCTACCAGGATATGTCCCAATGGTTTAAAAGATAAACTACATTGTAAACAGTGATTTTTGCTCTACATTGTAAGTTGTGATTTTAAGAGGGATCTTGGGGTCCAGGTTCATAGCCCCCTGACAATGGCTACACAGGTGTTGCATCTTGGTAGGTCAAATGTAGAGAGACAGTACACTGTTAAGTGCAAGACCCTGAACAGTTGATGAGCAGGGGGATCTTGAGATCCAAGTGGCTACATGGGTTGGTAGGGTGGTTAAGAAGGCATAAGGTATACTGGCCTTTATTGAGGCATCAAGTTCAAAAGTCAGGAAGTTATGTTGCAGCTTTATAAAACTCTAGTTAGGCTGCATCTGGAGTAGCATATAAGGTTCTGGTTGCCCCGTTATAGAAAGGGTGTCGAAGAGGTTTACCAGGATGTTGCCTAGATTAGAGGGCATGTGCTATAATGGGAGGTTGGACAAACTGAGGTTGTTTTTTCTGAAGCAGCAGAGGCTGAGGGGCAATCTGATAGAGGTTTATATCATTATCAGAGGCATAGATAGAGTAGACAGACATTATCTTTCTCCTAGAGTTGAAATGTCTAATACCAGAGGACATGCATTTTAGGTAAGGGGGGTAATTTCGGTCAAGATGGCATAAGCGAATAATGATTCCTCTGGCGACATCTTCCAGATAGCAAATGTTTCCAAGTATTTCACTACGCCTTCTGCTTGTCCTTTTTGTCTTGTGTTATGGAAACTATTTGAGCCTGTGATGTACAGTTTGAACCTTGATCAACTGGTCCAGCACTGTGCTGTGCCTGGAGAGCTGCCTCATAGAGATCAGAGACAGGGACAAATAGGTCTGAGAACGCAGGCTAACTCGTGGGTAAGGCCAGAGACGAGGTGCGGGATCATGAACAGTTCCATCTTGAAGCAGCAAAGTGAATGGAGGATGGGTCAGCAGCATGGTCATTTATGGAAGGACTGAGTTTGTGTGGCTGCTCTCCTTGTCCGCAGATGAAAGGACATTTCCCATGTTCTGAGGTTTGTGATTATTGGACTGTACATTATAATGATTTCCTTCAGTTTTTCAGTGCTTTCTTTCTTGTGGTTGATTGGTAGATGATCTCATAACTTTTTTTGCATGTAAGGGGTTGGGTTGGGAGCTTTGTGCAACTGTTGCTGTTCGTTTCTATGAGTGAGGTGGGTCGGGGATTGTTATGTGTAGGGGGTTGTTATTGTGGCTGTTTTTTTTCTGCAGGCAAGTGGGGGATTTTGGGGTCTGTGAGTTTTGTTTTTTCCCACTGGGGGGGAGTTAATGTCATTCCTTTCATCAACACCCATGGTCTTTCTGTATTTAATGGCCATCTGGCGTGGACAAATATCAGAGGTGTATGTATTACACATACATACTTTGACAATAAAATGAACGTTTGAAACTTTGATTTCAAAGGAGACATGAGCAGCAGTTTTTTTACACAGTAGTGGGTGCCTGGAATGTGCTGCTTGGAGTGACAGAAAATGGAAGGATATGGACATTGAGTAGGCAGAAGGGATGGCCTTTTGATGGAGGTGAGAGGGAAATCAGCCATGATGGAATGGTGGAGTGGCGTAATTATTCTCCTCTGTCTTGTGGTCTTATTTCTCCATCCTTTTGGAAGGAATTGCCTGAAAATATTGGATGGTTAAAACCTGTAACCCAAACTAGTATACACTGATTGTATATTTATGATCTTCTACTGCTGTAGCCCATCCTATTGAAGTTTTGACATGTGCGTTCAGTAATGCTCTTCTGCACACCACTATTGTAGCATTTGGTTATTTGAGTTACTGTTGCCTTCCTGTCAGCTTGAACCAGTTTGACCACCCTCCTCTAACCTCTCTCATTAACAAGGTATTTCCACCCTCAGAACTGCCGCTCACTGTTTCTCACGCCATTCTTTGTAAAACTTTAGAGACTGTTGTGCATGAAAATCCCAGGAGATCAGCAGTTTCTGAGATACTCAAACCACCCTGTCTGGCACAAACAACCATTCCACGGTCAAGGTCATTAAGATCGCATTTTTTTTCATCCTTCTGATGTTTGGTCTGAACAACAATTGAAACTCTTGACCATGTCTGCAAGGCAAGCTTCTATGTACGGTATTGAGTTGCTGCTGCTTGATTGTCTGATTAGATATTTGCATTAGCGAGCAGGTGTACCTAATAAAGTGGCCACTGAGTGTATGTTCTCTACCAATCGTGATGTAATCTCTTGTTGAGGTTTAAAATGCTCCCCTTGTCACTCTGACTTACCGGCCTGTAACTATCTGACAGTATAGAATTCCCTTGCTTTTTAAATCATATCGAATCCTAGACAACATTTACTCCGCACTCAGCATCACTGAAACAAATTATATAGTTGATGTTGTTACCCTTACTGTGCAGAAATAAACCTAGAATACTGACTAAGTTACAAACATAGGAGATTCTGCAGATGCTGGACATTCAGAAGAACAGACACAGGATGTCAGAGGCCAGGCAGAAGAATAAAGAGTGGACATTTCGGGCTGAGGTCCATCAGGATTGCAAAGGAAGGGGGAAGAAGCCAGAATAAGAACATGGGGTGAGGGGAAGGAGTAGAAGCTAGAAGGTGATAGGTGAGTTGAAGAGGAAGGTAAGCGGGTTGGAGAGGGGGTTGTAGTAAGAAGCTAGGAGGTGATTGATAGGTGGAAAGGGGCTGATGAAGAAGGAATCTGGTAGGAGAGGGGAGTGGACCACGGGAGAAAGGGAAGGAGGAGGGGCATCAGAGTTGCCCCGGAATGGGCATCACAAGCCCTTTCACCAGAGGTGCTACCACTCCCTGGGCACACCATACACCAAAGTTTAGGGGATCTTTAAACTATTATACTTTCACAAAAACCCAGTAATTAGCTGATTTACTGATATTAACTTCAGGAAAGGAAATCTGTTATCCTTGGCTGTGACTAAGCTTTTGCCTCTGAATTGGCCCAGCAAACTACCAAGATAATAATGTAGGATCAACAATAAATGCTGGATTTTTTCAGGAGGAAAATTGCACGAAATAAATATTTCAGTAAAACAATAGGTTCTCAGTTCTGACTAGATGAGACAGAAGGATGCAAACTCCAGTGATCTACTTGCTGATCAACTACAAAACAGTGTTTATTAGGACAGAACAGGGCAAGCATTAAAATACTTATCTAGTTGTGCATGGCCCCCTCCTATTGCATCACTCCTCCCATTCTGCTCAAGCCTGTTGATGAAGCCTCAAAGAATTACTTTTAGACCCTTTCCACTATATGAAATGCTGCTGTAAGTGGACTAATACACAGCACCATCTGAAACCACCGAATTAGAACTAATCATCACTTGTCACCACTCTTCATGAGTTCCTCCCC
Source organism: Mobula hypostoma (assembly GCF_963921235.1). Lineage (NCBI taxonomy): Eukaryota > Metazoa > Chordata > Chondrichthyes > Myliobatiformes > Myliobatidae > Mobula > Mobula hypostoma. The sequence goes on from NC_086099.1 coordinate 7,154,800, forward strand.
TGCGTTCACCACATTCCCCCAGCTGTTCCCACCGTATTGCATCTCATGGTGTATCCCCCATAGCAGTAATCAAAGCTCCTGCAGTCAGTTCTGCTACATTCAAGGCCACAGTGGTGGTGAGACATTTGACAGACATAAAGATTAACCCTTTACAATACAATAATTTTAGCTGGAAATATTTAATGGTACAAAAGATCCCCAAAGGAAAATGTTAGAGGAAAAAATGTTTAGTTTTTAAATGTGTAGTTTTTTTTGGGAGAAACTAACAATCATTTGGTAGATACCCATCTCCCTGCAGTTAAAATTTGAACGCTGGGCTCCAAGGAGCAAGTAGTTCTATCGTTTTCAGCCAAGTTGCTTCCTGTGTGTTCTAATCAAGAGTAGCAGAGATTGGATAATTTGTGCCCCATCTTTACTGAATATTTCAAACAAAGATACTTAAATTGAAAACTAAGAAATTAGATATTGAGCTTGTTACAGTTCCTGCTGTCACGGGAAAGCAACCTCCATCTTCAAAGACAGCCACAAATCAGGCCATGCTCTCTTCTTGCTGTTGCCATCAGGAAGAAGATACAGGAACCTTGGGTTCCATGTCACCAGGTTCAGGAACAATTATTACCCCGCCACCATCAGGCTTCTAAACCATCTTGGGTAACTTCGCTCACCTCAACACTGAACTGATTCCACAACCTATGGCCTCACTTTCAAGGACTTTCATCTCATGTTCTCAATACTTATTGCTTACCTAGTTATTTATTTTTTATATATGAACAGTTTGCTGTCTGTTGCACATGAGTTGTTTGTCCATCTTGAATGTGGTTTATCATTCATTCTATTGTGTTTCTTTGTATTGACTGTGAATGCCCACAAGAAAATGAATCTCAGGGTTACATATGATGACATATATGTACTTTGTTAATAAATTTACTTTGAACTTTGAAAAGTCATTCTGTAAACAGTTTCTTGGTAAATGAAGGGAAATTAATAATTGTAAACATACATCTGGATAGTTAAATATTTCATTGTCATGTGATGTTTATCAAATTTAAACACTTAAAAATATGGACCCTAAATCCATGAAGATTGGTCTTTTATATGATTTCTGTTTAATAATGGCTATATAATTTGTGTATTTCCAGTACAGCAGATCCAAAAGATGAAAAGATTGGAGGGAATCCTGTTCAACCTGAGCCTGCAAAGAAATCTGTCAAGTCTAAATATTTTGTTCGTGAAATAGAGTACCTCTTAATGGAGGAATTTAACCATGTTCCTGGGTGAGTTTCTGAATGTTTCTGGCCTTCAACAGATTTTCAGTAGGATTTCTTTAGAACCCCGAGAATTACACAAAATGTGTAGTACACCTTTGCACAGTCTTTGCGCACCTGGTGACTTCAAGGTAGTTTCTGTTTGCTTTTCATGCATACATTTGGTATCTTTCTGTGGTGATGTCGGTGGAGGCTACTCTCTTTCTCTGGAGATGTGATGGAGAATTCATTTATGGCAGCTGCAGGAATTCAAATTCAAGCCATTAAATTTGAGTGCTGGTTGACCACAAAACAACCATAATTTAAAACTTATGTGTATCCCATTTCAGAGAATGAAATCTCCCATCCTTACTCAGTTTGGTCTAGGCATGAATTTCATTGTATTTAGAGATGCAGCACGGTAACAGGCTCTTCCATCCCAATGAGTACACGCTGCTAAATTCAGACCCTCTAATGTGGTTGGCATCTAACTGCCCTCTGAAGAGGTCTGGCATGCCATCCAATTCAGGTTCCAATTAGGGAAAGCCAATTGGCTGAAACAGGTTTCAATCGTTCAGACTTGGAAATGTCAGAAACAGCTGGGAGTGAAAGTGAAACAGATTTACAATTCAACAAGTTAGGAAAGAATTTGAAGGTATCAGCAGTTACCTTGAGTGTTACAATGAAAATGAAGATTTGGAGGGTGTAATCATCAAAAGCATTGTATGAAGGCGGTCCATTATCTACATGAGGTGTCCAAGCTGATTCTGTTCATTTACAGTCATTCAAAAGAAAGTGTACACTGGATAAATTCCTCTGTAGATAACTATTAGGAACTAATACACAGTTTTATAGTACTGTAATAGTATTGATAGTGTTCTAATTTGTTCTGTATTTCATTTAAATACGTAATTTGTTACTCAGTTAAATGGTAGTTTGTGGTTTTATACCTTTTTAACTATTTCCGTGAAACTTTGGATATTTGGAGCAGCCACTTAATTGAGCCAAAATATACTGGTGCTGATGTATCCCAACTAACCAGAGTACACTGTATTTCTTCTCTGAGGGCAGTGAATCTCTGGAATCCTCTGCCTCCAAGGCTGACAGAGGTCAGACTATTAGAATAATTTAAGATGGAGGTTGATAAGTATTTGACAGATATTTGGGCTGTACTCTACCTTGTGTTAGTGAATAAGGAAGGGTGAGAGTGGAAGCTATCTGGGGGAGCCCTTTGGGAGCAGTCAAGGTAGAAAAAGATATGGATGGTCTTGGGATTAAGGCCTTAAATTGGGGAAGAGCTGATTTCAGTGGGACCTGGAGAAAGTTGATAAGATGGGCCTGGAGAAAGTTGGTTGGGAGCAGCTGTAGAGGAGAAAATGGTGTCTTTCGAAAAGCCAGTTCTGTATCCAGTTGGCTGTATCCCATGTGATGAAACCTATCAGACCAGCCTACCATATGGGACCTCAATCTAAAATCTTTCTTAATGTTCTTAGTTTAAATCATTAAAAGACTGTAGAGTGAGATTGTGTTTAACCAACCAGTAACTATAGCCACCACTTACCCTGTCCACACTGCACCAGAATATATGGATCCTGGACTGGCTTCTACAGCCACTTAAGGACCCACCAATAGACAACCCCTTAGGAGAACATCATACTTCACTACTACTAACTGACTGACACTTGTGCTAGAAAAGGCATTAAACAATCTTGAATCTTTTAAAATCCATTTTTTATTATTTGGATTAGATATTAAGTTGATCTTTTAAAAATATTTTTGTATTTAGGTACATGAAAGGCCGTATGACCTACGATCAAATTAATGCTGTCATCGATGAGCTTAACACCGCTGTAAAAGCGAAGTACAAGATCTTAAACCAGCCATTGAAATCCATGTCTAACATCACTCGTAACCAGTACAATACTTTCAAAGAACAGGAAACCAAGGAAACCAAAGGTACAAAAAATTGTACAGTAATAACTATCAAGCTATGGTTTCTCAATTTTTAAAGTATGAAACATTTGATTACATGAAAGTGTAATGTTAAAAAGATTAAGTCTTTATTGCATAATTCCCACATAATCTAGAATCTTCTGAAATTTAATCAGAAACTTGAGCACACAGGCTAATGTGCAGATTTAATTTATATGATGCTATTCCTGATGTAATAACTTATTATCTACTGAGTTTATTCAGATTAGCGTAATTCCTTTACATTATCTTAACAATTTCATTCTTGTTCCACACGGCCATAAGATATAGGAACAGAATTAGGCCATTCAGCCCATCAAGTCTGCTCCACCATTCCAGCGTGGCTGATTTATTATCCCTCTCAACTCCATTCTCCTGCCATCTCCCTGTAACCTATGATACCATAATTAGCCAAGAACCTATCAACTTCCACTTTAAATATGCTCAACAACTAGGCCCCCTAGTTCACTACCCTCTGGCTAAAGAAATTCCTCCGCACCTCTGTTCTAAGTGGATGTTCCTCTACTCTGCCTTCTGGGCCTAGACTCTCCCACTATAGGAAACATCCTCTCCACATTCACTCTATCTAGGCTTTTCAATATTCCATAGGTTTCAATAGCATCCTCCCTCATTCCGCTAAATTCCACCAGTACAGGCCCAGAGCCATCAAACTGTCCTCATACATTAACTCTTTCATTCACGTGAGGCTCCTCTGGACTCATTCATTCGTTCTTAGATAAGTGGCCCAAAACTGCTCACAATACTCCAAGTGTGGTCTGACCAATGTCTTACGAAGTGTTAGCATTACATCCTGTAACCTCTATTCAACCAATAACATAACCTTGCGGAACAATCTTTTCTACAATTTTAAAAAGTGGATGCACAACATCTAGTGGTCTTCCTGTTTGAAAAGTTCCCTCCAAGTACCTTAGCAATGTGCCTTTAATAAAAAAAAAACACAAGAGATTGCTTATAGTTTTCTGAATCTGACTTTTAAAAATGGGCACTACAGTTGCAACTGTATACTTGACCTGAGCCCTTACTGTTGGATGTTAAGTTGATGGGCTTTGAGAAGAATGTTGTTGGGTTTGGATTGGAGTGCGCCAGCTGGCTGGATGGTATGTATGCCAAATCCTGGGACAGGTGCTGGATGTACTGCCATCTAGTGAGAACAGAAAGGAACTGAGGTGGGAGGCAGCCCTGAAGTGGACAGCTATATAGAAGAATGTTCTGGAACAGGGGTTCCCAACCTTTTTATGCCATGGAGCCTTACTATTAACCTAGGGATCTGTGGAGCCCAGGTTGGGAACCACTGTTCTGAGATCAGTATCCTGAGAGCAGTAACTGCAGCAAAGCCTACAGAAAGCTTCTGAGCTGAGAGAATTGAGCAACTGTCCTTGCCAGTAGAGCTGGCTACTTGACCAGAACCTAGTATCTTATTTGGGATGTGTATCAGAAACATTTTGAAATGGGTTTCGATTGGTTATGGTTACCATGGGTTCAGGTTAAGTTTGCTATTATGCATGAAGAGATCTCTAACAGGGGTGCCATAAAGATAAACTTTTCCTCAGAATGCAAGACTAGTAGTGATGATATGAAGCACTGAATGTTCTCTTCTGTTGCTACTCAACCTCCAGCCTGGCAGATTTCCTGTGCATTACCTTCAATGCTACTATATCCTTCCTTAATAAGTGGGCATGGTATTCCAGGTGGTGGCTTCATCAGTGACCCATACAACCAACAAAAGCTCCCTACTTTTTAAACTTCAGCTCCTTTGTAATCAAGGCCAGAATTCCGTTTGCCGATTTTCCACACAGAACAAACTGCCGGAAGCTCAGATTGAGATTCATTTATTTATCACATGTACGTCGAAACATACAGTGAAATGCATCATTTACATTAACAACCAACACAACTTAAATGACCCTACACATTCCAGCGCCAACAATTTAGGTACAATTACACTGTTTTAACTGCAATATGTGTACAATTACAGCATTTAAAAGACATCTGGACAGGTAAATGGATAGGAATAGAGGAATTTGGCCCACACTGGTTAATGGGAGTAGCTTAGGGAAGTACTAAGCTACGAAGTTGGCTAGGGCAAGTTAGACCAAAAAGCCTGTTTCTGCACTGTATAACTTCGTAACTATATATCACTCTACATATACCTGCCCTACAGAATTTATGAAAATATAAGTTTTTGCAGATCCTGCTGTCTCTGACTCCTAGCACAGTTTTTGCAAAAAAAAAATCCTTTGGTACTTCATCCCTATGTAATCATTCCTTTGTGTTTTTTGTCTATCAATGACTTTTTTCCTGGAAGTAATTTGTTTCTAAGCATTTTACAAAAGATATTTACTAAAGATTGGAGGAAAGTATAGGGGGTGTGTTGGGGCAAGTTCTTTACACAGTGGTGGGTGTGTGGAATGCCCCACCCAGGTGGTATTAGAGGCAGATACATTAGGAGCATTTAAGAGACTCTTAGATAAGTACATGGATGAATACAAAAATGAAGGGCTGTGTAGGAGGGAAGGGTGTTCTCTTTGGAGCGAAGAGGAATGAGGGGCAACTTGACAGAGGTGTATAATAGGATAAGCGGCATGGATATAGTGGACAACCAGCATCTTTTTTTCCCAGGGTGGAAAATGGAAATGGCTCAGGGGACTTGGCTGGTGGCGTAGTGGCATCAGTGTTGGACTTGGGACGAAAGGTCCCGAGTTCAAATCCAGCCGGCTCCCCTGCACGCTTTCCATCCATGCTGCTGTAACTTGTTTCGTACGCGGTTCCCCAGTACGTCAGAGAGGCGTGGAGGGAAATCGTACGCGAACCGGAGAAACTCCGGATGCAGCATATCTTTCCTTTCCTTTTATACAAGCAGTATGATTTATGGAGATTGGAGGAAAGTGTGGAGGAGGAAAGATGAGAAGTACTTTTTTTTTAAACACTGTGTGCTGCCAGGTGTGGTGATTGAGGCAGACGCATTAGGGGCATTTAAGAAACTCTTAGGTACATGGATGATAGAAAAATGGAAGGCTTTGGGGGAGAGAAGGGTTAGATTGATCTTAGAGTAGATTAAAAGGTCAGCACAACATCCTGTGTGCTAATGTTCTATAGTTATCAAAGTCTTAGAAAATGAGGGAATTCCTTTTACACTTCAGCTAGTGTTGAAACAAAGATTGCAGTTTGAGAAGTCCAAAAATTCAAGTACTTTAATTGAATCTTTAAGCTTGCATCCAATTCCTAGTTTCCTTCAGTTGGAATTGGATTTCTCAGCCAGCAACACAGTGAATTGCCAAATGATAACAGGCCTGAAATTCTATACAGAAGCTGTAATCACCCAAACTAAAGAGCTACAAATTGAGCTAAACTAACACACGGGTATGCTGAAAAAATAATCTGATGTTTTAAAATCTAAATTGATTTAATGTTATGTTTGAAATTTGTCCAGGCTATTGCTGAGGTAGGCTTTTAACTGACAAGACAAATAAGACCATAAGACATTGGAGCAGAATTAGGCCCATCATCTGCTCTGCCATTCCAATATGGTTGATTCATTATCCCTCACAATCCTGTTCTCCTGCCTTCTCCCCATAGCCTTTGATGTCTTTATTAATCAAGAATCTATCAACCTCCACTTTAAATATACCCGCAATGAGGTCCATAGAGTTACTACCCTCTGGCTAAAGAAATTCTTTCTCATCTCTGTTCTAAATGAAATTCATCTCAGTCTATTTTGAAGCTGTGCACTCTGATCCTAAACTTCCTGCTATAGGAAACATCCGCTGTATCTAGGTGTTTCAATATTCAATAGGCTACAATGAGATCCCCCTTCATCCGTCTAAACTCCACAAATACAGCGTTGGAATCATGAAACTCTTCTCATACATCATCAAATAATGTATAGTGCTCCGGTAAAAGGTCTTTAAGATGCTGCTGAATGCTTGGTTGCCAACTACACCAATTTCATTTAACACTCTCAAAAGCTGGAGGATCTCAGAAGGTCAGACAGCATCTATGGAGAGGAAAAGTCATTTGACATTTCCAACCAAGACCCTCTATCAGGATACAGTAGATAGAATCTGTTTCTGTTTCATTTATTGATTTCTATTCTTTCACAAGAACCAAAGGTTATCTAATTTTTTTTTCCTTTTATAGGTCAGTGTTTCTTTGTAGAAGCTGATATAAAGGACTTCACGCGTCTTAAAGTTGACAAAAAACTTAATGGAATCTTCAATATTCTGCGGCATTGTCACCGAATACGGGAAGTCCGGGGCAATCACCTTGTGCGTTATGTGCTACTTTAAGAGGATTGTGAATTACTTTGGTATATTTTTGTGCATATGAATGCTGAAAATTAAAGGAACAATTTGGTAGTCATATTGCAGTAAGGAAAATTATTGGTTTTATTTTAGTTTCTCTGTCGCTAAGTGATTTTCTGCTAAGAAATGATCTCTACCAGTACTGAAGAAATGTCTAAAGATATTTTAAATGGTTAGATCTTTCCCTTTAACCACTCCCCTTGTAATATCCTGATATCATACATCACTTTAATAGCTTTACACACACTTCGATCTGTGTATCCAAAATGAAATGAAACGGCTTTCTCCTGGTCCGTTATAATTAAAGATAGCATTTGTAGTAGCTGATGCAAGTTCATGAAATGCAATGGAAAAATGAGATAAGCCTCAAACCTCTCTGTAGAGGTAGGCAAAGCTTCACAGATCAATCATGAATACAATTTCCTCACATCCCTTGGATTTATTATATATTTAAATAAATAATGCAAATTTCAGTTGCTATCTCTGCATAACAGCACACGAGAAAGTGAAAAGATGTTAAATAATAAAAGATTAAAAGAAAAGATTATCTGCATCGACATACAGAGAAATGTGTTGTTTGCTTCAATGACTAACACAGTTGGAGGATTCTGCTGGCCAGCCTGCAATTGTCGCCACACTTCCGACACCAACACAGCATGCCCATAAGTTACTACTAATCCTAACCCATACAGCTTTGGAGTGTGGGAGGTAACCCGAGCACCTGGAGAAAACCCAAGTGGTCAAGGGAAAAATGTACAAACTCCTTGCAGACATCAGCAAGGATTGAACTCTAATCGCTGGTGCTGCAGAGTGTTGTGCTAACTGTCCTATAAAATGTCAAGTTTGGGTGAGGTCAGCTTTGTCAAATCACCAAGCCAATAGGCATAGGCCTTTTTATAAATAAATACATGCAATAAGGTTTCCAGGTATTCATTATTTTTAATGCAGTTTGAGGAATTAGTTTCTGATTCTATTAGAGTCAGTGAGAATTATAGACCAAACATATTCAGTCATGTCGTAAGCTCTGTAAAACATTTAAAATACAGCTTAAGTTGTTTTCTTTCCCTTTTCTGATGTGTTAAGTTAATACTTCAGTGTGATTCATTACTGACCTGTGGTTGCAAGAACCTGAACCACAGCCCTCCAATGCTTCCCATCCATGTACTTATCCATGACAGAAGAGGGTGCATACTTCTAAGGTGACTGGAGAAAAGTATAGGAGAGATGTCAGAAGTAAGTTTTTGACACACGCAATGGTGGGTGCATGGATGGTAAAAAGAAAAAATGATGGGCTATGTAGGGAGGAGTAGGTCGAAGGGCCTGTATTGAGCTGTTATGTTCTATGTTCTAATTGCAATTGTACCTGCATCGACCACTTTGGCTGAAAGCTTGTACCACACTTTCAGCACCCTCTGAATGAAGTTGTTCTCCATCATGTTCCTCTTGGACATTTCACCCTTACACCTAACCAGGGCAGAACAGCAGCAGAGTTACAGGGCAGGGGAGAAAAATTCATGTGCACGAGGTGCTATTTAAAATGAGAATTGCAAATGGTTTATTATTGTCACAGTGCAAAACTTGTCTTGTATAACGTCCATACAGATTCTGTTCATACAGGTACAAAGACTTGGATGGTTCAGGGGCAGGAATGGTTACTTCGAGTGCCAGGCTATAGATGTTTCAGAAAGGACAGGCAGGGAGGCAAAAAAGGTGGGTGTGTGGCACTGCTGATCTCACGGCTGCAGAAAAGGAGGAAGTCATGGAGGGATTGTCTACTGAGTTTCTGTGGGTGGAAGTAACAAACAGGAAGGAGTCAATAACTCTACTGGGTGTTTTTTATAGACCATCCAATAGTAAGACGGACATAGAGGAGCAGACAGGGAGACAGATTCTGGACAGGTGTAATTATAACTGGATTGTCGTGGTGGGAGATTTCAATTTCCCAAATACTGATTGGCATCTCCCTAGAGCAAGGTGTTTAGATGGGGTGGAGTTTGTTAGGTGTGTTCAGGAAGGTTTTCTGACGCAATATGTAGATAAGCCTACAAGAGGAGAGGCTGTACTTGATCTGGTATTGGGAAATGAACCTGGTCAGGTGTCGGGTCTCTCAGTGGGAGAATATTTTGGAGATAGTGATCACAATTCTATCTCCTTTACCATGATATTGGAGAGGGATAGGAACAGACAAGTTAGGAAAGCGCTTTATTGGAGTAAGGGGAAATATGAAGCTATTAGGCAAGAACTTGGAAACATAATTTGGGAATGGACGTTCTCAGAGAAATGTACGGCTGAAATGTGGCAAATGTTCATGTTGGTATTTGCATGGCATTCTGCACAGGTACGTTCTAATGAGACAGGGAAAGGATGGTAGGATATAGGAACCGTGGTATACAAAGGCTGTTGAAAATCTAGTCAAGAAGGAAAGAAAAGCTTACGAAAACTTCAAAAAACCAGGTAATGATAGAGATCTAGAAAATTATCAGGCTAGCAGGAAGGAGCTTCAGAATGAAATTAGGAGAGCCAGAAGAGGCCATGAGAAGGCCTTGGCGAGCAGGATTAAGGAAAACTCCAAGGCATTCTGCAAGTATGTGAAGAGCAAGAGGATAAGACGTGAGAAAATAGGACCAACCAAGTGTGACAGTGGAAAAGTGTGTATGGAACCGGAGGAGTTAGCAGAGATACTTAGTGAATACTTTGCTTCAGCATTCACTACAGAAAAGGATCTTGGCGATGTAGGGATGACTTACAGTGGGTTGAAAAGTTTGAGCATATAGACATTAAGAAAGAGGATGTGCTGGAGCTTTTGGAAAGCATCAAGTTGGATAAGTCTCCGGGACCGGATGAGATGTACCCCAAGCTACTGTGGGAGGCGAGGGAGGAGATTACTGAGCTTCTGGCAATGATCTTTGCATTATCAATGAGGATGGGAGAGGTTCTGGAGGATTGGAGGGTTGCAGATGTTGTTCACTTATTCAGGAAAGGGAGTAGAGATAGCCTGGGAAATTATAGACCAGCACATCTTACTCCAGTGGTTGGCAAGTTGATGGAAAAGATCCTGAGAAGCAGGATTTATGAACATTTGGAGAAGCATAATATGATTAGAAATAGTCACCGTAGCTTTGTCAAAGGCAGTTCATGCCTTACGAGCCTGACTGAATTTTTTGAGGATGCGACTAAACACATTGACGAAGGAAGAGCAGTAGATGTAGTGTATATGGATTTCAGCAAGGCATTTGCTAAGGTACCCCATGCAAGGCTTATTGAGAAAGTAAGGAGGCATGGGATCCAAGGGGACATTGCTTTGTGGATCCAGAACTAGCTTGCCCACAGAAGGCAAAAAGTGGTTGTAGACGGGTCATATTCTGCATGGAGGTCGATGACCAGTGGAGTGCCTCAGGGATATGTTCTGGGACCCTCACTCTTCGTGATTTTTATAAATGATCTGGATGAGGAAGTGGAGGGATGGGTTTGTAAATTTGCTGATGACACAAAGGTTGGAGGTATTGTGGATAGTGTGGAGGGTTGTTAGAGGTTACAGCAGGACATCGATAGGATGCAGAACTGGGCTGAGAAGTGGCAGATGGAGTTCAACCCAGATTAGTGTGAGGTGGTTCATTTTGGTAGGTCAGATATGATGGCAGAATATAGTATTAATGGTAAAACTCTTGGCAGTGTGGAGGATCAGAGGGATCTTGGGATCCGAGTCCACAGGATATTCAAAGCTGCTGTGCAGGTTGACTCTGTGGTTAAGATGGCATATGGTGCATTGGCTTTCATCAACCGTGGTATTGAGTTTAAAAGCCGAGAGGTAATGTTACAGCTATATAGGACCCTGGTCAGACCCTACTTGGAGTACTGTGCTCAGTTCTGGTTACCTCACTATAGGAAGGATGTGGAAACCATAGAAAGGGCGCAGAGGTCATTTACAAGGATGTTGCCTGGATTGGAGAGCATGTCTTATGAGAATAGGTTGAGTGTGGCAGTGGCAGATGGAGTTCAACCGGGAGAAGTGTGAGGTGGTACACTTTGGAAGGACAAACTCCAAGGCAGAGTACAAAGTACAAAGTAAAGCCAGGATACTTGCTAGTGTGGAGGAGCAGAGGGATCTGGGGGTACATGTCCACAAATCCCAGCAAGTTGCCTCACAGGTGGATAGGGTAGTTAAGAAAGCTTATGGGGTGTTAGCTTTCATATGTCGAGGGATAGAGTTTAAGAGTCGCGAGGTAATGATGTAGCTCTATAAAACTCTGGTTAGGCCACACTTGGAGTACTGTGTCCAGTTCTGGTTGCCTCATTGTAGGAAGGATGTGGAAGCATTGGAAAGGGTACAGAGGAGATTTACCAGGATGCTGCCTGGTTTAGAGAGTATGCATTATGATCAGAGATTAAGGGAGCTAGGGCTTTACTCTTTGGAGAGAAGGAGGATGAAAGGAGACATGATAGAGGTGTACAAGATAATAAGAGGAATAGATAGAGTGGACAGCCAGCGCCTCTTCTCCAGGGCACCACTGCTCAATACAAGAGGACATGGCTTTAAGGTAAGGAGTGGGATGTTCAAGGGGGATATTAGAGGAAGGTTTTTTTACTCAGAGAGTGGTTGGTGCGTGGAATGCCCTGCCTGAGTCAGTGGTGGAGGCAGATACACTGGTGAAATTAAGAGACTACTAGACAGGTATATGGAGGAATTTAAGGTGGTGGGGTGTTATATGGGAGGCAGGATTTGAGGATCAGCACAACAATGTGGGCTGAAGGGCCTGTACTGTGCTGTACTATTCTATGTTCTATGATACGGTAGCATCTTTTAAGAGACTCCTGCATAGGTACATGGAGCTTAGTAAAATAGAGAGCTATGGGTAACCTTGGGTAATTTCTAAGTAAGTACAAGATTGGCACAGCATGGTGGGCCAAAGGGCCTGTATTGTGCTGTAGGTTTTCTATGTTTCTAGATCAATGCATTACAAAGCGCATTGAGTTAGAATAAAATAAAATAATAATTCTAAATATATTGTAAAAGCTACCAAAAAAAGTGCAGTCAGGTGAACAATAAGGTGCAAGACCATGAGGAGGTACTGTAGATTGAGAGGTCAAGAGTCCATATTATCGTACAAGAGGGCTGTTCAAGTCTGATAACAGTGGGATAGAAGTTGTCCTGGAGCCCGGTGGTACGTGCTTTTAGGTGTTAGTATCTCCTGCTTGACGAGGGAGGGAAGAAGTGAGAATGTCCCGGGTGGGTGGACTCCCTGATTGTGCTGGCTGCTTTACTGAGACAACAAAAAATGTAGACAGGGTCCAGAGAGGAGAAGCTGATTTCTGTGATATGTTGAGCTGCATTGAACCCTCTGCATTTTCTTGCGGTCACATGCAGATCAGTTGCAGTACCAAGCGATGATGCATCCATTTAGGATGCTCTCTATGGTGCATTAATGAAAATTGGTAAAGGTCGATGGGGACATGGGAAATTTCTTTAGCTTCCTAAGAATTCTTTGGAAGTGGTGGATGCACTGTAGAAGCAAGCAACACAGAAGTGGGCTCTTTCAGTTCACCGCATCAATTCCTATCATGATGCCTGTGTCTAGTTCAAGATTCAAGACTGTTTAATGTTATTTTCTGTACACAAATTCAAGGAGAATGAAATAATTGTTATTCTGGATCTGATGCAGGACAAAAGATAAAAAGACACAATAAATATAAATACGTAAGATAGCTTATATTGTGACGAGAATACACATAAATTAAGATGTTAGCTGGCCTGGGATAGCACCAGTGGCATCAGCAGTTGGTCTGCCACCTGTCCTCAGGGGAGGGAGAGATAAGGAACACAATGAACCAGCATTTGGAGGTGTTAATGAAGGAGCCATCAGTCTGGGTATTGTCAAGATCGGCGCCCCCTTTGAACCCTGAACTGTTTGAAGTGATGGACAGGCGATCTGGAGATGTGTAATGAAGGGACGGGAGAGAGAGCTGTCTAGAGTGGCTCCCCCTTTGAACCCTGAACTGTTTGAAGTGATGGACAGGCGATACCCCAGCAGGGGGATAAAAAGGGACAGGTTCGCTAAGGCAGGACACACACGACACCCCGAGGTAACGAGACCCTGGAAGCGGTGCGCCTCTCACAAGTCGGTGGGAAGCTCTTTGACGGCTGATCGGGGGATCAGCCTTAAACGCACAGGGTGGAAAGGTACGATCAGCGGGAACCCGGTGTGTGTCCGCCCTTGCTTGGGTGCCGGGTTCACTGCAGAGGATCGACCGCATCTGGAGGAGGGGTCACAGTCGGTGACCCCAGGTGACATCACCAAGGACCTGCCCAAAAGCTGCTTGTGAGCAATATCGCAGGTCTGTGAGTGGAAGCCGTTTTGAATGATCAGTCGTTCTCGTTCTCTCTCTCCCTCCCCCCACATTGTCCATCGCCATGGCAACGATTACTGTGAACTGAACTAAATTGAACTGAACTTTGTGTCACTTTGAAATTGGTCATTTACCCCTAGACAACGATAGAGCTTGATTGATCCTGTTATCTTAATTCTGTGCACATGTCTGTTTATTATTGCTGAACTGTTGCATTTATTATTCTTTCGATTACTGTGTTGCTTGTTTCTTTAATAAAACTTTCTTAGTTCTAGTAATCCAGACTCCAACTGAGTGATCCATTTCTGCTGGTTTGGCAGCCCAGTTACGGGGTACGTAACAATATACATTGATCGTATTACATAAAGAGACACTTGGCTGAACACAAGGTGACTGACAAGAGATAATAAAGTAGTGGTGGAGTTAGTGGGTGGGGGTGTTGATCAGCCTTACTTCTTGGGGAAAGTAACTTTTGAATATGGTCATCGTGGCTTGGATACTACATAGGCTACTCCCTGTTAGGAGTGGGACAAACAGTCCGAGAGCAGGGTGGATGCAATCCTTTAGACATTACTGGCCCTGTTCCAGTACCTCTCTGGATATGTCCTTGATGGTGGGTTGGCTGGTGCCATTAATGCAATGGGCAGTTTTGACTACCTGTTGTAGAATCCTCCTTTTCCTGCAGTGCCGTTTCTGTACCAAGTAGTGATGCAGCTCGTTAAGATGCCCTCTACTGCACATCTTTGCAATGACTTATGTTTGAATGTGTAAAGTCCAGCTCTCTTCAGCCTCCTGAGAAACTAGAGGTGTCGCTGAGCTTTATTGACTGTGCATGATGACCTCTGAGACCATGAGAGGATGTGCATGATGTGGATTCACAGGAGTTTGAAACTGTTTGCAGTTCCCACTGCTGTGTCACTGATATAAAGAGGGGTGTAAGTGATGTGAGTTCTCCTGAAGTCAATAACCCATTCCTTTGTCTTGTTGACATTAAGGAAGAGGTTATTTTCTTGGCACCAAAAGCCCTGTGCTCTTCCTCTTCCTCTTCCTCTTCCTCTTTGTAGGCTGTTTCATCATTGTTGATGGTGACTATCATGTCATCAGCAAACTTGACGATGTGATTTTTCTGGTGTTTGGCTGTGCAATCATATGGTCATAATCCAATTTGCACTATAGTATTCCTCTGTACCTTACCTATCCCAAGTGAGTTTTCAGATGACCTTTAATTGTTGTAATCATATCTGTCTCCACCTCTAGCAGTGTGAGCCTTTAATTGTGGGTTACTGCCCAGGGAAAATGATTTGAGTAATCTATCCTGTCTAAGGCCTTCATAATTTTGAAATGATCTATAAAGTCATCTCCTGCCACATTATTGATCTGCTTTCATCAATCTCCTCATTAAGCTTAGATTCGTGAGACATGATATCCTCTGCACGAACCCATGCTGATTCGTAATCTGCTTTCGTCTTTCCAAATGAATACAAATTCTATTCCCCAGAATCTTCTCCAGTAACTTCTCTACCACAGTGGACAGTGAGGACCAGAAATGCTCTTACTGTTCTGTGATGGAAGAAAAGAGCTAAGATCAGAAGTATGTTCTATTTCTGTTCATTTTCTGTTACAGCAGGTTTTGAAAATCTAAACTCCTTACTTATTTGGAGCAGAGGTTCCCAATCTAGGGTCCATGGACCCCTTGCTTAATGTTATGAGTCCATGGCATAAAAAGGGTTGGGAGCCCCTGAATTAGAGACAGTGTAGAACAGGCCCTGCTAGCCTAATGAACTGTGCTGCCCATTGGAGCAAACCCACGCATTCATGAGAAGGAACGTACAAACTTGCTTACAGAGAACACCAGAATTGAACTCCAAACTCCGGTGCTGAAATAGCATTGTGGAGTTGTAAAATAAACTCCTGTGAATGCTTCTGCAACAATTGATATGTTAGAAGTCCTTATTGATATCTTTGTGAAAAGAAAATCTGTGCGGCAGAGCAGTTACATAAATCGCTCTGATGTTTAACCGTAAGGGAAGGATTAAGATAGCGAAAACTGGGGTTAGGTGCTGTAGGGAGATTCAAAGTTTAAGGTAAATTTATTATCTAAGTACATATGTCATCTTATACTACCTTGAGATTCATTTTCTTGTGGTCATTCACAATAAATACAAGAACCATAATAGAACAATAAAAATTTGGACAACCAGTGTTCAAAATACATCAAATTGTTGTCAAAAAATAAAAACAATCAGAATAAATATTGAGGATATGAGTTACAGCATCCTTGAAAGTGTACAAGAGTAACATTATATACAAAATACTTAATTTAGATTAAGATAATAGATTACGACGTGGTTACAGATCATTCTGAAGCTTAGTCTCGACGGATGTAGCAGATGGAAATGTTGATCTAAGTGTTGAATGACTGGACAGCATAATCTACAGCTGCATAACTCCTTCACTAACTAGCAAGGCAGCCTTTCTGAAAATTTGTCAATAAATTAGAATCACTTTGTTATTCCCACTGACATGTGAAGTTTCTTGTTCTGTGGCAGCAGTACGTGGCAATAAATATGAAAAGAATGACTAAGTTACAATAAGGAATATTTTTTAAAAAGTCCTACACAAAGAGTAAAATAGTGAGGTAGTGTACATGGGTTCATGGTTCATCCTGAAATCTGATAGCGAGGGGAAGACACTGTTCCTTAAATGTTCAGTGTCGATCTTCAGGCTCCTATACCTCTTCCCTGACAGTAGTAATGGGAAAAGGGCATTTGCTGAATAGGTTAGTGCCCGTAATGGAGCTGGCTGAATCTACAACCTTCTGCAGTTTTTTCCAATACTGTGCATTGGAGCCTCCATACCAGGCAGTGATGTAACCAGTCAGAATGCTCTCCACTGTACATCTGTAGAAGTTTTTGATGACATCAAAATCAGGTTTAATATCACTGGCGTATGTCATGACATTTGGTGTTTTGCAGCAGGGGAACAGAAGCATAATAAAAATCTATAAATTACAGCAAGAAATGTCTATAAAGTTAAATAAGTACTGTAATGCAAAAAGAGAAAAAAAGTGAGATAGTGTACTGTACATGGAGTCATTGTCTGTTCAGAAATCTGATGACAGAGAGAGAGAAGCTGTTCATAAAATGCTGTATCAGTCTTCAGTCTCCTGTATCACTTCCTGATGGTAACAATGAGAAGAAGTTATGTCTGAGTGATGTTGGGGGGGGGGGGGAGGGAGGGTGCTGTCCTTAATGATGGATGCAGCCTATTTGAGGCATCACCTTTTGAAGATGCTCTTGATGCTGAAGACATGCCAAACTCCTAATGAAATGTAGCTACAGGTGTGACTTCTTCATAATTGCATCAACATGTTGGACTCAGGATAGATCTTCAGAGATGTTGACACCCAGCAACTTGATACTTAATGAGATAATGTTTAATGGTAAAGTAGTACAAGCTCAACTTTGTTTATCCTCTTCTTGAAGAACATCTTCAGACTATTTGTTATTTTGCTCCTCTTCATGGGATTTATTACACAAAGTTCAAGTTCCAGAATCTGACTGAACATATACTGTATACAACCAAACGAAACAATGTTCCTCTGGACCATAGTGCACCCACAAAGCATATTACACACAGCACTTATACCAAAATCTAGTATATAATTCAAAATGGGTGTAGTGCACAGCACAGGTAAACAGTAAACTAGAGCATTTAGCTTCACTGTCTTTGTTGATTTCAGTGCACTCATCCATATCGTTCATGCTGGATTTATCTAGTCAATGGTCCCTGCCATCTGGTTGATGTTTACTGTTTAACACTGGTCTTTCAATTCTTTCTGTTGATCCTTCAGTTTATCACAATCTTCCTGAGCTTGCAGCCTCACATCCAGCTGAATCCCTTGCACCAGCAGAATGTTGTGGTTTTAACGCTGTAAACTGAATCTATAACCTAAAAAGTGCCATCACTTATGTGTTCTGTGGGTGCACCATGGTCTGGAGGAACAGTGTTTTGTTTGGCTATGTATGTGTAGTCAGATGACAATAACCATGAACTGTAACATTGATCCTCCCTATATTTTCTTTCCATAGAACCATAGAACATTACAGCACAGAAACAGGCCTTTTGGCCTTTCTTAGCTGTGCCGAACCATTTTTCTGCCTAGTCCCACTGACCTGCACCTGGACCATATCCCTCCATACACCTCTCATCCATGTACCTGTCCAAGTTCTTCCTAAATGTTAAAAGTGAGCCCACATTTACCACTTCATCTGGCAGCTCATTCCACACTCCCACCACTCTCTGTGTGAAGGAGCACCCCCCCCCACAATGTTCCCTTTAAACATTTCCCCCTTCACCCTTAACCTATGTCCTCTGTTTTTTTTTCTCCCCTAGCCTCAGTGGAAAAAGCCTGTTTGCATTCACTCTATCTATACCCATCATAATTTTATATACCTCTATCAAATCTCCCCTCATTCTTTTACGCTCCAAGGAATAAAGTCCTAACCTATTCAACCTTTCTCTGTAACTGAGTTTCTCAAGTCCTGGCAACATCCTTGTAAACCTTCTCTGCACCCTTTAAACCTTATTAATATCCTTCCCGTAATTTGGTGACCAAAACTGCACACAATACTCCAAATTCTGCCTCACCAATGCCTTATACAACCTCACCATAACATTCCAACTCTTATACTCAATACTTTGATTTATAAAGACCAATGTACCAAAAGCTCTCTTTACGATCCTATCTACCTGTGATGCCACTTTTAGGGAATTTTGTATCTGTATTCCCAGATCCCTCTGTTCTACTGCACTCCTCAGTGCCCTACCATTTACCTTGTATGTTCTACCTTGGTTTGTCCTTCCAAAGTGCAATACCTCACACTTGTCTGTATTAAACTCCATCTGCCATTTTTCAGCCCATTTTTCCAGTTGGTCCAAATTCCTCTGCAAGCTTTGAAAACTTTCCTCTCTGTCCACTGCACCTCCAATCTTTGTATCATCAGCATATTTGCTGATCCAACTTACGACATTATCATCCAGATCATTGATATAGATGACAAATAACAATGGACCCAGCACTGATCCCTGTGGCACACCACTAGTCACAGGCCTCCACTCAGAGAAGTAATCCTCTACTACCACTCTCTGGCTTCTTCTATTGAGCTAATGTCTAATCCAATTTATTACCTCTCCATGTATACCTAGCGACTGAATCTTCCTAACTAACCTCCCATGCGGGACCTTGTCAAAGGCATTACTGAAGTCCATGCAGACAACATCCACCGCCTTCCCTTCAGCAACTTTCCTGGTAACCTCCTCGAAAAACTCTAATAGATTTGTTAAACATGACCGACTACGCACAAAGCCATGTTGACTCTCCCTAATAAGTCCCTGTCCATCCAAATACTTGTAGATCCTATATCTTAGTACTCCTTCCAATAATTTACCTACTACCGACATCAAACTTACCTGGCTATAATTTCCCGGATTACTTCTAGAACCTTTTTTAAACAATGGAACAACATGAGCTATCTTCCAATCCTCTGGCACCTCACCTGTAGATCCGACATTTTAAATATATCTGCCAGGGCCCCTGCAATTTCAACACTAGTCTCCTTCAAGGTCCGAAGGAATACCCTATCAGATTCTGGGGATTTATCTACTCTGATTTGCCTCAAGATAGCAAGCACCTCCTCCTCTTCAATCAGTATAGGTTCCATGACCTCACTACTTGTTTGCTTTATTCCCATTGACTCCATGCCAGTTTCCTTAGTAAATACAGATGCAAAAAAAACCATTTAAGATCTCCCCCATCTCTTTTGGTTCCATACATAGCCGACCACTCTGATCTTCAAGAGGACCAATTTTATCCCTTACTATCCTATTGCTCTTAATATACCTGTAGAAGCTCTTTGGATTATCCTTCACCTTGACTGCCAAAGCAACCTCATGTCTTCTTTTAGCCCTCCTGATTTCTTTCCTAAGTATTTTTTGCACTTTTTATACTCCTCAAGCACCTTATTTGCTCCCTTTCAAAAGCACTGCATTTTTAAGAATAACATGGTCTATGGATTGCATCAAAGATGTTATGTCATGTTGGATCTGACTGTTTATTATTGTAGCTTAACAATTCATTTGCTTGTATTTTAAGTAGTTCTTGTACACATTAAACTGTTTAGTATGCTTCCTGGTGGTCACAGAATGTATGTGCAATTGTTCATTGTGTTCCTTAGTAGTTATAGAAACATAGAAACACAGAAAATAGGTGCAGGAGTAGGCCATTCGGCCCTTTGAGCCTGCACCGCCATTTATTATGATCATGGCTGATCATCCAACTCAGAACCCTGCACCAGCCTTCCCTCCATACCCCCTGATCCCCGTAGCCACAAGGGCCATATCTAACTCCCTCTTAAATATAGCCAATGAACTGGCCTCAACTGTTTCCTGTGGCAGAGAATTCCACAGATTCACCACTCTCTGTGTGAAGAAGTTTTTCCTAATCTCAGTGCTAAAAGGCTTCCCCTTTATCCTCAAACTGTGACCCCTTGTTCTGGACTTCCCCAACATCGGGAACAATCTTCCTGCATCTAGCCTGTCCAATCCCTTTAGGATTTTATACGTTTCAATCAGATCCCCCCTCAATCTTCTAAATTCCAACGAGTACAAGCCCAGTTCATCCAGTCTTTCTTCATATGAAAGTCCTGCCATCCCAGGAGTCAATCTGGTGAACCTTCTTTGTACTCCCTCTATGGCAAGGATGTCTTTCCTCAGATTAGGGGACCAAAACTGCACACAATACTCCAGGTGTGGTCTCACCAAGGCCTTGTACAACTGCAGCAGTACCTCCCTGCTCCTGTACTCGAATCCTCTCGCTATAAATGCCAGCATACCATTCGCCTTTTTCACCGCCTGCTGTACCTGCATGCCCACTTTCAATGACTGGTGTATAATGACACCCAGGTCTCGTTGCACCTCCCCTTTTCCTAATCGGCCACCATTCAGATAATAATCTGTTTTCCTATTTTTGCCACCAAAGTGGATAACTTCACATTTATCCACATTAAATTGCATCTGCCATGAATTTGCCCACTCACCCAACCTATCCAAGTCACCCTGCATCCTCTTAGCATCCTCCTCACAGCTAACACTGCCGCCCAGCTTCATGTCATCCACAAACTTGGAGATGCTGCATTTAATTCCCTCATCCAAGTCATTAATATATATTGTAAACAACTGGGGTCCCAGCACTGAGCCTTGCGGTACCCCACTAGTCACTGCCTGCCATTCTGAAAAGGTCCCGTTTATTCCCACTCTTTGCTTCCTGTTTGTTAACCAATTCTCTATCCACATCAATACCTTACCCCCAATACCGTGTGCTTTAAGTTTGCACGCTAATCTCCTGTGTGGGACCTTGTCAAGAGCCTTTTGAAAATCCAAATATACCACATCCACTGGTTCTCCCCTATCCACTCTACTAGTTACATCCTCAAAAAATTCTATGAGATTCGTCAGACATGATTTTCCTTTCACAAATCCATGCTGACTTTGTCCGATGATTTCACCGCTTTCCAAATGTGCTGTTATCACATCTTTGATAACTGACTCTAGCAGTTTCCCCACCACCGACGTTAGGCTAATCGGTCTATAATTCCCCGGTTTCTCTCTCCCTCCTTTTTTAAAAAGTGGGGTTACATTAGCCACCCTCCAATCCTCAGGAACTAGTCCAGAATCTAACGAGTTTTGAAAAATTATCACTAATGCATCCACTATTTCTTGGGCTACTTCCTTAAGCACTCTGGGATGCAGACCATCTGGCCCTGGGGATTTATCTGCCTTTAATCCCTTCAATTTACCTAACACCACTTCCCTACTAACATGTATTTCACTCAGTTCCTCCATCTCACTGGACACTCTGTCCCTACTATTTCTGGAAGATTATTTATGTCCTCCTTAGTGAAGACAGAACCAAAGTAATTATTCAATTGATCTGCCAAGTCCTTACTCCCCATAATCAATTCACCTGTTTCTGTCTGCAGGGGACCTACATTTGTCTTTACCAGTCTTTTCCTTTTTACATATCTATAAAAGCTTTTACAGTCCGTTTTTATGTTCCCTGCCAGTTTTCTCTCATAGTCTTTTTTCCCCTTCCTAATTAAGCCCTTTGTCCTCCTCTGCTGAACTCTGAATTTCTCCCAGTCCTCAGGTGAGCCACTTCTTCTGGCTAATTTGTATACTATATTGCTATAAATCTGGAAAGTTCTGGAATCTTCTCTTAGTGTTGCATTGTTTGAATTGGGGTATCTCATTGATTGATTCTAATATAAACACTTTAATGGAATTTTCCTTATCTATGTAGTAGAAAAAGAGCTGCACCACAAGGCATGTGCCATCTTAGTTCTTTTGTCTCTCCCTTCGCTTAGTAGACCTCTATCACTGTTCGTTTCCAACTGTCTTTGTTCTATTAATGCTTAATAAAGCAATCATGAAGCAACAGGTTTCGTGCCAACCCCTGTGGAACACCACTGGTCACTGGCAGCCAACCAGAAAAGGATCCTTTTATTCCCACTCACTGCCTCCTACCAATCAGCCAATGCCCTAACCATGCCAGTAACTTTACTGTAATACCTTGCGCTCTTAAGTAGGTAAGCAGCCTCATGCACGGCACTTTGGCAAAGGCCTTCTGAAAATACAAATGTACAACTTCCACTGCATCCCCTTTATCTATCGTACTTGTAATCTCAAAGAATTCCACACGTTTGTCAGGAAAGATTTTCCCTAAAAGATACCATGCTGTCCTATCTTGTCCTGTGTCACCAAATACTCCATAACCTTATCCTTAACAATTGACTCCAACATCTTCCCAACCATGGAGGTCAGACTAACTGGTCTATAATTTTCTTTCTGCTGCCTTCCTCCCTTCTTAAGGAGTATCTAAGTCATTTATGCCTAAATCATTTGCACAGTACTGCATATTTAAATGGATAAAATATTGACTGAACTATTTGTATGGACATTACTCTTACAGTATATTTAAGCACAGTACCACTTACTTGACATTAATCCCTTTAGTCCTTGTTCAGCAGCAGACTTTATAACTGTGATTATCCTTGCTTTATGAATCATCTCTTTATGTAAAGCCCTGTCCACCATTGAATACATCTACTTGGAGCGCTGCCACAGGAAAGCAGCACTTATCACCAGGGACCTCCGCCACCCAAGTCAGGCTCTCTTCTTGCTGTTGCCGTCAGGAAGAATGTACAGGAGTCAGGACCCACACCAAGTTCAGGAACAGTTATTATCCCTCAACTATCAGGCTCTTGAAGCTGTGGAGATATCTTCACTTGCCCCATCACTGAACTATTTCCACAACCAATGGACTCACTTTCAAGGATTCTTCATTTTCTGTTCTCAATATTTATTCTTCATATATTTATTATTCTCTTCATGTTTTTTTGTACTTGCACAGTTTGTGGTCTTTTGCACACTGGTTGTTGACCTTGTTATATGCAGTCTTTCATTGATCCTCTTGTGTTTCTTTTTATTTACTAGAATGCCCACAAGAAAACGAATCTCAGGTGACATATATGTACAGTGACATTAGATTTACTTAACACTTCGAATTTGTATTGCCAAGGCAATGAACAACAGGAAAGTTGTATGTCCTTATTGTCCAATAAAAGCAAGGATGTGATGTTGATACCTTGTAAAGCACTGGTGAGGCCTCACTTGGAGTATTGTAAGCAGGTTTGGACCCCTTTTCTTAGAAAGGATGTACTGAAATTAGAGAGAGTTCTAAGGAGTTTGATGAACATGATTCCAGGATTGAATGGCTTGTTATATGAAGAGTGTTTGATGGCTCTGGGCCTATATTCACCAGAGTTCAGAAGAACGAGGGATGACCTTATTGAACCTATCGAATTGTAAAAGGTTTTGATAGAGTGGATGTGGAGAGGATGCTTCCTATAGTGGGGGAGTTTAAGTCCAGAGCATACAGCCTCAGTATAGACAGAGATGAAGAGGAATATCTTCAGCCAGATAGTGTTGAATCTGTGGAATTCTTTGCCACAGGCAGCCGTGGAGGCCAAGACTTTATGTATATTTAAGGCAGAGGTTGATAGCTTCTTGATTGGTCAGAGCATGAAGGGATACGGAGAGAAAGCGGGAGATTGGGGCTGAGAGAAGAATTGGATCAACCATGATGAAATGGCAGAGGAGACACAATGGGCCAAATGGCCTTCTTCTGCTCTTATGTCTTAAGGCCTTATATACAGCTTATGTGGCTCTATCTGACTCACTAAACATGAATGGCAAATCACCTGCTTGTTCTTACCAGGAACATCAATATGGTCGTCAAAACCGGCTTTTGATTACTTGGTGCCTCCAAGACAAGAGCGCCAATTTCTAACTTCAAAATGCTCTGACAGTCAGCTAAGGGCGTGTGGCCTAATTCTGCTCCTATATCTTATGATCTTGAAAACAAATACTACAGTACTGTGCAGAAGTCTTATGCTCGGTGGCTATATATATGTGCCTAAGACTTTTGCACAGTACTGTATTTTCCTGCAGCTATCATGTTCTTGAACCAACTGCACATCCCTAATCCTACTTCAGCAACTTATCACTACAGACCATCCTTTGCCCTACCATGGTCTTGTTTTGTGCAGTCCTTTTCCTTTGCTGACTTGCATAATTTACGTATAACTTATGTTCAGTATGTGTCTGTGATGCAGGTGTAAGGAACATTTTTTCATTATACCTGTACCACATCGTGCTTATACAATTGACAGTAAACTCGACTGGACTTGTAAAAACTTTATAAATGTCATCTGACAACCGAACATCACACACGTTTGGCCAGAAAATTGATGTCCAAGGGGTTCTTTACTGGGCCAAGTAAATGTTGCATTGAACTCTAACCATGGATTGGATGGACCAACACATTTAGCAAAACAGTGAAGTCGTGTATATATTGTTGGAAAAAAATCTTGTGCATTTGATGTTTATAGCATCTATGTTAATCAGGTGCAAGTGTAATTTTCTGAGGCCTCAGAAAAAATACTTTGATAGAAATGTCCTAACTGTGGACCCTGCCAGGAGTCTGGCTGCTCTTGCAGGTGGGCAGCTGAAAGAAGACGTTTATCATGCAGGTGAGAATGATCGCATTCCAGCCAATTAGAGTTTCTTTGTAATTGTATTTAACTCTCGTCTTTTGTTTCATTCTTGTCAAATCTTGATTGAAGCACAGCAACAACAATGCTCCCTGCTTACCTTAGTCCACATTCCGGGAAAGAAGATTAGTGATTTGGATCGATGCTGTTTAGGCAGTGGTATTAACTTAGTTCTGGATTGCTGCTTTTGACGACCCATTAGCTTTTAGGTAGTTTGACAACATTAGCTTTAGCTAGCAGCCCTTTTGGTTTAGCGTTTAATTTCCTCTGTTCTGAATAGTTGTTATTAAAACTCAGTGAACCGTTCATTCCGTGTCTGTATCTCTCCCTCTGCCCTTGGGTCATCACTGAACTTCTGTCAAGAAAAGCATAAAATTCTGGAAATACTCAGCAGAAAGAGTTTTTTCATTGACAGGAAACATTAACTCTGTTTCTTCCACCACACCTGCTGAAAATTTATGTTAAAGATCTTCAGCATCTGCAGTTTTTTTTTGCAATAATATATTTTTAATATTTATGGTTGGGAAGCAGGGCCGGATTTTAGGCAGGGCTAGGCTGGGCTGCAGTCCAGGGGCGAGAGCTGCAGAGGGGCCCAAAATAGGTAGCTATCATCATGGCCGACAAAAAAAATACAAGAGTGGAGCGCAGAAAAAAAAAACGATACAAGAAAAAGAGGACCGTGAGAAAGATGCATTAAAAAAGACATTGAAATTGGCAGAATTTTTTAAACCTGTTCTCGATGACGCAGTGTACCATCGCTCTTGTCACAGTCTGAGACGGGCGGACAAACGGAGACTTGTTCAACAGCTAGCGCTAACACCAGCGTTAGCACAGGACCACCATCTTGCCACAGTCAGCAGCTAACGTTGAAGAGGCAGAGAGCATGACTTTGGAATTCCGGACCACAGAGGCCTCCGAACAACCAAGCCATTAATGTTAACGTCACCACTGCTGAGGATCCTTACAGCACTGATCCTGTTCGCCGGGGAAAGGAAAAGTTAGATGATTCAGTCCGAGCGTACTGGGCTAAGAAAGGGCTGGAGTGCTGCCAGAATTAGGATGTGGATATCAAAGCTTCAAAACGAGTATATGAACAGCAAAGATGTTTTTTCTCCAAATTTCACTTCAAACGCAAGCTTGTAAATGGTCAGTACATGTCAAGGCAATGGCTCTTATATTCCCCTTCCACCGGCTGTGTGTTTTGTTTTGCATGCCGCATCTTCAGTGATGGTAACTGTCAGTCCATCTTTGAAACTGGCTTCAGCGACTGGAAACATGCCGCTAAGCGCATAGGAGAGCATGAAAATAGTGAACACCACAGGAAAATGATACTGACCTACGTTGCGCTAGCGTCTGACAGTGGAAGCATAGATACAGAACTGCAAAAACAGTTCGAGTCAGTGTGTCTACTGGACCGACGTATTGAGAAGAGCGGTGGCGTTTGTGAAGTGTTTGGTCAAGAGGGGACTGGCCATCCGAGGCTCCAGTGACATATTTGGCAGGCCTGATTTTAGTGATCTGATCAAGGACTTTGCTGCGAAGAAATCCAGAAGAACTAGGCTTTAATTTTGAAAAACAAGCATCTGACTTTGTAAATATCTAGGCTTGTGTGTCAGTGCTGTTCCTGTTTTTGTGGCAATAGGCTAATAGTTGACTGTTTACAAACTTAGTAAGTAATAAGTGGTCTTTACTCTGCAAGCCCTACAGTACAGCAATAGGTTAGTATGTGCTAGATCCTATTTTTCAAAAAGATTGTTGGAGTATTGTGAAGTTTCCTAGTTTGCCATAGTGCCATCTCTCTTGGTCTTTTTGTCTCTCATTTCCATTTTACATTCTCAGAACACACGGCTGAGAAAAATACCGAGATAAAAATGCTTTGGCATTGTTTGAGAGATAAGGCCTATGGGTATGTGCAGCAATAGCTGAATAAAGATTTAAGATTGGGTACATCATACTTCATCTCCCTCATAACTTTACTAAGCCAACTAAGCCTAGGTCAATTTTTGAGTGTTTTAGATGCTGTCCTTCAAACTAAGAATCTGCATTACTTTCTGTCCTCCCTCTTAAGGCCTGTAAGATTATAGCCTACGTATTGTACTAAACCAATATCTTGGTCCACAGCTTTGATATTTAGACCAGTACGACCTTTGTTTTTGTTCTTGCCTTTTTTTGCTTGGTACAGCAGCATTTTACAGTGTCGGCAGGGGCCCATCAGGGCCTCCAGCCCAGGGCCCCCGGCCCTGTTGGGAAGCTATGATGAGTCATCATTCTATGTGTGAATGCATACATTAATTAATATTTGTTCCCTTGTGGAAGAGCCAGCGATCAGACACAAGAGATTTGTATCATAACAATGCCAACTTTTGGTTTCAGAACATAGGACAGTTCCTTTATAGGACACTTTAGAACCCAATGCAGATTGGGGGACTGCTTTGTTGAGCACCTCCGCTCCATCCGCCACAACAGACAGGATCTCCCAGTTGCCACCCACTTCAACTCTGCTTCACATTCCCATTCGGACATGTCCATACATGGCCTCCTCTACTGCCATGATGAGGCTAAACTCAGGTTGGAGGAGGAAAACCTCATATACCGTCTAGGTAGTCTCCAGCCCCTTGGTATGAACATAGAATTCTCCAACTTCTGGTAATTCCCTCCCCCTCCCTTCCCCTATCCCAGTTTCACTCTGCCCCCTCCCCCAGCTGCCTATCACCTCCTTCATGGTTCCACCTCCTTCTACTACCCATTGTGTTTTCCCCTATTCCTTCTTCACCTTTCCTGCCTAACACCTCCCTGCTTCCCCTCCCCCACCCCTTTATCTTTCCCCTTACTGGTTTTTCACCTGGAACCTACCAGCCTTCTCCTTCCCACCCACCCCCCACCTTCTTTATAGGGCCTTTGCCCCTTCCCCCTACAGTCCTAACGAAGGGTTCCAGCCCGAAACGTTGACTGATGGTTTCCACGGATGCTGCCCGACCTGCTGAGTTCCTCCAGCGTGTTGTAAGTGTAACATAGGACAGTTCTCTGCCAACCTTTTAACGTACTCCAAGATCAATCTAACACTGTCCCCCATTTTTCTTTCATCTGTGTATCTATCTAAGAGTCTCTTAAATATCTTTGATTTACCTACCACCTACCCCTGGCAGGGCATTCCACCCACCTACCATTCTCTGTGTAACAACCTACTTCTGATATCCCCCCACTATACTTTCCATCGATCACCTTAACATTATAACTTCTTATATTAAAAATTCCCTCTGTATTTCCTGTGAAGAGCAGGATTAGAAATTAAGAATGCCTAGCACAGAGTTTCTTATAATGTCCCTAATGTATCTGCCTCTACCACCACCTCTGGCAGCGCTCTCCACACACCCACCATTCTCCATGTAAACTACCTATTCCTGATATCCCCTCTATACCTCCCTCCAATCACCT
Source organism: Mobula hypostoma (assembly GCF_963921235.1). Taxonomy (NCBI): domain Eukaryota; kingdom Metazoa; phylum Chordata; class Chondrichthyes; order Myliobatiformes; family Myliobatidae; genus Mobula; species Mobula hypostoma. The sequence continues at coordinate 7,183,288 of NC_086099.1, forward strand.
TAAAATTATACCCCCTTGCATTAGCAATTTCCACCCTGGGAAAGCCTGTGGTTCAATCATCACCTCTCATTCTCCTGGTTCACTCAACTTTTCCTCATAAAGCATGCTCTCTTGCATTGGTTAGACCGCACTTGGAGTATTGTGAGTAGTTTTAGGCCCCTTATCTACGAAGGGATGTGCTGGCATTAGAGAGGGCCCAGAGGAGGTTTACGAGAATGATTCCAGGAATGAAAGCGTTCGCGCATGAGGAGTGTTTGATGGCTCTAGGCCCATACTCGCTGAAGTTTAGAAGAATGAGGGAAGATCTTATTGAAACCTATCAAATATTGAGAGGCCTAGAGAGTGGATGTGGAGAGGATGTTTCCTATAGCAGGGGAGTCTAAGGCCACAGGGCACAGACTCAAAATAGAGGGGCATTCCTTTTGAACAGAGATGAGAAAGACTTTCTTTAGCCAGAGGGTGGTAAATGTGTGCCATTTATTGCCACTATCGGCTGTGGAGGCCAATTCATTTGGTATATTTAAAGCAGAGGTTGATAGGTTTTCGATTAGTAAGGATGAAAAAGACAGGAGAATGGAGTTGAGATGGATAATAAATCAGCCACGATGGAATGGCAGAGCAGACTCAATGACTGAATGGCCAAATTCTGCTCCTATGGATGGCCTTATACCTCTAATCCAGGCAGCATCCTGGTAAATCACCTCTGCACTCTCCAAAAGGAATGGTTATAAAACACCACACTTTTATTTTGGTTATAAAATAGTCAAGTCAATGAGGATAACCTCACTCGGCCACATGTTCCCTTTGACCCTCATTAATTCTTATCAATCCCACACAGAAAGCATCAAGTCTTGGTACAGCAATGGCTCTGACCATGACCAGAGAAACTGCAGGGAGATGTGGACACAGTTTAGCACATCACAGAAACTGCTCTCCCCTCAATGAACTCTGTCTATACTTCTCACTGCCTCAGTAAAGCCGCCAGCATATCCAAAGACCCTACCCACCCTGGATATTCTCCCCTCTCCCATTGAACAGAAGATATAATAGCCAGAAATCATGTCCCACCAGGCTCGAGAACAGCCTCTATCCCACTGTTATAAGACTACTTATGTAAATAAGGTTGAAAGAGAACAGAGATAATCCACTAGGATGTTGCGGAGTCTGAAGGACCTGAGTTATGAGGAAAGGTTGAACAGGTTAGGACTTTATTCCTTGGAACGTAGAAGATCGAGAGGAGATTTGATAGAGGTACCCCCAGATCCCTCTGCTCCTCCACACTACCAAGTATCCTGCCATTTACTTGTACTCTGTACTTGGTACTTTTTACTTTGTAAGTATTCCTGACTCCTCTGAACAGTCAAAGAATAGGAAAGGTATTACCTGGACAAAGGAGTCTACACTGGCCAGGCATTCCCCGTAGTCCCAATTCACTCACCATGTGTTTTACGCAAGGTTGCTCATGATTGTATCTGTGATGGTTATTCTTTGAAGTTACTGCTACCAGCACACACAAAGCATCCACTTTTATATATATTTCTTATCAATTCAAATATTGCATCCCAGTGTCATTGGCCACAGGTCATCTGACTGACAACTGAAAGTCACTCTTTTCCTGACTTCATCACATCATCATCCCTGAGGCCTGACGTGGACATTCTGTCAGAAACCTCGAGGAAGGTAGTGATAGTAGAGCTGACTGTGCCTTGGAAAGACCAGATTGAGGAGATATCCGAGCATAAGAAAGGCAAATACTAGGGGCTGGTAGAGCAGTGCCAGTGACAGGGGTGGAGGGCACAACGCCAGCCTGTAGAGGTGAAGTGTGGAGGTTTTGCTGGCTGTTCGCTCTGCAGAATCTACTCCCTCCTTGGCATTACAGGAGGGAGAAGAACCACCAGGACCATCACAGAGCTGCTGTGCAAGCCTCCAAATGGCAATGGATCAAGAGGTGTTACCCTGGACCAGTGCTGCTTTGACACAAGCCAGGGCCTGATCAACCCTGGCTGGGTTGTGTGGGCAAGACTGTCTGATCTTGAAAGATCAGAAATATGGACGACCCCAGGTTACATCGCTGATGACGTGTCCCAGCACATCCTAGGATATCTCTCAGCATCATGAACTTTGAACTTTGAAATGTAGAATCATGCAGCAAATAGGCTGTTTGTTAATATCTCCCGAAATAGAATTCACCTCAGAAAGGATGTTGGCAGAATGAGATAGTAACCCACCCCACCACCACTACATCCATGTCAGTCACTCCTCACCACAGCCCCTCAGCACCTTTTATCCCCCCATTCACTGCCACATTACATACACACTCCACGTCTCATACCTACAACGACGCAGTCACTGTCCTGTGTTTCATACGCCTCGATGATACCCAGAAGAATTCCTCGTGCCAAGAATCAATTTGACACTTGATCACTCTGTCAGAGTCACCTTATGTTCAGATACATCAAAGTTGCTAGTGAACGCAGCAGGCCAAGCAGCATCTGTAGGAAGAGGTGCAGTCGACGTTTCAGGCCGAGACCCTTGTGTGTTGCTTGAATTTCCAGCATCTGCAGAATTCGTGTTGTTTATGTTCAGATACTCCTGCACCTAATGTCACTTTACATACATACAATCAGTCTGTGTACATAAGCTAATTTTATGTATATATGGACACACTCAAACAGTTACTTGTTCAATGTCGTTTATAAAATTACTTTTATATTTATATTTATTGTGTTTTTTTTAATTGTGTTCTTCATATTCTGTGTTTTTTGTGCTGCACTGGATCCAGAGTAACAACCACTTTGTTCTCCTTTATGTTCGTGTACTGAAAAATGACAGTAAACTATCTTGAATCTTGAATCATGAATCTATAAACAGAAGTGATTCTGCAGTTGCTGGAAATCCAGAGTAACAACAAAATGCTGAAGGAATTCAGTGGGTTAGGCAGTGTCTATTGGAAGGGAATAATCCTCCATAGATGCTGCTTGATTTGCTGAGTTGCTCCGGCATTTTGTGTGTTACTCTGGATTTCCAGCATCTGCAGAATCGCTTGTCTTCATGCTTTACAGTTCTTTGTTCTGTGTTCCTTTCGGGCGAGTTGCTGGATTCGTACTGTTGTCACCCCTAGCTTATTTTAAAGGGGTTTCCCCCAACGATGTAGAAATAGGATATTAAAGGTGTTTATTTATTGTTGAGATAACATCCTGTTTCCCTGCGGCAGCACTCTGTCATACGGAGGTGGCTAGGAACGGACCCAAGTGCAAGACACAGACACTGAAGTACTAGGGACAGGACTAGGATACAGGGTGAGGGCAAGGACATAGACACGAAAACCGGGAACCCAGAACACGACTGGACAAGAGAGCTAGGAGCCCGGGCTTGGACTCCGAGCCAGAGACTGGAAAAGGACCCAGTACCTGGGTTTTGCCTCTGGATCAGACCCCAGAACAAGGCAAGGACGAAGCTTGGCAGGCAGGCAGTTCGAGGCTGGAGTCTTCAGGCTTGAGGCTAGAGGCGAGGCTTGTCAGGAGGCAGGAGGCTGGAGTCTTCAGGCTTGAGGCTAGAGGCGAGGCTTGGCAGGAGGCAGGAGGCTGGAGTCTTCAGGCTTGAAGCCAGAGGCTAGCGACTTGAGGCGAGGCTTGGCAGGAGGCACGAGGCTGGAGTCTTCAGGCTTGAGGCTAGAGGCGAAGCTTGGCAGGAGGCAGGAGGCTGGAGTCTTCAGTCTTGAGGCTAGAGGCTAGAGATGAGGCTTGGCAGGAGGCTAGAGGCTAGAGACGAGGCTTGGCAAGAGGCAGGAGGCTGGAATCTTCAGGCTTGAGGCTAGGCAGGAGGCTGGAGTCTTCAGGCTTGAGGCTAGGCAGGCTCCTCCTGGGCAGGGCATGGTTCACCTGGGCAGGGCGTGGATCACCACCCGACAGAGGCATGGGACAGGAAGGGACAGAACCAACCGCAGGTAACGGCAAGGCGGCCTGGCTTACCCAACGGAGGCAAGGGACAGGAAGGGACAGAACCAAACGCAGGTAATGGCAAGATGGCCTGGCTTACCTGGGCGGAGGCAAGGGACAGGAAGGGAGCTAGATACAGGGTGGCTCCAGGACAAGACTGCAGGCGAGACTAGGCGAGAGTTACCAGCAAGACAAGGCAAGGCTTCTGGCAAAGCAAGGCGAGACGAGAACTTCAGGCGAGGTGAGAGTTACCGGCAAGACAAGGCAGGGCTTCAGGCGAGGAAACAGAAGGCAGAGGAAGGAATACATGGAGTAAGGATAAGAACAATCCAGCAGCCACGCCCTGGTCTCTGTAGCTATTTATGCAGCCAGCCCCAACGAGCATCAGCTGCCTCAATTAGAGCTCAACTAGAACAGAAAAAGGGTAGACAGGAAAACCTGCAGCAAGGGTTCATGGACCAGTCCGTGAACCGGAATACAGACTTCACGGACCGGACCATGACACACTCGGGTCCTCGACTGCGCACTGTGCTCCAAGACATTACGGTGATCAGAATCAGAATCAGGTTTAATATCACTAACATGTCATGAAATTTGTTGTTTTACAGAGCAGAATATTTCAATACATAATGATAAAAATGATAAATTACAACACAATACACATAATAAATTAAATGTAGTGCAAAAAAAGAACAAAAAATAGTGTGGTGGTGTTTATGGGTTCACTGTCCATTCAGATGTCTGATGGTGGAGGGGAAGAAGCTGTTCCTGACATATTGAGTGTATGTCTTCAGGCTCCTGTACCTCCTCCCTGATGGTAGCGATGAGACGAGGGCATGTCCTGGGTGACGGAGGTCCCTAACCATGGATGCTGCCCTTTTGAGGCATCATCTTTTGAAGATGTCCTGGATGCCGTGGAGGCTACTGGCTGACTTTACAACTTCCTGCAGCTTTTTCATCAACTGCAATGTTTGTTTATACTCTTTCTTTATCCAGATGCATGTCAGGTGCATCTCCATTAGATGCAAAAAAAATTTCTTCACCCTCTCCCACTCTTTACAACACACTCACACTATTTACCTTTGTCTGTCTATCTCTCTCCTCTCTCTTCCTCTCTCTCCCTCTCCCTTTCCCACTCCCGCTCTCTCCCTTTCATAGAAACATAGAAACATAGAATAGTACAGCACAGTACAGGCCCTTCGGCCCACAATGTTGTGCCGACCCTCAAACCCTGCCTCCCATATAAGCCCCCACCTTAAATTCCTCCATATACCTGTCCAGTAGTCTCCTAAACCTCATCAGTGTATCCGCCTCCACCACTGACTCAGCCAGTGCATTCCACGCACCAACCACTCTCTGAGTAAAAAGAACTTTCCTCTAATATCTCCCTTGTACTTCCCACCCCTTACCTTAAAGCCATGTCCTCTTGTATTGAGCAGTGGTGCCCTGGGGAAGAGGCGCTGGCTATCCACTCTATCTATTCCTCTTATTATCTTGTACACCTCTATCATGTCTCCTCTTATCCTCCTTCTCTCCAAAGAGTAAAGCCCTAGCTCCCTTAATCTCTTATCATAATGCATGCTTTCTAAACCAGGCAGCATCCTGGTAAATCTCCTCTGAACCCTTTCCAATGCTTCCACATCCTTCCTATAGTGAGGCGACCAGAACTGGACACAGTACTCCAAGTGTGGCCTAACCAGAGTTTTATAGAGCTGCATCATTACATTGCGACTCTTAAACTCTATCCCTCGATTTATGAAAGCTAACACCCCATAAGCTAACACCCTATCCACCTGTGAGGCAACTTTCAGGGATTTGTGGACATGTACCCCCAGATCCCTCTGCGCCTCCACACTACCAAGTATCCTGCCATTTACTTTGTACTCTACCTTGGAGTTTGTCCTTCCAAAGTGTACCACCTCACACTTCTCCGGGTTGAACTCCATTTGCCACTTCTCAGCCCACTTCTGCATCCTATCAATGTCTCTCTGCAATCTTCGACAATCCTCTACACTATCTACAACCTTTGTGTCGTCTGCAAACTTGTCAACCCACCCTTCTACCCCACATCCAGGTCGTTAATAAAAATCACGAAAAGTAGAGGTCCCAGAACAGATCCTTGTGGGACACCACTAGTCACAATCCTCCAATCTGAATGTACTCCCTCCACCACCACCCTCTGCCTTCTGCAGGCAAGCCAATTCTGAACCCACTTGGCCAAACTTCCCTGGATCCCATGTCTTCTGACTTTCTGAATAAGCCTACCGTGTGGAACCTTGTCAAATGCCTTACTAAAATCCATATAGATCACATCCACTGCACTACCCTCATCTATATGCCTGGTCACCTCCTCAAAGAACTCTATCAGGCTTGTTAGACATGATCTGCCCTTCACAAAGCCATGCTGACTGTCCCTGATCAGACCATGATTCTCTAAATGCCCAGAGATCCTATCTCTAAGAATCTTTTCCAACAGCTTTTCCACCACAGACGTAAGGCTCACTGGTCTATAATTACCTGGACTATCCCTACTACCTTTTTTGAACAAGGAGACAACATTTGCCTCCCTCCAATCCTCCTGTACCATTCCTGTGGACAACGAGGACATAAAGATCCTAGCCAGAGGCTCAGCAATCTCTTCCCTCGCCTCCTGGAGCAGCCTGGGGAATATTCTGTCAGGTCCCGAGGACTTATCCATCCTAATGTATTTTAACAACTCCAACACCTCCTGTCCCTTAATATCAACATGCTCCAGAACATCAACCTCACTCATATTGTCCTCGTCATCATCAAGTTCCCTCTCATTGGTGAATACCGAAGAGAAGTATTCATTGAGGACCTCGCTCACTTCCACAGCCTCCAGGCACATCTTCCCACCTTTATCTCTAATCGGTCCTTCCTTTACTCCTGTCATCCTTTTTTTCTTCACAAAATTGAAGAATGCCTTGGGGTTTTCCTTTACCCTACTCGCCAAGGCCTTCTCATGCCCCCTTCTTGCTCTTCTCAGCCCCTTCTTAAGTTCCTTTCTTGTTTCCCTATATTCCTCAATAGACCCATCTGATCCTTGCTTCCTAAACCTCATGTATGCTGCCTTCTTCCACCTGACTAGATTTTCCACCTCACTTGTCACCCACAGTTCCTTCACCCTACCATTCTTTATCTTCCTCACCGGGACAAATTTATCCCTAACATTCTGCAAGAGATCTCTAAACATCGACCACATGTCCATAGTACATTTCCCTGCAAAAACATCATCGCAATTCACACCTGCAAGTTCTAGCCTTATAGCCTCATAATTTGCCCTTCCCCAATTAAAAACTTTCCTGTCCTCTCTGATTCTATCCTTTTCCATGATAATGTTAAAGGCCAGGGAGCGGTGGTCACTGCCCCCCAGATGCTCACCCACTCAGAGATCTGTGACCTGACCCGGTTCATTACCTAATACTAAATCTAGTATGGCATCCCCCCTGGTCGGCCTGAACACGTACTGTGACAGGAATCCGTCCTGGACACACTTAACAAACTCTGCCCCATCTAAACCTCTCTCTCTCTCTCTCTCTCTTTCTCTCTCCCTCTCTTTCTATCTCTCCTTCTCTCTCCCCTCCTCTCATTCTCTCTCTCCTTCTTTCCCCCTCACTCCCCTCACACTCCTCTGTCTCCCCCCTCTCCCTCTTCAGCCTCTCCACTCCCTTTTTCTCTCTTTCCCTACCCACTCTCCCCTCTCTCTCTCTCCCTCTCCTCACCCCTCTTCCTGTCACTCTCTCTTGCTCTCCCTCACCTTCCCTCTCTCCTCCCTCTCCCTCTTTATTTCCCTCTCTCTGTCTTCCCCTCTCTCTTCTCTCTCCCCTCTCCCTTTCTGTCTCTCCTTCCCCCCCTCGCTCCATCTCTCTCTCTCCCTCCTCTCTCGCTTTCCTCTCTCTGTCCCTCTCCCTCTCCTTCCCTCCCGGCCCCTCTCTCTCCCTCCTCTCTTTCCCTCACCTTCTCTCTCTCCATCTCCCTCTCTTTCCTTAGCTCTTTTTCTCTTCTCCCTCTGTCTATCTCTATCTCTCCTTCCCTCTCTCTTTCCGTCTCTCACTTTCTCTTTCTCTCTCCACCCTCCCTCTCCTTCCCTGCCCCCCCCCGCCCTTCCTCTTTCTCTCTCTTTCCCTCTATTTTTCTCTCCCTCGCCCTCTCCCTGCCAAACTACGAGGGACCATCGTTTGCAGAACATCAGGTGGGCACGGTGTGATTGACAGCTCGGCTGACGTCAGTGCCCCGGCGCGGCGCTCCCTCCCTCTCCCTCCCTCTCTCTCCCTCTCTCCCTCTCTCCCTCTCTCTCGCTCTCTCTCTCTCTCTCTCTCTCTGTCCCTCTCCCTCTCCCCCGCGGAAGAGGACACCGGCCGTACTGAATCACATCGCCTCCGGCACTCGGCAGATTGCCCCGATTACACCGCCGCGGTCTCCTTCGTGGTAAGTCTGATTTCTCGTTGCACGGCGAAGGAATCGGTGACAGCCGTTCTTTCCCACAGCATTTTCAGTTGACAGTGCGTGGATTTGTTAAAGAAAAAACCCAGAAATGCAGGGAATTGGCCAGCGGAGAAAGGATGTGGGGATGTGAAAACCATCTCTGACTCTCAGAATACATGCATATTTGCGAAGTATCTCGTCTTTGTCTCCCTTTAATGAGTGAACGTGTGCCTGTGTGAACGGAAAACGGTTCATCTTAGCGCAAAACACCACCACTGGTCCTGTATAAATAATAGATGAATACAGACACGCAGCGAGTTAACGGAGCTCGCGTCTCTCGAAAAGCTTGGAGATTTAATCTCTACGGTAAGTACATTTTACAGCATACATACAGAAAGGGCCAGTAACATCATGAAGGATCCCACCCACCCTGCTCATGGACTGTTTGTCCCACTCCCATGGAGGGTAGAGGCTGTGTAGCACCCACGCCAGAGCCACCAGACTCAAAAGCAGTGAGGCTGATCAACACCCCCACCCACTAACCCACCCCTCCATACCCCCAACCACCCACTGACCCACCCCTCCAAACCCCCAACCACCCACTAACCCACCCCTCCACACCCCCACCCACTAACCCACCCCTCCACACCCCCAACCACCCACTGACCCACCCCTCCACACCCCCAACCACCCACTGACCCACCCCTCCACACCCCCACCCACTAACCCACCCCTCCACACCCCCAACTAACACTACTTTATCGTTTCCTGTCAGTCACCTTATGTACAGACACTCCTGTGTCTAATGTCACTTTATGGACATACAATCCATCTATGTATATAAGCTATCATGCATTTATATTTTTGTGTTTTTTCTTATTATTGTGTTCTTTATCTTATTTTTATTTTGTACTGTAAAGGAATAATAATTATCTCCATCTCCTTTACACTCCTGTACTGGAAATTACATTAAACAATCCAGAATCTTAAAATAAACTATTCCCATTTGCTGTCCAATCTCAGAGACTGTAAAAGCAAGATTGTGAATGGAGGTATAGCTTCAAAAGAATTAGACCATTCAACCCAACAAGTCTGGTCTGTCATTATTATCCCTCTCTATCCCAGTCTCCTGCCTTCTCCCCATAACCTTTGATGCCCTGTCTAATCAAGAGCCTATCAACCTCTGCTTTAAATATACCCAATGACTTGCCCTCCACAGCCATCTGTGGCAATGATTCACCACTCTCTAACCCTGTGGCCATTTCCCCCCAACAATAAATATTCCACTTTGGATACTGTTGGGGGGGTGACCTATGGGAGGGGGACACGGGGGTGGGGGTGCTGCAGCAACTGGGTCTCTGGCACTGGGGCTCAGAAGAGAAGAGGACTGCAGTAGTGATAGGAGATTCCATAGTCAGAAGAACAGAGTCGAGATTCTGTGGATGCGATAGAGACACCTGGATGATATGTTGCCTCCCAGGTGCCAGGGTCAGGGATATCTTGGTTCAGGTTCATGGTATTCTAAAGGGTGAAGGTAAGCAACCAGAAGTCTTGGTACATACTGGCACCAGTGACACAGGGAGACAAGGTGAGGAGGTCCTGAAGAGAGATTTTAGGGAGCTAAGTAGAAAGCTGAGAAACAGGTAGTATTCTCTGGATTGCTGCCTGTGCCACGTGCCAGTGAGGGTAAGAATAGAATGATTTGGCAGGTGAATGCGTGGCTGAGGAGCTGGTGTGGTGGGGGCGGGGAGCAGGGGTTCAGAATTACAGATCATTAGGATATCTTCTGGGGAAGGTATGACCTATACAAAAGGGACAGGTTACACCTAAACCCAAGGTGGTCCAATATCCTTGTAAACTGTTTGGGAGGGCTTAAACTAATTTGGCTGGGATTGGGAGCCGGATTGATTGGGCTGAGGATGGGATAGTTAGTTTACAAACAGAGGCAATGTGTAGTGGGACTCCTAGCAAGGAGAGGCTGATGATAGGGCAACATTGCAGTCAACAAGATAAGTTGCAATGTAAAAGGCAGACAAAATTAAAAAGTGGGTATACAGGACTGAAGGTATTATATTTGAATGCATGCAGTACACGGAATAAGGTAGGTGAACTAGGAGCACAGCTACAGATTGGCATTTATGACATTGTGGGCATCACTGAATCATGGCTAAAAGATGGTTACAGCTGAGAGCTTAATGTCCAAGAAAACACATTGTATCGAAAGGACAGGCATGTAGGCAAAGGGGTTGTTGTGGTTCTGTTGGTCAAAAAATGAAATCAAATCATTAGAGAGAGGTGATACAGGATTGGAAGGTATGGAATCCTTATGGGCAGAACTAAGAAACTGCAAGGGTAAAAAGACCCTGATGGGAGTTTTATACTGACCTCTGAACAGCAGCAAAGATGTGTACAAGTTACAATAGGAGATAGAAAATGCATGTCAAAAGGGCAATGTTACAATAGACTTGGGGGACTTCAGTATGCAGGTAAATCAGGTTGGTGCGGGATCCCAAGAGGGAAATTTCTCGAATGCCTAAAAGATAGCTTTTTAGAGCAGCAAACACGAGGAAATCTGCAGATGCTGGAATTTCAAGCAACACACATAAAAGTTGCTGGTGAATGCAGCAGGCCAGGCAGCATCTCTAGGAAGAGGTACAGTTGACTGTATATCTTCCTAGAGATGCTGCCTGGCCTGCTGTGTTCACCAGCAACTTTTATGTGTGCTGCTTTTTAGAGCAGCTTGGGTTTGAGTCCACTGGGGGATCAGCGATTCTGGATTAGGTGTTAGGCAATGAACCAGAATTGATTAGACAGCTTAAGGTAAAGGGACCCTTAGGGGGGAAAGTGATCATAATATGTTAGAATTCATCCTGCAATGTGAGAAGTAGAAGTGAGATGTATCAGTATTACAGTAAAGTAAAGGGAATTACAGAGGCATGAGAGAGGAGCCGGCTAATATTGATTGAAAGGGAACATTATCGAGGCTGACAGCCGAGTAGCAGTGGTTGGAGTTCCTGGGAGCAATTCAGAAGCTGCAGGATAGATATATACCAAAAAAGAAGAAGCATTATAAAGGCAGGATGGTGAAATTGTAGCTGACAGAAGTCAAAACCAACATAAAAGCCTAAGAGAGGGCATATAATAGAGCAAAAAAATTGTGAGAATTAGAGGATTGGGAAGCTTTTAAAAGAAGCAACAGACGTTGTAAAAAAAAATCTTGTGCTTTCCTGGCAGATTGGCAAATAAACTCATCTCTGGCTTCCAGGTGGGGACAGATGTCAATTATAACCGTAGTCCGTCCCTCCTGATTGGTTAATCTTCATCCAATCAGGTTCCGCTCACCCAGCTTGTTTATAATTGAATTCCAGTTCATACTTAGAGCAAGACCTCCATCTTTGTTAAAATTCTTTTCCTCGAGTTTTATTTCAATGGCGGTAGCAGATCACTGCTTTCGCAGTGGCCATAGGATTGACTCTGATGGCACAAAACTACCATACCGCACCGATGGCTTTTGGGACTGCCTGGCAAAGGACTAACCAATCAGTAGGGATGGACTGCGGGGGTATAAATACCACCAGACTAGACATGTCCAGGCATCATCCCTGAAGAAAGTGGCAGAGTTTGTCACTGAGATGCCAGTTATAATTGATACCTATACCCAACTGGAAGCCCTTTGACAAGGTGCTGCCTAACAAGTTAAGAGCCCATGGTATTACAGGAAATATTCGAGCATGGATAAAGCAGTAGCTGATTGGCAGGAGGCAAAGAGTGGTAATAAAGGGAGCCTTTTCTGGCTGGCTGCCGGCTGGTAACTAGTACTGTTCCACAGGGGTCTGTGTTGGGACCAATACCTCTTATGAATTATGCTAATGATTTGGATGACTGTATTGATGGCTTTGTAGACAAGTTTGTGGACAATATGAAGATAGGTGGAGGGGCAGATAGTGTTCAGGAAGCAGGCAGGCTACAGAAGGACTTAGACAGATTAGGAGAAAGGGCAAAGAAGAGGCAGATAGAGTACATTGTCAGGAAATGTATAGTCATGCACTTTTGTGGGAGGAATAAAAGCGTAGCCTATTTTTGAAATTGAGAAAAAATACAAAAAAACAGATGCACAAAGGGACTTGGAAGTCCTTGTGTGGGATTCCCTAAGGATTAGTTCGCCAGGTTGAATCTGTGGCAAATCCAATACAGTATTAGCATGCATTTCAAGAGGACTAGAATATAGATGAAAGGTTGTTATGTTGAGGCACTGATGAGGCCTCGCGTGGAGTATTGTGAACAGATTTGGGCCCCTTATCCAAGGAAAGAGGTGCTGGTATTGGAGCCAGTTCAAAGAACATTAATGAAATGATTCCAGGATTGAAAGGCTTTTTCATATGAGGACAGTTTGATGGCTCTGGACCTGTACTCAGTGGAATTCAGAAGAATGAGGGAGGATCTCATTGAAACGCCCAATGTCAAAAGGCTTTGATAGAGTGGATGTGGAGAGAATGTCTCTTATGGTGGGGGTGTCTAACACCAGAGGACACAGCCTCAGAATAGAGGGACGTCCATTTAGAGCAGAGATGAGGAGGAATTTTTTTTGGCCAGGGAGTAGTGAATCTGTGGAATTCATTGCCACAGGAGGCTGTGAAGCCAAGTCATTGGGTTTATTTAAGGCAGAGGTTGATATATTCTTGATTGGTCAGGGCATGAAGGGATACAGGGAGAAGGCAGGAGATTCAGGAGACTGGGACTGAGAGGGAGATGAATCACCATGGTGAAATGGTGGAGCAGACTCGATGGGCCAAATGGCTTAATTCTGCTCCTATATCTTATGGTTTAAAGGTTCAAAGGTTCATTTTGTTATCGAAGTAGACACCTCTGAAGTTCTTCAATTCTCCGAGTACCCATAAAACCAAGAAAGAAAAGAAAGAAAGGCAGCAGCATCATCAACCCCCAAATCCCACCTCTGGGCAAAAAAAAAACACGAACAAAAACGGAACAGGAATATAAACCCCTAAATCCCTCCTCCTGCACAAAAAAAAATGAAGAAAACTGATCAGGCGTATCAACCCTCTGCAAATCCCTTCTCCCACACAAAAAAATGAACAAAATGGATCAGGCACATCAAACCCCAAATCCCTCCTCCCACACAAGAAAAATGAACAAAAAGGATCAGGCACATTGACCCTCCCAAATCCCTCTACCCACACAAAAAAGAAGAGCAGATTGGGTGAAAGAACACAGAATATGAAAACTTGAAGACTGAGAAGGTCTATGGTCCGAAGTCCAAATCCAGAAGGCAGAAAAACCTGGGCAACGTTCACCGGGAGCAGCAGCAGACTCTGCCTTCTCTGGTACAGAACAACCGATCAAAAGGCAAGCAGCCAGGTGCGGCCTCTGCACTCGCATCGATGCTTCAATCTCCCTCATCTCTTTCATCAGCAAAATGGAGCCAAACATCGACTTCACCGCTACAAGGTTCATGCATGCCGCAGAGTGCTGGAACACCCAAACAAGCTCCAAACCTCCGCACTCACCTTGATGTTTCAATCGCCCTCGTTGCTTTAATTGGCAAACAATGGAAGCTACAATCGGCAAAATGGGGTTAAACGTCAGCTCAACACACACAAAATGCTGGAGGAACTCAGCAGGGCACAGTCAGGCTGAAATGTCGACTGTACTTTTTTCCATGGATGCTCCAGCATTTGTGTGTGTTGCTCAGATTTCCGGAAAATGCAGCTTTTCTCTTGGTTGTGATTTGGTTAAACATCAGCTCGCACACCATCCTGCACCCTTCTCACCACGAGGTTTGTTCACGCTGCCTCTGTCTCCTGGAATCCTCTTGGAGACTAGAGCGCTGAAGCACCCAGACGATCTCCAAACAGCAAAGCACAGGCTCCAACAGGTCCAGAATCACGTACAAGCCGAGGAACAAATGTAAAAGACATAAAAGAAGTGAAAAAGACGGTGTCAACATCTATTCGGAAGATGCTGACCAAAGGAGTGTTGTACGCAGGCGTCATCTTGAATGGAAGGTCTCTCGGGCTTAAAGAAATTCCTCCTCACCTCTGTTCTAAATAGATGTCCCTCTGAACTAAGGTTGTGCCCTCTGGTCCTAGACTCCCCCACTATAGCAAACATCATCTCCACATCCACTCTATCTAGGCCTTTCAATATTCAATGGGTATAGTTCAGCACTCTTTTAGAGCTAATTATCTGTGGTGATATTGATGCCAACACTGCCATTAATCTGACAGGACATGTTGGCTGTCCATCGTATCCAGGAGATCTTTGTGGGAGAGTTTTTAAAGTGGAAAAGCTATTGCACTGGGGCAGTTCCACTCTCTCGACGTTGGTACAAGTAGTTGTCACATCTGGGGTCTTCTTTGGTTGTAGTGGGTGATTATGATTCCTTCTGTGCTTTCTCATAGCTTTGCCCTTCACAAAGTATTAAAGAACCACCTTTCTGACATCGGCAATTTATTTCAGCTGGGGAGATATGCTCAGTGCCTATTTTATTAGTTACATCCTGCACCTAATAAAGTGATCATTGAGAGGGTGTTCTTGGTCTTCCGCTCCTGTAGCTCATCCACTTAAAGCTTCAACATGTTGTGAATTCAGAGATACTCTTCCGCACACCGCTGTTGTAATATGAGGTGTTTTGAGTTACTGTCACTTTCCTGTTAGCTTGAACCACTCTGGCCATCATTCTCTGACCTCCCTCATTAACAAGGGGTTTTCACCCACAAAACTGCCACTCACTGGATTCTTTTTTTAACTTCTCACACCATTCACTGTAAACTCTAGAAACTGTTGTGTGTGAAAATCCCAGGAGATCACAGTTTCTGAAATACTCAAACCACCAACAATAATTCCACGGTCGAAGTCACTTAGATCACATTTCTTCCCATTCTGATGTTTGGTCTGAATAACAACTGAACCTCTTGACCATGTCTGCATGCTTTTATGTATTGAGTTGCTGCCATATGATTGGCTAATTAGCTATTTACATTGATGAGCAGGTGTACAGGTGTACCAAATAAAGTGGCCACTGAGTATATTTGATGAGACAGCTTTTTCAGACTTTACCTGAAAGAACTGAAGAGAGATACTAAAGGAACCAACAAAGGTTTGACAGTTTGAAAAGCTTTGTACATGCTGTGTTGTACAATGATCAGAAACTTTAGAACCTGATACTAGAAGCAGATTAACACATTCAAGTGAATCAGAGAAGTTCTCAGCTTTTTATTCCACTCAGAATTTCCTTATCGGATTTTTGAGGCTCTGGGAATAAACTTACTCTCCCTCGGACCAATTTGAAATATTTGCTTAAGAGTCAGGCAAGTGTGATTAATTTTCTTCATTATAGTTAGATAAGAGGACTGGAATATAAAAGCAAGGATGTAATATCATAAGGTATGCTCTCTAATCCAGGCAGCATCCTAGTAAATCTCCTCTGCACTCTCTCTGAAGCTTCCACCGTTCCTATAGTGAGGCGACCAGAACAGAACACAATATTCCAAGTGTGGTCTAACCAGAGTTTTATCGAGCTATAATGTTACCTTGTAGCCCCAAAACTCAATACCCTAACTAATGAATGACAACATATCAAATGCATTCTTAACCACCCTATCAACTTGTGCGGCAATCAGATGGACGGAAAGAAGAAGGAGAGCTCTGAATGTAACGTTATCTACAATGAACCAGCTTTGTGAGGATCAAAACTCATTTAGGGCAACTATCCATAGGGTCGCCTTGAGTCAACGCTGACTCAATGGCACTCAACAACAATGGACGTGGACCCCAAGATCCCTCCGTCAAGATGGCACCAGTGTACAGCACTCCTTTGGTTGACATCTTCCAGATGGTCCAGGAAACTACTTACTTCACATCTTTTGTGTCTGTTTTCCATCTTAAGCGTGTTTCTGAAACTGTTGGAGCCTGCAATTTACAGTTTGGAGATCGATTGAGTCATCCAGTGCTTTGCTGTCTCTGAAAAGAATCTGGGAAGCGATTGCGAGCTGATGTCCAACTCCATTTCACCGATTAAATGTCAATTAATCACTGATTAAAGCATTAAGGAAGATTGAAACATGGAGGCGAATGTGGAAGTCAAGCTAGGACTTGGCAATGACTGCCTGCTTTTTGATCGCTGATGGGATCCCTCTGCTCCTGGAGAAGGGGACAGTGTGGCGGATCACTGTGGTCAGAGGGTAGGTCTCTGCATTCGAGTAGTGGCCCTCTCTTTCGATGATATTGGAGGATGTTACCGAGGTTCTGCATTAATAGATTTGACTGTTGCGTCTAAGGACTGTGGACTTTTCCAGTCATATGGTTTTTATATCCTGTGCTTTCATCCATTCTTTCTCATTGGTTTTTTGTTTGGGGGGAGCGGGTTGGGGATCATTTCTTGTTCCATTTTGTTAGATTTCTTGTGCAGAGGGAGGGGGTTGGGGGCCAATGTTTTTGGTGCATTTTGTGTGGGCGGGAGGGGTTTGATGATCATGTTGTTCTTTTTTGTGTGAGGGTGGATGTGGGCCTGTTGTTTCTCTGAATGACAACCATTGTTTTTTGCTGTTTCATTGCTATCTAGAGAAAATGAATCTCAGAGTTGTATACTGCATGAATACTTTGATTATAAATGAACTTTTGAAACTTTGAACTTCTTTCCTCCACCCTGGTAAGAATCCCGCTATTAACCCCTATTTTCTGCCTTCAAGTTCAACCTTTCAAAATGAATCATTCACACTTTTCTGGGTTGAACTCCATCGGCCACTTTTCAACCCAGTTCTGCGTCCTATCAATGGCCCCCCCCCCCCGTAACAAATGATAATCTATCCACAACACCACCAGCCTTCAAACTTGAGGTTCAGTTTAACCTTCTGATTCGCTTGTTGTCTCTGAATTGTGTAAACATTATTAACTTTTTCAGGATTCAAGATAGGCTTTTCGACAAGCATAGATTTTACCTGAAAATCTAGTTGTCATTATATTTTTCATTTACGGCAATTCTTTGAAAGCTTTTGCAGGACACATCCTAGTCTAAAAATGATAGTTGGTCTCAAAATATGCATATGAATCTTGAAACTCTGGAACATCTGGAGAACAGAGATGCATACATCAGGGTGCTCTTTATCGACTACAACTCAGCATTCAGTACCATCATCCCCTCAAGTCTAATCAATAATCTCCAAGACCTTAGTCTTAATACCCCCTTATGCAATTGGATCCTCAATTTCCTCATTTTCAGGCCCCAAACTGTTCAGATTGGCAACAAATCTCCTCCATGCTCTCCATCAGTACAGGTGCAGCACGAGGCTGTGTGATTAGTCCCCTGTTCTTAAAATACCCTATTATATCCACCTCTACCACTGCCACCAGCAGTGCATTCAATGCACCCACCACTCTCTGTGTGAAAAACTTACCCTTGACATCCCCTCAGTACCTATTTCCAAGTACATTAAAACTATGCCCCCTCATGTTAGCTATTTCAGCCCTGGGAAAAAGCCTCTGGCTATCCACGTGATCAATGCCTGTCATCATCTTATACACCTCTATCAGGTCACTTCTCATTCTCCATCGCTCCAAGGAGAAAAGGCCAAGTTCACTCAACCTATTCTCATAAGGTATGCTCTCCAATCTAGGCAACACCCTTGTAAATCTCCTCTGCACTCTCTCTATAGTATCCACATCTTTCCTGTAGTGAGGTGACCAGAACTGAACACAGTACTGAAAGTTAAGTCTAACTATGGTCTTGTATAGCTGTAACATTACCTAACAGCTCTTGAACTCCCACCTCTTGAACTCCCACCTCTACCTGTAAGGAGTCTGTACGTTCTCCCCATGACCGCATGGGTTTCCTCTTGTTGCTCCAGTTTCCTCCCACAGTGCAAAGATGTACCACTTGGTAGGTTAATTGGTCATTGTAAATTGTCCTGTGATTAGGCCAGGGTCAAACTGGGGGTTGCTGAGCAGCACGGCTCAAAGGGCCAGAGGGGCCTGTTCCTCGCTATAACTCAATAAATAGAACAGATAAGATGTTGGAGGAACTCGGCTGGTCAGGCAGCAGCTATTGAAATGAATAAACAGTTGACATTTTGGGCTGATATCCTTCACACACCATTTGTACCACAAAATGGAAATGAAAGAAAAAGAACGATTAGCCTTATTTGTCATATGTACACGGAAACATCAAAACTTACAGTGAAACATGTCATTTGCATCAAATCAAATTAAATCAGTGAGGATTGTGTTGGGGGTAACCTGCAATTGCCCACAACTTACTAGCCCCAACCCGTACATTTTTGGAATGTATGGGGGTGCGGGGAAACTGGACCCCCAGGAGGAAATGTGCGCAGTCGTAGGAAGAACGTACAGATACCTTGCAGAGAGCAGCAGGAGTTGATCCCTAGTCTTACTGCTGGCACTGTAAAATGTTGTGCCCATATGGCACCACACGTGTGGCAACCTCACCCACCTGTGATAACACACCTAGACTGCAAAGTGTCCCAGATATGCTCATGTCTGACCCAATCTCGGCTCCTCTGCTGTTATCTAAACACATCGTCGGGCCGTAGAGAACAGAACATGTTACAGGTATTATCAGAAAGGCCAAAGCCTATAAAACTGATGGCCTTGTGATTCCCAGGAAAAAATGCTGTTTTACCACACTTGGAATATTGTGTTCAGTTCTGATCACCTTATTGTAGGAAGGATGTGGAAGCTCTAGAGGGGGTCCAGAGGAGATTTACCAGGATGCTGACTGGATTAGAGAGCATGTATTTTATGGATAGGTTGAGCAAGCTAGGACTTTTCTCTTTGGAGTAAAGGAGGATGAGAGGTGACTTGATAGAGGTGTATAAGGTAAGAGGAATAGACAGAGTGGAAAGCCAGGGACTTCTTGCTGGGTAGAAATGGCTAATACAAGAGGGCTTAATTTTAAGGTAATTGGAGGACAGTATAGGTGGGGGGGGGGGTGTCCGAGGTAAGTTTTTTATTCAGACAGTGGTGAATGCATGGAACGTTCTACTGGAGGTGCTGGTAGAGGCAGATAAATTAGGGATATTTAAGAGACTCTTAGATAGGCACATGGATGATAGAGAAATGGAGGGCTACGTGGGAGGAAAGGGTTAGATTAATCTTGGAGTAGGTTCAAAGGGTGGCACAATATTGTGCTGAACATTGTAGGCATGGAATATTTGGTGACACTTTCAGAGTACCCCAACACACCTTTGAGTATGTTATTTGTTCATGCAAGTGATGTATTTCACAGCATGTTTCGATATATGTGAGATAGATGGATGGATAAATCAGATCTGCCTCATCCGCTGAGTTCCTCTGGCAATTTTTTTTTCTTTACTGGAGGTGTCTAATAAAGTGGCCACGAAGTACATATACAATTTCCTGTGAAAATTACTGATGCATCAACTTCCATTACGCTTTCTGATCACGTAGAGCTTAGCGTAATGATTTACAGTACTAACAACCAGTGATTAGAGATCAGGGTTCAATTTCCACCAGCGTCTGAAAGGAGTTTGACATTCTCCCTGTGATTGCCCAGGTTTTCTGTGGGTACTCCAGACACCCATCTCATTCCACTGATGTACGGGTTAGGGTTAATAAGTTGTAAGCATGCTGTGTTGGTGTTGGAAGCATGGCGACACTTACGGTCTGCCCCCCAGCGAATCCTCGCTGATTTAATTTGATTTGACGCAAACAATGTTTTTCACTGTATGTTTCAATGTTTCCATAAGATACAGGGGCAGAATTAGGCCATTCAGCCCATCAAATCTGCTCTGCAATTCTTTCAAGGTTGATTTATTATCCCGTTCAGCCCTATTCTCCTGCCTTATTGTAGCCATTGATGCCCTTAATAATCAAGAACCTATCAGCCTCCGCTTTAAATATACCAATGACTTGGCCTCCACAGCCATCTGTGGCAAAGAATTCAACGGATTCACCACCCCTAGCTAAAGAAATTCCTCTTCCAAGGGGGATGTACATGTTTTGATATGACTTGACAAATAAAGCTAATCATTTATTGCTTGTCTAATGTTTGAAGCAGCCCTCATTTCTGATTTGTCTTCAGACGTTGTATTTTCATAGAGAAGATGAGTCTGCTGCAACTGTTTTTGAAGCCATAGCCAACTTGGAGTGAAACAACAAGATGTAGGAAGCTAAAGGATCCAAGAAGCCTTTAGAAGCTAAAGGCAAGGAAGAGAACCAAACCTGCCAGTTGACAGCTGACTACTGTGGAGGAGAGCTTGCATGGTCAGAGACTGTGGAAAGTTGCCGGCTGCAATCGAGCCCACCAAAGAAAGTTTACCCAGGTATGACGAGCCTGCTGTAGCTTAGAAGGTCAAATATGGTTATGTTTAATTCAGGATATTAACTATAGAGTCATAGAACACTACAGCACAGAAGCAGGCCTCTGTGACCATCTAGCCCGTGCCCCACTATTAATCTTTATTTATTTAGAGATAGAGTGCTGAACAGGCCCTTCCGGCCCAACGAGCTGCATCACCTAGTAACCCATCTATTTAACCCTGGCCTAATCACAGAACAACTTACAATGACTGGTTAACCTACTAACTGGTACGTCTTTAGACTGTGGGAGGAAACCGGAACGACTACAATGACCGGTTAACCTACTAACTGGTACGTCTTTAGACTGTGGGAGGAAACAGGAGTGATTACGGGAAGGACGTACAGATTTCTTGCAGAGGATGCCGGAAGTGAAATGCAAACTCAACGCCCTGAGTTGTGTTGGCATTGCGCTAGCAGGACACCACGGTCCCGGTAACCTGCACCCAGAACGCAGTTCTCTGATTATACCTATAAGATTAATTCTCTTACAACATCTATTCTGGAATGTATTTTATGTCCTTACATCTAAATGAGGAAGGAGCTGTCTCCTCATTTCCCTTTCAGAGCAACTGAAAGTCATGGCAACATGAAAGGTGATTGGAATGCAATTCCCACCACTGTCTATGAGGAGTTTGTACGTTCTCCCCATAGTCGGGTGGCTTTCCTCTGGGTGCTCTGGTTTCCTCCCACAGTCCAAAGGCGTACAAGTTAGGGTTAGTGAGCTGTGGACATGTTATGATGGTGCTGGAAGCATGGTGACAATTGTGGGCGGCTCTCGCTGATTGGATTTGTTGTGAATGACACGTTCTGTTGTACATGTGACAAATAAAGCTTATCTTTAATGAGAAGAGGGCATGGACCAGAAAGTGAGGGTCCTTAGTGATTGATGGACCCATAAATATATAAACACAAGACGTTCTGTAGATGCTGGAAATCCAAAGCAACACACAAAAAATGCTGGAGGAACTCAGCAGGTCAGGCAGCAGCTATAGACAGGAATGAACAGTTGACGTTTCAGGCCGAGACCCTGCATCAGAACTGAAAAGGAAGGGGGAAGACGCCAGAATAAAAATGTGGGGGGAGGAGAAGACGGACGTTAGAAGTTGATAGGCGAAGCCAGGTGAGTGGGAAAGGAAAAAGGCTGGAGAGGAAATAGTCTGATGTGAGAGGAGAGTGGACCATGGGAGAGAGGAAAGGGGGGGCACCAGGGAAAGGTGGTAGGCAGGTGAGAAGAGGTAAGAGGTCAGAGTGGGGAATAGAAGAAGAGGGAAAAGGGAAGGAAAACATTTTTTACCAGAAGGAGTGATGGTCGTGCCATCAGGTTGGAGGCTACCCAGACAGAATATAAGATGTGTCTCCGCCACCCTGAGGGTGGCCTCATTGTAGCACAAGAGGAGGCCGTGGACTGACATGTTGGTATATATTGGTACCAATGACATAGGAAGGTTAAAGAGAGGAGACCCTAAAGAGAGAATTTCACGAGCTAGGTAGAAAGCTGAAAAGCAGGACCCCCAAGGTACCAATCTCTGGATTACTACCTATGCCACATGCCAGTGAGGGTAAGAATAGTATCATTTGGCAGGTGAATACACGGCTGAGGAACTGGTTCAGGGAGCAGGGTTTCAGATTTATGGATCATTGGGATGTCTTCTGGGGAAGGCGTGACCTGTACAATAAAGTGGCATTAACATCATAAATTATGAAATGCTTTGAGCAGCTGGTCACGGAGCACCTTAAAACCTTACTTCCGGCTACATTGGACCCTCTCCAGTTTGGTTATCACTGGAATCGATCCACTGACGATGCTTTAGCCTCTGCCCTGCACTCTGTCTTGTCCCAGCTGGAAAATGGGGTCTCGTATGCCAGTCTGCTGATTATAGACTTCAGTTTGGCATTTAGCACCATCATACCCCAGAAACTTGCGGGGAAACTGTCCTCACAGGACCACAACATCTCCCTCTGCAACTGAATACTAGACTTCTTAACAGAAAGATCACAGTCAGTCCGTGTGGGCAGCAACGTCTCTAGTCCCACTACACTGAGCACTGGCACTTCCCAAGGCTGTGTGCTCAGCCCACTGCTGATGCACGACTGTGTTGCACGATTCTGTGCACCACTGTAGTAACGTGTGGTTATTTGAGTTACTGTCACTTTCCTGTCAACTTGAACCAGTCTGGCCATTCTCCTCGGACCTCCCTCATGAACAAGGTGTTTTCACCCATAGGACTGTCACTCACCTTTTTTTTGGTTTTTCACACCATTCTCTGTAAACTCTAGAGACTGTTGTGTGTGAAAATCCCAGGAGATCAGCAGTTTCTGATATATTCAAACCACCCCATCTGGCACCCGCAACTATTCCACGGTCAAAGTCACTTAGATCACATTTATTCCCAATTCTGATGTTTGGTCTGAACAACAACTGAACCTCTTGACCATGTCTGTGAGCTTTTATGCATTGAGTTGCTGCCATAGTTTAGATATTTGCATTAATGAGCAGGAGTACAGGCATATGTAATAAAGTGGCCACTAAGTATATTTACATATAGATGGTTCTCGCCAGTGCTGGGATATTTAATTAATTATTTAGAGATACTCTGCAAAGTAGGCCCTTCTCAGGAGAAATTGATGTGTTTCATTACCAAACTCTCAAAACACTTCGTCACTATGGATGTAAGTGCAACTGGGTGATAGTCAATGAGGCAGGTCACCATGTTCTTGTTAGGCACCGACCGGTATAATTCAAGCATGCTAGAAACAGGTGGGTCCTCAGACCGCTGAAGTGAGAGGTTAAGGATATCAGTGAACAGTCCAGCCAGTTGATCAGCACAGGTCTTTGGTGCTCAGCCAGGTCCATTGCTTTCCGTGGGTTCACCCTCGCGAAGGATGCTCTCACATTGGCCTCAGAAACTGAAATCATAGGGTCATCAGCAGCTGTGGGAGCTTGTGATGATACCTCCATGTTTTGATGGTCAAGGGAAACATAAAAGACATTGAGCTCATCTGGAAGGGAAGCCCTGTTGTCATATATGTTGCCTGTTAAGAGGTGATAGCATCTAAGTCCTGCCACAGCTGTTGAGCATCCTTCAGTGATTCAGGATGGTTCGGAATTGCCACTTCGCCCATGAGGTGACTTTCTGGAGATCATACCTGGACTGCTTGTGTCTTACTTGGTCGCCAGACCTGAATGCCTCTGATCTGGCCCTCAGCAGATTGTGGATCTCATGGTTCATCCAGGGCTTCTGGTTGGGGAAGATTCTGAATGATTATGTGGGGCCATACTCGTCAACTCTGTTTTCATAAAGCCTGTGACAACCATGGTGTATTCATACAGATCCACTGAGGAGTCCTTGAACATGGCCCAGTCTACTGACTCAAAGAGCCACTCTGAGACCGCCTCTTCGTTGTCCTTACCTCCGGAGCCTTGCTCTTTAGCCTCTGCCTGGGTACAGGTAGGAGAAGGGCAGCGGAGTGAGCACGTTTCCTGACATATGACCAAATTACCCTACCTGGCACGTCTTTTGATTGTGGGAGGGAACCGAAGCATACAGAGAAAACCCATGCAGTCCGCGGGGAGGATATATAGTGCCCCTTTAAAGACAGCGCCGGAACTGAACTCCAAACTCCGGAACTCCCCAATATGCACCAGGTCCTACTTGAGGTCACACAAACCGTCGCCATTAATCCAATTAGTACATTTGTATGAGACCTCCACCAATTTTGGTGGACCTTTGATGCTTAGTCCTTCAGCGATTCTTGGAGTTGTTTGTTTTTTAATTTATTTTATTTTATTGAGACACAGTGAAGAGTAGGCCCTTCTGGCCCTTTGAGCTGTGCTGCTCAGCAGGCAGTTTTTGACCCTTTATCTTAGAAAGGATGTGCTGAAACTGGAGAGGGTTCAAAAGAGGTTCACAAAAATGATTCCAGGATTGAATGGCTCGTCATATGAAGAGCATCTCATGGCTCTGGGCCTGTATTCACTTGAATTCAGGGGTGACCTAATTGAAACCTATCGAATAGTGGAAGGCCTTGATAGATTGGATGCAGAGAAGATGTTTTCTATGGTGGGAGAGTCTCAGATCAGAGCACACAGCCTCATAACAGAGGGGCATTCGTTTAGAATGGAGATGAGGAGGAATTTCTTTAGCCAGAGAGTGGTGAATCTGTGGAATTCTTTGCCACAGGCAGATGTTGAGGCCGAGTCTTTAAGTATATTTATGGCAGAGGTTGAGAGATTCTTGACTGGTCAGGGCATGAAAGGATATGGGGAGATGGCAGGAAACTGGGGGAAAATTGGATCAACCATGATGAAATGGTGGAGCAGGCTCGATGGGCCAAATGGCCTAATTCTGCTCCTATTTCTTACAGTCTTATGGTCTAACCCCTAATTTAACCCTAGCCTAATCACAAGACAATTTACAATGACTAATTAACCTACCAATGAGTACATCTTTGGACAGTGGGAGGAAACCAGAGCACCTGCAGGAAACCGAGGTGGTCATGGGTGAACATACAAACTCCTTACAGACAGCAGTGGGAAATTACTTGCACCAGGAGCACTGAAACTAACAAAGATCATAGAGTGTTACAGCACCGTATAGGCCCTTCGGCCCACAATGTGGTACCAACCTCTTAACCTGCTCTAAGATTAATCTAACTCTTCCCTCCTATCATCCACCTAAGTCTCTTAAATGTCCCTAATGTATCTGCCTCAATTACTACTCCAGCAGTGGATTCCACGCATGCACCACTCTGTGTTTAAAGAAAACTTACCTCTGACATCATCCCCCGATACTTTCCTCCAAGAAGATAATTAACTTTCTGCCTGAGTACACAGCCTTGGTGATGTATCTTAAAATTATGCCCCCTTGTATTAGCCCTTTCCGCTCTGGCAAAAAATATCCGGCTCTCCACTCTGTCACCTCGTACATCTCTATCAGGTCACCTCTCAGCCTGCTTCACTCCAAAGAGAAAAGGAGGAGTCTAAACAGGGTCGCACTCCAATCGGCGAGAAAGCTACAAGCTACCTCTAACAAGCTACATCACTGCATGGTGCAGAAACAGCTCTATGGTGGACAGGAAGGCTCTACAGTGGGTAGGGAAAACTGTCTGACACATCACCAGCCCCAGCCTACCTGCCAACAAGGACATATCGACAGAAAGATGCCCGAAAAGGGCCAGTGACATCACGAAGGATCCCACCCACCCTGCTCACGGACTGTCTGTCCCACTCCCATCAGGGAGGAGGCTACGTAGCATCCACACCAGGACCACCAGACTCAAAAACAGTTACTTGCCCCAAGCAGTGAGGTTGATCAACACCTTTTCCCCCACCAATCCACCCCTCCACACCCCCAACCACCACTACTTTATCATTTCCTGTCAGAGTCACCTTGTGTACAGACACTCCTGTGCCTAGCGTCACTTTATGGACATACAACCAATCTATGTATATAAGCTAACTCATTTATTTATATTTATAGTGTTTTACTGTTTTATTGTTATTGTGTTCTTTATCTTATTGTGTTTTTTTTGTGCTGCACAGATCCTGAGTAACAATTATTTCATTCTCCTTTACACTTGTGCACTGGCAATGACATTGAACATTGAATCTTAAATCGTGGAAAAGCCCCGTGGATTGAAGTTCCACGTTCCTTCCGCAGTTTGTTGTTTTGCTCCTGGTTAAATAGACTGGGATCTTCTAAACAACTCTAGTGTGCTCAGCAGATCTGTGGCATCTTGCCATATGCTTAGACAGCACTTGTGGGACACTGGCATAGAGGGAAGGATAATCATTGTCCCCACTAGCAGCTCTCACTGGTGCTTCCGATGTCCCCGAACCACAGGGAAGACGCATCCTGGGCAAATCCACAGGCCCTTTTCAGCACGTTACTTTCCACTCACTCAGAAGGAGCTGGTTACCTTTCTGCCTGAGTACACAGCCTCCGTGTTGTCTCTTAGGGGCTCGAACTAGATCATGTGGTGCGTGCACAGGTGTCTGGTATTGACAGGAGTTCAGTGATCACCCGAGTGCAGAGGGAGAGGCACAGAACCAGAATGAGCAGCTCACTGGGTTTTTAATAAGAATGGTTCAGAACAGAGGAAAATAATAATCACAAGACCAACAGGGCCACTAACTAAAACCTAACACAGTCACTGTGGCTTGAAGTCAGCAACTTAGAACTAAACTAATACCACTCCTTTAACAGCGCCTATCTAATCTTCTTTCCTGGAACGTGGATAGCAGAGAGTGTAGTTATCGCTGAGCTTCAATCAAGACTTGACAAGACTGAAACAAGAGACAAGAGTTAAATACGATTACAAGGAAACACTAATTGGCTGGAATGTGATCATTCTCACCTGCATGATAGCCATCCTCTTTCAGCTGCCCACCTGCAAGAGCACCCAGACTCCATGGTTGTGACAGATATGATCTGGGGGCTAAAATGTTCAGGACCACTGTAGTCTGAACTGCTACAGACGTAACAACAGACAAAATGCTGGAAGAACCCAGCGGGCCAAGCAGTGTCTATGGGCGGGGTGGTGGGGGGCAATAAACGTCTCAGACCAACACGCTTCATCAGGACTGGAAAGGAAGGGGGCAGAAGCCTGAATAAAAAGGTGGGGGAAGGGGAAGGAGTACAAGCTGGCAGGTGATAGGTGAGACCAGGTGAGGGGGGGAGGTGGGTTGAAGTGAGAAGTTCGAAGGTGACAGGTGGAAAAGATGAAGAGTTAAAGAGGACAGAATCTGATCGGAGACGAGAAAGGAGAGGAGGAGGGGGGCCATGGGGAGGTGATAGGCAGGTAAGGAGAAAAGGAGGGGTGGGGGGGGGGACCAGGGTGGAGAGCAGGAGCGGTGTGGGACAGGTGGCAGAGGAGGAGTTCCAGGGGTGGGAGGTGGCGTGGGTGCAGACACACCCAGCCCTGAGATACCAGGCAAGGTCATTTGGTTCCAAACAATTGGTTAATTGATCATTACAGAATGTCTCTCTGGTGCTTCCTGCTCCCTCCCCTCTCCCTTCCCCCTTTCCCAACCATGGCTCCCCTCTTCCTGCCTCCCATCCACTCTCAGTCCACAATAGAGACCCATATCAGAATCAGATTTATCATCACTCACATATGTCACAAAATTTGCTTTTTTATTTTTGCAGCAGCAGTACAAAGAACATAGAACATAGAATAGTACAACACAGTACAGGTCCTTCGGCCCACAATGTTGTGCCAACCCTCAAACCCTGCCTCCCATATAAGCCCCCACCTTAAATTCCTCCATATACCTGTCCAGTAGTCTCCTAAACCTCACCAGTGTATACACCTCCACCACTGACTCAGGCAGTGCATTCCACGCACCAACCACTCTCTGAGTAAAAAAACCTAACTCTAATATCCCCCTTGAACTTCCCACCCCTTACCCTAAAGCCATGTCCTCTTGTATTGAGCAGTGGTGCCCTGGGGAAGAGGTGCTGGCTATCCACTCTATCTATTCCTCTTATTATCTTGTACACCTCTATCATGTCTCCTCTCATCCTCCTTCTCTCCAAAGAGTAAATCCCTAGCTCCCTGAATCTCTGATCATAATGCATACTCTCTAAACCAGGCAGCATCCTGGTAAATCTCCTCTGTACCCTTTCCAATGCTTCCACATCCTTCCTATAGTGAGGTGACCAGAACTGGACACAGTACTCCAAGTGTGGCCTAACCAGAGTTTTATAGAGCTGCATCATTACATCGCGACTCTTAAACTCTATCCCTCGACTAATGAAAGCTAACACCCCATAAGCTTTCTTAACTACCCTATCCACCTATGAGAAATAATACATAAAATTACTACAGTACTGTGCAAAAGTCTTAGGTACTCTAGCTACAAATATGTGCCTAAGGATTTGGCACAGTAATGTATTGTATATTATTTGCAAGTGCACCATACACTTAGAAGGGAAATGTTAATGGCTCTTATTGGAGTGAAGGAGAATGAGAGGTCACTGATGGAAGTGTACAAGATGATAAGAGGCCAAGATCAAATGGATAGCCAGAGATTTTTTCTCCCCCAGGGCAGAAATGGCTAATACCAGGAAACATAATTTTAAGGTGGTTGGAGGAAGATATAGTGGGATGTCAGAGGTAGGTTTTTTACACAGAGAGTGGTGGGTGCGTGGAACACCCTGCTGGGGTGGTGGCAGAGGGAGATACATTAGGTACATTTAAGAGACTCTTAGATAGGTACAGATCACAAAGGACTCCAATGGGTGATTAAGACGGCTCAGCACATCACTGGGGCTCAACTAACGAACCAGGAGACAACCCACAACTCTTGATGCCTATGGCATGTTCGTAACACCATTAAAGACCCAGCCCGTCCCAGACACCGTCTGTGCAATCTCCTGCCATCTGGTAGGAGATACAGAAACATCTTAGCCAAGAGAGCCAACAGTTTCTTCCCACGAGCTGTTGTATAGCTGAATAACGCTACACCACGGCTTGCCAATGACCTTTGAGTGTTATGGACTCTCAGTCACCTGTTGCAGGTAAATATGGGGATTTTTGTTTTTAATTAAGCCATACTGCATGCATTATAAATATCTGTTTTGCACAGACTGGAGTAGCACCGCAATCTTGTTGTCTCGAGCAATGACTATAAAGTTCTATTCTGTTCCATTTCATTCTGTTTTACATGAATGATAGAAACATAGAGGGCTATGTAATAGGGAAGGGTTAGATTGATCTCAGAGTAGGCTCAAAGGTTGGCACAACATTTTGGGCCGAAAAACCTGTACTGTGTTGTAATGTTTATGTTCTGTTTAACTTGGCTTGTTGGTTTATTATTGTCATATTTACCAGTGTGCAGAGAAAAGGTTGGTCTGCACACCATTCGGGAGGAGAAGAGAAGCAGCACGCCGCACGTGCGCGGCCCTCTGATGAAAAATGATATTGTACCCGTTAATTAGGGGCCATGGACAATTCTGATTTGATGAAGATGGACGTGAAAGCACAGAGGAACACCCGGAAAAATTTCTGAAACACTCGTTCGCTGCTGTCGTTACTGCGTGGTCGGGAATCTTTCAGAGGGTAGGCCTCAAAATCCCCAGCTTTGCCTGCTGTTGGAGGTTGAATCATTCAGATAGAGATGGTGCTCAGTACTCGGTGTCGGAGAGCTGATCAGAGCTCGAAGTTTTCGGATGACTCAGAGTCGGACCGTGGTCGGCATGGCAGGGAGAGTTTTTCTTCCTTCTCTTTGTCTGCGTGAGATGTGGGACATTTGAGAGACCTTGAACTTTTACTGTTATCATGGACTTCTTCATCAAGTTATGGTATTGTTGCACTGTTGTAACTATATGTTATAATTATGTGGTTTTGTTAGTTTTTTTCGGTCTTGGTCTGTCCTGTGTTTTGTGATATCACACCAGAGGAAATATTGTATCGTTTCTTAACACATGCATTACTAAATGACAATAAAAGAGGACTGCGTGTCTTCATAATCTAAATAATCTAAATTCATACAGGTCCATTCATTATAAAGGGCCTTTGAGGTAGTACGTGGACAAATAAAAGGATTCGCTTCATTTGTCACATGTGCATCAAAAACATTGAAACATGCAGTGAAACATGTTGTCTTGTGTCAAATCAGCGAACATTGCGCTGGGGTAGCCCGCAAGTGTCACTGCTGTCTGTAAGGAGACTGTATGTTGTCTAGTTTCCTCCTAGATTCCAAAGACATATGGGTTAGGGTTAGTAAGTTGTGGACGTGCTATGTTGGCGCCAGAAGCATGGCGACACTTGCGGGCTGCCCCCAGCACAAGCCTCAGTCTGCATTGGTCGCTGATGTAAGCAACATATTTCACTGTATGTTTCGATGTTTCGCTATGCACGTGGCAAATAATGCTAATCATTTCTTTAATCTTTATTCTTTGTCTTTAATGCTTATCTTTTATCTTCATCTCTGCAGTTTCCTGCAGTCATGAGCAGAGCAGTTGCCATGACAACCTTTTTATGCATTCAGATAGGATGCTTTCTGTAGTATGTTGAGATAATCACTAAATCACAGGTTGGCCATTTTGTGCAGATCTGGAAATACATAACTTCATAAAGAGGGCGGTGAGCCTTTGGAATTTGCCATTCAAGAGGTATGGGAATGGAGCAGTCTTGTGCTTATTCAAGAACAAGAATGATAGACTTTAAATATTAAGTGAATTGAGGGAAATGGCTTATCAAAATCAGATTTATTAGTGGCATACACACAGTGGCCACTTTATTAGGTACACCTGTACCCCTGAAAATATCTGATCAGCCAATCATCTGGCAGCAACTCAATACATAAAATATGCAGACATGGTCAAGAGGTTTGGTTGTTGTTCAGGTCAAACATCAGAATGGGGAAAGAAATGTGATCTAAATGACTTTGGTCGTGGAAGGATTGTAGTTGCCAGACGGGGTGGTTTGAGTATCTCAAAAGCTGCTGATCTCCTGGGATTTTCACACACAACAGTCTCACACAAGAGTTTACAGAGAATGGTGCGAGAAACAATAAACATCCAGTGAGCAGCAGTTCTGTGGGTGTAAACGCCTTGATAACGAGAGAGGCCAAAGGAGAATGGCCAGACTGGATCAAGCTGCCAGGAGGGCGGCAGTAACTCAAATAACCACACGTTACAACAGTGGTGTGCGGAAGAACATCTCTGAACGTACAGCAGGTGGAACCTTGCAGCGGATGGCCTGCAGCAGCAGAAGACCATGAACGTACACTCACTGGCCACTGAGTGTTTGTTGCAAAATTTGTTTTGTGGCAGCTGTACAATGCAAGACATAAGAAAACTATGATTTACAAATGATTAAATTGCAAATGAGGAATAGTGAGACAGTGTTCACGGACCGTTCAGAAATCTAACAGTGGAAGGGTAGAAGCTGATCCTGAAATGTTGAATTAATGTGGGAAAATGGAGCTGCGGTCATAAACCTACTGAAGGATAGAACAGGCACAAGAGGCAGAATGGCCTTCTCCTTCCTGTGCCTTCTTAATTAACCCCCTTACTGCCAGCAAGTAGAAAACGGCAATTCAATTTGACGAGTGGCTTGAGGCAAACTGACATAACGCAGTCAGAAATCCTGATCAAAACTCCAGTCGGCCCAAAACTCCCAGAGGGCCCAAAGGAAAGGGGACCACATGAACACAAGAGATTCTGAAGATGCTGGGAATCCCGAGTAACAAGCACAACACGCTGGGGGAGCGCAACCAGTCAAGTAGCATCTGTTGAGGCCTTCCGTTGGTCCGAGTCGACCATGGATGTTGTGTCCTAGTTGTCTACATTGTTGGTGCAGCACTGCCAGTACGTAAACCAGGGCAGTACGACATGGAGAGTGAGCTGTACCCCATGCAGCAGCCTCCCCCCCTCCAATGCAGCTGATGAATCGAAAGGAGTGGCGGAGAGTGATACAGTTTGGCACCAGCAGTGTCACAGGATTTGCCAGTCAGCGTTGAATTCAACGTAGGACTGTCTTAGGGACTCCAGCTCCAGATATTTTCTCAGGGTTTACTCTTGGAATGCTCCCCATGAGTGGGTGCAGCCACAAGGCAGCTGAGATTTGAGATCAGAGTTTTCCTTCGCTGATGTGAGCTGCCAACCATGGCTGACGAGTCCTATCTGCTGAAGTGACTGGTTTTTGAGGCACCAGTAACCCGTCCATGCCCCTGCTCCTACCAGTAGAAATGGTTCCATTGGGCTTAGGAGCTAAGCCACACGTGAAGCCAGCAGCTGAGCTTGGTTGTCAGAGGCTATTTGAGACGCACGCCCATTGGGAGCATTTAATAGATAGTGGGGGTTTATCCCCACTACCTCCCCTGGGTATCACAACCTTAAGGAACTGGCAGTGGAGTGGAATAAACAGTCGGTGTTTCAATCTAAGACCCCTCATCAAAATGGAACCTGACCAGAGGGCTTAAAAAGAGGATCTTCATAGCAGTCACAGAGTCCATTCTCACGTACGGATGCGAGACGTGGACACTCACCAAGACGATGCGGAAGTCTCTAGATGGTTGCTATACACGAATGCTCCGGATGGCTCTTGACGTGAGTTGGCAGCAACACATGACGAACGTTGAGCTCTATGACAGCCTACCAATGCTCACCACTAAAATCAAGGCGAGAAGACTGCAACTAGCGGGGCACTGTCTACGCCACCCCGAGCTACCTGCCAGCCTAGTCATCATATGGGAGCCCAAGCACGGGAGGATGAACCCTGGGCACCCTCCCAAGACTATGATCAACACGCTCCTAGAAGACAGCGGCACGGCTAATGTAGATGAACTGAACACACTGATGAGGGAGAGGGAGACGTGGAGAGTCCGTCAACGTCCCCGACGCCGGCCCCCTAGGCCTGAGTCGACGTAGTAGTAGTACCCCTCATCAGGACTGGAAAGGAAGCGGGAAGGGGGGAGCCAGAATAAGGAGGGAGGAGAGGAAGGTGTCTAAGCTGGCAAGAGGTTGGTGAGACCAGATGAGGGGGAAAGTGAGAGGTTGCTGGGCAGGGATGAAGTGAGAAGCTGGGAGGTGATAAGTGGAAGAAGGAAAGGGCCGAAGAAGAAGGAATCTGATCGACAGGAGAGTGGAGGAAGGGAAGGAAGAGGGAAACCAGAGGCAGGTGACCAGAAGAGAGGGAAACCAGAATGGGGAATGGAAAAGAGAGAAGGAGGAGGGGTGAGAAATTACTGCAAGTTGTAGGAATAAATTTTCATGCTGTCATCTTGGAAGCTATCCAGACAGACTGTGAGATGTTGCTACATGTTCCCATTCCTGGGCCATTATTTTAACTGCTTGATGTTATTGAAGAAATTTCAGGTACAATAATGGAAAGCCTTTGGAAATTTTCTATTGAACTATTTTTCTCTTTCAGGAAGAGCCTCAGATTGGATTAAGGTTCAGCTGTTGCTGTAACACGGCAGATATAAACAGCAGTACATCTCTCAGTGGGCTGTTCGGTGCAGTTACGGAGCTGAGGAAGACAGGCACGTGTCTGCTCTGTTATTGCAAGCCACCATGAGAATTCCAGCAGGCGCTCAACATCCCTAGAAAGTCCTCTGAAGCCATGCTGACCAGAAGTTAATCCTCTTTGACGGGGGACTGTATAGTTTGCCTAACTGATCATTGAGAGGAAAAAAAAATCTAATAATTTTTCGGATGAAAATAAAGATCAAGGTCCACTGTGACTAGGGAAATGGCTGAGAATTTTGTCTGTGTCACCCATGTCCACGGATTTGACCTAGGTGCTCGCTACATTGACTTGCAGCCTCTGGGTTATGGCGCCAATGGACTGGTCTTTGCAGCCATCGACAGCCAAAGCTACCGAAAAGTCGCAGTGAAAAAGATCACTATTAGTGACGCCCGAAGCCTCAAGCACGCTCTGCGGGAGATCAAGATTATCCGGCGATTGGATCATGACAACATTGTAAAGGTTTTTGAGGTTCTGGGTCCCAAGGGAAGCGATATACCTCAAGACATTTATCGGTTGAGTGTGGTTTATATTGTCCAAGAACACATGGACACTGACCTTGCTCGCCTCTTGGAACAGGGACCCCTTTCGGAGGAGCACGCCAAGCTCTTCATATACCAGCTGCTTCGAGGACTTAAGTACATACACTCAGCCAACATACTGCACCGAGACCTAAAGCCGGCCAATATCTTCATCAATACCGAAGACCTGGTGTTGAAAATTGGGGACTTTGGATTGGCGAGGATTGTGGATCCACACTACTCCCATAAAGTAAGTTCATGTTTTAAACTTATTTGTTTGTTGAATGAGGATGGAATGGCAGTGATATAATTGTCTCCAAACTGAGCAGACAGTAGAGTCAACTGGCAGAAGCAATTTAATCAAAATTGTTTAATTCAAGTTACAATATTCAAGATTGTTTAATGTCAATTCTAATACACAAGTGTAAAGGAGAATGGAAAAATTGTTACCCCAGATCCCTTGCAGAACTACACACAATATGATGGGGTTCCGCAATAAGATAATAACACTAAGAACACTATATATATATATACTTTTTAAAAATTTATTTAATTTTATATATACACACACACAATTCCAATCAGAATCAGGCTTAATATCACTGACATGTTGTGAAATTTGTTGTATTGTAATACATAATAACAACTGTAATTTACAGTAATATATTTTTTCATTAAAGAATTAAATAAGTAATGAGGTAATGTCATGGTAATGTCATGAGTTCAATGTCCGTTCAGTAATTTAATGGCAGAGGGAAAGAAGTTGTTCCTTCTATGTATAGGTACAGTATACAAGTTCCTGATTGGTCAGGGCATGAAGGGATACGGGGAGAAGGCAGGAAATTGGGGATTGGTTAGGGCATGAAGGGAGACGAGGAGAAGGCAGGAGACTGGGGATTGGTCAGGGCATGAAGGGATATGGGGAGAAGGCAGGAGATTGGGGATTGGTCAGGGCATGAAGGGATATGGGGAGAAGGCAGGAGATTGGGGATTGGTCAGGGCATGAAGGGAGACGGGGAGAAGGCAGGAGATTGGGGATTGGTCAGGGCATGAAGGGATATGGGGAGAAGGCAGGAAATTGGGGATTGGTTAGGGCATGAAGGGAGACAGGGAGAAGGTAGGAGATTGGGGATTGGTCAGGGCATGAAGGGATACCGGGAGAAGGGAAGAGAAGAAAATTGGATCAGTCATGATGAAATGGTGGAGCTGACTCAATGAGTCAAATGCTCTAATTCTGTTCCTATATCTTATGGTCTCATGATCTTATAAGACAGCTAATAAACATAGATTGACTGTACGTCCATAACGTGATGCTACGCACAGGGTGTTTATACATCAGGTGACAGACAGGAAATGATAAAGTAATCATAGTCTACACTAGACAATTTGAGATGTTGCACTTTGGGAAGACAAACCAATGAGCAGTAGGGCACTGAAAAGTGTGATAGAACAGATCTGGGAATACAAAATTTCTTAATTCCTTGAATGTTGCATCACAGGTAGATAGAGTTGTAAAGAGAGCTTTTGGCACGTTGGCCTTCATATATCAGAGCACAGCAGCTGAAGTTGTGTAAAACAACCATAAGACCCACTTTGGAGTATTGTGTGTAGTTCTGGTCACCTACCTACAGGAGGATGTCAGTAAAGACTGAAAGGGTGCAGAGAAAATTGACAAGGATGTTGCTGGGAATTGAGGACCTGAGTTATAGGGAAAGGATGAATCAGTTAGGGCTTCACTCCCTGGAGTAAAGGGAGTTCAGTTTTCATAAAGGTATCAAAGTAATGAGGGGTATAAATAGGGTAAATAGAAGCAGGCTTTTTCCACTGAGCAACACACACAAAATGCTGGAGAACTCAGCAGGCCAGGCAACAGTCCTACCTGCCAAAGGGTCTCGACCTCAAACGTTGATTCTACTCTTTTCCATAGACGCTGCCTGGCCTGCTGAATTCCTCCACCATTTTGTGTGTGTTACTTGGATTTCCAGCCTCTGCAGGTTTTCCCTTGTTTGTTTTTGCATTGAGGTTGAGTGTGAGACTAGAACTAGAGGTCATGGTTTAAGGGTGAAAGGAGAGAATGTTTAGGGGAACATGAGGGGGAATTTTTTCACTCAGAGGATGGTGAGAGTGTGGGATGAGCAGCCAACTGAAGTGGCGGATGTGGATTCGATTTCAGCATTTAAAAGAAGTTTGGATAAGTACATTGATGGGAGGGGTATGGAGAATGATGGTCCTGCTACAGGTCGGTAAGACTAGGCAGATTAATAGTATAGCACAGACTAGATGGGCTAAAGGGCCTGTTTCTGTGCTGTAGTACTCTAAGAATCTATGACTACATCTCTTCAACAATTCAACAGTTATATCAAAAATAAAGTTGGAGGTTAGAGTACAGATATGGAATAAAATATGCATAAATACATAAATACCAGCATGTATTTACAATGTAAAAAGCATTACAAAAAGTGGTTTAAGTACTTAGAGTGCTCTTCAGATAACTAGAATGATTAATCAGATCAACTGGCTGGGGGAAGAAACTTTTATGATGGTGTAAAGTTTTTGTTTTAATAAGCCTGTGGTGCTTTCCAGAAGGGAACTTTTGGAAAAGGAAGTTTGCTGAGTGAATTGTGTCTGCAATGATTTTCCTTCCTGCGTCTTTGTCCTGGGCACATACTAGTCCTGCAGTGATGGGAGACTGCAGACAATGACCTTTTCTGCTGACCTGACAGGTTGCTGTTGTTTTTGTACACTGTGAGAGGATGCTTCTCCAAACCAGGCAGTAATGGCTGACGTAAGGATGCTCTCTACGATGGCAGCATAGAATTACACCAGTACGTTCTGGGCAAGGTGGAATTTTACCAAATGCTGCAATTAGTGCATCTTCTGCTGAGCCTTTTCATTAATGAAGGAATATGGTTCTCCCACATGAGGTCCTGTGAGATAATAATGCCCAGGACCCTGAGTGTTGAGACAGCGCTAACTGTAGAATTGCTGATGATGAGTGGGTGGAAAGGAGACACAAGTCCCCTGAAGTCGACATGCTGCCCCATGATTTTGAGTGTGTTCAGCACCAAGTCGTTGTGATTACACCAGGACACTAGCTCCAAATGTGGCCAGACCGAAGTTTTAAACTGCTGCTAAGTGACGCCTCAACTATTGTATACACTTCCCCACACTGTATTCCATCTGCCTCTTTTTTGCCCATTCCCCCAATCTGTCAATGTCCTCTGGGTGTGGATTATGCTAATTTGCTGAGGCCTCTCGAGATAACTAGAATTCAATGAGATGATGGCTGATATGGGTGTAAATTAAACCCCGCTATATAGTGTGTAGTTCTGATCACCTACCAACAAGAAAGATGTCAATAGGGTTAAAAGAATGCAGACAACATTTACAAGGGTGTTGCTGAAAGTTGTGCTCCTGAGTTATAGGGAAGGGTTGAACAGGTTAGGACTTGATTCCCTCAAGCAAAGAAGATTGAGGCGAGATTTTATAGAGGTGTACTGTACTAAATTATCAAGGGTATGGATAAGGGAAATGCAAGCAGGCTTTTTCCACCAAGGTTGGGTGAGACTAGAACTAGAGGTCATGGGTTAAGGGTGAAAGGTGAAATGTTTAAAGGGAACATAGGAGGGTAAGTTCGTCATTCACCAGGTGGTGAGTGTGCGGAACAAGCTGCCAGCAGAAGTGGTGGATGTGTGTTCGATTTCAACATTCAGTTCGATGGCACCAGGCAGATTACTAGTTCAGCACAGACTAGGGCCTGTTTCTGTGCCTGTGCAGTGGTATTCTATGACTCTATCCATCCATTACCTTCAACACAAGAGATTCTGCGGATACTGGAAATCTTGGAAGAAATGCTGGAGTTTATTTTGACCTTTTGGAATCAGAAGCAGGTTTATTGTCACTGACATATGCTGTGAAATCTGTTTTTGTGGTACCTCACGTTGGTCTGGACTGATCTCCATCTGCTGTTTCCGAGTCTTTTGGTTGGGGTGAGGGGCTGTGCTAACAGGGGTAGGGGAGCAATTTTATTAGTCCGCTAGTTCCTTCAAATTAAAACACAGGTCAGTTGCAAGTTCCAATATTTTCTTAATCTTAGCCAATAAAGTAACAGGTTTTTTTTACCATTAAGGTTCAAGATTCAGGATTGTTTAATGTCATTTCAGTACACAAGTATAAAGGAGAATGAAATTATTGTAACTCTGGATCCAAAATAGCACAAAAAACACAAAAGATGAAAAACAATAATAATTACAAAAACACACAATAAATATCAACACATAGGATAGATTGATTGTATATCCATTAAGTGACACAAAGGTTGTATATAAGTTGTCTGATGAGAAATAATTATGTAGTAGTGGAGATAGTGGGCGGAGGTTTTGATCAGCCTTACTGCATGGGAAAAGTAACTGTTCTTGAGTCCGGTGGTCCTGGCGTGGATGTTATGGAGCCTCCTCTCTGATGGTACTGGACAAACAGTCCATGAGCAGGGTGGCTCATGATGTTACTAGCCCTTTTCCAGCACCTTTCTATATATATCTATATCCTTTATAGTGTAAAAGGGTGACGCCTGTCTGTCCCTTTATTGAGAAGAGAGAGAGCCTGTGACATGAATTGTCAAGTGAACAATTTGTTTTTGTTGTACTGCAGATCATGGTCTTTCTTGGGGGGCTTTGCTGTTGCTTGCTTGGTGGGTGGAGGGTGCTGATGGTTTTTGCTGAAGTATGCGGGGGGGGAGGGTTGATGCTTTGCTGCTCCTTGTGCGTGGGAGGGGGGAGTACGGGGGGCTTTGGGGTTCTAATGTTTTTACTGTCACTTATTCTTTGGGGCACTCTTCTGTTTCTGTATGTCTGTGAAGAACAAGAATTTCAGGGTGTCCATTGTATACATTCTCTGATATTAAGTGGAACTATTGAATTATATTATATTATTGAATTCTGTAGAACAGAGGGATCTAGGAATAATGGTGCATAGTTCCCTGAAGGTGGAATCTCATGTGGATAGGGTGATGAAGAAAGCTTTTGGTATGCTAGCCTTTATTAACGTCCTATTGAGTATAGGAGATGGGATGTAATGTTGAAATTGTATAAGGCATTGGTAAGGCCAAATTTGGAGTATTGTGTGCAGTTCTGGTCACTGAATTATAGGAAACATGTCAATAAGATTGAGAGAGTACAGAGGAGGTTTACTAAAATGTTGCCTGGGTTTCATCTCCTAAGTTACAGAGAAAGGTTGAACAAGTTGGGTCTTTATTCTTTGGAGCGTAGAAGGTTGAGGGGGGACTTGATAGAGGTATTTAAAATTATGAGGGGGATAGGTAGAGTTGACGTGGATAGGCTTTTTCCATTGAGAGTGGGGGCGATTCAAACAAGAGGACATGGGTTGAGAGTTAAGGGGCAAAAGCTTAGGGGTAACATGACGGGGAACTTCTTTACTCAGAGAGTGGTGGCTGTGTGGAACGAGCTTCCAGTAGAAGTGGTTGAGGCAGGTTCGATGTTGTCATTTAAAGTTAAATTGGATAGATATATGGACAGGAAAGGAATGGAGTGTTATGGGCTGAGTGCAGGTTGGTGGGACCAGGTGAGAGTAAGAGTTCAGCACGGACTAGAAGGGCCGAGATGGCCTGTTTCCGTGCTGTAATTGTTATATGGTTATGGTTATATATGTCCTTGATGGTGGATAGGCTGGTGCCGGTAATGTATTGGGCAGTTTTGACTACCCATTGCAGAGCCTTTCTGTTAAGTCATTAACAAAAATGTGCTGAGAACCTTAGAACACAGTAACAGTAACAGTGTAGTTAATGTTTGAGACTATTACCAACTTTGAATGACATAACAACTTCTATTT
This sequence comes from Mobula hypostoma, assembly GCF_963921235.1. Taxonomy (NCBI): domain Eukaryota; kingdom Metazoa; phylum Chordata; class Chondrichthyes; order Myliobatiformes; family Myliobatidae; genus Mobula; species Mobula hypostoma. The sequence continues at coordinate 7,223,372 of NC_086099.1, forward strand.
CTGTAACATGTGTGAAGATGTAAATAGTCATAGTCATAGACATACTTTAATGATCCCGAGGGAAATTTGGTTTTGTTACAGTTGCACCAACCAATAACAGAGTATAAATATAGCAATATAAACCAATAAATAATTAAATAATAATATGTAAATTATGCCAGGAAATAAGTCCAGGACCGGGGTGTCTGACCCTCCAAGGGAGGAGTTGTAAAGTTTGATGGCCACAGGCAGGAATGACTTCCTATGACGCTCAGTGTTGCATCTCAGTGGAATGAGTCTCTGGCTGAATGTACTCCTGTGCCCACCCAGTACATTATGTAGTGGATGGGAGACATTGTTCAAGATGGCATGCAACTTGGATGGTATTCTCTTTTCAGACACCACCGTCAGAGAGTCCAGTTCCATCCCCACAACATCACTGGCCTTATGAATGAGTTTGTTGATTCTGTTGGTGTCTGCTACCCTCAGCCTGCTGCCCCAGCACACAACAGCAAACATGATCGCACTGGCCACCACAGACTCCGAGAACATCCTCAACATCGTCCGGTAGATGTTAAAGGACCTCAGTCTCCTCAGGAAATAGAGACGGCTCTGACCCTTCTTGCAGACAGCCTCAGTGTTCTTTGACCAGTCCAGTTTATTGTCAATTCGTATCCCCAGGTATTTGTAATCCTCCACCATGTCCACACTGACCCCCTGGATGGAAACAGGGGTCACCGGTGCCTTAGCCCTCCTCAGGTCCACCACCAGCTCCTTAGTCTTTTTCACAATAAGCTGCAGATAATTCTGCTCACACCATGTGACAAAGTTTCCTACCGTAGCCCTGTACTCAGCCTCATCTCCCTTGCTGATGCATCCAACTATGGCAGAGTCATCAGAAAACTTCTGAAGATGGCAAGACTCTGATGCAGACTTTGTGAAATCCGAGGTGTAAATGGTGAAGAGAAAGGGAGACAAGACAGTCCCCTGTGGAGCCCCAGTGCTGCTGATCACTCTGTCTGACACACAGTGTTGCAAGCACACGTACTGTGGTCTGCCAGTCAGGTAATCAATAATCCATGACACCAGGAAAGCATCCACCTAAAGATACCAAGGCAAAGCAAATTAATGCAAACCTGGATTTTATTTTAATTTATTTAGAGATACAGTACAGAGTAGGCCCTTCTGGCCCAGTGAGCCATCGCACACAGCAACCCCCAATTTAATCCTAGCATAATCACTGGACAGTTTACAATGACCAATTAACCTACTAACCAGATACGTCTTTGGACCATGAAAGGAAGCCGGAGAACCCAGAGAAAACCCACACATTCCAAGGGGATAACGTACGGTCTCCTTACAGATGACGTTGGAATTGAACTTCGAACTCTGATACCCCTGAGCTGTAACAGCTTTGTGTGAACCAATACGTTACTGTGGCAACCAGCCCACTAGCTCCACTAGCTTTTGGGGTAACATAGTAATGTAGTGGTTAGCATAATGCTATTACAGCGACAGTGACCAGGTTCAATTCTGCCACTGTCTGTAAGGAGTTTGTACATTCTCACCATGACCACTGGGGTTTCCTCCAAGTGCTCAGCTTTCCTCCCATATTCCAAAGACATACATGTTAGAGTTAGGAAGTTGTAAGCATGCTACATTGGTGTCAGATGCATGACAACACTGGCGGGTGCCCATCACAATCCTCACTGATCTGCCTCGACACAGACAATGCATTTCACTGTATGTCTTGATGTTCCGTTGTACTGTGCATGTGATAAATAAAGCTAACCTTTGATCTTTAATCTTTTCTAAGCTTCCTAATCTGCACAGCATCCACTCCAGGACCACTAGACTCAAAGACAGTTATTTCCCCCAAGCTGTCAGGCAGTTCAACACCACCCACTAACCCACCCCTCCACATCCCCAATCACCACAAGATACACATGGCCTGGTGCCACTTTAGGTAAATACAATCTGTCTATGTATAAAATCGTTGCTTGTACGTTGTGTTTTACAGGATTGCTTTTTTATTTATATTAATTTTGGGTATTTTTGATTTTTTTAGTTGTGTTATCTATGCTTATTGTGACATTCTAAATCTCCTCAATCTCCTCATGAAGCTGGCGTGCCCTCTAATTGCATCAATATCTTGGGTCTTGGATAGATCTTCAGATATAAGACCAAAAGACAGAGGAGCAGAATTAGGCCATTTGGCCCATCAAGTCTGCTCCAGTATTCATTCATGGCTGATTTATTATCCCCCTCCACCCTATTTTCCCACCTTCTCCCCATAACCTTTCCCACCCTAGAACCAATCTAGAAATATAGAACCAATCAACCTCTGCCTTAAAAATACTCGATAACTTGGCCTCCACAGCTTTCTGTGGCAATGAATTCCACAGATTCATCACCTTCTGAGAAAGAAATTCTTCCTCATCTCTGTTCTAAATTGATGCCCCTCTCTCCTGAGCTGTGCCCTCTGGTTCTAGACTCTCCCACTATAGGAAATATCCTCTCCATGTCCACTCTATTTAGGCCTGTCAATATTCGACAAGTTTCAATGAGATCCCCTCTCATTCTTCTAAACTCCAGTAAGTGCAAGCCCAGAGCTATGTTGTGTTCTTCGTGAAGTCAGTGAAAGATTTTCCTTGCAGATCTTCGGAGAGTGATTGATGTAAACAAGTGCATGGTCCAAGTAAAGTCTATTGTCAAGTTGGGTTTATCATTGACATGCTGAAGTTCAGTGAGGTAAAAGTACAACGAAAGGTTTGTTTGCAGCAGCATCACAGCCACATAGGTGCAGACAACACAGAGACTATAAATTACACAAGAATATGATAATAGGAAGGATATGGAAGCTTTAGAGAGGGTGCAGAGGAGATTCACCAGGATGCTGACTGGACCAGAGAGCATATTTTATGAGGACAGGTTGAGTGAGCTAGGGCTTTTCTCTTTGGAGTGAAGGCAAATGATTCATGACTATAGAGGTGTACAAGATAATGAGTGGAATAGGTCAAGTGGATAGCCAGAGACCTTTCTTTTCAGGGCAGAAATAGTGAATATGTTGGGACATAATACTTCACTTTATTGTCGCCAAACAATTGATACTAGAGCGTACAATCATCACAGCCATATTTGATTCTGCGCTTCCCACTCCCTGGATTACAAATCGATAGTAAATAGTAAAAATTTAAATTATAAATCATAAATAGAAAATAGAAAAGGGAAAGTAAGGTAGTGCAAGAAACTGAGAGGCAGGTCCGGATATTTGGAGGGTACGGCCCAGATCCGGGTCAGGATCCGTTCAGCAGTCGTTATCACAGTTGGAAAGAAGCTGTTCCCAAATCTGGCCGTACGAGTCTTCAAGCTCCTGAGCCTTCTCCCGGAGGGAAGAGGGACGAGAAGTGTGTTGGCTGGGTGGGTCGTAATTTTAAGGTGACTGGAGGAAAGTGTAGGGAGGATTTCAGTGGTAAGGTTTTTACACAGAGAGTGGTGGGTGCGTGGAATGCCCTGCCAGGGTGGTGGTAGAGGCAGATGCATTGTGGACATTTAAGAAACTCTCATATAGCCATGTGGATGAAAGAAAAATGGAGGGTTATGTAGGAGGGAAGGGTTTGATTGTTGGACCTGTGTGTTTAATTCTTAGAATAGACGGTTTAATTGTTATTTTCTTTACAGTTTAACAATTAATTGTCTGCTTGTATTTTATTGAATTGAATTGACTTTATTTCTTACATCCTTCACATACATGAGGAGTAAAAATCTCTCCATCTAAGTGTGCAATGTGCAATCATAGTCATTTATAATAAATAGAACAGTCAATGTAACATAGAAATACTCTCAAATCAGTGCGAGTTAATCAGTCTGATGGCCTGGTGGAAGAAGCTGTCCCGGAGAGCATTGGTCCTGGCTTTTATAGATCTATCCTAGACCCAAGATATTGATGCAATTCGAAGGCACGCCAGCAGCTGTTCTTCATGAGGAGATTGAGGAGATTTAGAATGTCACAATAAGCATAGATAACACAATAAAAGAACATCAAAAGTACCCAAAATTAATATAAGTAAAAAAGCAATCCTGTAAAACACAACGTACCGTTTCCCGGATGGTAGCAGCTGGAGTAGATTGTGGTTGGGGTGACTCAGGTCCCTAATGATCCTTTGGGCCCTTTCTTCACACCTGTCTTTGTAAATGTCCTGAATAGTGGGAAGTTCACATCTACAGATGCGCTGGGCTGTCCACACCACTCTCTGCAGAACCTTGCAATCAAGGGAAGTACAGTTCCCATACCAGGCAGTGATGCAGCCAGTCAGGATGCTCTCAATTGTGCCCCTGTCGAAAGTTGTTAGGATTTGGGGGCCCACACCAAACTTCCTCAACCATCTGAGGTGAAAGAGGCACTGTTGTATCTTTCTCACCACACAGCTGGTGTGTACAGACCACGTGAGGTCCACAGTGATGTGGGCGCCAAGGAACTTAAAGCTGTTTAGCCTCTCAACCCCTGATCCTTTGATGTCAGCATGGTACCATAGTGATAAATACAATGCCATCGCAGCGCCAGTGACCCAGATTCCATTCCTGCCTCAGTCGTAAGGAGTTTGTAAATCCTGTTTCCCCTCACATTCTAAAGAAGTTTTGGTCACCTACCTACAGGAAAGATATAAATAAGGTTGAAAAAGTATTGGGAAAATTTATGAGGATGTTGCCAGGTCTGGGGGACCTGGGTTATAATGAAAGATTGGATAGGTTAGGACTTTATTCCTTGGAACATAGAAGATTGAGAAGAGATTTGATAGAGGTATACAAAATTATGAGGGGTACTGATAGGGTTTTTCCATTGAGGTTGGGTGGGACTACAACTAAAGGTCATGGGTTATGGGCGAAAGGCAAAAAAAAATTAAGGGAAACTTGAGGGGAAACTGCTTCACTCAGAGGGTCGTGAGAGTGTGGAATGAGCTTCCAGAATAAGTCGTGCATGTGAGGTCGATTTCAACATTTAGAGAAGTTTGGATAGTCGGGGTATGGGGGGCTATGGTCCTGGTGCAAGTCGATGGGAGTGGGTAGTTTAAATGGTCCGGCATGGTCTAGATGGACCGAAGGGTCTGTTTTTGCGCTGCAGTTTTCTATGACTCTCTGAGTCTATGTATAGGTTAGTAGTTTAATGGGTGTAAATGGGCAGCGCAGGCTTGTTTTTGGCGTGTGCCTGCGTGCGTGCGAGTCTGTGCTTGTGTGTGTGCGTGTGCGTGCGTCCGTCCGTGATGATGTCTTTTTCATGGCTTTTCACAAGGCGTGGAGCGAGCGAGAGACTGTGTGACACGCCATTCCTCACACAGACATTTTCACAGTATTTTCCCTTTTATTTTATGAGGTCGAGTTGCGATCTCGACACTCTACCTGGCACGGATGGAAAGCGTACTCGGGAGCGGATCCAACTAGTTTCGAACCCGGGTACCTCCGCTCCTGGATCTGGCGCCGATGTCGTTGCGCCACCAGCCGGCCCGGGCAGCGCAGGCTTGTTGGTCCTGTAGGGCATGTTACTGTGCTGTGTCTGAATAAAGAATCAGGAAGGTTGTATTCACAGGTGGTGATGTTGAGGAGTGTTACATGAGGGCTGGTAGTGTATGGAAACTTTGGTGCATGTGGGGCCACGGGAAAATCCTTCTGGTTTTCGAATGGTAACTGAACACTCTGTCCTTCCTCTGGAGTGTTTTAATGGCTCGTGAGCATCCAGCAATGTAATGAGCTAAAAAAAAACTGCTCAGTACTGCCCACGGACATTGTTAGCTACCCTGTAGATTTGCATAACTAGAATGAGTCCACTTGGAAAGTAATTCATTGTAAAGTAATGCCTTGGGGCATCTTGGGAAATGTGACAGGATTATTTTTAAACAACTCCTCTTTCCTTAATCAAGATTCTGTGATTCATATTTGGTCTGGAATTGCCACTTTGCATGTGAGATGGCTTTCCAGAGGTCATAGATTAGATTAGATTAGATTCAACTTTATTGTCATTGCGCCGAGTACAGATACAAAGCCAATGAAGTGCAGTTAGCATCTAACCAGAGATGCTAAGAATAGTGTTATTTACAAAATAACTGCAAATAAGAATTAAGTGCTGCAGCACACAAATATGCTGGACCTCTAATACCACCAATGTGGTTCTCAGCGGGCTGTGGATCTCTTGGTTCACCCAGGGCTTCTAGATAGGGAAGACTCTGAATAATGGTGTGGGGACACAATCGTCCACTGCTGGCTTTATAAAGTCCGTGACACCCGTGACGTATTCGTTCAGATCCTCTGAGTCTTTGCCCAGTCCGATGACGCAATAGAATCCCTTAGCCACTCCTCTGCCTCCTGTGACCACGTCTTTGTTGTCCTTACCTTCAACCTTATTCCAGACTTTAAAACTTTCCACTCTGTGCATGATTTGGATATTCTTTAATTACTGTTGTATATTGTAGCTGTTTAACTGGTTTTAAAGGTACAATAATGATGCGATATCTGTTCCAGGAGAAACATGACGCTGCGTGCACCCTCTTGCTAAAATTAGACGGCTAATTAGTGAAGGATGAGACTGAAGGTCGAGTCCATCATTTATCAACAGAGCCTCAGTTTGACAGGCACAATAAGCAAAGTCAAGGTCAAAGTCGTTTATTGTCATCTGCACAAGTCATACTGTGCACAGATGCAATGAAGAACTTACTTTCAGCAGCCCCTCGGACACATAGCTCCATTTAAGCAGCATTCACAAAAAAATAAAAGATAAATTATACACATTTTTTACAAGGAAACACAATCAAAACAAAAAGACACAATTAGATCCATCACCACCCAGGACATGCTCTCTTCTCATTACTACCATCAAGGAGGAGGTACCGGAGCCTGAAGACACACACTCAGTGTTTTTTGAACAGCTTCTCCCTCTCTTCTATCAGATTTCTGTATGGAGAATTAACCCTTGAACACTACCTCGCTAGTTTTCTCTCTGTTTGCACTACATATTCAAATTTTTAGTATATATTTTTATTGCAATTTATAGTATACGTATTACACTACTGCCACAAACAAATAAATACACCTGTTAGGGTGCATTCTCCAGATACCTTTTTTAGGTAACCGTAGCCTTCAGCCAGGAGCAGATGTCATCAGGTGGTTCCCAACCGTCACAGAGTGTTTCGACCCTTAACCACGACACTCTCCAGTTGGTGGGCCGGCAGTGATGGCCAAATCACTTCCCATCTGCTCCTGGCTTCCAGCTCTCCTCCTCTCGCCTACTCCAAATCCAACAAGAGGCTCGTTCTGCCTCTTCCCCCATCCTATGAGCTGCTTGTGTTTTGCTCCTTTTGTCCAGGCCCAGAGCTGACAACAGCCGCCATGCTGATTTGGCTGGGAAACCTCTGCAACCGATCGCCACAGGGAACAACCATGCCTGCCATCCCTTGTCTTTACACTCCTGCACTAAGGGCTGGTACTTCAAGGCCTTTCTCTCGTGGGCCTCTTCCCATCCCTCCTCCCACGGCACAGTCCAGAATTATTTTCCTGTCTTCCGTTAACCACAGTACAATGTCCGGACGTAGGGTTGTGTGCACCACATCCGGGAACTGCAACCTCCTTCCCACATCGACCCTCATCTCCCAGGACCTGGCTGTTAGCAGCAGATTAGGCTTTGGTTGTTTGGTTACGAAAGGCCTGGCTCCCTCTTTGATGAAGGTGATGGCTTTCCTCAAATCTGTGCCAGCCGTTCTCTTCTTGCATCTCTCTCACTCTAGTGTGTCAGCAAGAGCCAGAAGCACCTTATCATGGTGCCACCTATACCGTCCTTGAGTTAGAGCTGTTTTACACCCGGACAGTATATGAGCCAGTGTCCCCTTTTGACCACAGAGCTTACAGTTCGGGTCCTCTCTCATCCCCCATGTGTACAGGTGTAATGATGAAGGAAGGGTGTCATACACAGATTGCAAGAGGAAGGAAATACGGAAGGGCTCCAGTCTCCATAACTCTGCCCATGAGATCTTGCGCTTAGGCAGATCCCATTTTGTTCAGGCACCCTGGGACCCTTGTTCCACTGCTTTTGAAATCCACTTCTCTTCCTCACAGATCCGTGCTTCAGGCTGTATCATGTCTCGCCTGTTCCTTATGCTTGCGTTTCCCCACTGCCGGAAGTGAACTGAGCCGAGGCCTTGCCGCCCGATGCAGGGGTTGCCAATGATATCTCGCAGCTTCAGAGAACACACTGCCTCCTCCACAGCCACTTTGGCTGCCCACTTGTGCCCAGATCTGGTTGTAATGCCTGCTGCTTTACCAAGACATCATTGGAATCTCTCAAGCTTAATAAGGCTCTGCATTTTGCCGCCTTGAATTCCTCCACAACAGATGACAGGGGAAGCTGCAGTTGCCCAGATCGAATGTAGAGGCCCACTGAAGAGAAGCTTGGGGGAATTCCCAACCATCTCCGCAAGTGCTTGTTGGTTTTCCACTCGATGCCCTCTACGGCAGTTATGGGGAACTCATAAATTGTGAAGAGCCAGCGAAGCCTGGGCAGAATGCCGTATTGGTACAGCCAGGTCTTGAATTTACCCAGAAGTCCGGATTTGTCGATCTTCTTTAACCATTCGTCTGTCTACTTCACAGCATTGGTGACATTGGCCCCATCTGTCAGTGATAACAAATCTGACTCTGATTCTGAAAATACTCACAAAGTCCATTTTAGTTTAAGGTGGTCAGGTTGGTCACGATCGCCCAAGTCATACAACACAGCACATAATGATGATGATGGTCATGGTGTTGCTGATCTGCAGTGATGAGGGTTGGTTCAAGAAACATAGAAACATAGAAAACCTACAGCACAATACAGGCCCTTTGGCCCACAGAGCTGTGCCGAACATGTCCTTACCTTAGAAATTACCTAGGATTACCCATAGCCCTCTATTTTTCTGAGCTCCATATACCTGTCCAGGAGTCTCTTAAGAGACCCTGTCGTATCCACCTCCACCACCGTCGCCAGCAGCCCATTCCACGCACTCACCACTCTCTGCGCAAAAAAATTTACCCCTGACCTCTCCTCTGTACCCACTTCCAAGCACCTTAAAGCTCTGCCCTCTTGTGTTAGCCCTTTCAGCCCTGGGAAAAAGCCTCTGACCATCCACACGATCAATGCCTCTCATCATCTTATACACCTCTATCAGGTCATTTCTCATCATCTGTCGCTCCAAGGAGAAAAGGCTAAGTTCACTCAACCTATTCTCATAAGGCATGCTCCCCAATCCAGGATATTTGTAAATCTCCTCTGCACCTTTTCTTTCATTTTTAAAATTTTTTATTGATACATAATCTTCTACAGCTTTAAAATGATACAAGACTTCAACAAATTGATATATATACAGTTAATAAAGCTGAAAAAAAACTATCAAAAAAGAATAATATATGATAATGAAAAAATATTATTTTTTATAAAGAAAAGAAGGAAAAAAGAGAACCCCAACTAACTAAAAGAAAAAAACTCCACTAACTACAAGACAAAGAAAAAGAAAAAGAAGAAAAAAGAGAGAAAAACCCATTAGGAACCAACTCCTGGAGCAATACGTCTTACAATCATCTGCATATATAAGGAAGAAAAATCATCAACTGCCAATTCACATTTATATAAAATAAGATTGGAAGGAAACCATATAAGTTAATTAAAATTAAATGATAATATTTGGCAAAAAAAGCCCCATCTTCTCTCAAAATGGAATCAAGGATCAAAAGTTCTACTTCTAATTTTTTCCAAGCTAAGACATAACATTACTTGAAAAAACCTTTGAATTAATGTAGGGACAGAGGTATCTTTCCATTTCAATAAAATACAGTAGCCCTTCTTGCCAACAATGTGACAAATGCAATTACATGTTGGTCTGAAGATGAAATACCCTGAATATGATGCGGAATTATTCCAAATAAGACAGTCAATGCATTAGGTTGTAAATTAATTTTCAGAGCTTTAGAAATGTTAGAAAATAAAGATTTCCAAAAATATTTTAATGAAGAACATGACCAGAACATATGTGACAAAAAGGGTCCTTCAGTTTTACACCTAGTTGTCTATGTTAGGAAATATTTTGGATAGTCTCTCCTTTGTTAAATAATAACAGTGAACAATTTTAAATTGAATTAAACAGTGATTGGCACATATTGAAGAAGAATTGGCCATTTTCAAAACTCGCAACCAATCTTCATTAACAAAGGTCATATTAAGTTCTCTCTCCCAGTCTTGTTTAATCTTTAGTGAGAGGTTCTCTTTTTGTAGAAAAAATAAATTATAAATTCTACCAATGGAACCTCTCACTAAAGGAGTCATATTCAAAATAGTATCCAACAACTCAGATTCTTGCATATATGGAAACTTAGATAAGTATTTTTTGTAAAAAAATGTCTAACCTGAAAATATTGCAGGAAGTGTGTCTAAGAGAATATTTGCTTTCTATGGTTTCCACATCCTTGCAAGAGTGAGGCAGCCAGAACTGAGCACAGTACTCCAAGTGGGGTCTGACCGGGGTCCTATTCAACATTACCTCGGCTCCTAAATTTAATTCCACGATTAATGAAGGCCAATACACCGTACGCCTTCTTACCAGAGAGTCAACCTGCGCAGCAGCTTTGAGCATCCTATGGACTCGGTCCCCAAGATCCCTCTGATCCTCCACATTGCCAAGAGCCTTACCATTAATACTATATTCTGTCATCATATTTGACCTACCAAAATGAACCACCTCACACTTATCTGGGTTGAACTCCATCTGCCACTTGTCAGCCCAGTTTTGCATCCTATTAATGTCCCGCTGTAAACTCAGACAGCCCTCCACACTATCCACAACACCTCCATCTTTGTGTCATCAGCAAATTTACTAACTCATCCCTCCACTTCTTCATCCAAGTCATAAAATTCACGAAGAGTAGGGGTCCCAGAACAGATCCCTGAGGCACTCCACTGGTGATCAACCGCCATGCAGAATATGACCTGTCCACAACCATTCTTTGCCTTCTGTGGGCAAGCCAGTTCTGGAAGCAATTTCCCTTTGGATCTCATGCCTCCTTACTTTGTCAGTAAGCCTTGCATGGGGTACCTTGTCAAATGCCTTGCTGAAATCCATATACACTACATCTACTGCTCTTCCTTCATCAATGTCTTTAGTTCCATCCTCAAAAAATTCAATCAGCCTTGTAAGGAATGACCTGCCTTTCACAAAGCCATGCTGACTATTCCTAATCATATTATACCTCTCCAAATGTTCATAAATCCTGCCTCTCGGGATCTTCTCCATCAACTTACCAACCACTGAAGTCAGACTCACTGGTCTATAGTTTCCTGGGCTATCTCTACTCCCTTTCTTAAATATTGGAACAACATCCGCAACCCTCCAATTCTCCGGAACCTCTCCCGTCCCCATTAATGATGTAATGATCATCGCCAGAGGTTCAGCAATCTCTTCCCTCGCCTCCCGCAGTAGCCTGGGGTACATCTCATCCGGTCCCAGTGACTTATCCAATTTGATGCTTTCCAAAAGCTCCTGCACATCCTCTTTCTTAATATCTACTGTGACGCCAAACAAAGCTATCGGGATTGATGCTAATGAGAGAGATAAGAGAGACAATGGAGAAACTTTCAAAATGCTAATAAGAGAGAAGAGAGGGATTAACGGAAAAGAAACACAATTCAGAATATTGACAGACCGGTTACTTTGAACCTGAACTGTTTGAAATTTGATGGACAGGTGATACTCCAGCAGGGGGATAAAAAGAGCAGGTCCGCTAAGGCACGCAACACACCACGAGACATTGAGACAACGAGACTCTGGAAAGAGCGGTGTGCCCCCACAAGTGGTGGGAGTTTGAAGGTCCAGTTCACGGGAACCGACCATAGGCTCACAGAGTGTAAAGGTATGATTGGTGGGAACCTGGTGTGTGTGTCTGCCCTTGCCTGGGTGCCGGGTTCACCGCGGAAGAACGATCGTATCCAGAATGGAGGGGTCACAGTCGGTGACCACAGCGGGATAGAAGACATCAAAAAGGGTCTGCCAGAAACCAACTGCGAAGACATCAAAGGTCTGCCTGAACCAAATTGCATCCCCCTCTCTCTCTGTCTCTCCAACGGTACAACAACGATTACTGCCAACTGCACTCAGCTGAAATGAACTCTGCGTCGCTGTAAGACTGATCATTTTACCCCTAGACTGTGATAGAGCTTGGTTGATTCCTATTACCCTAGTTCTGCGTATAGGTGTGCATTATCATTGCTAACCTGTTACATTTATATCCTTACGATTAGAGTACTGTATTATTTGTTTCTTTAATAAAACTTTATTAGTTCCTAGTAATCCAGACTCCAATGAGTGTTCCATTTCTGCTGGTTTGGCAACCCAGTTACAGGGTACGTAACATAAGTGGGGGCTCGTCCGGGATTTTGAACACCAAATTTGGGACTGGCTAGATTGATTGGGTTAAAATTCCCAAAAGAAAGGAAGGGCAAACAGCAGAAATAGAGATTGAGGAATTTCTAAAGGCGCCAACCTTGGAGGATGCCAGGAAATCAGAACTGGTGACTGTTGCCAAACAGTTGAATCTTTTTAAAGGGAAGCCAACAATGAGGAGAGTGGAAATGCACAGATCTATCATTGAGCATTATGTATCTAAAGGTGTGTTTCCCCAAGGGGAGCTGGAGGTGGTGTCTATGAGCAAACCTGGTGGAGAAGCAGTGCAGCTGCAGATGGAAAAATTGAGCCTCGAGCACGAGTTCCGGGTAAAGCAGCTGGAACGAGAAGAGAGAGACAGGCAGTTAGAACGGGAAGAGAGTATAAAGCAGCTAGAACGAGAAGAGAAGCAGTTAGAATGGGAAGAGAGAGAGAGGCATTAGAACGGGAAGAGAGAGAGAAGCAGAAGGAAAGGGAATTCGAGCTGGAGAAGTTAAGGATGACGCTAGAGCAGGGCCACATGCCGAACCAAGGTGGAGGGTTCAGGGCAACCCAGGAGGTTAGGCTGGTTCCCCCATTTGAGGAGGCCGATGTTGATCGGTACTTTCTACATTTTGAAAAAGTCGCTGCAGATCAGGACTGGCTGAGGGATAAGTGGGCTGTGTTGCTTCAGAGTGTACTTAAGGGGAAAGCCCAGCAAGCTTACTCGACATTGTCCGCCGAAGATGCCCAGAGGTGTGATGTTGTGAAAGAGGCTATACTCAGGATTTATGAGTTGGTCCTAGAGGCATACCAGCAAAGGTTCCAGAATGTGAGGAAGCAGTGGGGCCGCACGTATTTAGAGTTTGCCCGTGAGGTGCAGATGTATTGTGAGCGTTGGTGCGCCTCGAAAGGGGTCAATGGGGATTATGACAGACTGCTACAGCTAATACTGATTGAGCAATTTAAAGGTTGTGTCCCTGAAGGTATGAGGCCCTATCTAGATGAGAAAGAGGCAGAAACCTTAGCCGCAACTGCTAAGTTAGCGGATGAGTGTGCATTAACACACAAAGCAAAGTTTACCCCGAGTAAAAGCTACCAGAAGGGTAGTCGAGAGGGCGGAGAGAGTCTGCCGGAAAAACCAGAAAGTAAGTTGGGGACTAGTGAGAAGGATAAGGAAGACAGGAAACAGTTTGGTAGGAAGTCTCCTGGGGTCATATGCTATAATTGTGGGAAAGCCGGTCACTTTGCGTCCAGGTGCTTTGCCCCAAAGAAGGAGACGGGGAAAGGAAAAACGACAACTCCAACTGGCTGTATTGAGCCGGCAAACAACCGGTAAGGGAGAAGAGGTCTGACAGAGTTCAGGAAGGGCACGAGAAATTTATTTCGGCCGGATTGGTGTCGGTGAAGGAGGGGTCAAACCCAGTTCCCATACGGTTCTGGAGAGACACTGGGGCTTGTCAGTCATTGATCTTAAGGAGGGTGTTAGACTTTAGTTCAAAGACCGAGACTGGGGAGGTCAGTGTGATAAAAGGCATTGGGAAAGGGGCTGAAGCAGTACCTTTGCACCAGATACACCTAGAAAGTGACTTGGTCTCCGGACTGGTCATGATAGTGGTGAGGCCCGAACTACCGATGGAAGACGTGGAGGTCTTACTCGGTAATGACCTTGCAGGTGGAGATGTGTACCCAGCAGTAAGATTGACAAGCAAGCCTGCTAGGATTGAGACCCCGCCCATGGACTCACAGGTTTATCCTGTTTGAGCAGTGACTCGGAGCATGTCCAGAAAGGCTGCCGAAGCAAATGTAGATTTAGCTGAGACGTTTTTACCAGCCTTGTACCAGGAGGGGTTAGAAAGTGAGAAGAAGGAGCATAGTGAAACAGAATGAAGTGAGGGAGTTGAGGTAGATTTATCATTAGCGAGGAAGGAATTTATACAGGCACAGGAACGAGATGAGGAGCTGATGGTTTTGACGGAGACAGCTCTCTCCGAAGCAGAAATAAAAAGGGAACCAGTGGGCTATTATGTGAAGGAGGGAGTACTGATGAGGAAGTGGAGACCAAGTACCATGCCCACAGATGAGGAGTGGAGGGTGGTACACCAGGTGGTAGTGCCGAAAATTTATAGGGACAAGGTTTTTAACCTGGCCCACAAGATAACCCTCGGTGGACATTTTGGGGTGAGGAAGACAGTCGATAGAATTATGAAAGAGTTTTACTGGCCGAACATGAGGAAGGATATTGTTGAATATTGTAGGTGATGTCATTTATGTCAGGTGGTAGGAAAGCTGAATCAGGTCCTGCCTAAAACGCCCCTTCGACTGATACCTGCTTTTGGGGAACCTTTTTCCTGAATAATTGTGAATTTTGTTGGTCCCCTGCCCAGAACTGCAAGTGGGCGAGAGTATGTGATGACTATGATGTGCACCGCCACCAGGTTTCCGGAGGCGGTGCCCCTGGCAAGCAACAAGGCTCCCGCAGTGGTAAAGGCACTTGTGAAATTTTTCACTATGGTGGGGCTGCCCAGGGAAATCCAGTCAGATCAGGGGAGTGTCTTCACATCTCACACATTCCGACGGATGTTGGATGAGATGGGAGCAAAGCAGATTTTGGCCTCCGCTTACCACCCAGAGTCCTAAGGGGCGTTGGAAAGATTCCACGCAACATTAAAGACCATGATCAAAATTTTTTGTCAAGAGAATGCTAGGGACTGGGATGATGCCTTGCCTCTTCTGCTATTTGCCGTAAGGGACACAGTTCAGGAGTCATTGGGGTTCAGCCCATTCGAGCTCGTCTTCGGTCATCGGCCCAGAGGACCCCTGACCTTACTGAAAGAGCAATGGTCCAGTCCGGCAGTACAAGTCAATGTGATTGACTGTGTTTTAAAATTTCGTGAGAGGCTTAAAAGGATCTGTGACCTTGCCAAAGAAAATCTACGACACTCCCAAACTAAAATGAAACAGTGGTATGATAGACGTGCCCGCGAACAAGTGTTTCAAGTGGGCGATGGGGCCTTAGTTCTGTTTCCAGTGGTAACCAACCCCCTCCAGGCGTGATTCCACGGTCCGTACAAAGTGATTAAAAAGATAGACTCTTTGAATTATGCTATCGAAACACCGGACAGGTGTAAGCTAACACAATTGGTACACATTAACATGTTAAAAGCTTACCACGATCAGAACGCAGATCTAGTTGGTGTTATCACGAAAAATTAATGAGGCTGGGGTGTCAAATGATAAGGGGAAACCCCACCTTGAAAAGGTAAATATGGTGCCGACCAGATTGGAGAACTCTATTGTTTTGGCCAACTTTGCTGATAAGGTTTCTCACTTAACCCCCGAAGAGAGCGAGCCACTGATAAAGCTAATTAACCGGCATGCAGACGTATGTCCAGATGTCCCAAGGCGATACAAAGGGACGGTGCATGATGTTGTTGTCACCTCAGATCAGCCTATTAAACAACACCCCTATAGGATGAACTTGGAGAAGGGCAAGCTAGTGGAGAAAGAAATTGAACACATGCTAGCCACAGGTATTATTAGGCCATCCAAATCGGAATGGGCGTCTCCCTCTGTGGTTGTCCCGAAACCCGATGGGAGCATACGATTCTGTACAGGTTACAGAAAGGTGAACACTATCACAAAAACTGATGCTTACCCCATCCCAAGGGTAGACGATTGCATAGATAAAGTGGGGAGAGCTAAGTACATCACAAAGATCGATTTGCTAAAAGGGTTCTGGTGCGTTCCTTTAACCGACCGGGCTAGAGAAATCTCGGCATTTGTCACTCCATCCGGGTTATACGAGTATAATGTTTTACCTTTTGGCATGAAAAACGCCAAAAGGGACCTTCCAGAGGATGATTAATTCAGTGATAAAAGGGTTAAGGAACGCAGAAGCGTATATTGACGATTTAGTGGTCTGGAGTGACACGTGGGAGGAGCAAATTGTGGCAGTAGAGGAACAGTTTAAACAGCTGTCTGAAGCCAACCTGACAGTGAACTCGCAAAGAGTGAATTCGGCCACGCGAAGATCACTTATCCAGGATTTGTGGTAGGACAGGGGCAGCTGGCACCGATGCAGGCTAAGGTGCAGGCTATCTCTGAAGTTCCCATCCGGACAGACAAGAAAGCCTTGAGAAGGTTCTTGGGGATGGTGGGGTACGATCGGAAGTTTTGCAAAAACTTTGTGGATACTACCTTCCCTCTTACTAAGCTCTTGCCGAAGAATGCGAAGTTTGTGTGGGACGACCTTTGTCAACAAGCCTTCGAGAGTCTGAAGGCGATTCTGTGTCACCACCCTGTGCTGAATGCACCTGATTTTTCAGAACCCTTCTCCCTAACAACAGATGCTAGCGACGAAGCAGCCGGGGCGGTGCTGTTGCAGACAGACAAAGAGGAGATTGACCACCCAGTGGCTTATTTTTCAAAGAAGTTTAATGTCCATCAGAGAAATTATTCCACTGTGGAGAAGGAATTACTGGCAATCATACTAGCATTACAACATTTTGAGGTTTATACTTGTCCGGCATGAAAACCATTGATAATTTCCACGAATCACAACCCATTAGTGTTTTTGGCCACTATGAAGGATAAAAACAAAAGGTTACTAAGTTGGAGCCTGGTCTTGCAAGAAAATGATATTAAAATAAAACATATAAAAGGAACGGACAATGTGATTGCTGACTGTCTGTCAAGGTGTTGAAACTTAAAGTTCCCTGTATTAGCCGAATAGCTGATGACTACCTGTATATTAGTGTGAATCTAATAATCTGCATTCATGCCCATGATTTTTACCCCGGTAAAAATCCTTTTAAGGGTAGGGGTGTGACGCCAAACAAAGCTATCGGACAATTGATGCTAATGAGAGAGTTAAGAGAGACAATGGAGAAACATTCAAAATGCTAATAAGAGAGAAGAGAGGGATTAACGGAAAAGAAACACAATTCAGAATATTGACAGATTGGTTACTTTGAACCTGAACTGTTTGAAGTTTAATGGACAGGTGATACCCCAGCAGGGGGATAAAAAGAGCAGGTTCGCTAAGACACGCAATACACCACGAGATCACGAGACAATGAGACCCTGAAAAGAGCAGTGTGCCCCCACAAGTGGTGGGAGTTTGGAGGTCCGGTTCACGGGAACCGACCATAGGCTCACAGGGTGTAAAGGTACGATCGGTGGGAACCTGGTGTGTGTGTCCGCCCTTGCCTGGGTGCTGGGTTCACCGCGGAAGAACGATCATGTCCGGAATGAAGGGGTCACAGTCGGTGACCACAGCGGGATAGAAGACATCAAAAAGGGTCTGCCCGAAACCAACTGCGAAGACATCAAAGGTCTGCCTGAACCAAACCTCATCCCCCCCCCCAACGGTACAACAGCGATTACTGCAAACTGCACTAAGCTAAAATGAACTCTGCCTCGCTGTAATACTGATCATTTTACTCCTAGACTGTGATAGAGCTTGGTTGATTCCTATTACCCTAGTTCTGCGTATAGGTGTGCATTATCATTGCTAACCTGTTACATTTATATCCTTACGATTAGAGTACTGTATTATTTGTTTCTTCAATAAAACTTTATTAGTTCCTAGTAATCCAGACTCCAACGAGTGTTCCATTTCTGCTGGTTTGGCAACCCAGTTACGGAGTACGTAACATTACATGCTCAAGTTTTTCAGTCCGCTGTAAGTCATCCCTACAATCACCAAGATCCTTTCCCGTAGTAAATACTGAAGCAAAGTACTCACTAAGTACCTCTGCTGTCTCCTCCGGTTCCATACACACTTTTCCACTGTCACACTTGATTGGTCCTATTCTCTCACGTCCGATCTCCTCTTGCTCTTCACATACTTGTAGAATGCCTTTGGGTTTTCCTTAATCCTGTCCGCCAAGGCCTTCTCATGGTCCCTTCTGGCTCTCTTAATTTCTTTCATGAGCTCCTTCCTGCTAGCTTTATAATCTTCTAGATCTCTATCATTACCTCATTTTTTCTAATCTTTCATAAGCTGCTTATTGCATCTTTACAGAATCTGTCTCCCTATCTGCTGCTCGATGTCCATGTTACTATTGGGCGGTCTATAAAAAAACACCCAGTAGAGATATTGACCCCTTTCTGTTCCTAACTTCCACACACACAGACTCAGTAGACAATCCCTCCATAACTTCCTCCTTTTCTGCAGCCGTGACACTATCTCTGATCAGCAGTGCCATGCCCTCACCTCTTTTGCCTCCCCCCCCCCCCGCTGTCCTTTCTGAAATATCTAAAGCCTGGCACTCGAAGTAACCATTCCTGCCCGAGTCATCCAGGTCTCTGTAATGGCCACAATATCATAGCTCCAGGTTCTGATCCATGCTCCCAGCTCATTCGCTTTGTTCATAATACGCCTTGCATTAAAATAGCCACATCTCAAACCTTCGGTCTGAGCACGTTCCTTCTGGAGGGAGGAGAAGATGGCGGTGCAACGCAGTGCACGCGGCCGTTCCGAATTAATATCGATATGTGTAACTAGGGGCCGGGCACCAATCCGGATTTGATGGGGACAGCCGTGAAAGCGCAGAGGAACATCTGGAGTAACTTCTGAAATTCCTGCTTCGCTGCCGCTGCTACTGTGCGATCGAGAATCTCCGGAGACGAAGGCCCCAAATCCTCGGCTTTGCGTGCTGCCGGGGCCAAAACGCTCAGCAGAGATGGTGCTCGGTACTCGGTGTCGGAGAGCTGGTCGGAGGCTCGGAGTTTTTCGGACGGACTCGGAGTCGGACTGCGGTCGGATGCTTCCAGGATGCTGCATCGGCGAGTTGGTGGTGCTGGGGGTTCACCGTCTGTGTGAGATGATGGGACTTTTGAGAGACTTTGAGACTTTTACTGTGCCCATGGTCTGTTCTTATCAAATTACGGTATTGCTTTGCACTGTTGTAACTATATGTTATAATTATGTGGTTTTTGTTAGTTTTTAAATCGGTTTGTCATGTGTTTTCATGATATCATTCTGGAAAAACATTTTTATCATTTCTTAATGCATGCATTACTAAATGACAATAATCATAATAATAATATATCAAGCAACACACATCAAAGTTGCTGGTGAATGCAGCAGGCCAGGCAGCATCTCTAGGAAGAGGTGCAGTCGATGTTTCAGACCGAGACCCTTCGGCTTGGCCCGAAACGTCGACTGTACCTCTTCCTAGAGATGCTGCCTGGCCTGCTGCATTCACCAGCAACTTTGATGTGTGTTGTTTGAATTTCCAGCATCTGCAGAATTCCTCGTGTTTGCGTTAATAACATATCACTTGCCTATCCTCCCTCTTGCACTATCTCCAAATTTTCACTACTTGTGATTCAACCACCTCTTCCCCCGTCTCTTCAGTTTGGTTCCCACCCCTCGGAAATCCCAGTTTAAACCTTCCCCAATAGCCCCGATCAAACCGCTGAAGAAATAACTGAACGTAAGAACATAACAAATAGGAGCAGGAGTAGGACATCCGGCCCATTGAGCCTGCCCCACCATCCAATAAGATCATGGCTAATCTGTCCGTAAACTCAGCTCCATCTACCTGTCTTTTCCCCATAACTCTTAATTCCCTTGCTATGTAAAAACCTATCTAACTGTATCTTAAATATATTTAGTGAAGAAGCTTCAACTGCTTCCCTGGGCAGAGAATTCCACAAATTCACCACTCTCTGGGAAAAGCAGTTTCTCCTCATCTCCATCCTAAATCTTCTCCCCTGAATCTTGAGGCAATGTTCCCTAGTTCTAGTCTCACCTACCAATGGAAACAACTTCCCTACTTCTATCTTATCTATCCCTTTCAAAATTTTGTATATTTCTATAAGATCCCCTCTCATTCTTGTGAATTCCAGAGAATATAGTCCCAGGCGACTCAATCTCTCCTCATAGGCTAACCCCTTCATCTCTGGAATCAACCTGGTGAACCTTCTCTGCACTGCCTCCAAAGCAGGTATATCCCTCCTCAAGTATGGAGACCAGAACTGCACACAGTACTCCAGGTGTGGCCTTACCGGTACTCTGTATAGCTGCAGCATGACCTCCCTGCTCTTGAATTCAATCCCTTTAGCAACGAAGGCCAACATTCCGTTTACCTTCTTAATAACCTGTTGTACTTGCAAGCCAACTTTTTGCGATTCATGAGCAAGCACTCCCAAGTCCCTCTGCACAACAGCATGCTTCAATCTTTCACCATTTAAATGATAATCTCTTCTATTATTCCTACCAAAGTGGATGATCTCGCATTTACCAACGTTGTATTCCATCTTTGCCATAGAGGGAGGACAAAGAAGGTTCACCAGATTGATTCCTGGGATGGCAGGACTTTCATATGATGAAAGGCTGGATTGACTAGGCTTATACTCGTCGGAATTTAGAAGATTGAGGGGGGATCTTATTGAAACATATAAAATCCTAAAGGGATTGGACAGGCTAGATGCAGGAAGATTGTTCCCAATGTTGGGGAAGTCCAGAACGAGGGGTCACAGTTTGAGGATAAAGGGGAAGCCTTTTAGGACCGAGATGAGGAAAAACTTCTTCACACAGAGAGTGGTGAATCTGTGGAATTCTCTGCCACAGGAAACAGTTGAGGCCAGTTCATTGGCTACATTTAAGAGGGAGTTAGATATGGCCCTTGTGGCTAAAGGGATCGGGGGTATGGAGAGAAGGCAGGTACAGGGTTCTGAGTTGGATGATCAGCCATGATCATACTGAATGGCGGTGCAGGCTCGAATGTCCGAATGACCTACTCCTGCACCTATTTTCTATGTTTCTACGTTTCTAATGGTTGATGGGAAGTAGCTGTTCCCTGAACCTAGTGCTAGCTGTTTTTGAACCTGATTGTTGTGTGACCTCAGGTTTCTGGACCTCCGCAATATGGAAATTGCCAGATGATGACATGGTCTCAATGGTGGAGATCTTTGATGATGGAAGTTGCCTTCTGGAGATACTGCCTCCTATAGCTACTACCAACGGCTCATAGTTCATAAGTTCATGGTTTCAACTGAATTATTGCTCACTGTTGTTTATGCAGTTTAATATTATTATCAAATTTAACATTGATTGCTGGGATACCTCAATCTCTGTCGTTACTGGCAACTACAAATTGTTTAATTGACAATCTTAAAAAGCCATAGCATCATGGTACCTGCTAGTCATATTATCTAATACTAAAACCATAGGGAAGTTATGGGCAAGAGAATGAGACAAAAAAATAAGAAATAAGTGCAGTATTAGAAGGTAGAGCAGTGGATGTAGTGTACAAGGATTTCAGTAAGGCATTTGATAAGGTTCCCCATGCCAGACTCCTTCAGAAAGTAAGGAGGCATGGGATCCAAGGAGACCCTTGCATTGTGGATCCAGAACTGGCTTGCCCACAGAAAGCAAAGGGTGGTTGTAGACGGTTCGTATTCTGCATGGAGGTCGGTGACGAGTGGTGTTCCTCAGGGATCTGTTTTGGGATGCTTCTTCTTTGCGATTTTAATAAATGTCCAGGATGAGGAAGTAGAAGGGTGGGTTAGTCAGTCTGCTGATGACACAAAGGTTAGGGGTGTTGTGGATAGTCTGGAGGGTTGTCAAAGGTTACAGCGGGATATCGATAGGATGCAGAACTGGGCTGAGAAGTGGCAGATGGACTTCAACCCAGATAAGTGTGAGGTGGTTCATTTTGGTCAGTCCAATTTGAAGACAGAATATAATATAAATGGTAAGATTCTTGGCAGCGTGGAGGATCTGAGAGATCTTGGGGTCTATGTCAATCTCAACACACAGAGCTGCTGCGCAGGTTGACAGTGTTGTTAAGAAGGCATATGGTGTGTTAACATTCATCAACTGTGAGATTGAGTTCAACAGCAGTGAGGCCTTAGTTGGACCTTAGTTAGACTTAACTTGGAGTACTCTGTTCAGTTCTGGTTACCTTACTGCAGGAAGGACGTGGATACTGTAGAGAGAGTGCAGAGGAGATTTACAAAGATGTTGCCTGGATTGGAGAGCGTACCTTATGAGAATAGGTTGAGTGAACTTGGCCTTTTCTCCTTGGAGCGACGGAAGATGAGAGGTGACCTGATAGAGGTGTACAAGATAATGAGAGGCATTGATCGTGTGGATAGTCAGAGACTTTTTCCCAGGGCTGAAATGGCTAGCATAAGAGGGCATAGTTTTAAGGTGCTTGAAAATAGGTACTGAGGGGATGTCGGAGGTAAGGTTTTCACACAGAGAGTGGTGGATGCACTGGCGGTGGTGGTGGTGGTGGCGGAGGTGGATACAATAGGGCCTTTTAAGAGCCTCTTAGATAGATACATGGAGCTTAGAAAAATAGAGGGCTATGTGGTGGGGAAATTCTAGGCAATTTCTAGAGTAGGTTACATGGTCAGCATAACATTGTGGGCCGAAGGGCCTGTAATGTGCTGTGTTCTACGTTCCTTAAGTGAGTGGAAAATCAGAGACACAAGATACTCTGCAGATGCTGGAAATCCAGAGCAACACACACACAATGCTGGAGGAACTCAGCAGGTCAGGCAACATCTCTGGAAATGAATAAACGGTTAACGTTTTGGGTTGAGACACTTCAGCAGAACTGGAAAAGAAGGAGGAAGAAGCCAGAGTATGAAGGTGGGGAGGGGTGCAGGAGTACAAGCTGTTGGGTGATAGGTAAGACCAGGTGAGGGAGAAGGTAGGTGGGTGGGGAAGGGGGGGGGAAATGAAGTAGGAAGCTGGGAGGTGATTGGTGGAAGAGGTAAGGAGCTGAAGAAGAAGAAATCTGATAGGAGAGGACATTTGACCACAGAAGAAAGGGAAAGAGGAGGGGAACCAGAGGGAGGTAAATAGGTAGGTGAGGAGAAGAGAAGGGGTGAAAGGGTAACCAGAATGGGGAATAGAAAAAGAGAGGAGAAGGAGGGGAAAAGAAATGATCATTCTGAAATGTGATTATTAGGTGGCTAATGTTGTCCCTCTCTTCAAGAAGGGAGGAAGACAGAAAACAGGGAATTATAGACCGGTTAGCCTGATGTCAGTGGTGGGAAAGATGCTGGAGTCAGTTATAAAAGATGAAATTACGACACATCTGGATAGCAGTAACAGGATCGGTCTGAGTCAGCATGGATTTACGAAGGGGAAATCGTGCTTGACTAATCTTCTGGAATTTTTTGAGGATGTAACTATGAAAATGGACAAGGGAGAGCCAGTGGATGTAGTGTACCTGGACTTTCAGAAAGCCTTTGATAAAGTCCCACATAGGAGATTAGTGGGCAAAATTAGGGCACATGGTATTGGGGGCAGAGTACTGACATGGATTGAAAATTGACTGGCTGACAGAAAACAAAGAGTAGCGATTAACGGGTCCCTTTCAGAATGGCAGGCGGTGACCAGTGGGGTACCGCAGGGTTCAGTGCTGGGACCACAGCTGTATACAATATATATTAATGTTTTAGATGAAGGAATTAAAAGTAACATTAGCAAATTTGCCGATGACACAAAGCTGGATGGCAGTGTGAAATGTGAGGAGGATGTTATGAGAACGCAGGGTGACTTGGACAGGCTGGGTGAGTGGGCAGATGCATGGCAGATGCAGTTTAATGTGGATAAATGTGAGGTTATCTACTTTGGTGGTAAGAACAGGAAGGCAGATTATTATCTAAATGGAGTCAAGTTAGGAAAAGGGGAAGTACAACGAGATCTAGGTGTTCTTGTACATCAGTCACTGAAAGCAAGCATGCAAGTACAGCAGGCAGTGAAGAAAGCTAATGGCATGCTGGCCTTCATAACAAGGGGAATTGAGTATAAGAGCAAAGAGGTCCTTCTGCAGCTGTACAGGGCCCTGGTGAGACCACACCTGGAGTACTGTGTGCAGTTTTGGTCTCCAAATTTGAGGAAGAACATTCTTGCTATTGAGGGAGTGCAGCATAGGTTCACAAGGTTAATTCCTGGGATGGCGGGACTGTCATATGCTGAAAGATTGGAGCGACTGGGCTTGTATACTCCGGAATTTACAAGGCTGAGAGGGGATCTTATTGAAACATATAAGATTATTAAGGGATTGGACACACTGGAGGCAGGAAGCATGTTCCCGCTGATGGGTGAGTCCAGAACCAGAGGCCACAGTTTAGGAATAAGGGGTAGGCCATTTAGAACAGAGTTGAGGAAAAACTTTTTCCCCCAGAGAGTGGTGGCTATATGGAATGCTCTGCCCCAGAAGGCTGTGGAGGCTGGGTCTCTGGATGGTTTCAAGAAAGAGATGGATAAAGCTCTTAAAGATAGCGGAATCAAAGGTTATGGGGATAAGGCAGGAACTGGATACTGATTGTGGATGATCAGCCATGATCACAGTGAATGGCGGTGCTGGCTCGAAGGGCTGAATGGCCTACTCCTGCACCTATTGTCTATTGAAATCTGACCTGAATGTGTTGCCCTGCCGTCGTCCCCAATTAGTTTGATGTCTATCGGTGTTTTTAATGCGTTATAATGCCTTTAACCCGTGTGAAACGAGGAAGTGGATTTTTATCAGTGACTAATTTTTATGGAGTTGCAAACGAAAACTAGCAGCCGCGGTTGCAATCTTTCGAACAAGCTGGTTCAGACCGGTGGAAACTGGAATGATTCAAGGCCGGTGACTGACCTGAGCTGCTCTAGCCAGTAATTGCATACACAGAAAGAGAAAGGAACACTGTGAGGAAGAGATCACTGGAATGTTTTACAATCAAATCATTATCTTTATTATGATTTTCTTGTCTGAAAACCACTTATCACAGGACCATTGTTTAGCCAGAAAATATCTCAATATAATTAGAGGTGGGCTATAAATGAGATCTTGCCAAGTCTGCCCGTGTCCCTCAGAACATAGAATATAGAACATTTTAGCACAGTACAGGCCCTTCAGCCCACAATGTTGTGCCAACCCTTTAACCTGCTCTAAGATCTCTTCAACATAGCCCTTCATTTTTCTATCGTCTACAGTATGTGCCCATTGGGGTGGTGGAGATGCATTTCTACCAAAGGAGATGTACAGTGCTCCTTCCCTCCACTAGCCTGCAGGTCACCCTTGGGCAAGGTGTAGCACCTGCTTAGCCCCCCGATCAGGGTCACATGAAGCTGTGGGAGCAGGTGGTGGATGGTTGTTTCAGCAGCTGGTGTATATCACAAGTCCTGGTTATGTGACCACTAACACCAGGCAGACAGTCTCTGAAGAGTATTGATAGTGGCTGGGGTCGCCTGTCTTGTAAAGAAGGACCCATCCAGAAGAAGACAATAGCAAACCATTTCTGAGAAAAAATTTGGTAAAATCAATAGTGGTGATGGAAAGACCATGATGGCACAGGTCATACAACATGGCACCTAACAAACATGAGTCTCTTAATTGCCTCTGATGTATCCGCCTTTCCCACCATCCATGGGAGAGTATTCTACACACCCACCACTCTCTGCGTAAAGAACTTACCACTGACATCCCCCCATACTTTCCTGCAATCACCTAGAGATTATACGCCCGTGTATCAGCCATTTCCACTTCTGGGAGAGAGTCTCCGACTGTCCACTTACCTGGCTGTGCCTCTTATTATCTATACTCCTCTAGAAACTCACCTCTCATCCTCCTTCACTCCAAAGAAAAAAGCCCGAGCTCAAAATAAACACTTTACCAGGCATTTGTAGTCATACAATTGGTTCCTATTCTGGCACAGACTTTCTCTCTCGTGACTGCAAAGTGAATCTCAAACGTAACATCTATAGGTATGTGGTGGAGAGTACATTGACTGGCTGCATCACTACCTGGTATGGAAACACCATTGCCCTTGAATGGAAAAGCCTACAAAAGTAGTGGATATGGCCCAGTCCATCATGTGTAAAGTCCTTTTCACCATTGAGCACATCCACATGGAGTGCTGTCACAGGAAAACAGCATCCATCATCATCAGGAACCCCCACCACCCAGAATAAACTCCCTTCTTGCTGCTGCCATCAGGAAGGAGGTACAGGAGCCTCAGGACCAACACCACCAGGTTCAGGAACAGTTATTACCCCTCAACCATCAGGATCTTGAACCAGAGGAGATAACTTCACTCACCCCATCACTGACTGTTCCCACAATCTACGTTCACACTTTCAAGGAGACTTCATCTCGTGTCCTCAATTTTAATTATTGTTATTATTTATTCATTTTCTTTTTTAGTCCTTGCACAGCTTGTCGTCTTTCTCACACAGGTTGTCTGCTTTGTTGGTACTGTCTTTCATTGAAAGTAAATCTCAGGGTTGTATACGGTGACATATATGTATTTTCACAATGAACTTTGAACTTGCTGTTTTCAATGGCTGCCACTCTCGCACATGAACAGTCCCAAGCCCAGCTGCGAAATGAGAAGGTTTGGGCATGGGGCTACCATCCCCATTTTGTAAAAAATCTAGAGCTACGGCAATGCCAGCTGAAGCTCCAAATACTTCATTCCTGGAAGAAAAATCTTCACCTAGAAGACATATGAAGTCGTGTGATGAAAGCCACAGGGCCGATCAACCTTCTATCATCGAGGATTATCACCAATGGAGTCTCCGGGGAAAGCTGGAGAGGGGCTGGCCAAGGAATACCTGCCAACACAACTTTGAAGCTGACACTACAAAGATGGGCCACACCTGGGGGATAACTTGAAAGACTGGCCTAGGACAGAGAACTCTGGCCCCAGTAGGGGTGATTGACTTAACTAAGGAGGCACTCAGCTTGTCAGGCGGTATCTATGGAGGGGAATAAACAGTCGACATTTCGGACCAAAACCTTTCATCAGGACTGGAAAGGAAGGGGAAAGAAGTCAGAATAAGTTGGTGGGAAGAGGTGGAGGAGTAAAAATTGGCAGGCAATAGGTGAGACCTGGTGAGGGAGAAAGTGGATGGGTGGGGAGGGGGGATGAAGTGAGAAGCTGGGAGGTGATAGATGGAATATGTGAAGGGCTGTCGATGAAGAAATCTGATATGACTGGAGAGAGGAGATTCCTCCTTATTCAGTTCCCAAGACAATGTGGTTAGACACAGCTGAAACACCATCTATAAACTGGCAGATGACTCCACCGTTATGAGCACAATCTCAGATGGTAACGAAGAGTGAGGTTGATCAGCTGGTTATGTAGTGTGGCAACAAACTCACACTCAACGTCCATAAGACTGAAGAATTGATTGTGTAACTTAGAGTAACTTTAATAGTTCACATTGTACTGCTGCCACAAAACAACAAATTCAACATCACACAAAATTGATAGTAAAATTCATTTTGATTCTGAAGTTGTATAAGGAGTTGCTGAGGCCTAATGTGGAGTACTGTGTGCAGTTTTGGTTATTTATCTACAGGAAAGGTATCAATAAGATTGAAAGAGTACAGAGAAATTTTACAATATATTATCAGGACTGGAAGACCTCAGTTATAGGGAGAGGTTGAATAGAAACATAGAAACATAGAAAATAGGTGCAGGAGTAGGCCATTTGGCCCTTCGAGCCTGCACCGCCATTCAGTATGATCATGGCTGATCATCCAACTCAGAACCCTGTACCTGCCTTCTCTCCATACCCCCTGATCCCTTTAGTCACAAGGGCCATATCTAACTCCCTCTTAAATATAGCCAATGAACTGGCCTCAACTGTTTCCTGTGGCAGAGAATTCCACAGATTCACCACTCTCTGTGTGAAGAAGTTTTTCCTCATCTCGGTCCTAAAAGGCTTCCCCTTTATCCTCAAACTGTGACCCCTCGTTCTGGACTTCCCCAACATCGGGAACAATCTTCCTGCATCTAGCCTGTCCAATCCCTTTAGGATTTTATACATTTCAATCAGATCCCCCCTCAATCTTCTAAATTCCAACGAGTATAAGCCTAGTTGATCCAGTCGTTCATCATATGAAAGTCCTGCCATCCCAGGATTCAATATGGTGAACCTTCTTTGTACTCCCTCTATGGCAAGGATGTCTTTCCTCAGATTAGGGGACCAAAACTGCACACAATACTCCAGGTGTGGTCTCACCAAGGCCTTGTACAACTGCAGTAGTACCTCCCTGCTCCTGTACTCGAATCCTCTTGCTATAAATGCCAGCATACCATTCGCATTTTTCACTGCCTGCTGTACCTGCATGCCCACTTTCAATGACTGCTGTATAATGACACCCAGGTCTCGTTGCTCCTCCCCTTTTCCTAATCGGCCACCATTCAGATAATAATCTGTTTTTCTGTTTTTGCCACCAAAGTGGATAACTTCACATTTATCCACATTAAATTGCATCTGCCATGAATTTGCCCACTCACCTAACCTATCCAAGTCACCCTGCATCCTCTTAGCATCCTCCTCACAGCTAACACTGCCGCCCAGCTTCGTGTCATCTGCAAACTTGGAGATGCTGCATTTAATTCCCTCATCCAAGTCATTAATATATATTGTAAACAATTGGGGTCCCAGCACTGAGCCTTGCGGTACCCAACCAGTCACTGCCTGCCATTCTGAAAAGGTCCCATTTATTCCCACTCTTTACTTCCTGTCTGCCAACCAATTCTCTATCCACGTCAATACCTTACCCCCAATACCGTGTGCTTTAAGTTTGCACACTAATCTCCCGTGTGGGACCTTGTCAAAAGCCTTTTGAAAATCCAAATATACCACATCCACTGGTTCTCCCCTATCCACTCTACTAGTTAAACCTCAAAAAATTCTATGAGATTCGTCAGACATGACTTTCCTTTCACAAATCCATGCTGACTTTCTCCGATGATTTCACCGTTTTCCAAATGTGCTGTTATCACATCTTTGATAACTGACTCTAGCAGTTTCCCCACCACCGATGTTAGGCTAACCGGTCTATAATTCCCTGGTTTCTCTCTCCCTCCTTTTTTAAAAAGTGGGGTTGCATTAGCCACCCTCCAATCCTCAGGAACTAGTCCAGAATCTAAAGAGTTTTGAAAAATTATTACTAATGCATCCACTATTTCTTGGGCTACTTCCTTAAGCACTCTGGGATGCAGACCATCTGGCCCTGGGGATTTATCTGCCTTTAATACCTTCAATTTACCTTTACCCTACTAACATGTATTTCCCTCAGTTCCTCCATCTCACTGGACCCTCTGTCCCCTACTATTTCCGGAAGATTATTTATGTCCTCCTTAGTGAAAACAGAACCAAAGTAATTATTCAATTGGTCTGCCATGTCCTTGCTCTCCATAATCAATTCACCTGTTTCTGTCTGTAGGGGACCTACATTTGTCTTAACCAATCTTTTTCTTTTCACATATCTATAAAAGCTTTGCAGTCAGTTTTTATGTTCCCTGCCAGTTTTCTCTCATAATCTTTTTTCCCCTTCCTAATTAAGCCCTTTGTCCTCCTCTGCTGAACTCTGAATTTCTCCCAGTCCTCAGGTGAGCCACTTTTTCTGGCTAATTTGTATGCTTCTTCTTTGGAATTGATACTATCCTTAATTTCCCTTGTCAGCCACGGGTGCACTACCTTCCTTGATTTATTCTTTTGCCAAACTGGGATAAACAATTGTTGTAGTTCATCCATGCGATCTTTAAATGCTTGCCATTGCATATCCACCGTCAACCCTTTAAGTGTCATTTGCCAGTCTATCTTAGCTAATTCACGTCTCATACCTTCAAAGTTACCCTTCTTTAAGTTCAGAACCTTTGTTTCTGAATTAACTATGTCACTCTCCATCTTAATGAAGAATTCCACCATATTATGGTCACTCTTACCCAAGGGGCCTCTCACGACAAGATTGCTAATTAACCCTTCCTCATTGCTCAATACCCAATCCAGAATAGCCTGCTCTCTAGTTGGTTCCTCGACATGTTAGTTCAAAAAAACCATCCCGTATACATTCCAAGAAATCCTCTTCCTCAGCACCCTTACCAATTTGGTTCACCCAACCTACATGTAGATTGAAGTCACCCATTATAACTGCTGTTCCTTTATTGCACATATTTCTAATTTCCTGTTTAATACCATCCCCAACCTCACTACTACTGTTAGGTGGCCTGTACACAACTCCCACCAGCGTTTTCTGCCCCTTAGTGTTATGCAGCTCTACCCATATCGATTCCACATCCTCCCGGCTTATGTCCTTCCTTTCTATTGCATTAATCTCCTCTCTAACCAGCAACGCCACCCCACCTCCTTTTCTTTCATGTCTATCCCTCCTGAATATTGAATATCCCTGAATGTTGAGCTCCCATCCTTGGTCACCCTGGAGCCATGTCTCTGTGATCCCAACTATATCATATTCATTAATAACAATCTGCACTTTTAATTCAACCACCTTGTTACGAATGCTCCTTGCATTGACACACAAAGCCTTCAGGCGCTCTTTTACAACTCTCTTAGCCCTTATACAATTATGTTGAAAAGTGGCCCTTTTTGATGCTTGCCCTGGATTTGTCGGCCTGCCACTTTTACTTTTCACCTTACTACTTTTTGCTTCTACCCTCATTTTACACCCCTCTGTCTCTCTGCACTGGTTCCCATCCCCTTGTTGTGAACTAACCTCCTCTCACCTAGCCTCTTTAATTTGATTCCCACCCCCCAACCATTCTAGTTTAGGTGAGGACCCTATTCCCGGGAGCATAAAAATTGAGGGGAGATTTGATAGAGCTGAAAAGAAATTATGAAGGGTTATCGAAAGGGTAAATGTAAGCAGGCTTTTTCCACTAAGGCGGGGCTAGACAAGGATGAGAGGTCATAGGTTAAGGGTGAAAGGTGAAATACTTAAGGGGAACTTCTTTACTCAGAGGTGGTGAGAGTGTGGAATGAGCTTCCAGTGGAAGTAATAGATGTAGGTTCAATTTTAACATTTAAGAGAAATTTGGGGAGGTATGTTCATGGATGGGAGGGGTATGGTCCGGCTACGAGTAGATGAGACTAGGCACAATAACAATTTGGCATGAACTATATGGACAAAATGGTCTGTTTCTGTGCTGTGATGATCTTTGACTCTGTGACTGTGCCTCGTCCAAGACATTAAGCAATATAATTGTCTCACAAAACACCTTTTCCATTTCTTTGTCCAAAGTGAGTATCAATGGTATTTCTCGCAATTATGTTTTCTGCTTTTTGCTATCCAGGGTCATCTTTCGGAAGGCTTAGTAACAAAGTGGTATCGGTCTCCACGTCTCCTTCTTTCACCAAACAACTATACCAAAGCCATTGACATGTGGGCGGCTGGCTGTATATTGATAGAGATGCTGACTGGAAAGATGTTGTTTGCTGGTAAGAAAGTTCCAATGTTTATATGTTCCACCTTTCAGCTACGGCCTCAGACATTGATCTATAGGGAGTTAATTCTGATTGAATTATGAGTGGAACTTGTTTGTTCCATAGAGGCATTTAGTGTAGCCGTTTACATTATACTTTACCGCACCAGCGATCAGAAGGTCGGGGTTCAATTCCTGCCACTGTCTGTAAGAAGTTTATATGTTCTCCCCATGACTGCATGGGTTTCCTCAGGTGTTCTGATTTCCTCCCACATTCCAAAGGTTATATGAAAAGTTTCAGCCTGAAACATCAGCTGTTTATTCCACTCCATAGATACTGCCTGATCTGCTGAGTTACTCCAGCATTTTGTATGTGTTACTCAAGATTTGGGTGCCATGGTAGTGTGATGGTTAGCGCTACACTATTAGAGCTCAGGCATTCCAGGGTCCGGAGTTCAATTCCAGTGCTTTATATTTCAAACTGTACTTGGTCTTGAGCATTTGGTGGCTCTGGGTCTGTACTCATTGGAGTATTGAAGAAGGTGAGGGTATCACATTGAAACCTATTGAATATTGAAAGGCCTCGCAAGACTGGATGTGGAGAGGATGTTTCCTACAGTGTGGGGGTCTAGGACCATAAGACAGTATTAGGCCATTCGGCTCATCGAGTCTGCTCCACCACTCTCTCATGGCTGATTTATTATCCCTCTCACCTGTAACCTTTGACACCATCACTAATCAGGAACCTGTGAATCTTCATTTCAAATACACCCAATTACTTGGCCTCCACAGCCGTCTGTGGCAACAAATTCCAGAGATTCACCACACACTGGCTAAAGAAATTCCTCCTCATCTCTGTTCAAAATGGACATCCTTCTATTCTGAGGCTGTGGCCTCTGCTCCTAGACTCTCCCACTATAGGAAACATCCTTTCCACATCCACTCTGTCTAGTCCTATCAATTCTCGATAGGTTTCAATGAGATCCTCCCTCATTCTTATAAACTTCAGCAAGTGCAGGCCCAGAGCCATCAAAAGTTTCACAATAGTTCTTTCATTCCCAGAATCATTCAGAATGCCTAGAAAGAGTGGATGTGGAGAGGATGTTTCCCATAGTGAAGTGAGTCTAGGATCAGAGCTACCGTCTCAAAATACAAGGACACCCATTTATTCAGAAATGAGGAGGAATTTCTTTAGCTAGAGGGTGGTGAATCTGTAGAATTCATTGCCACAGATGGAGTGGAAATAAAGTCAGTCAGGGTGTCAAAGGTTACGGGGAGAAGCTAGGAAAATGGGGTTCAGAGGGATAATTATAGGCATCTGTTCATCTCGTGAGACCATGGGTTTGCGCCTTAGAAGGTTTCCAGGGCACAGGCCTGGGCAAGATTGCATGGAAGACTGGCAGTTGCCCATGCTGCAAGTCTCCCATCTCCACGCCACCAATGTTGTCCAAGGGAAGGGCACTAGGGCCGATACAGCTTGGCACCAGTGTCGTTGCAGAGCAATATGCGGTTAAGTGCCTTGCTCAAGGACACAACATGCTGCCTCAGCTGAGGCTCGAACTGGCGACTTTCAGATCACTAGACCAACACCTTAACCACTTGGCCACACGCCAACACATATATCAGCCATAATGGAAGGGTGGAGCAGTCAATGGGCCAAGAAACTAAATTCTGCTCCCATGTCTTGAATTGATTTTATTACTTACATCCTTCATATACATGAGGAGTAAAAATATTTACGTTACGTCTCCATCTAGATGTGCAATGTGCAATTTATAGTAATTTTTTATAAATACTATTTACAACAGAATAGTCAATATAACATAGAAATACAGTTGTGTCAGCATGAATTAATCAGTCTGATGGCCTGTTGGGAGAAGCTGTCCCAGAGCCTGTTGGTCCTGGCTTTTATGCTGCGGTACTGTTTCCTGGATGGTAGCAGCTGGTAGTGTTTGGGTGACTCAGGTCCCCAATGATCCTTCAGGACCTTTTTACAGATCTGTCTTTATAAATGTCCTGAATAGTGGAAAGTTCATATCTACAGATGAGCTGGGCTGTCCACACCACTCTCTGCAGAGCCCTGTGATTGAGGGAAGTACAGTTCCCATACCAAACAGTGATGCAGCCAGTCAGGATGGCCTCAATTGTGCTCCTGTAGTAAGTTCTTAGGATTTGGGGGCCCATACCAAACTTCTTCAACCGTCTGAGGTGAAAGAGGTGCTATTGTGCCTTTTTCACCACACAACTGGTATGTACAGACCACATGAGATCCTCAGTGATGTTTATGCCGAAGAACTTAAAGCTGTTCACCGTCTCAACCCCAATGTCAATAGGGGCTAGCCTGTCTCCATTCCTCCTGTAGTCCACAACCAGCTCCTTTGTTTTTGCAACATTGAGGGGGAGGTTGTTCTCTTGACACCACTGTGTCAGGCTGATTATTTCTTCTCCGTAGGCTGACTGCGGAGAAGCCTATGTAGGCTTACGGTCTGAGCTGTATGTTCTGTGATGAAAAAAGTGATGGGCTTACATTAGTACACTCTGATTTCCTGTAACATTCTGCCATTTGTTTCTCAGGTGCACATGAGCTGGAACAGATGCAGCTGATTCTGAAAACAATTCCTGTCGTCCGAGAGGAGGACAAACAGGAGCTACTCCGTGTCATGCCAGCTTACATCAGCCCAAAGTGGGAGGTTTCAAAACCCCTGAGAGATCTACTTCCTGAAGGAAATGCCGAAGGTAAATTAGTTGTATGTTCATTCTGACAACTTCCCCCTTCCTTTCTAGTCCTGATGAAGGGTCCATGCCAAACTGCCTAGTCCCATCGACCTGCACCTAGACCATAGTCCTCCATACCTCTCCCATCCATGGACATATCCAAATTTCTGTAAAATGTTGAAATTGACCCCAGGTCCAAAACTTCCACTGGCTGCTCATTCCACACTCTCACCACCCACTGAGTGAAAAAGTTCTCTCTCAAGTTCTCCTTAAACATTTCACCTTTCACCCTTAACCTTTGACTTCTTGTTCTAGTCTCATCCAACCTCAGAGGAAAAAGCCTGCTTGCAATTGCCCTATCTATACACCTCATAATTTTGTACACGTCTATTAAATCTCCCGTCATTCTCCTACACTCCAAGGGAATGAACTTCTTTTTTCTAAGTAAGGTAACTTTGTTCCCTGGACAATAGATTGTTTCTTGGGTCACATGACCATTCTACCTCCACCTCACCGGTTGGTGTGACGTTGAAATTACTCTGGTTCTCACTGATTCTCATGGGAAAGTTTATAGATGATGCGGGTGTAGAGAGAGTAGAGCAGTGGGCTATGCATGCATCCTTCAGGTCCATCTGTGTCAATTGTCAGCAAGGAGGAGATGTTATTTCTGATCCACGCAGACCATAGTCTCCCGGTGAGGAAGTTAAAGATCCAGCTGCAGAGCGGGGTTAAAAAGCCCATGGTTTTGGAGCTTGTTGATTAGAACTGAGGGTATGATTCTGTTGAACACTGAGCTGTGATCAATAAACAACAGGTATTACTATCGCCCCGGTGATCCAAGGCTGATAGAGAACCAGCAAGATTACATTGGCTGTAGACCTCTTGTGGTGATAGGCATATTGCACCGGATCCAGGACCTTGCTTAAGCAGGAGTTGATTCTAGCCATGACCTCAAAGCAATTCATCTCAGTAGATGTGAGTGTAACTGGGCGATAGTCATTGAGGTAGCTCACACTACGCTTCTTGGGCACTGGTATGATTGTCGCACTTTTAAGCAGGTGGGAACCTCTGAGTGTAGCAGTGAGAGATCGAAAATGTCCTTGAACACTCCTGCCAGTTGGTTAGCACAGGTTTATAATACCAGGTACACCATCCGGGCCTGACACCTTACAATGGTTCGAGTTCTTGAAAGATGTGCTGATGTCGGTCTCCAAGACAGAGATCACAGGGTCACCTGTAGGCAGATGACCATAACTGCACACAATAATCCAAAATTGGTTTCACCAATGTCTTGTACTACTTCAGCAGAACATCCCAACTCCTGCTCTCAGTACTTTGATTTATGAAGGCCAATGTGCAAAAAGCTTACTTTATGACCTTATGTGACTTTATGACTTTATAACCCTGTGTGCCACTTTCAAGGAATTATGGATCTGTATTCACAGGATCTTCTGTTCCGAGAGCAGCTCTTGGCTCCATCCCTCTCCCTCCTGTCTTCTCCTATCATTTTGGATCTCCCCCTCCCCCTCCCACTTTCAAATCTCTTACTAACTCTTCCTTCAGTTAGTCCTGACGTAGGGTCTCGGCCCGAAACGTCGACTGTACGTCTTCCTATAGATGCTGCCTGGCCTGCTGCGTTCACCAGCAACTTTGATGTGTATTGCTTGAATTTCCAGCATCTGCAGATTTCCTCGTGTTTGCATCTACTATCACTGTCTGGATACCCCTGCAAAGCCAATATCTTATCCAATTCCCAACCTCAGCTTGAATGCTGAGTGTCTGAATCTTCTTGACCAACAATCATGTTGGACCTTGTCAAAGGCCTTGCTACAGTCCATGCAGACAACATCAACTGTCTTGTCTTCATCAATATTCCTGCTAACTTCCTTGAAGGACTCTTTAAGATTTGTTAAACATGACCTACCACTTACTAAGCCACGTAGTCTATCTAAATACTTATAGATTCGGTCCCTTAGAATACCTTCCAATAACTTACTCACCGTTGATGTCAAACTCATCAGCCTATAATTTCCTGGTTTATGTTTAGAGCCTTTATTGAACAATGGAACAACATTCGCTATCCTCCAATTCTCTGGCACCTCACCTGTCACTAATGATGTTTTAAATATTTCTGCTAGGGCCACTGCAGTTTCAACACTAGTTTCCCACATGGTCCGAGGGAACAGTTTGTCAGGCCCTGGTGAGTTGTCCTATAATTTGCCTCAAGACAGCAAACACCACCTCCCCTGTAATCTGTATTCAATGCATGACCTCACTGCTGTTTTGCATTACTTCTTTAGACTCTGTCCACCTCCCAAGTAAATACAGATGTAAACAATCTATTTAATATTTCCCCATCTCTTTTGGCTCCACACATAGATAGTCACACTGATCTTCCAAAGGACCAATTTTGTCCTTTGCTATTTTTTTCTCTTAATGTATCAGTAGAAACCCTTAGGATTCTCCTTCACCTTGTCTACTAGAGAAATCTCATGCCTTCTTTTAGACCTGGTTTCTTTCCTAAGTGTTCTCTTGCATTTCTTATACTCTTCAAGTACCTCATTTGTTCCTGCCTGCCTATACCTGCTTTTTCTTAACCAGGGCCTCAATATTTCTCAAAAACAAGGTTCCCTAAACTTGCTCCCCTTGTCTTTTATTCTGACAGGAACGTACAAACTTTGTACTCTCAAAATTTCACTTTTGAAGGTTTACCACTTACCAAGCTTTCCTTTGCCAGAAAACAACTTGTCCCAAACCACGCCTGTCAGATCATTTCTGATACCATCAAAATTGGTCTTTCTCCAGTTTAGAATTTCAATCCGGGGACCAGACCTGTCTTTCTCCATAATTATCCTGAAACTAATGGCATTGTGATTACTAGATGCAAGGTGTTCCCCTACACAAATTTCTGTCACTTGCCCTGTCTCAGTCCCTAATGGTAAATCCAGTATCACACTCGATCTAGTTGGGACCTCTGTATGTTGATTAGGGAAAATTTCAGTTCCTCTAGCAGTCTATGTGTTGCTATGTGTGGTCATTTTTTTCCTATGGGAGATCTTTCCAGGAATCAAGAGGTTGTCTGTTAAAAGAGAGAGGGGTGGAGCAGATTTGAGGAAACCTCTGTCCTTTGTGACAATGTACCTGAAGCCTCAAGAGGGTTCCAGTACTGTGGAATCTACCTCTGCTACACTACAAAACAAATGTAGTATTATTTACTTACTCAGTATAATTTATATACTTTTCATTTATTATTGGCACAA
Source organism: Mobula hypostoma (assembly GCF_963921235.1). Classification (NCBI taxonomy): domain Eukaryota; kingdom Metazoa; phylum Chordata; class Chondrichthyes; order Myliobatiformes; family Myliobatidae; genus Mobula; species Mobula hypostoma. The sequence goes on from NC_086099.1 coordinate 7,260,954, forward strand.
TTTGTCCTCATTCTATTGTATTTCTTTGTTTTCCCGTAATGCGTAAAGAAAATGAATGTCGGGGTAGTATGTGCATGTACTTACTGGAGTTTAGAAGAATGAGGGGGAATATCTCATTGAAAACTATCTAATTCTGAAAGGCCTGGACAGAGCAGACATTGAGGGGTCGTTTCCTATAATGGAGGATTCTAGGACCAGAGGACACCGATTCAGAATACAGGGATGTCCACTAAGCACAGAGATGAAGAGGAATTTCTTTAGCCAGAGAGTCCTTCATCAGGAATCTTAGCTTAAAATGTTGACTTTTACTATGTTCCATAGATGCTGCCTGGCCTGCTGAGCTCCTCCAGCATTTTGTGTGTATTGCTTTGGATTTCCAACATCAGCAGATTTCCTTGCGTTTGTAGGTTCTTGATTAGTCAGGGTGCTGAAGTTTTTGGGGGAAAGGGAGGAGAATGGGGTTGAAAGGGTTAATAAATCAGCCATGATGGAATGGCAGAGCAGACTCGATGGAATAAATGGACTAATTCTGCTCGCTTGTCTTCTGGTCTTACAGACAGAGACGTACTTTAACAATAACTCTACTTTGAACTTCGAATTTCATAACACTGATACCTACAGAAAAAATGGTGTCATTGCAGGTTTACACTGCTGTTTCTGCATGTTCATGTTGCTGACGTGTGTGTATATTATGGCCAAAACATTATCTAAGCAGGTGTGGATGACAAGGCCTCTTGAGCCTGCACCACCATTTAATAATATCATGTGTATCACATAGAAACATAGAACAATACAGCACAAGACAATGGGACAATGATGTGCTGACCTATATAAACCTATTCCACGATCAGTCTAATTCTTCCCTCTGTTGGATGAGACTGAATAATTGTTACTTTCTTTGCCAAAGGTACAAGGGGGGTGTCAGAGGTAAGTTTTTCACACAGAGAGTGGTAGGTGCGTGGAATGCACTGCCAGCAATGGTAGTAGAGGCGGATATAATTGGGTCTTTTAAGAGACTCTTAGATAGATACATGGAGTTTAGAAAAATGGTCATAGTCATAGTCATAGTCATACTTTATTGATCCCGAGGGAAACTGGTTTTTGTTACAGTTGCACCATAAGTAATAAATAGTGATAAAACCATAAATAGTTAAATAGTAATATGTAAATTATGCCAGGAAGTAAGTCCAGGACCAGCCTATTGGCTCAGGGTGTCTGACCCTCCAAGGGAGGAGTTGTAAAGTTTGATGGCCACAGGCAGGAATGACTTCCTATGACGCTCTGTGTTGCATCTCAGTGGAATGAGTCTCTGGCTGAATGTACTCCTGTGCCCACCCAGTACATTATGTAGTGGATGGGAGACATTGTCCATGATGGCATGCAACTTGGACAGCATCCTCTTTTCAGACACCACCGTCAGAGAGTCCAGTTCCATCCCCACAACATCACTGGCCTTATAAATGAGTTTGTTGATTCTGTTGGTGTCTGCTACCCTCAGCCTGCTGCCCCAGCACACAACAGCAAACATGATAGCACTGGCCACCACAGACTCGTAGAACATCCTCAGCATCATCCGGCAGATGTTAAAGGACCTCAGTCTCCTCAGGAAATAGAGATGGCTTTGACCCTTCTTGTAGACAGCCTCAGTGTTCTTTGACCAGTCCAGTTTATTGTCAATTCGTACCCCCAGGTATTTGTAATCCTCCACCATGTCCACACTGACCCCCTGGATGGAAACAGGGGTCACCGGTACCTTAGCTCTCCTCAGGTCTACCACCAGCTCCTTAGTCTTTTTCACATTAAGCTGCAGATAATTCTGCTCACACCATGTGACAAAGTTTCCTACCATAGCCCTGTACTCAGCCTCATCTCCCTTGCTGATGCATCCAACTATGGCAGAGTCATCCGAAAATTTCTGAAGATGACAAGACTCTGTGCAGTAGTTGAAGTCCGAGGTGTAAATGGTGAAGAGAAAGGGAGACAAGACAAAATAGAGGGCTATGCAGCGGTAAATTCCAGGCAGCTTCTAGAGTAGGTTATAAGGTCTATGCCACATTGTGGGCCGAAGGGCCTGTAATGTGCTGCAGAATTTCTGTGTTTCTATGTTTCTAATTTATGCCTGCTTGCATTTTATTTAACTACCTACTGTATATACATGTAACTGTTTAGTCTGTGTCCTAGGTGTCACAGTATGTAAACACAATTGTTCAGTGTGTCCCTTAGTGGTCACAGCATGTACAGTGCCTATAAAAAGTATTCACCCGCTTGGAAGTTTTCAAGTTTTATTGTTTCACAACATTGAATCACGTGGATTTAATTTGGCTTTTTCTGACACTGACCAACAAAAAAGACTCTGTCATGTCAAAGTGAAAACAAATTTCTACAAATTGCTCTAAATTTATTACAATTATTAAACAGAAAATAATTAATTGTATAATAACTCACCACCTTCAAGTCAGTATTTAACAGACCAATCACAAACAAGAGAAAATCTGCAGATGCAGGAAATCCAAGCAACACACACACAAAATGCTGGAGGAACTCGGCAGGCCAGGCAGCATCTAGGAAAAGAGTACAGTCAATGTTTCGGGCTGAGACCTTTCGACGGGACTGGAGAGAAAAAGCTGAGGAGTAGATTTAAAAGGTGGGGGGAGGGGATAGGTGAAACCTGAAGCTGGAGGGATGAAGTAAAGAGCTGGGAAGTTGATTGGTGAAAGAGATACAGGGCTGGAGAAGGGGGAGTCTGATAGAAGAGGATTATGGAAGAAAAAAAAGGGGGAGGAGCACCAGATGGAGGTGAGAGAGAGAAATGGGAATGGGCTATGGTGAAGGAGAGGCGTGCGGGATGTCTATGCCATCAGGTTGGATGCTACCCAGATGGGATATAAGGTGTTGCTCCTCCACCCTGAGTGTGGCCTCATCGTGACAGTGGAGGAGGCCATGGATAGACATCGGAATGGGAAAGGGAAGTGGAATTCAAATGGGTGGCCATTGGAAGATCCCGCTTTTTCTGGTGGATAGAGCATAGGCGCTCAGCGAAGCAGTCTTCCAATCTATGTTGAGTCTCACTGATATACAGGATGCCACACCAGGAGCACCGAACACAGTATATGACCCCCAACAGACTCACAGGAGAAAGAGAAGTGAGGTGTCAGAAATGGACCAGGTAAATTTGAGAGCAGGGTGGAAGTTGGAGGCAAAGTGAACGAAGTTGACGAGTTCCCCATGGGGGCAGGAAGCAGCACCAATGCAGTAGATGCATCTTTGGCTGCAATTACAGCCTTGAGTCTGTCTGGCTAGGTTTTTATCAGCTTTGCACATCTGGACAGTGCGATTTTGCCCCATTTCCTTTACAAAACCACTCAAGCTCTGTCAGATTGCATGGGGGATTGTGAGTGAACAGCACTTTTCAAATCCAGCCACAAACTCTCAATTGAATTGAGGTCCGGACTGTGACTTAGCCACTCCAGGACATTAACTTTGTTGTTTTTAAGCCATTCCTGTGTAGCTTTGGCTTTTTGCTCGGGGTCGGTGTCTTGCTGGAAAACAAATGCTCTCCTAAGTCACAGTTCTCTTGTAGACTACAGCAGGCTTCCCTTCAGGATTTCCCTGTATTTTGCTGCATTCATTTTACCCTCTACCTTCACAAGCCTTCCAGAGCCTGCCGCAGTGAAGCATCCCCACAGCATGATGCAGCCACCACCATGCCTCACGGTAGGGATGGTGTGTGTTTGACAGATGACCAAAAGGCTCATCAGACCGTAGCACCTTCTTCCTGCTAAACCTGGGGTGTCTCGTTTGACTACTGGCAAACTCTAGCCCAGATTTCATGTGAGTTTTTTTTTCCAACTGTGGTTTTCTCTTTGCCACTCTTCCATAAAGCTGGCACTGGTGAAGTACCCAGGCAACAGGTGTTATATGTGCAGTCTCTCCCATCTCAGCCACTGAAGCTTGTAACTCCTCCATTGTTGTCATAGGTTTCTTGGTGGCCTCCCTTACTAGTCCCCTCCTTGCACAGTCACACAGTTTTTGAGGATGGCCTGCTCTAGGCAGATTTACAGCTGTGCCATATTCTTCCCATTTCTTGATGATCAACTTAATTGTACTCCAAAGAGATTCAGTGACTTGGAAATTTCCTTCCATCCATCTCCTGAGTTGTACTTTTCAACAACCTTTGCACGGAGTTCCTTGGAGTGTTCTTTTTTCTTCATGGTGTAGTTTTTGCCAGGATACTGACTCTCCAGCAGTTAGACCTTCGAGATACAGGTGTATTTTTACTGCAATCAGTTCAAACACCTTGACTGCACACAGGTCTCCAAAAACAGATCTCCATTTAACTAATTATGTGACTGCCAAAACCAATTGGCTGCACCAGTGGTGACTTGGTGTGTCATATTAAACAGGGTGAACACTTTTGCAATCAATTATTTTGTGTTTTATGTATAACTAATTTAGATAACTTTGTAGAGATCTGTTTTCACTTTGACACAAAAGAGTCTTTTTCTGTTGATCAGTGTCAAAAAAAACCAAATTAAATTCACTGTGATTCAATGTTGTAAAACAACAAAACATGAAAATTCTGGGGGAGGGGTGAATAGTTTTTATAGGCACTTTATATGCAGTTGTTCAGTGTGTCCCCAGTAATTACAGTTCTTTGCATGTTCTGGAAATTACTCTTGGTAAAGCATTATTTGAATAAGGGCTATTTGATTGGTTAACTCTTATCTATAAATTGGAATGGAATGTCTCAAAATAATAGTATAAGGAGGGCTGAACATGTTGGCTTACCATCTTTGTTTCTTCTTTCCTTCCCCTACTACACCTTGCTACCCTCAGTTTCCGTGTTTCTTTCTTCTGTTACTGCTTAATTAAACAATCATGAAGCAACAAGTTTTGTGCCTCTTTCCTAACTTCCAAAAGAACATTGAAACAAAAACATCAGAATCCAAAACCTCCTATATAGCCTGTAACTCTCTATTTCTCTTACATCCATGTGCCTACCCAAGAGTTTCTTAAACATCCCTATTTATCAGTCTCTACTATCACCTCTGGCAATGTGTTCCAAGCACTTATCACTTTGTGAAAAAAACTACCTCTGATCTTCCCACTATAGTTTCCTCCAGGATCTGTAGATAATATGAACACAGAATAGTTTGCAGTTCTCATTTTCAGTTTCATGTTAATCAGTTACACAAGGTTCCTTTGCGTTTACTGGTCTCCCTATCTTTCTGAGGCATTTGTTATCTCTTAACAAGCATAGATAAAGGTTCCCAGATATCATTTGGAGATACAGCAAGCTATTGTCAGGAAATGTTGACCAAAATCAGAGCAGTGGAGCTGACTTGGCAGTAAACAATCTTTCACTAATAAACTGCAAAATAACAAGCCATGAGGGATCACAAACCAAGAGGGAACAAATACTTAACACCAGAAGACATTGGAGCAGAATTAGGCTATTTGGCCCATTGAGTCTACTCCGCCATTTGATCATGTCTGATCCAATTCCCTCTCAACCCCATTCTCCTGCCTTCTCCCCATAATCTTTCACGTCCCAACTCATCAAGAATCTATCAACCTTCACCTTAAATACCCTCAATGACCTGGCCTCCACAGGCACCTGCGGCAACAAATTATACAGATCCACCACTTTCTGGCTGAAGAAATTCCTCCTCATCTCCATTCTAAATGGACACCCCTCTATTCTGAAGTTTTATCCTCTGGTCCTACACTCCCCCACTATAGGAAACATCCTTTTCACATCCACCTTATTTAGGCCTTCCAATAAAATTCCCCCCCTCCCCCCCCCCGCCCATCAATCCTCTAAATTCTAGTGAGTACAGGCCCAGGGCCATCAAATGCTTCTCATGTGATAAGCCTTTCATTCCTGAAATCATTTTTGTGAACTTCCTTTGAACCCTCTCCATTGCCAACACATCCTTTCTTAGAGAATGGCCCCAAAACTGCTCACAGTGCTCCAAGTGAGGACTCACCACTGCCTTATAAAGCCTCAGCATTACTTCCTTGTTTTTCTATCTCAGTCCTCTCGAAACGAATGCCTGCTTCACCACTGATTCAACTCGCAAGTTAAGACCTAAGACATTGGAGATGAATTAGGTCATTGGTCCATCGAGTCTGCTCTGCCATTTTAGTCATGCGTGATCCTCAGCACCACTCCCAGCCTTCTTTCCGCAACCTTTGATGCCTTGTCCAATCAAGAAGCTATAAATCTCTGCCCTAAATACGCCCAACAACCTGGCCTCCACTGCGGCATGTGGTAACAAATTCCACAAATTCACCACCCTCTGGCTAAAGAAATTTCTCCACAACTCCGTTTTAAATAGATGGCCCTCTATCCTGAGGCTGTGCCCTCTTGTCCTAGACTCCCCCACCATGGGAAACATCCTTTCCACATTTACACTGTCTAGGCCTTTCAACATTTGAAAGGTTTTAATGAGATCTCCCACTCATCCTTCAAAATTCAAAGGAATACAGATAGTGTCTCCTATGATAACCTTTTCATTCCTGGAATCATCTTTGTGAACCTCCTCTGCACCCAATCCAATGCCAGCACATCTTTTCTAAGATGAGGAGCCCAAAACTGTTCACAATACTCAAGGTGAGGCCTCACCAGTGCCGTATAAAGCCTCAGCATCACATCCTTGCTCTTGTATTCTAGACCACTTGAAATGAATGCTAACATTGCATTTGCCTTCCTCACCACCGACTCAGCCTGCAAGTTAACCTTTAGGGTGTTCTGTACAAAGACTCCTAAGTCCCTTTGCATCACAGACTTCTGGATTTTCTCCCCATTTAGAAAATTGTGTGAACATTTATTTCTACTACCAAAGTGCATGGCCATGGATTTTCCAACATTGTATTTCATTTGCCACTTTCTTGCCCATTTTCCAAATCTGTCTAAGTCCTTCTGCATCATACCTGTTTCCTCAACACTACCTGCCCCTCCAGCAATCTTCATATCATCTGCAAACTTGGCAACAAAGCCATCTAAATCATTTATATACAGCAGAAAAAGAAGTGGTCCCAAAACCAACCCCTGTGGAACCCCACTAGTCACTGGCAGCTAACTAGAAAAGGATCTCTTTATTCCCACTGACTACCTCCTACCAATCAGCCAATGCTCTAACCATGCTAGTAACTTTCCTGCAATACCATGAGCTCTTAACTTGGTAAGCAGCCTCATCTGTGGCACCTTGTCAAAGACCTTCTGAAAGTCCAAATATCCAACATCCACTGCATCCCCTTTATCTATCCTCCTTGTAATCTTTTCAAAGAATTCCAACAGGTTCATCAGGCAATATATTCTCTTAAGGTAACCATGCCGGGTTTGTCCTATCTTGTACTGTGTCACTAAGTACTCCATAACTTCATCCTTATCAATTGACTCCAACATCTTCCTAAAGCACGGAGGTCAGGCTGACTGGCTTATAATTCCCTTTCTTCTGCCTCCCCCTTCTTGAAGTGGAGTGACATTTACAATTTTCCAATCCTCCAGAACCATTCCAGAATCAAGTGATTCTTGAAAAATCATTATTAATACCTCCACAATCTATTCAGCTACCTCCTTCAGAATCCTTTGGTGTAATCCATCTGGTCCAGGTGACTCATTTACCTTCAGACCTTTCAGTTTCCCAAGCAGCACCTCCCTATTAATAGCAACTGCACACGCCTCTGCCCCTTGACACTCTTGAAATTCCAGCATACTGCTAGTGTCTTCCACAGTGATGAATGATGAAAAATACTTATCCATTTCATCTGCCATTTTCTTGTCCCCCAGTACTACTTCTCTACTGTCATTTTCCAGCTGTCCCATTTAACTCTCACCTCTTTTACTCTATTTACATCTGAAATCATATCCTCTTTGATGTTATTGGCTACCTTACCTTCATATTTCATCTTTTCACTTGTTGTTCCTTTTTGATTTGCCTTCTGTTGGTTTTTAAAAGCTTCCCAATCCTCCAACTTCCCACTAATTTTTGCTCTATAATATGCCCTCTTGTTTATTTTTATCTTGGCTTTGAAGTCACTGTCAGCCATAGTTGTGTCATCTTGCCTTTAGAGTACTTCTTCTTCTATCCTGCACTTTCCAAATAACTCGCAGAAGCTCCAGCCATTGCTGCTCTGCCATCATCCCTGCTACTGCCCCTTCCAATCAACATTAGCCAGCTCCTCTCTCGTGCCTCTGTAATTCCCTTTACTCCACTGATACATCTGACTTTAGCTTCTCCCTCTCAAATTGCAGAGTGAATTCTATCATATTATGATCACTGTCTCCTAAGGGTTCCTTTACCTTAAGCTCCCTAATCAAATCCGGTTCATTACAGATCACTCAATCCAGAATACCTGATCCCCTCGTGGACTCAACCACAAGCTGCTCTAAAGAGCCCTCTTGTAGGCATTCTACAAATTATTCTCTCGGGATCAAAAATCAGCTCCAACCTGATTTTCCCTATCTACATGCATATCGAAATCCCCTATGACTATCATAAAATTGCCTTATTGACATGCTTGTTCTATCTCCCATTGTAATTTGTATCCCACATCCTGGCTGCTCTTTGGAGGCCTGTATATAACTGGCATTAAGGTCTTTTTACCCTTGCAGTTCCTAAACTCTACTCACAATGATTCTACATCTCCCGATCCTGTTTCCTCTTTCTTAGGATTTGATTTAATCTTTTACCAACAGAGCCATGCCACCCCCTCTGAAGATCTGTCTGTCATTTCAATACAATATGTATACTTGGGTGTTAAGTTCCCAACTATAATCTTCTTTCAGCCATGACTCAGTGATGCTCACAATGTTGTACCTGCCAAACTCGAACTGCGCTACGATATGATCTACGTTACCTTATTTTGTATGCTGCATGCATTCAAACATAACACCTTCAGTCCTGTATTTGTCACCCTTTTTGATTTTGTCCCCCTGTTACACTGCCCTATCTTCTGCCCGTCCTTCCTCACGGTCTCACTACACTCTGCCTCTGCATGCCTACCAACTGCCCCATCCTCATTCCTATCCCCCTGCCAAATTAGTTTAAACCATCTCCAATAACTCTAGCCATAGTCTGTTTCTATTTATTATCTCCTTGTAGAGTAAACCCACCACCCTTGGAACCAGTTCACTGATTTTTGCAGCATTCCTTCTAAGACAAATACATTCACTTTTGTGTAAGCAAAGGCCCATATAAAGGCAGGGACACCTTTAGTCCTTCATGCACATCTTAATGAAAGGCAACATGGCCATCTGTCTTCCTTAATCACTGAGATGACAATTCCTATATATTCTGAAAGGTTCTAAATATCAAGCTCTGTGATATAGTTTAATTACAAGGAAAATGTATGAAAGCAAATTACCCTTTATCTGTTTTTACATTAATTGAGGGATTAATATTGATCACAAACATGAGAAAATCTGCAGGTACTGGAAATTCAAAGCAAGGCACACAAAATGCTGGAGGAACTCAGCAGGCCAGGCAGCATCCACAGAAAAGAACAACCAGTCAACGTTTCGGGCCGAAGCCCTTCTTCAGGACTGGAAAAAAAGATGAGAGGTCAGATAAAGAAGGTGGAGGGAGGGGAAGGAGTAGTATCAGGTGGTAGATAATAGGTGAAACTGGGGGAGGGGGAGGGGGAGGGATGAAGTAAAGAGCTGGGAAGTTCTTGGTGAAAGAGATAAAGGGCTGGAGAAGGGGGAATCTGATAGGAGAGGGAAGAAAGGGAAGAGGAGGATCACCAGAGGGAGATGATGGGCATGTAAGGGGATAAGATGAGAAACAGGAATAGATAATGGCAATTACCGAAAGTTTGAGAAACTGATGTTCACTAGTATTGATAATCTTTCCAATGCTGCCATAGTAACATTTAAGAGACATTCAGATGGGCACAGGAACAGGTGGGGAAAGGAGAGAAAAATACCTTAGACCATAGAACATACAGTCAGTCAATACACAGTCAGTGGCCATTTTATAAGGTATCTCCTGTACCTAATAAAGTAGCCACTGTGTGTATGCTCATGGTCTTCTCACAAAACTTCAAGGTCTGATGTGTTATGTCTTTGACACTGTGGCAACACGTGGTTACTTGAGTTACTGTCGCCTTCCTGTCAGCTTGAACCAGTCTGGACATTCTCCTCTGACCTTCTCAGTAACAAGGCATTTTCACCCGTAAGACTATAAGACCATAAGACAAAGGAGCAGAAGTAGGCCATTCGGCCCATCGAGTCTGCACCGCCATTTTATCATGAGCTGATCCATTTTATCCTATTTAGTCCCACTGCCCCGCCTTCTCACCATAACCTTTGATGCCCTGGCTACTCAGATACCTATCAATCTCTGCCTTAAATACACCCAATGACTTGGCCTCCACTGCTGCCCGTGACAACAAATTCCATAGATTCACCACCCTCTGACTAACAAAATTTTTTTGCATTTCTGTTCTGAAAGGGCGCCCTTCAATCCTTAAGTCATGCCCTCTCGTACTAGACTCCCCCATCATGGGAAACAACTTTGCCACATCCACTCTGTCCATGCCTTTTAACATTCGAAATGTGAGACCTCCAAGTGAGGTCTCACCAGTGCCTTATAGAGCCTCAACATCACATCCCTGCTCCTATACTCTATTCCTCTAGAAATGAATGCCAACATTGCATTCGCCTTCTTCACTACCGACTCAACCTGGAGGTTAACTTTAAGAGAATCCTGTACGAGGTCTCCCAAGTCCCATTGCATCTCAGAACTTTGAATTCTTTCCCCATTTAAATAATAGTCTGCCCGTTTATTTTTTCTGCCAAAGTGCATAACCATACACTTTCCAACATTGTACTTCATTTGCCACTTCTCTGCCCATTCTTCCAATCTATCCAAGTCTCTCTGCAGACTCTCCGTTTCCTCAGCACTACTGGCCCCTCCACCTATCTTCGTATCGTCAGCAAACTTAGCCACAAAGCCATCTATTCCATAATCCAAATCGTTGATGTACAATGTAAATAGAAGCAGCCCCAACACTGATCCCTGTGGAACACCACTGGTAACCAGCAGCCAACCAGAATAGGATCCCTTTATTCCCACTCTCTGTTTCCTGCCAATCAGCCAACGCTCTATCCACGTATGTAACTTTCCTGTAATTCCATGGGCTCTTATCTCATTAAGCAGCCTCATGTGTGGCACCTTGTCAAAGGCCTTCTGAAAATCCAAATATACAACATCCACTACATCTCCCTTGTCTAGCCTACTGGTAATTTCCTCAAAAAATTGTAATAGGTTTGTCAGGCAGGATTTTCCTTTAAGGAATCCATGCTGAGTTCTGCCTATCTTGTCATATGCCTCCAGGTACTCTGTAACCTCATCCTTGACAGTCGACTCCAACAACTTTCCAACCACCGACGTCAAGCTAACAGGTCTATAATTTCCTTTTTGCTTCCTTGCCCCCTTCTTAAATAGTGGAGTGACATTTGCAATCTTCCAGTCTTCCAGAACCATGCCAGAATCTATCGACTTTTGAAAGATCATCGCTAATGCCTCCGCAATCTCCACAGCTACTTCCTTCAGAACACGAGGGTGCATTCCATCTGGTCCAGGAGATTTATCGACCTTTAGCCTATTCAGCTTCCTGAGTACTTTCTCTGTCGTAATTGTGACTGCGCACACTTCTCTTCCCTGCCACCCTTGAGCGTCCGGTATCCTGCTGTCTTCCTCAGTGAAGACTGATGCAAAATACTTGTTCAGTTCCTCCGCCATCTCCTCATCTCCCATTACAATTTCTCCAGTATCATTTTCTATCGGTCCTATATCTACTCTCACCTGTCTTTTACTCTTTATATACTTGAAAAAGTTTTTAGTATCCTCTTTGATATTATTTGCTAGTTTCCTTTCATAGTTAATCTTTTCTCTCTTAATGAGTTTCCTTTTGTAAGGTTTTAAAGACTTCCCAATCCTCTGTCTTGCCACTAATTTTTGCTTCCTTGTATGCCCTCTCCTTAGCTTTAACTTTGGCTTTGACTTCTCTTGTCAACCACGGTTGCATCCTTTTTCCACTCGAAAATTTCTTCTTTTTTGGAATATACCTGTCTTGCACATTCCTCATTTCTTGCATAAACTCCAGCCACTGCTGCTCTGCCGTCTTTCCCGCCAGTGTCTCTTTCCAGTCAACTTTGGCCAGTTCCTCTCTCATGCCACTGTAGTTTGCTTTACTCCACTGAAACACCGACACATCAGATTTCGGCTTCTCTTTTTCTAGTTTCACAGTGAACTCAATCGTGTTATGATCACTGCCTCCTAAGGGTTCCTTCACCTCAATCTCTCTAATCACCTCCGGTTCATTACACAATACCCAATCCAGTACAGCCGATCCCCTAGTGGGCTCAACAACAAGCTGTTCTAAAAAGCCATCTCGCAGACATTCTACAAATTCTCTCTCTTGAGATCCAGTGCTGACCTGATTTTTCCAATCTACTCCCATGTTAAAATCCCCCACAATTATCATAACACTGCCCTTCTGACAAGCCTTTTCTATTTCCAGTTGTAATTTGTAGTCCACATCCCTGCAGCTGTTTGGAGGCCTATAAATAACTGCCATCAGGGTCCTTTTACTCCTGCTATTCCTTAGCTCAACCCATAAAGATTCTGCCCCTTCCGATCCTATATCACCTCTTTCTAATGATTTAATATCATTTCTTACCAATAAAGCCACGCCTCCCCCTCTGCCTACCTTCCTATCCTTCCGATACACCGTGTATCCTTGGACGTTCAGCTCCCACAGACATGCATCCTTTAGCCAGGTCTCGGTGATGGCCACAATATCATACCTGCCAATCTGTAGCTGTACAACAAGGTCATCCACCTTATTTCTTATGCTGCGTGCATTTAAGTACAACACCTTAAGACCAATATTTGATACTTTTTGCTTTGATTTCACTGCAACTTTATTGTTCTGCAACTCATCCCAATGGCTACACATTTGCCCCATCACCTGCCTGTCTTTCCTGACATCTTTACTGCTCACTATCTTAGATTTATTTCTGTTTTCCCCTTCCTCCGCTCTATCATTCGCTCTATCATTCCGGTTCCCATCCCCCTGCCAAATTCGTTTAAACCCTCCCTAACAGCTCTATTAAACTTTCCCACCAGGATATTGGTTCCCTTCGGGTTCAGGTGTAACCTGTCCTTTTTGAACAGGTCATACTTCCCCCAGAAGAGATCCCAATTATCCACAGAACTGCCACTCACTAGATCTTTTGTTTCTCGTGCCATTCTCTCTAAACTCTAGAGGCAGCTGTGCATGGAAATCCCAGGAGATCAGCAGTTTCTGAGTTTGTTGGTCTGGCACCAACAATCATTCCACAGTCAAAGTCACTCAGATCACATTTCTTCCCCATTCTGATATCTGGTCTGAAGAACGATTGAACCTTTTGACCACATCTGCGTGCTTTCGTGCATTGAGTTGCTGCCATGTGATTGGCTGTTTAGATATTTGCATTAATGAGAGTTGTACAGGTGTACCTAATAAAGTGACCATTGAGTGCTGAACATAGTACAACACAGGCCTTTTGGCCAACGATCTTTGAACCTACTTTAAGATCAATCTAGCCCGTCCCTCCTGCTTAGTCCTCCATTTTTCTGTCGTCCATGTGCCCATCTAAAAATTTCTTAAATGCCCCAAATGCATCTGCCCCTACCTCTTCTCCTGCAGGGCATTGCACAAATTGGCATCTCGGTCAGCAGGGACATTGCGGACTGAAGCACCTGATCCTTTGCTGTACTCTTCAATGTTCTATGTCCAGGGTTCCACTACATAATGAAAAGAGAAAGAGTTGCCAACACTGCACTGGCCAGGCAGCATCTGCAGAAGGGAAAACAGGGCTAACATTACGAGTCAAAGAGCCTACATGACAACATGAGAACTTTCAAAGTTCAAAGTACATTTATTATCAGACTATGTATACCACATACAACTTTGAGATACATTTTCCTGCAAACACCCTCAGGAAATCAGAGGAGTACAATAGAATCCACGAAAAATCATACATAAGAAAAGCAGGCTCCCTGAAAGTGAGTCAACAGGCTGTGGAGTCAGTTCAGCACTGAGGGGGTGAAGCCATCCACGTTGTTCCTGGAGCCCAGTGGTTGTAGGGCAATAATTGTTCCTGAACCTGGTGGTGTGAGACCCAAGGCTCCTGCGCCTCCTACCCGATGGTAGAGGGGAGAGGAGGCGGGTCAAACAAGGGCAGGTGGGATGGACTCAGGTGGAGGACCTTGGCTGAGACTAGAGTAGTGAGCTGAGCACCGGTTCATTTTCCGTTCTCGGGCCTCGACACTTTAATTTGGCTAAAAGTCCGGCCTGACTATCTCTCTTCTGGTGATGGCCAACGTCATTCTGCACGAAGATGCCAAACCTGCATTCCTGAGAGTCGAATTTATCAAATCCTTCTACTTACTGCCTGTTACTTCACTGGCACCTAGGGCAGAAATGGAGGTCCTCCATCTCTGTCTGTCCTTGACCATCTTCTCTATTGGGCCCCAGGTGTGGCTTAGAGTCTTACTTTCTGCCTCCATGGTAAGGCCCACCAAATTGTCTTATGTCTCCCACATTTCCTCTGCCCTTCGTTGGTCCAATGAAGTGCTGTCTTGATGATGGAGTTGGCCCCTCTTCTCATCACTACCCAATCGATTTCCAACATTTCCTCATAATGATTGTTGATATGTCCTCTTGATGACACTGAAGGAGTTAGGGCATTGCTGGAGACATTTCTTGGCCAGAAGATATGGAGGATCTTCCAGAAGCTCATGTTGTGGAATGGTGACAGCTTGGCAAGGTCGCTCTCTGTCATGTGTCAGCATTCTGACCTGTACAAGAGTCTGGACAGCACGCAGCTCTGGTACAGCTTCACCTTGGTGTGGAGACTGTACTTGGTTGATACCCATATGTTGCTCATTGATATGAAGATGTTTCTAGTTTCGCTGAGTCATCAAATCATTCGGGAGATCGTAAAATTGCTAGTTTGATTTAGATGGTTCAAAAGTGTTTCCAACACGTCCACTTGCAGCTCGTTTTGCACTCATACCACCCTCCAAATGAAGAAGTTTCCCCTCATGTTTCCCTTAAACATTTCACCTTTCACGCTTGACCCATGACCTCTAGTTCTCGCCCACCTCTACCCCTCGTGAAAGGGAAGACCTTACCTTGCTATGCCACCAGTCTCTCTCAGCAAAGCCTCTGCACTTTGACCTCAAAACCGCAGCTCCGATTGGACCACTTCCCTAGTCACAAATGTGGCCATCACATACTCAATGCCATGTCACCATGGCAACCTAATGCACCGTGTATGGGCAGCAAAGGGAGCCTAACTCAGGATAGAAATGGAAATGATGCCAGTGGTTTCCAGACCTAGCAGATGATGGAACTCCAAATGACCAGCCCTTGGTCCCCTCTTGGCACAGACATTCATCCCGGGACCCAATGATCTGGGACGTCCTCCATCACCCATCCATGACCTTTGTTCCCTAAAGGTTAACTTGCAGGTTAAGTCACTGGTGAGGAAGGCAAAGGCACTGTCAGCATTCATTTCGCAAGGACTAGAATATAAAAGCAAGGATGTAATGCTTAGGTTTCATAAGGCACTGGTCAGGACACACTTGGAGTATTGTGGGCAGCTTTGAGCCCCTTATCTAAGGAAGTATGTACTGGCATTTAAGAGGGTCCAGAGGAAGTTCATGAGAATGATCCCATGACTGAAAGGGTTAACATAGAGTATGGGGAGAGTTTGATGGCTCTGGGCTTGTACTCACTGGAGTTTAAAGAATGGGGGGTGGATCTCATTGAAACCTACTGAATATTGAAAGATCTGGATAGAGCGGATGTGGAGTGGATGTTTCCATAGTGAGAGAGCCTTGGACCAGAGGGCACAGCCTTAGAATAGAAGGACTTCCCTTTAGAACAGAGATCAGGAGGAATTTCTTTAGCCAAAGTGTGGTGACTCTGTGGAGTTCACTGCCACAAACTGTTGTGGAGGCCAAGTGATTAGGATATTTAAAGCAGAGGTTAATAATTTCTTGATTAGTCAGGGCATCAAAGGTTTTGGGGAGAAGGTGGGAGAATGGGGTTGAGAGATAATAGATCTGCCATGATGGAATGGTGAGGCAGATTCGATGGGCCAAATGGCCTAATTCTGTTCCTATGTCTTATGCTCTTTTGCTGTACAATAACAGTGACTGCATTTCAGGACCAGTTTATCAATTGCTAGAAATGCAAGAACATTTCTTTATAAATATGAGTTATATTAATAAGTATAAATATTCATGTCCGTGGCCTCCTCTTCTGCCATGATGAGACCACTCTCAGTGTGGATGAGCAACACCTCATATCCTGTCTAAGTGCCCTCCAAACTGATCGCATGAATATCAAAGTTGCTGGTGAACGCAGCAGGCCAGGCAGCATCTCTAGGAAGAGGTACAGTCGACGTTTCGGGCCGTGGCCCTTCGTCAGGACTCGACCCGACGAAAGGTCTCGGCCTGAAACGTCGACTGTACCTCTTCCTAGAGATGCTGCCTGGCCTGCTGCGTTCACCAGCAACTTTGATGTGTGTTGCTTCAATTTCCAGCATCTGCAGAATTCCTGTTGTTTGCATGAATATCAATTTTTCCTTCTGGTAATTGTCTTCCCTCTTCTCTTCCCAACTCTGGCCACTTACCTCTTCCCCTCACCTGCTTATCACTGCCCCCTTCCCTTTCTCCCATGGTCCACTCTCCTCTCCTCTCAGATCCCATCTCCTCCCCTCTCAGATCCCATCTCCTCCATTCCTTTACCTTTCCCACGTATCATCTCCCAGTTTCTCAGTTCATCCCCGCTCCCCCAGTTTCTCAGTTCATCCCCGCTCCCCCAGTTTCTCAATTCATCCCCACTCCCCCAGTTTCTCAGTTCATCCCTGCTCCCCCAGTTTCTCAATTCATCCCCGCTCCCCCACTTTCTCAATTCATCCCCGCTCCCCCACTTTCTTAATTCATCCCCACTCCCCCAGTTTCTCAATTCATCCCAGCTCCCCCACTTTCTCGTCTCCGCTCCCCCAGTTTCTCAATTCATCCCAGCTCCCCCACTTTCTCGTCTCCGCTCCCCCAGTTTCTCAATCCATCCCAGCTCCCCCACTTTCTTAATTCATCCCCGCTCCCCCAGTTTCTCAGTTCATCCCCGCTCCCCCAGTTTCTCAATTCATCCCAGCTCCCCCAGTTTCTCAATTCATCCCCGCTCCCCCACTTTCTCAATTCATCCCAGCTCCCCCACTTTCTTAATTCATCCCCGCTCCCCCAGTTTCTCAGTTCATCCCCGCTCCCCCAGTTTCTCAATTCATCCCAGCTCCCCCAGTTTCTCAATTCATCCCCGCTCCCCCACTTTCTCAATTCATCCCAGCTCCCCCACTTTCTCGTCTCCGCTCCCCCACTTTCTTAATTCATCCCCGCTCCCCCAGTTTCTCAGTTCATCCCCGCTCCCCCAGTTTCTCAATTCATCCCAGCTCCCCCACTTTCTCATCTCCGCTCCCCCAGTTTCTCAATTCATCCCAGCTCCCCCACTTTCTCGTCTCCGCTCCCCCAGTTTCTCAATTCATCCCAGCTCCCCCACTTTCTTAATTCATCCCCGCTCCCCCAGTTTCTCAATTCATCCCCGCTCCCCCAGTTTCTCAATTCATCCCAGCTCCCCCACTTTCTCATCTCCGCTCCCCCAGTTTCTCAATTCATCCCCACTCCCCCAGTTTCTCAATTCATCCCAGCTCCCCCACTTTCTCGTCTCCGCTCCCCCAGTTTCTCAATTCATCCCAGCTCCCCCACTTTCTCGTCTCCGCTCCCCCAGTTTCTCAATTCATCCCAGCTCCCCCACTTTCTTAATTCATCCCCGCTCCCCCAGTTTCTCAGTTCATCCCTGCTCCCCCAGTTTCTCAGTTCATCCCTGCTCCCCCAGTTTCTCAATTCATCCCAGCTCCCCCAGTTTCTCAATTCATCCCCACTCCCCCACTTTCTCAATTCATCCCAGCTCCCCCACTTTCTCGTCTCTGCTCTCCCACTTTCTTAATTCATCCCCGCTCCCCCATTTTCTCAATTCATCCCAGCTCCCCCACTTTCTCATCTCCGCTCCCCCAGTTTCTCAATTCATCCCCGCTCCCCCAGTTTCTCAATTCATCCCCGCTCCCCCACTTTCTTAATTCATCCCCACTCCCCCAGTTTCTCAATTCATCCCAGCTCCCCCACTTTCTCGTCTCCACTCCCCCACCCACCTGACTTACCTATCACTTTCTAGCTTGTCCTCCTTCTCCTTCACCCACCACCTTGTTCTGGCAGCTTTCCTGTTCCTTTCCAGTCCCGATGAAGGGTCGGGCCCAAAACTTCAACTGTTTATTCTTCTCCCTAGAAGCTGCCTGACCAGCTGAGTTCCTCCAGCATTTTGTGTGTGTGTTATATTATTGAATTGAATTGAATTGACTTTAATTCTTACATCCTTCACGTAAATGAGGAGTAAAAATCTTTACGTTACATCTCCGTCTGAATGTGCAGTGTGCAAATTAGAAATTTGTAATAAACAGTATAGCAAATAGGATAGTATTTGTAATAATACAATAAGATATACAAAAGAACAGTCAATATAGCTTAGAAATACAATTGTGTCAGTGTGAATTAATCAGTCTGATATCCTGGTGGCAGAACCTGGAGCCTGTTGGTCCTGGCTTTAATGCTGCGGTACCGTTTCCCAGCTGGAACAGTTTGTGGTTGGGGTGACTCAGGTCCCCAACGATCCTTCAGCCCCTTTTTACGCACCTGTCACTGTAAATGTCCTGAATCGTGGGAAGTTCACATCCACAGATGTGCTGGGCTGTCCGCACCACTCTCTGCAGAGTCTTGTGATTGAGGGAGGTACAGTTCCCATACCAGGCAGTGATGCAGCCGGTTAGGATGCTCTCAGTTGTGCTCCTGTAGAAAGTTCTTAGGATTTGGAGACTCAGGCCGAATTTCTTCGACCGTCTGAGGTGAAAGAGGCGCTGTTGTGCTATTTTCACCACACAGAGAATACATTTTCCTTTGTTTACTGTTTAGTGGGGTGGCAGGGTGGAGATATATCTCAACCAAAGGAGGTATAAGGTGCTCCTTCCTTCCACTAGCCTCCAGGTCACCCTTGGGCAAGGTGTAGCACCTGCTTACTCTCCCCTCACCCCACTACCCCAATCAGGGTCACATGAAGCCACGGGAGCAGGTGGTGGATGGTCGTATGAGCAGCTGGTGCATATTACAAGCCCTGGCTATGTGACCACTGACACCAGGTAGATAATCTCTGAAGAATATTGTTAATGGCTGGGATCGCCTGTCTTATAAAGAAGAACCTGCCCAGAAGAAGGTAATGGTAAACCACTTCTGTAGAAAAATTTGCCAAGAACAATCATGGTCATGGAAAGACCATGATTACCCACGTCATATGACACAGCACATAGCAAACAAACATGTGTGTCTCTAAATGCCTCCAATGTATCTGCCTTTACCACCACCCCTGGCAGGGAGTTCTACATCCCCACCACTCTCTGTGTAAAGGACCTTCCTCTGACATTCCTTCTATAGTTTCCAATCACCTCAACATTATGCCCCCTCGTATTAGCCACTTCTCCCTGGGAGAAAGTCTGGCTGTCCACTGGATCTGTGCCTCTTATCATCTTGTGCACCTTTATCAAGTCACCTCTCATCCTCCTTCTCTCCACAGGAAAATAGCCCTAGCTCAAGAAGAAAAAAAAATTACCAGACAATTGTAACTATGCATTTGGTTCCCGCTCTCTTACAGACTTTCTCTCTCATTTTGCTGCAAAGTGAATCTCACACTTAACTTCTATAGATGTGTGCTGGAGATTATATTGACTGCCAGCCTCACTATCTGGCATGGAAACACCAATGCCCTTATATGGAAACTCCCACGAAAGTAGAAGACCCAGTCCATCATGTGCAAATCCTTCCTCACCATTGAGCACATCCACACAGAGCATTGTCTCAGGAAGGCATTATCCATAATCCCCATGATTGCCTACATCGTAAGACATGGCACATGATGATAATGATATCTGCTTTTGCAAAACATAATGGGCATTCAGGATAAAGATTGATATATCAAGTGAAATGTCATTACCGAGCTTCTCTACTGAGGAATGAAAACATTACTTCCAGCTTTCTTTTTGCAATCAGCATATATTCAAGTACTGAGTAAACATCACATGTTTGTGGTTCAAACAAGCCCAGTTTGTCATTTTTATCAGTGTATCAGTTTTGTGTTGGGATAACCAAATGCAGTGTTTGCAAAAGTAACAGATATTATCTACTTGAAACAGCCATCAATTTCCTGGAAAGGATCCTGACATTTAACTCGATGGATCGCTTAACAGCGGAAGAGAGCTTGGCGCATCCCTTTATGAGCCCTTACTCGTGCCCGCAGGATGAGCCAGTATCTCAGCAGCCTTTCAGAATTGAAGACGAGATAGATGACATACTACTGATGGAAGCAAGCCAGAGCCAGATGTTCAACTGGGAGAGGTATAAAGGACTGAGTCGATTTACGTTTAGTAAAATAATCCCCACCCCCACTCTGACATGTCAGTCCATGGCCTCCTCTACTATCAAGTTGGAGGATCAGTGCCTCATAGTTTAGACCATAAGACCATAAGATACAGGAACAGAATTAGGCTATTTGGCCCATTGAGTCTGCTCCCCCATTCGATCATGGCCGATCCTTTCTTCTCCCCTCCTCAGCCCAATTCCCTGGCCTTCTCCCCATAACTTTTGATGCTGGGTCCAATCAAGAACCTGTCAAGCTCCGCCTTAAATACACGCAACAACATGGCCTCGACAGCTGCCTGTGCAAGCAAATTCCACTAATTCACCACCTTCTGGCTAACAAAATTTCTCCGCATCTCTGGTTTAAATGGACACTCATCGTGAGGCTGTACCCTCTTGTCCTAGACTCCCACAAAATGGGAAACATCCTTTCCACATCTATTCTGTCTAGGCCTTTAAACATTCAAAAGGTTTCAATTGAGATCCCCCTCATCCTTCTAAATTACAGCAAGTACAGACCCAGAACCACCAAACGTGCCTCATATGATTATCCTTTCATTCCTGGAATCATCCTTGTGAACCTCCCCTGAAACCCCTCCAATGCCAGCACATCTTTTCTTAGATGAGGAGCCCAGAAATGATCACAATACTCAAGCTGAGAGTTCACCAGTGCCTTATAAAGCCTCAGCATCACATCACTGCTCATATATATATATAAAACAGATCTCTTGATCTCTTGAAATGAATGCTAACATTGCATTTGCCTTCCTCACCACCAACTCTACCGACAAGTTAACCTTTAGGGTGTTCTGTACAAGGACTCCCAAGTCCCATTTCAACTCAGATTTTTTGGATTTTCTCCCTATTTAGACAATAGTCTGCACATATATTTCTTCTACCAAAGTGTATGACCATGCATTTTCCAACATTGTGTTTCATTTGCCACTTTCTTGCCCATTCTCCTAATCTGTCTAAGTCCTTCTGCAGCCTATCTGTTTCTTCAATACTAACTGCCCCTTCATCAATCTGTGTATCATCTGCAAACTTGGCAACAAAGCCATCTATTCCATCATCTGAATCATTGATATACAGCATAAAAAGAAGTGGTCCCAACACCAACCCCTGTGAAACACTACTAGAGACCAGCAGCCAACCAGAAAAGGATCCTTTTATTCCCACTTGCTGCCTCCTACCAATCAGCCAATGCTCTAACCAGCCAGTAACTTTCTAGTAATACTATGGGCTCTTAACTTGGTAAGCCACCTCATGTGTGGCACCTTGTCAAAGGCCTCTGAAAGTCCAAATATACAACATCCGTTATCTATCCTACATGTAATCTCCTCAAAGAACTCCAACAGGTTTGTCAGGCAAGATTTTCCCTTAAGGGACCATGCTGACTTTCTCCTATCTTGTCTTGTGTCACCAGGTGCTCCATAACCTCATCCTTAATAATTGACTCCAACATCTTCCCAACCACTCAGATCAGGCTAACTGACCTATAATTTTCTTCCTGCTGTGTTCCTCCTATCTTAAAGAGTGGAGTGACATTTGCAGTTTTCCAGTCCTCTGGTACCATGCCAGAGTCCAATGTTTTTTGAAAGATCATTACTATCGCCCCCACAATCTTTTCTGCTAACTCCTTCATAACCCTGGGGTGCAGTTCATCTGGTCCGGGTGACTTATGTACCTTTGGGTCTTTCATTTTTTTGAGCACCTTCACCCTTGTAATAGTAACTGCACTCACTTCTCTTCCTTCACACCCTTCAACACCTGGAACACTACTAGCGTCTTCCACAGTGAAGACTGATGCAAAATACTCATTTAGTTCATCTGCCGTCTCCTTGTCCCCCATTATTATTTCTCTGGCCTCATTTCCTCACAGTCCTATATCCACCCTCATCTGTTTTTTTTATTTTTTACATACTTGAAGAAGCTTTTACTATTCACTTTGATATTGTTTGCTAGCTTTTCATCTTTTCCCTCCTAATAATTCTTTTAGTTGCTTTCTGTAGGTTTTAAAAGCTTTCCAACCCTCCGTCTTCCCCCTAATTTTTGCTTTGTTATGTGCCTTCTCATTTGCTTTTACATTAGATGTGCCTTCCTTTGTCAGCCACAGTTGTGCTATTTGCTATTTGACTATTCCGAAAACAAGGAATACATCTATCCTGCACCTTCTACATTTTTCCCAGAAACTCACACCATTCCTGTCTGATTAGCCTCACTCATTGATGGCATGAACATCAATTTTTCCAATTCTGGTCATTGTCCCCCTCCCCCTTCCCTCTTCAATTTCTCCACTCTGGGCCACCTCTTACCTCTTCTCATCTGCCTATCACCTCCCTCTGGTGGCCCTCCTCCTTCTCTTTCTCCCATGGTCCACTCTCCTCTCCTATCAGATTCTATCTTCTCCAGCCCTTTACCTCTCACCTTCTAGATTACTTCAACCCCCCTCTCCTGCCCACCTATCACCTCTTACCTCGTGCGCCTTCCCCTCCCCCACCTTCTTATTCTGGCACCTTCCCTCTTCATTTCCAGTCCTGCAGAGGGGTTTCGGCCCAAAGGATCAACTATTTATTCATCTCCATAGATGCTGCCTGGCCTGCTGAGTTCTTCCAGCATTTTGTGTCTGTTGCTCTGGATTTCCATCATCTGAAGAATCTCTTGTGTTGATGATAGCCAGCGTACCTGTTAAGAGGCTTTTCTTTCTGAAGAATCTATTATTCTTTATAACAGACGTATTGTTGGAGTTCATGGCATGTACATACATCCTTAACTCTCATAATCAATTCTTCATCTTTGAAGAAACTGGTAATTAGATTCGTCACACGTTGCTTGCGTGTACAGTGAAATGCGTTGTTTGCGTCGATATCCAGCACAGTCCGCGGGTGTGCTGGGAGCAGCCCGTAGGTATCACTGTGCTTCCGGCGTCCACAACCCACTAACCTGTACACCTGCTGGGAAACCAGGGTGGCAGGATGGAGATACATCCCTACCAAAGGTGCTACTTCCCTCCTCTGGCCTGCAGGTCACCCTTGGGCAAGGTGTAGCACCTGCTTAACCCTCCGATCAAGGTCACATGAAACCATGGGAGCAAGTGTTGGATGGTCATATGATCAGCTGGTGCATATCACAAGTCCAGGTTATGCGACCACTGACGCCAGGTAGACAATCTCTGAAGTGCATTGATGATGTCTGGTAAAAACAGCCGTCTTGTAAAGACACTACCCACAAGAAAGCAATGGCAAACCACTTATGTGGAAAAATTTTCTGGGAACAGTCAAGGTCAAGGGACCATGATCACCCATGTTATACGACACAGCACATAATGTTGATGATGGTAGGAGACCAGAGCACCTGGAGAAAACCCATGTGTTCACCAGGAGAATGCGAGAGTGATGGGAATTGAACCCTGATCACTGGTCCTGCAAAGTGTTGTGCTGACTGGGTGTCTCACAGGCCAAAAGGGCAACAGGATGGGAAACTCTGATCCTTCACTGGCTGGTCAGTAATACTATTTCTTTAGCCAAAGGGTAGAAATTTGTGGAAATTGTTGTCATATGCAGCTGTGGAGGCCAGGTCATTGGGTGTATTTAAGGCAGAGATTGATAGGTTCAAGATTGGACATGGTATCAAAGATTATGGGAGAAGGCCAGGAACTGGGGTTGAGGAGGAGGGGAATAAAAGATCAGGCATGATTGAATGGCAGAGCAGACTCGATGGGCCAAATGGCCTAAATCTGCTCCTATGTCTTATGGTCTATTCAAATACTCTACATTCCTCTGGTGCAGTCATTTAAACACTCAGCCTCAGATTCAGATTGAAAATCAGATTTATATCATGAAATTTGTTGTTTTGTACAGCATCAAACAAAGAAACAAACTATAAATTACAATAGGAAATATATCTATAAAAATTTTAAATTAAATAATTCGTCCAAAGAGTGAGCCAAAATAGTGTTCAGTGGATGGTTCGTTATCCATTCAGTAATCTGATGGCGGAGGGGAAGGAGCTGTTTCTGAAACATTGAGTGTGTGTCTTCAGGCTTCTGTACCTCTCTCTGATGGTAGTAATAAGAAGAGGGAATGTTCTGGGTAATGAGGGTCTTTAATGATGGATGCCACATTTCTGAGGTATCGCCTTTTGAAGATGTCCTTGAGGCCGGGGAGTTCAGTGCCCATGATGGAGCTGGCTGATTTGCAACCCTCTGCAGCTTTTTCCATCCCGTGCATCATGTCTGCAGTGCCACTCCATACCAGATAGTGGGCTCGAACTGGGTTGAATTACCAGTCTAACCAGACTCAATGGAGAGCAACTGAAGCCAGCCTCCCCAGCCTGAACATGAATGAACACAAATAAACAGGGGCCCCCTATCAGCGGCTGGGCCAGCAAGTGATGGGACACTCCGGGAGAGGTGCAATTGGGGTGAGGGATGCTCTCTGTTCTCAGGGACTCATCCAGAGATGGACATCGAGTCTGACTGGCATATCGTCAACTCTGTGAAAGACTTCATTTGGTCTTCCCAAAAGCCTGTCAGTCTGCCAACACATCGAGGTGCCCGTGGGGGAATGCTGCCCACTGGCACAGTGCAGACTGCAGGAGTACCTGCTGAGGGAAGCACTGAAGCTCGGTGAGGAAGAGCCACAGTGTAGGGTTCTTCTCCTACTGGAGAGGGAGGGGCCGGCCCCCTCAATTATTGTTATAGTTAGTATATCACTCCAGGGAGTCTCATGAGTGGCAAAAATCCTTTGGTTTGAAGGAATGTCATAGCTTAACACATTATCTATGAATGTAAGAATAAGATATTGCACAGTTTATTCTTATAAATATTTATTTTTATTATGAATAAAGTTTATGTTCATGTAAATAAAAGCAGAGATCAGCCCAAACCCCTCCTGTAGATCGATCACAGGGAATGAGAGACTTGTACGCAATATTGAAAGACCCAGATAGAGTAGATGCGGAGAGGATGTTTCCCATAGTAGGAGAGTCTTGGACCAGAGGGCACAGCCTCAGAATAGAGGGATGTCCATTTGGAACAGAAATAGAGAGGAATTTCTTTAGCCAGAGGGTGGTGAATCTGTGGACTCCCACCATACAGCTATTCAACCTTTAGAATTAAATCTCTAAGCCACGTATTTCATTGATGAATATCATACTTGTATAAAGTTAGAATGAAAATAATCTGATAACATGCAGTCTTTTAGGAGATTGTCCATTCTCTCTGGGACCATGAGGGTTTCCTCCAATTGCTCCAGTTTCCTCCTATATTTCAAAGACGTATAGATTAGTAAGTTGTGGGCATGTTACGTTGGCACTGGAAGCGTCACAACACTGGACACTAAATGTTGACTCTTTATTCCTTTCCATAGGTGCAGCCTGACCTGCTGAGTTCCTCAAGCGTTTTGTGTGTTTGGTGGTTATAACCACATTCACACCTCAAAATGTTCAATTATTTCAGCAATCTCCCAAGGGCTGTAAACAGAATGTATAATTGCAGGCATATTAATTGATTCAGATTTATTCATCACAGCTACATTAAAACATACAGTGAAATTCATCATTTGCATTATCAATCACATCCTAAGGAAGTGTTGGAGGCTGCCCACAAGTGTCTCCACATATCCATAAGACCATAAGACAACCATAAGACAAAGGAGCAGAAGTTGGCCATTTGGCCCATCAAGTCTGCTCTGCCATTTTATCATGAGCTGATCCATTCTCCCATTTAGTCCCACTCCCCTGCCTTCTCACCATAACCTTTGATGCCCTGGCTACTCAAATACCTATCAATCTGCCTTAAATACACCCAATGACTTGGCCTCCACTGCCACCCGTGGCAACAAATTCCATAGATTCACCACTCTCTGGCTAAAAAATTTCTTCACATCTCTGTTCTGAATGGGCGCCCTTCAATCCTTAAGTCATGCCCTCTCGTACTAAACTCCTCCATCATGGGAAACAACTTTGCCACATCCACTCTGTCCATGCCTTTCAACATTTGAAATGTTTCTATGAGGTCCCCCCTCATTCTTCTAAACACCAAGGAATGCAGTCCAAGAGCGGACAAACGTTTCTCATATGTTAACCCTCTCATTCCCGGAATCATTCCAGTGAAGCTTCTCTGTACCCTCTCCAACGTTAGCACATCCTTTCTTAAATAAGGAGACCAAAACTGCCCACAGTACTCCAAGTAAGGTCTTACCAGCGCCTTATAGAGCCTCAGCATCACATTCCTGCTCCTATAATCTATTCCTCTAAAAATGAATACCAACATTGCATTCGCCTTCTTCACCACCAACTCAACCTGGAGGTAACCTTAAGGGTATCCTGCATGAGGACTCCCAAGTCCCATTGCATCTCAGAACTTTGAATTCTCTCCCCATTTAAATAATAGTCTGCCCATTTATTTCTTCTGCCAAAGTGCATAACCATACACTTTCCAACATTGTATTTCATTTGCCACTTCTTTGCCCATTCTTCCAATCTATCCAAGTCTCTCTGCAGCCTCTCTGTTTCCTCAACACTACCGGCCCCTCCACCTATCTTCGTATCATCAGCAAACTTAGCCACAAAGCCATCTATTCCATAATCCAAATTGTTGATGTACAACATAAAAAGAAGTGGCCCCAACATGGACCCCTGTGGAACACCACTGGTAACTGGCAGCCAACCAGAATAGGATCCCTTTATTCCCACTCTCTGTTTCCTGCCAATCAGCCAACGCTCTATCCACGTATGTAACTTTCCCGTAATTCCATGGGCTCTTATCTTGTTAAGTAGCCTCATGTGTGGCACCTTGTCAAAGGCCTTCTGAAAATCCAAATATACAACATCCACTACATCTCCCTTGTCTAGCCTACTGGAAATTTCCTCAAAAAATTATAATAGGTTTGTCAGGCAGGATTTTCCTTTAAGGAAACCATGCTGAGTTCTGCCTATCTTGTCATATGCCTCCAGGTACTCCGTAACCTCATCCTTGACAATCGACTCTAACAACTTCCCGAACATCGATGTTGTCCTGGTACATCCTGGTACCAACACAGCACGTCACCAGGTTCAGCAGAACCACACAAGCAACAGGCACAAGGGTGAAAGAAAAAAATGGAGGGATAAGTAGGAGGGAAGGAATAGATTGACCTTAGAGTCATACAGTCATAGAGCATTACAATACTGAAACAAGCCATTCAGCCCATCTAGTCCATGCTGAACTGTTATTCTGTCTAGTCCCATCGACCTGTACCTGGACCCATAACCCTCAGAATCAGAATCAGGTTTAATATCACCAGTTTAAGTCATGAAATCTGTTATCTCTGAGGCAGCAGTATAATGCAATATATAATAACAGAAAAAAATAGAATTATGAATTACAGTAAGTTTTTAATATTGTCACGTACCCCGTGACGGGGATTAAGAAACCAGCAGAAATAGAAAACACTTCGGAGTCTCATATTGCTAACAACTAATAATATTTATTAGTAACTACACAGTACAATAATATCAAAGTAAATAATTCACACAGGTTAGCAATGAATATATATATACAAGTAAGTGTGGAATATATGTGTATGAAAACCAAGCTTCTTTAAGTCTAGGGGTAAAAAGATACAGTCTTACGATGTTGAGTAAAGTTCAGTTCAGTTCAGCTCGTGGTATTTAGTTGAGTAGTGTTGGAGAGAGAGAGAGAGAGAGAGAGAGAGAGAGAGTGAGTTGAGTCTTCAGGTGAGCTGACGCCATCGATCTTCTCGTCGTCCTTCGAAATCCTTTACAAGTCACCGACTGTGACTTTAACCAGGGGGACCGGTTTTCCTGTGGTGGAGCTATCACCCCGGCAAGGGTGGACACATAGACAACTCCCCACCAGTCAACCCCTTCTTCACGCTGGAATAGCAATTTGGATCGACCCGTCTGATCGATCCTCCAAAACCCACTTTCTCTGCTGGCACAACAATGCTCATTTAGTGTCCAGATCATGTGTCTGTGGTCTGTATCATCTGACCTCCCATTTATTTCTCTGTGCTGAGCATCACCTGTCATTCAAAGAGTCCCTCCTTCCTTTGTCTGTAAAAGAATGCGAGCAGGCAACAAGTCCTTGGAAGTAACATGAATAATGTCCTGTTGGTCACCATAGCAACCTTCGAGCTGCTCAGTTTTTATCTCCAAAGTAGAACTCCAAAGTTAACTCCCGCGTCAGTCCAACCGTCAATCTTGGTCTCTCTCTCCTTTCCAAACAAACCATCAATGATAAATGTCTCTCTCTGTCTCTCTTCAGACAGTTAATAGGGGCACTCCTGGATCCCCTCACAATATATAAAAAAGTTATTTTATATTAGTTTTATATTTTGTAAAATAATTATATAATAGTTTAATTATATTAGATAAGTAGTGCAAAAATAGAAATAAAGTATTGAGGTAGTTTTCATTGGTTCAATGTCCATTCAGAACTAAATGGCAGAAGGAAAGAAGCTGTTCCTGAATCACTGAGTGTGTGTCTTCAGGCTTCTATACCTCCTTCCTGATGGTAACAATGAGAACAGGGCATGTCCAGGGTGATGGGGTCCTCAATGAGGGATGCCGCTTTTTTGAGGGATCACTCCTTGAAGGTGTCCTGGATAGCATGAAGACTACTACCCAATGATGGAGCTAAGTTCATAACTCTCTGCAAACCTTCTCTGTAACCCTCCCATCCATGTACCTATACAAGTTTCTCTTCAATGTTGCATTCAAACCCGCTGATTTGCAGAAGCCCAGTTTTAAGTTTCGCAACACACAAAATGTCAGCAGGCCAGGCAGCATCTATGGAAAAGAGTAAACAGTTGACGTTTCAGGCAGAGACCTTTCGTCAGCACTGGGGGAAAAAAAGATGAGAAGTTAGGGCAAGAAGGTGAGGGGAGGGGAGGAAGAAGTACGAGGTGGCAGGTGAAACCAGGAGAGGGGGAGGGGTGAAGTAAAGAGCTGGGAAGCTGACAGTAAGTAAGTCGCTTTTATTGTCATTTCAACACAGTAAAAACGAAACAACATTCCTCCAGGACTATGGTGCTACATGAAACAACACAAAACTGCACGGGACTACATAAAGTGCACAAGGTGAAGGAGGTAAAGGGATGGGGGAAGGGAGAATCTGATAGAAGGCCATGGAAGAAAGTGAAGGGGTAAGAGAACCAGAGGGAGGTGTTGAGCAGGTAAGGAGATCAGGTGAGAGAGGGAAATGGGAATGGGAATGGGAATGGTGGGGGGGTGCAATTACCAGAAGTTTGAGAAATCGATGTTCACGCCATCAGGTTAAAGGCTACCTGGACAGAATATAAGGTGTTGCTCCTCCAACCTGAGTGTGGCCTCATTGCAACAGTAGAGGAGACCATGAACTGACATGTCAGAATGGGAATGGGAAATAGAACTGAAGTGGGTGGCCACCAAGAAATTGTGCGTTTTCGTAGGTGTTCGGCGAAGTGGTCGCCCAATTTACATCGGGTCTCATTGGTACACTAGGTGTGTCGGATACAGTAGAAGATCCCAAAAGACTCCAAGTGAGGTGTCTCCTCACCTAGAAGGACCATTTGGGGCCCTGAATGGTAATGAGGTAAGAGGTGTAGGGGTAGGTGTAGCACTTGTTCTGCTTGCAAGGATAAGTACCAGGAGAGAGATCAATGGGGAGGGATGAATGGACAAGAGGAGAAACACCTTATATTCCGTCTGGGTAGCCTCCAACCTGATGTCATGAACATCAATTTCTCGAATTTCCAGTAATTATCCGCCCCCCCCTTCACCATTCCCATTCCCATTTCCTTCTCTCACCTTATAGAAACCATAGAAACTACAGCACAGAAACAGGCCTTTTGGCCCTTCTTGGCTGTGCCGAACCATTATCTCTTTATCTGCCCATCACCTCCTTCTGGTGCTCCTCCCTTTTGTTCTACCCTCTCCAATCAGATTCTCCCTTCTCCAGTCCCTTTATCTCTTTCACCGATCAGCTTCCCAGCTCTTTACCTCACTTCTCCCCCCTCACAGTTTCACCTATCACCTGCCACCTCGTACTTCTTCCTCCCTTGCCCCCACCTTCTTGCCCTAACCTCACCTTTTTCTCCAGTCCTGAAGAAGGGTGTCAGTCCAAAACCTTGACTGTTTACCTTAGCTGCTGCCTGGCCTGCTGAGTTCCTCCAGCATTTTGTGTGTGTTGCTTGGATTTCTCGTCAGCATCTGCAGATTTTCTGGTCTTTGTTTTAATTTTTGCATCTCACTTTGGCAGAGAAGCTAAGTCTGAAAATCGCTGATGATTAAGTAGTGTTTAATCACTCGTCCCTCCAAGGGTGCTGTTAAATGGGGAGTAAGGTGATGAGGCAGCGCAGTTCATTTCTGTCCTGAGAATAATAAATTGCAAGCTTGCATCCACCAATAGTCCAGAGAGCTAATTAGTCATTTCTACTCTGTGGATTTGATAGGAGAACGCTTTCCCACAGGGCAGCAATGGCCATTGTCTCACTCAGATCAAGGCACACAGATTGATGATGCACCACAGAGTGTAAATGGGGTAAAATCACATAATAACCGCAGATTTCAAAGTACAAATTTCAAAGCTAAAAATTCAAAGTAAAATTATTATCGAAGTACATCCAGTTCTGTGCAAGTCTTTGGCACGTATATATAGCTCGGGTACCTAAGACATTTGCACAGTATTATTGTAGTTTTATGTATTGCACTGTACTGCTGCCTCAAAAAGAAAACAAATTTAATGAGCAGCCAATTCGGACATCGGAAGTTTTGAGAGGAGAGGCTTCAATCTCGTCCACTGCCCAAGTATGAAAGGCAGCAGCGAGAAAGAGCTTTGACCAGCGACCAATTGGCATTTGGGATTGATTAGCAAGAACAAATTAAAGGGAGGC
This sequence comes from Mobula hypostoma, assembly GCF_963921235.1. Classification (NCBI taxonomy): domain Eukaryota; kingdom Metazoa; phylum Chordata; class Chondrichthyes; order Myliobatiformes; family Myliobatidae; genus Mobula; species Mobula hypostoma. The sequence goes on from NC_086099.1 coordinate 7,292,413, forward strand.
AGGGGCAAGCGCAGTGACCGTCATCGCAGATGCCATTGTCTGAATGGACAGAGTCAGAGTGGTCATCTTGAGGCTTTAGCTCTTCAAGGCATCCGCGAAGAGAGGTTCAGTCAGACAAAGCAAAAGAGAAGAAAGGCACAAACACGAGGAAATCTGCAGATGCTGGAATTTCAACCAACACACATAAAAGTTGCTGGTGAACACAGCAGGCCAGGCAGCATCTCTAGGAAGAGGTACAGTCGACGTTTCAGGCCGAGACCTTTCGTCAGGACTAACTGAAAGAAGAGCTAGTAAGAGATTTGAAAGTGAGAGGGGGAGGGGGAGATCCAAAATGATAGGAGAAGACAGGAGGGGGAAGATGGAGCCAAGAGCTGGACAGGTGATTGACAAAAGGGATATGAGAGCATCATGGAACAGGAGGCCGAGGGAGAAGGAAAAGGGGTGGGGGGAACCCAGCGGATGGGCAAGGGGAATAGTGAGAAGGACAGAGGGAGAAAAAGGAGAGAGAGAAAGAATGTGTGTATATAAATAAATAACGGATGGGGTACAAGGGGGAGGTGGGGCATTAGCGGAAGTTTGAGAAGTCAATGTTCATGCCATCAGGTTGGAGGCTACCCAGACGGAATATAAGGTGTTGTTCCTCCAACCTAAGTGTGGCTTCATCTTGACAGTAGAGGAGGCTGTGGATAGACATATCAGAATGGAAATGGGACGTGGAATTAAAATATGTAGCCACTGGGAGATCCTGCTTTCTCTGGCGGACAGAGCGTAGGTGTTCAGCGAAATGATCTCCCAGTCTGCGTCAGGTCGAGAAGAAAGGCTCATTTTTTTCCTTTCCTTCTTTACATCTGCTCAGCTGGGATAGAAAAGATGCCCAGGTGGGATAGTTGAATGCTCCTCTTGCGGGATGTGGGAAGGGCAAGGAGACCTCCAGTGTCCCTGATGACTACAACAGCGAAAGTGCAGCCAGCTGCAGCTTCTAACAAACAGCATTAAGGAGCTGGAACTGGAACTGGAACTGGAACTGGATGATCTCCAGATCATTCAGGAGGCTGAGGGGATGATGGATAAGACATACAGAGAGGCAGTTATACGCAAGGTGCAGGACACAGGAAACTGGGTGACAGTCAGGAAGGGAAAGGGGTTAAGGAGTCAGTGCAGAGTACTCCTGTGGCCATCCCACTCAACAACAGGTACATCACTTTGGATACCGTCGGAGGGGCGGGGGAAGACTTAACAGAGGAAAGTCAGAGGAAGGTTGGGGTATCTGGTACTGAGTCTGTCTCTGTGACTCAGAAGGGAAATGGAAGGAGAAGAGGCACACTGCGGTGATAGGGTATTCATTAGTTACGGGATTGGGCAAAGAGTTCTGTGAGTGAAAACGAGATTCCCCAATGATATGTTGCCATGTGGCTGCCAGGGCCTGGGAAATCTCATATTGAGTCCTCAGCATTCTGAATTTGGAAGGTGAACAGCCAGAGGTCATGGTCCATGTAGGTACCAATGACATGGGTAGGATGAGTGTCGAAGTTCTGCATAAGGAATTCAGGGAGTTAGGTACTAACCTAAAGAGCAGGACCTCCAGGGCTGTGATCTCAGGATTGCTACCTATGACACATGCTAGTGAGGCCAAAACTAGGAAGATATAACAGTTTAATACGTGACTAAGGAATTGATGTAGGAAGGAGGGCAAATGATTTTTGGATCACTGGGATCTCTTCCAGATAGGGTGGGACCTGTACAAAACGGATGCTTTGCACCTGGACTGGAAGGGGACTAATATCCTAGCAAGAAGGTTTGTTAATGCTGCATGGTGGGGTTAAACTTAGAGTTGCAGGGGGATGGGAACCAGAGTGCTAGAACAGTTAGCAGAGAGGTTGTGAAGAAAGACGTTGCTAAGATTGAGCATAGTGCGACTAGTGTCCTGAGTTGCATATACTTCAATGCAAGAAGTAGCGTAGGAAAGGCAGATAATAGTGCTGAAGGGAAGGTAATCGGTGTACAAACAGAGGTAACAGGTAGTAAGGAGAGGCTGTTGACAGGGAAAAATTGCAGGCAACAGGGTGAGTTGCAACGTAAAAGATGAACAAGATCGAAAAGGGTGACTACAGGACCAAAGGTGTTGTATCTGAATGTACACAGTATACAGAATAAGGTAGATGAACTTGCAGCACAGTTGCAGATTGGCAGATGTGATGTTGTAGGCATCACTGAATCACGGCAGAAAGATTATAGCTGGGAGCTTAATGTCCAAGGATACACATTGAATTGAAAGGATAAACAGGAAGGCAGCGGGGGGGCTGCGTTGTTCTGTTACTAAGAAATGAAATCATATCATTAGAAAAAGGAGACACAGGATTCGGAAGGTGATGAATCATTGTGGATAGAGCTAAGAAACTGCAAGGGTAAAAAGACCCTGATGGGAGTTGTATACAGACCCCAAATAGTAGTAAGAATGTGGCCTACAAATTACAATGGGAGATAGAAAATGCATGCCAATAGGGCAATGTTATGATAGTCATGGAGGACTTGAATATGCAGGTAGATTGGGAAAGTCAGGTTGGTGCTAGATCCCAAGAGGGGGAATTTCGAGAGTGCCTACAAAATGGCTTTTTAGAGTAGCTTGTGGTTGAGTCCACTAGGGGAATCAGCTATTCTAGATTGGATGTTGTGCAAGGAACCAGAATTGATTAGAGAACTTAAGGTAAAATAACCCTAAGGGACAAGTGATCATAATATGATAGAGTTCACCCTGCAATTTGTGAAGGAGAAGCTATTGTCAGATGTATCAATATTACAATGAAGAGAAAGGAACTACAGAGGCATGAGAGAGGAGTTGGCCAGAATTTATTTGAAAAGAACACTGACAGGGATGACAGCAGAGCAGCAGTGGCTGGAATTTCTGGAAGCAATTCAGAATACATCCCAAAGAGGAAGAAGTATTCTAAAGGAAAGATGAAACAACCGTGGCTAACAAGAGGTCAAAGCCAACATAAAAGTCAAAGAGAGGGCATATAATAGAGCAAAAATGAATGGGAATTTAGAGGATTGGGAAGCTTTTAAAAACCAACTGAAGGCAAATTAAAAGGTCATTAAGAAGGTAAAGATGAAATACAAAAGTAAGCTAACCAATAATATTAAAGAGGATACCAAATGTTTCTTCAGTTACATGAAGTGTAAAAGAAACCAGAGTGGGTATCGGACTGCTGGAAAATGATGCTGGGGAGGTAATAATGGAGGACCACTGAATGGCTGATGAACTGACTAAGTATTTTGCATCAGTCTTCACTGTGGAAGACATTAGAAGTATGGTGGAAATTCCAGCAGTCAGGGGTCAAGAAGTGTGTAAAGTTACCAGAACTCTGGAGAAGGTTCTTGGGAAACTGAAAGATCTGAAGGTAGATAAGTCACCTGGACCAGATGGTGTACAACCCAGAGTAGTGAAAGAGGTGGCTGAAGAGATCATGGAGGCATTAGTAATAATCTTCCAAGAATCACTAGATTCTGGATTGGTTCTGGAAGACTAGAAAGTTGCAAATGTCACTCCTCTTTCAAGAAGGGAGGGAGGCAGAAGAAAGGAAACTATTAACCAGTTAGTCTGACGTCAGTGGTTGGGAGGATGTTGGAGTCGATTATTAAGAGTGAGGTCTCAGGGTACTTGGAGATACTTGATAAAATAGATTGTAGTCAGATTGTAGTCATGGCTTCCTCAAGAGAAAATCTTGCCTGACAAATCTGTTGGAATTCTTTGAAGAAATAACAGGCAGGATAGACAAAGAAGAATGGGTTGATGTTGTGTACTTGGATTTTCAGAAGGCCTTTGAAAATGTGCCACACATGAGGCTGCTTAACAAACTATGAGCCCATGGTATTACAGGAAAGATCCTAGCATGGATAAAGCAGTGGCAGATTGGCAGGAGGCAAAGAGTAGGAATAAGGGAGCCTTTTCTGGTGGTGTTCCACAGCAGTCTGTGTTGGGACTGATTCCTTTTATGTTATATATTAATAATTAGGATAGTGGAATTGATAGCATTGTAGCAAAGTTTGCAGACGATATGAAGATAGATGGAGGGGCAGATAGTTTTGAGAAAGTAGCAAGACTACAGAAAGACATAGACAGATCAGGAGAATGGGCAAAGAAATGGCAGATGGAGTGCATTGTTGGCAAGTTTAAGGTCAGGCACTTTGGTAGAAGAAAGGAAAGGGTTGACTATTTTCTAAATGGAAAGAAAATACAAAACACTGAGGTGCAAAGGGAGCCCTTGTGCAAGATTCCCTAAAGGTTAATTTGCAGGTTGAGTTGGTGGTGAGGAAGGCAAATGGAAAGTTAGCATTCATTTCAAGAGGACTAGAATATAAAAAAAATGGTGTAATGTTGAGAACTTATAAAACACTGGTGAGGCCTCACTTGGAATACTATGAGCAGTTTTGGGCCCCGTATCTTAGAAAGGATGTGCTGGACCTGATGAGGGTGCAAAGGAGGTTCACAAAAATGATTCCAGGATTGAATGGCTTGTCATATGAAGAGTATTTGATGGCTCTGGCCTGTATTCACTAGAATTCAGAAGAATGAGGCGTGACCTCATTGAAACCTATCGAATGGTGAAAGGCCTTGATAGAGTGGATGTGTAAAGGATATTTCCGATGGTGGGAGAGTCTAAGACCAGAGAACACAGTTTCAGAATAGAGGAGTATCCTTTTAGAACAGAGATGAGGAGGAATTTCTTTAGCCAGAGAGTGGCGATTCTGTGGAATTCATTGTCTGAGGCGACTGTGGAGGCCAAGTCTTTATGTTTACTTAAGGCAGAGGTGTGGTAAACCATATATATAAGTTGTAACTGGGTTACCTGTCTGGACACCCCCCTCTGCTGACTGCTCCTGTGGCTCCTCCCACAGACCCCTGAACAAAGGTGATTGTGCCACTGCTCCTCCCTCAGTCCGGGGCAGATACTCAGCATGGACGAGGACCCATTTTACTGTTAATAAAAGCCTTTCAGTATTTACTCTACTTCCAGTCTTTTGGAGTAATTGATAGTGCTTCAGGAGGTTGATTGATTATTGATTGGTCAGGGCATGAAAGGATATGGGGAGAACGCTGGAGATTGGGGCTGAGAGGAAAATTGGATCAGCAATGATGAAATGATGGAGCAGACTCGATGGGCCAAATGGCCTAATTCTGCTCCTATATCTTATGGTCTTCTAGTCTTCTGATAAATGTGACTCTGATATGGGTCTCTGTTAAGGACTGAGAGTGGGTAGCGAGCAGGGAGAGGAGATTCATGACTGAGAAAAGGGGAAGGGAGAGGGGAGAGAATGGGAAGCACCAGAGAGACATTCTGTATTGATCAATAAACCAATCACTTGGAATCAACTGACCTTGCTTTGAGCCTCAGAGCTGGGTGTGCCTGCACTCCCCACCTCCCGGCTCCTGGCTCTCCTTCTCTGCCACCTGTCCCACACCCCTCCCGCAGCGCTCCACCCTCACCATACCCAGCGTCCTTTACTCCCAGCAGATTTACAAACTTGCTCTCTGCTCTACGTCGTCAAGTACACTACTGTGCAAAGGTTTTAGGCACCCGGTGGGTATATATGTACCTAAGACTTTTGCACAGTACTGTAAGTGACCACTACTGAAACAGTACTCCAAATTTGTTCTCACCAATGGATTATATGGATGGCAAGGTAGGATAGTGATTAGCATTACGCTATCAACAGTGCCAACAACCTGGGTTCAATTCCTGCCGCTAATGGAATGGTCTCTCTGTGACCACATGGGTTTCCTCTGGGTGGACCAGTTTTATCCCACAGTCCAAAAACGTACAGGTTAGGGTTAGTAAGTTGTGGATCTGCATGCTGTCCTAACACATCCACAGACTGTGTTGGTCATTGATGCAAATGATACATTTCACTCTCGGTTTCAAATAAATACATGCAGGAGTTTACGCATATTTAGTTCCACATCTGTACTTCTAGTTTCATTTGATTTAAATCCTTTACTTTGAATAATTGTTGAATGTTGTCATTTTATGTTGCATGCTGTGCCAAAACACCACAGCGATTTCCTAATACGGTTAATAGAACCATCGGTTAATTGGAGCAGCCTTTATTTGGGACAACTCTTAAAGAATAAAAACTAATGGAGAAAATAGCTGAGATTCCCTTCATTTATTTGGGAAACTATGCCACTTAATTGGGCAGAAGACTGTTGCCGCACAGTTTTCTAGCTAGTGTCAATCACACGCACTTGTGTGGCCATTAGACACTACACCAAGCTTAGAGCAAACAGCTTTTAAACAGTGTCAGCGGGGCATTTGTTTGTGTTTAAAATCAGAGATTTTGTCACTGATAGTTGGCAAGAAATAAGCAGTAAGACAATTCAGAACTGTTTTTGCTCACTATTGTTTCAGACATTCAGGCTTGGAGATGCCAGAAACAGCTGTTAGTCATTACTGAGCGAACAGTTTTTAAATAGCATGAGTGGCATGTGCTTGTGATATGTTATCCTTTTAGGGCGACGGACACTGATTCAAAAGGCAGTGATTTTTTTATCGTTTTGTTTTTTTTATTTTGACTTTATACATGAAGGCAATGAAGGCAGTCTATTATCTGCACAAGGTGTCTGCACTGATTTTGTTCATTTACATTCAATCAAAAAAACACAGCAGCATACACTGAATGAATTCTTCCATCGATGACTTTGAGGAACTAGTACAGAGTTTTATAGTACTGTAGTAGTATTGGCAGTGTTCTGTAATTCATTTAAATGAATAATTTGTTACTTATTTGAAAGGTAGTTTGTCTTTGTTGTGCCTTTTTAATATTTCCATGAAACTTTGGCTGACTGAGACAGCTGCTTCATTGGGTCAGAATGTACTGGTCCCAATTAACCAGAGTCCACTGTACATGTAAATGTATACAGTGAATAACATTGAACCCTGATCCATGATGATTTGATGTGTATGTGACAAATAAAGCTAATCTTTAATCTTCATACAATTTCAACAGAACACCCCAACTTCTTTGTTCGATTCTCTGATTTATGAAGGCCAATGTGCCAGAACTTCTTTTTATGACCCTATTGATCTGTGACGCCATTTTGAAGGAACCATGGGTTTGTATTTCCAGAACACTTTGTTCTAGTGCACTCTTCAGTGCCCGAATATTCACTAATAGAATTGCTCTAACCACTGTTCATATAAATCTCTGCTGCTTTACTTTAAAATAATCATAATTATCATTTCTATTACAGATATCACGACAGCTTCTCTTCTGACCTGGAGTGGCTCCGGGACAAATATGGGGACTTAGATGAGGTGCAGCGAGATCCCCGTGCTATGTTCAAAGCTGTGGCAGAGGATGTACAGGTCGACCCGCGTAAATATTCACAGAGCAGCTCAGAGAGGCTCCTGGAGCAGTCTCACACATCAATGGACCGAGTGTGTGAAATGGACTACGGACGATCGTGCGATTATAAAATTGGATCGCCCTCGTACCTGGATAGACTACTCTGGAGGGACAACAAACCCCATCATTACTCTGAACCCAAGCTTATTCTGGATCTGTCTCATCGGAAAAGAACAGCAACTGCCTCGTGTGTGGCTGTTTCTCTAGATGAAGGAAAATCTGATCTCCTTTTGAAAGTCTCGGACTACAGGAATGGGAGTCCTTTGAAAATTGATTGTTCCAGCTCTCTGCCAAACATTCAGGAAAGGAGTCAGCCGTCATCCCCGCGCACTTTGGCCTCTTCAGAAATATCAAACGGGGCAGGCTCCCAATTTGATTTTGATGTCTTCATCTCCAGAGCGCTGAAGCTTTGTGGGAAGCAGGAAGAGCTAGCCGATAGTAAACTGAACGATTTGAATGGTACTTGTCTGCCAGAACATACCAATGAAATTGTGCAGACCGAAGTTAATGAGAAAGAGAGGTGGTAAAATTCAGCCTTATTGGTTGTTTCTGGAATTAAGGCACTGGGGTTTCACTTCAGAAAGGTGACAGCTCAACAAAACAAGCAGAACATCCTAATGGAAAATAAGCAGGAAAATTAATTCTTGGAGATGTTATGGGCTTGATTCATTCCAATCCAGGATCACTACTTCACCCATTGGAAGGTAGCTGGTAGTGATGCTTTTAGAAATATGAAAGCTTGCAATTTTTTGTGTATTCCTAGACAATATCACCAATGGTTTTATACCAGCAGTGGCTGCTTTATTCGGTACCTCCTATACCTAATAAAGTGGCCACTGAGTATACGTTCATGGTCTTCTGCTGCTGTAGCCCATCCACTTCAAGGTTCGATATGTTGTGTGTTCAGAGATGCTCTTCTGCACACCACTGTTGTAACGCGTGGTTATTTGATTTACTGTCACCTTCCTGTCAGCTTGAACCAGTCTGTCCATTCTCCTCTGACCTCTCTCATTAACAAAGTGTTTTCACTCATAGAACTGCCACTCACTGGATGTTTTTTTTTGTTTTTCACACCATTCTCTGTAAACTCTAGAGTAGGGGTTCCCAATCTGGGGTCCATGGACCCCTTGCTTAGTCCATGGCATAAAAAGTTTGGGAACTCCTGATCTGAAGATAGATGTGCATGAAAATCCCAGGAGATCAGCAGTTTCTGAGATACTCAAACCATCCCATCAGGCACCAATATCAGAGTCACTTAGGTCACATTGCTTCTCCATACTGATGTTCGGTCTGAACAACAACCGAACCTCTTGACCATGTCTGCATGCTTTCATGCATTGAGTTGCTGCCACATGATTGGCTGATTAGATATTTACATTAACAAGCAGGTGTACCTAATAAAGTGGCCACTGTGTGTATTTCTCTGATTTAAAAAACCCAATAACATTAAGTGACACGTATTAAATCTTTGGTTTATGTTATTGAATTAGGGGCAATAACATAATTTATTTTCAAAATTTAAATCCATTTTTTATACTTGATACATTGCCCAGTTGTTACTTTCTGCTATTTTGTTCTCAGTTTGTATGCGGAACTTCTGAAGTGATTATTTTATATCTGCCCCACTTCACATGCAAAGCCTCCTGAATACCTTCCATTTCAAGTTCAAACTGAAGTTCAAATTCAAGTTTAATTGTCATTCAACCATACGCATGAATATAGCCAAACAAAACAGTATTCCTCTGGGGCCAAGGCACAAAGCACAGACAACACTCACACTCAGCACACAGCACATATAGTACGTATATTTATGATAGCAGAAAAACATAGTTACAAAAATTACTTTAAAAATAATAATATAGCCCAGGTCCCTGAGTTGTCATGCCCTGTAGATCGATTGTGCCTGGGATGGTTGCATTCCTGCCTACCCCTTCAACAAGAATCCTGATGGGTTTTATTTGGGCATGGCTTTGAGCGCAGATCATACACGCAAGAGATTCTGCAGATGCTGGAAATCCAGAGTAACACACGCAAAATGCTAGAGGAACTCAGCAGGTCAGGCAGCATCTATGGGAAAGAGTAAACAGTCGACGTTCTGGGCCAAGACCCTTTTTCGGGACGGGAAGGAAGGGGAAAGATGCCAGAATATGAAGGTTGGGAGGAAGGGAGGGAGGACGGCTAGAAGGTCATAGGTGAAGCCGGGTGGGTGGGAAAGGTGAAGAGCTGGAGTGGAAGGAATCTGATGGGAGAGGAGACTGGACCAGAAGAGAAAGAGGAGGAGGAAAGGCTAAGAATGTCAAAGCTTGGAAATTCCACCAGGCAACTACAATTGAAATTTAAATAATAATAAAAATTAGTATGCGGGTAAATTCTGGGCATTATGGAACTTAGTCTGAATGATTTGTTGCCAAAATTCCTTAATCTGCATAATTTTTATCTGAGCAGCTGAACTGAAGAGCATCTGCTGTGTTAGCATCAGCCCAAGAGATCTCCTTCAGCCTTTATTTGCTAATTTTACAAAATGATCTGTATTAATTTATATTTTCCCTAAGCATAACACTGAAAAACAGAACCAAGAGTTCATTTAACCAAATGGTAATTTTGGATGAAAGATACATAATAGAACAGGATCGAAAAAACATTTCGGTTACTGACATAAAACATTTTTATAACGAAATTTAAAGTTCAAAGTTACTACCAAATCTAAAAAGGTCAAAGTAAATTAAATTATCATAGTACAGATATATCACCAGATACAACCCGGAGATTCATTTTCTTGCAAACATTCACAGTAAATCCAAGAAACACAATAGAATCAATGAAAGACTGTATATAATAAGACAGACTAATAACCAATGTGCAGAAAGAAATAACAAACTACAAATATAAAAAGAAAGAGGGAAAAATAGAAACAATTATAATAATAAATAAATAATAAATACCGAGACCATGAGATGAACAGTGCTTGTAAGTGGGTCCATAAGTTGTGGGAACAGTTGGTTGGGGTGAGTGAAGTTAATCTCTCTGGTTCAGGAGTGTGATTGCCGAGGAGTATTAAATCTTGCTGAACCTGGTGGTGTGGGCCCTGAGGCTCCTGTACATCCTTCCTGATGGCAGCAGTAAGAAGGAAGTCATTTTGTTTTGAAATGGTATATTTTTATTTACACTAAGGATAAAATTGCATTACTCATAAAAACTGTCAAGCTGAATTATTCTGAGGTGACTTATTATGACAGATGTTGGACAAAAGTTAGTCAATTACTTATCTGTTTAATCTCTGACTGAGAATGATGTCCCAAAGACACCAGTTAAATGATGGTGTAGCATAGTAGGGCGCCTTGGTGGCTGATAGAATGACACTATTATAATTCTGTGTGTCAGAGCTCGGTGTTCAATTCTGACGCTGTCCATAAAGAGTTCGTATGTCCTTCCTGTGAGCGTGTGGGTTTCCTCCAGGTGCTCTGGTTCCCTCCCGCAGTCCAAAGAAATACCAGTTAGTAGACTAATTGGTTATTGTAAATTGTTTCATGATGAGGCTAGATTAAATTGAGGGTGGCATTGCTCATTGGTCTGCAAGGGTTGTGTCTCTAAAATAAAAAATTAAGAACCAAATCCATTGTTCCATTATGACGTTCCATTGTGAACATCAGTCATATGTTATGCTCATACCTATGTCTAAAAGAACTGTAATATTAAAGGTCATTATATACGTTTACATGTATTAGGAATTTGCAGGGGTGTATTGGTGAGGGCACGATGTGGAACAAAAAACAACAGAATTCAATAATGACGAAGAATAAAATGATGTCACTGTGATGTGATGTCACTGTTTTATATTTCCCTTTCGTCTTTACCACAGACAAATTTAATCCAACCCATTTTGTGTTTACTTTTTTAAACAATTGTTGGTCATTTTTGGGGGAAAAGGCACAAAATTGGCCTTCTGAAATAAATTAAAACCTTTCCATCAGTATAAAACTCAATCCAGGATCAGAATATCCATGGGCTATTTAAGGGAAAAAGCCCAAATGATGCACACAGAGTTCTGGAGGAACTCAGCAGGTCAGGCAGTATCTCTGGAGAGGAATAAACAGTCGATGTTTTGGGTTGAGACCCTACATGAGGACTGAGAAGGAAAGGGGAAAAAGTCAGAATAAGAATGTGGCAGAAGCACAAGCTAGAAGGTGATAGGTGAAACCAAGCTGGCAAGGTAAGCCCAAATAAAATTGAAGATGGCACGACAGCATAGCTGTAGTGTAACACTCTTACAAATGCCAGTGATCTGGGTTCGATTCCCGCCACTGTGAGGAATTTGTACGTTCTCCCTGTGACTGTGTGGGTTTCCTCTGGGTGCTCCAGTTTCATCCCACATTCCAAAGACGTATGGGTTAGTAGGTTAATTGGTCACATGAGTGTGATGGTGTTGTGTGGACTTCTTGGGCCAAGAGGACCTGTTATTGCACAATTCACTAACAAAAATAATATAGAGGAAAAGGTCCATGCCATTAGAACCAATATATGGCTGAACTAATAAATCTTTGACTGGCCTCAATTCAGATTCCAATTTCTGAACAATCGCACTGACCAAAGACCTCTGTTTACTTAATAACAGTTCAAATGGAATTGAAAGCATCAGACCAAATCGTGATGTAACGCGCTTGCCCTTATGACTAAGAGCACATTCGTTGGACTTATGATGGCCCATTCTATTGAAGTTCTCACCATCTTTCTCACATATTTCCAATGTCCTTTCTAGTCCTGATGAAGCGTCTCGGCTTGAAACATCAACCGTTCATTCTTCTCCATAGATGCTGCCTGACCTGCTGAGTTCCTCCAGCATTTACTGTGTGCTATTGGGGCTTTTGTTGTTTAAATAGCCCATTTTGCTGTAGTCCAGAGTCAAGCAAACTGAAAGAAAGAAAGAAAAGATGTTTTTGAAATTCATGCTAAAACTTCAGATATTTTTCAATAAAGTTCCCTCACCATAGAGTCAGGATCAAAGATCACTTCAATACAGAAACAGGCCCATCAGCCCATCTAGTTTGTGCCAAACTGTTATTCTACCTAGTAACATTGACCCACACCTGGACCATGGCCCTCCATACCCTTCCCATCCATGTACCTATTCAAACTTCTCTTAAGTGTTGCAATCAAACTCGCAACCACCACTTCCACTGGCAGCTTGTTACACACGCTCACCACCCTCTGTGTGAGTAAGCCCCCCTTCACATTCTTCTTAAGCTTTTCACCTTTCACCCTTAACCATGACCTCTAGTTCTAGTCCCACCCAACCTCAGTGGAAAAAGCCTGCTTGCATTTACTGTGTCTATACCCCTCATAATTTTGCATACCTCCACCAGATTTCCCCTCGATCTTCTACATGTCAGGCACCAAAGTCCTAATCTACTCAGTCTTTCCCTATAACTCGGGTCCTCCAGTCCCGGCAATAACATCATAAATTTTCTCCGTACTAAATAATGTTTATGTATTAATCTCTGATTTACAAGATTTGTATATACCTGTATTTAAGAATTAAATTATATATTGTTAATAGGGCACAGGAGTAGAACAGTATGTTGCATTTTACTCTTCTAAATCATCTGATCTACTCTGTCCCATATTACAGAATATCAAAAATGTTTGCTTCATGGATGCTGCCCACCCTGCTGGGGATTTCCATTAATTTTTGCTCAGTTCCAGTTTTGCAAATTGTACACAGGAGGTGCTGTGGATGCTGAAAGTCCAGAGTGACACACACAAGATTATAAGTCACTCAGTTAGAAATACTCAGAGCTATCATCACTGGGGGTACTTAATGGTCTGGGACAGAAGTACATCACAGAATCATTTTCACTTTATAATCCTGGTCGAACTCTCAGGTCTTGTTCCGCTGGGTCATTTAAATTTTAAAAATCTCCCTCAAAAGATAATTGGCATGTCAGCTTTTTTGAACTATACCCCTAAACTATGGAATTCAATATCTAAAACTATGGGTGTCACGATAGCGTGGTGATGATTTACAGTACCAGTGACCCAGGTTCAATTCCTGTTGCTGTCTGTAAGGAGTTTATTCATTCTCCCTGTGGCTGTATGGGTTTCCTTCAGCTGCTCTGGTTTCCTCTTATGGTCCAAAGATGTACCGGTTAGGTCATTGTAATTTGTCCCATGATTGGGCAAGGGTTAAATTGGGGAATGCTGAGCTGCAGTTGTAAGGGCCAGAATGACCTTTTCCGCACTGTATTTCAATAAAGAAACAAGGCTGGCAGACCCAGTTGACACTTTGAAATGCCAGCTATAACTATTTATTTAACCTTGCTTTTAACCAACATCTTCATCTTTTATTTTCATGTTTATACTTCTATGCCATTGTAAAGCACTTTGAACTACATCATTTGTATGGAAAGTGCTCTATAAATGAAGTTATTATTATTATTTCAGTTTACCACAAGCAGCTCAAAGGAGTGGAGAGTAGTTAACCCCTAGTGATGGAGACTTGTTGACCGTTACCATACCACCTACACTGGTGTCTTGTTGAATTGAGCATTCGTTGTACATGACTCTAGTCAAAGTTCAAAGTAAATTTCTTGTTGAAGTACATATATGTCACCATATACTGCCCTGAGATTTGGGGTTTTTTTTGCAGGCATTTCACAGCAAAATAAAGAAATACAATAGAATTTGTGAAAAACTATACATAAATGCACAAACAACCAATGTGCAAATGAAGACAAACTGTGCCACTGTCCAGTTGTAGATTCCTTGAAGTGATTCTGTAGGTTGTGGAATGTGTTCAGAGTTGTCGTGAGTGAAGTTATCCACACTGGTTCTGGAGCCTGACGTCTGAGGGGTAATAACTGTTCCTAAACCTGGCTGTGAGTTACCTAAATCTCCTGAGCATTGGTGTTTCAGGAGCTTGATGGTGGTAGGGTAATAACTGCTACTCAACCTCAAAGCACTTTCCAATTGAATAAAAATTGTTTTAATATCATGACATTAACATGCTGAAGTTTTAGAGTGATTTGATGCAACAGAATTGTTGATTTATTTATCACAAATGTATTGGGTATTACAAATTATTATGAATATTTTGGCTACGAGAACATTTCCATATACAAGAATCAATAATTAGCCCCCTCCCCCTCTCAAATCTCTTACTAGCTTTTCTTTCAGTTAGTCCTGATGAAGGGTCTCGGCCCGAAACGTCGACTGTACCTCTTCCTAGAGATGCTGCTCGACCTGCTGCGTTCACCAGCAACTTTTATGTGTGTTGGTCAATAATAGCCAGTTGCTTTCTTGAGTCATAGTCATAGAACACTACAGCACAGAAACAGCCCCTATGACCCATCTAGTCTGCGCCAAACTTGTAATCTAGTCCCATCTACCTGCACACAGACCATAGCCCTCCATGCCCTTACTATCCATGTATCTATTGAAATTTCTCTTAAACGTTGAAATCGAACCCGCATCCACCACTTGCGCTGGCATTTATAGTTAAATAATTCTACATTTTCCAAGATCCTTCTTTATCTGAGAGAACTCTGAATTAATTTCATTTGTTTTATACTAGTATGAACATCAGCCAAACACTTGGGATACGGGACCCTCCAAGTACTGTATGAATTTGTGAGGTGTGAAGCCTACAAAAAGTAATGGATACTGCCTTGTCCATCACGGGTAAAGCCCTCTCCACCATTGAGCACATCTATATGGAACATTGTTGTAGGAAAGCAGCATCTATCATCATGGCTCCCCACCTTCCAGGCCATGCTCTCTTCTCACTGCTGCCATCAGAAGGTACAGGAGCCTCAGGTTCAGGAGCAAGATTCTCAACCATCAGGCTCTTGAACCAGAGGGGATAACTTCACTCACCCCATCACTGAACTGCTCTCACAACCTCTGGACTCTCTTTCAAGGACACTTCATCTCATGTTCTCAATATTTATTGCTTTTTTTTCCCCTTCATTTTGTTTCTGCACAGTCTATTGTCTTCTGTACATTGTTTCTCTGGACTTTTGGGTGTGGTCTTTCATTAATTCTATCGTCTTCCTTTTATTTACTATCGATGGCTACAAGAAAACAAATCTCAGGGTTGTATATGGTGACATATATGTACTTTGATAATAAATTTACTTTGATCTTTTGTAAACCCAATGAGATCAGAATATCTTGGGCATAGGAATTTAGACCGATTGTTGTGCCTTACTGCTGTCATGTTGGGCCTCAATTAGGTTAGGATATTGTTATCATGGGTAGAAAATACATAAGAGTTGTGCAAGCAAGTGGCAAAATAAATCTTAAAATGTAATTGAAATAATTATGCTTTGCAAGAAATTAAATAGTAATGTGCTTCTCTTAATGAAAATGGTGGCCTTAAAAATGAATTTGAATTACTAAAGAAAATGGTTACCAGCTCAGGAGATCTGCTTAAATGTGGCCTCAAAATAGTTTTGCTATATTTTGTTATGAAAGTAGGCCTGCAAAAGGGATAATATCACTTTAAAATGGAAAGAATTAAATGTCTTGATAATGCACTGTATAGTAAAATTTATATTTAAGATCAGTGACAGAAATGAATGTTTTGCACAACATTGTAATTCATGCATAAGACAGAATTCCAATGTGCATTTTATAAACACCATGTTAATTGACTCAAAATATGAGATGGAAAGAATGCGTTGTGGTTTTATTTTTAAAAGCATTTACTGTATATTCTTCATTATTCTTGATTTACCGGGATATAAGGGTAAACATGTAAATCCTTCCAAAAATAAAGATAATTTTTTCAAGAATATGTCTTCTGCGCTGAGCCTAGTACAATGGTTTGATATTGTACACTTATGAAAGACACGCATCCAAAAATTAAAACAAGAGATTCTGCAGATCACCACACACTAAATGCTGGAGGAGCTCAGCAGGCCAGGCAGCATCCAGGGGAAAAAGTACAGTCGACATTTCGGGCTGAAATGCTTCAGCAGGACTGGGGAGAAAAAGCTGCTGGAAATCCATAGCAAAGCACTCAAAATGCTGCAGAACCTCGGCAGGCCAGGCAATATCGAATGGAAGTGAATAAACAGTTGATGTTTCTGGCCAAGATCCTTCTTCAGGACTGGAGAGGAAGGGGGAAGATGCCAGAATATGAAGGTGGGGGAGGAGTGCAGGGTAGCCGAAGATGATGGGTGAAACCTGGTAAGGGGCAAGGTAGGTGGGTGGGGGAGGAGGGAATTAAGCGAAAAGCAGGTCATGATAGGTGAAAAAGGTGACAGGCTGAAGAAGGAGAAATCTGATATGAGAGGACAATGGACCATGGGAGAAAGGGTGGAGGAAGGAAACCAGAGGGAGGTGATGGGCATGTGAGGAGAAGATAAGAGGCAAGAGGGGAGCCAGAATGGGGAATTGAAAAAGAGAGAAAATTACTGGAAATTAGAGAAATTGATGTTCATGCCATCAGGTTGGAAACCAGCCAGATGGAATATGAGATGGAATATAAGGTGTATTCTCCTCCAGACTAAGAGAGGCCTCATCGTGACAGTACAGGAGGCTATGGACCAACATGTTGGCATAGGATTGGGAAGTAGAATTAAATTGGCTGGCCAGTGGGAAACCATGCCTATTGATAAAGGTGCTCCATCTCAAAAATAACCTGACTGCAGTTGTGAATTGAGACACAGTTATTCTTAATATGCACGTTTGTTACCAACACGTGTGTGCACCAGCAAATGACCGAAAATTACAGGAGATTTCAGAGTGCAACAGTAACACTTTGTCCATGAGTCTCATGTACATGTTCGGGGGTAAAGTCTGAAACCTGAGTGACTATTCTTAGACTCTTGCAGTTAATCTTGATCTTACTCTTCCAATTCCCATATAGAGCAGAGAAAGAGGCCCTTCAGCCCATTTAATCTGTGCCAAACTATTATTTTGCCTAGTCTCATTGACCTGCAACAGGACCATAACCCTCCATAACACTCAGATCCATGTACCTATCCAAATTTCTCTTAAATGTTGAAATCAAACCCATATCCACCTCTTCTGCCGGCAGTTCCA
Organism: Mobula hypostoma; assembly: GCF_963921235.1. Lineage (NCBI taxonomy): Eukaryota > Metazoa > Chordata > Chondrichthyes > Myliobatiformes > Myliobatidae > Mobula > Mobula hypostoma. The sequence continues at coordinate 7,309,861 of NC_086099.1, forward strand.
CATCTCACCACCTTCTGAGTAAAGAAGTTCCCCCTCAGGTTCCCCTTAAATATTTCGCCTTTCACCTCTAACCTGTGACCTCTACTTTAGTTTCACACTTAATTTATGATCTTTAGTTCTAGTCTCACCCATTCTCAGTGGAGAAAGCCTGCTTGCATTTACTCACCTACACACCTCATAACTGTGCATACCCCTATCAAATCTCCCCTCATTCTCTTACACTCCAGGGAATAAAGTTCCAACCCATTCGACCTTCCCTTATAACTCAGGTCTTCAAGATCCGGCAACATCCTTGTAAATTTTCTCTGTACACTTTCAATTTTATTCATATCTTTCCTGTAGGTAGGTGACTGGAACTGCACACAATATTCCAAATTAGGCCTCACCAGCATCTTAAACATCTTCGACATAGCATCTTCAACTTCAATCATTTTAAAGATTCAAAGTACATTTATTATCAAAGTATGTATGCAGTATACAGCCCTGCGATTTGTCCTCCCACAGACAGGCACGAAACAAAGAAAACCATAGAACTTGTTCAAAGAAACATCAAACCCCACCCCCCACATGCAAAAAAAAAGAACAAATTGCACAAGTGGCAAAAAGCGAGTAAGATCAGAATATAAAACATCAAACCGCAAAGTCATTGAAGCAGTTCAGGAATGTTCAGTTTAATCTAGTATTGTGTTATTTGTTCACTGTGCCATTTTCAATTCTACAAAAAATATTCATGTGGGGTCCAAGTCCAGAGCTCCTTGAAAGCAGCCAGACAAGTTCATGGAGTGACCCAAAACAACAAATGTCATATTATACATGATAATGAACGACTTTGATTCCAAATGAAGTGCATGGCTCACTTGCCTTTATTACCCGAGGCACTGAGTTCAAGAGTCAGGAGATCATAGTCTTTGCATTGCCGATGGATGCTGTCTGATTTGCTGAGTTCCTCCAGCATGTTGTGGGTGTTGCTCAAGATTTCCAACATCTGCAGTGTCTCTTGTGTTTAGGAAACATGTTGCAGTTTTATAAAGTCTGGTTAGGCCATTTCTGGAATAATGGCTTTCCATTCTGGTTGCCCAATTACAGGAAGACTATGGAGGCTTCGGAGAGGGTGCAGGAGAGGTCTTCCAGAACACTGCCTGCACTAGAAAACGAGCTCAGAGAGCATAAGGCGAGGTTAGACGAATTTGAACAACAGACGCAAAATGCTGGAGGAACCCATCAGGCCAGGCAGCATCTATGGAACAAAGTACAGTTAACGTTTCAGGCCTGGCCTGCTGAGCTCCTTCAGTATTTTGTGTGCGTTGCTTGGATTTCCAGCATCTGCAGATTTTCTCTTGTTTGTGATTAGACAAATCTGAGATTTTTTTTTCCTGGAGTGATGGAGCCTGAGTAGAGATTTGATAAAGGTTTATTTGATAAAGGTATATCTGATTAAGGCATAGATAGACAGCTAGTTTCTTTATCTCTGGGTTGAAATGTCTAATACCAGAGGGGATGGATTGAGATTCAGATTCAGATTCATTTACTTATTACACACACGTTCAAACACATAGTGAAATGGGCCATTTGCATTAACAACCAACACAACCCGAGGATGTACTGGGGGCAGCCCACAAATGTCACCACACATTCTAGCGATAACATAGTGTGCCCACGATGCTCAGCAGAATAACACAGGACACAACAAGCAACAAAAAACAGAACAACAACAGCAAAACAGGCCCCTTTCCTCCATCCCACCCACATATACAGACAATCCACCATCTCTAGGACAGAGGGGCTAAGGAGATGCACAGGGTAATCTTTTTATACAGTGGTTAATGCTTGCCTGAAGTGTACTCTCTGGATGGTAGTGGAGGCAGGCGCAAAAGGGGTGATTATGTAGTTCTTAGATGTCCGCACACATCTTTAGTACTTGGCCAGTACATTGTCTGGACTAGACATCTTTTGTGGATTCTCTCTCATGAAGGATGCCCAGACATTTGCCTCAAAGACTGAGATTACAGGGTCATCTGGAGATGTGTGTCATAGTTCTCCCTATCAAACAGCTCATCTCGGAGTGGCCTCTTACCCTGCCTAATCGCTCCGTGTAGGAAGTGACAGAATCAGAATCAGGTTTATTACCACTGACATACAGCACGAAATCTGTTGTTTTGTGCCAGGGGTATAGTACAAGCCATAAAAACTTACTCTAAATTTATTTATTTAGAGATACAGCACAGAACAGACCCTTCTGGCCCTTTGAGCCATGATTTACCGCTAGCCTAATCATGGAACTATTTACAATGACCAACTAACCTACTAATCGGTCTGTCTTTGGACTGTGGGAGGGAGGAAATGCGGGCAAATGAGAAGCAATGTACGAACTTGTTTACAGAGGATGCTGGAAATGAACTCCGAACTCTGACACCCCAAGCTGTAATAGCGTCGCGCTGACCACTACGCGACTGTGGATAGCGTTGAACTGCTGGAGTGTTTCTCAGCTACACTTATTCAATCAAGTTAAGAGTATTCTGGTAACTTTATGCCTTTGCATTGCACTGCTGCCACAAAAAAACAAATTTCACATCATCTGACTGATTAATTGGTTGTTCATCATGTCTGACAATGACAGGAAACCCGTGCGGAAGAATATTTAAAGCGGAAAACACATTGCACTGAAACAGTTTCATTCTTAACCTTGGATGTCCAGGTCCAGTGGTACAAGTAGTCGTCACAACTGGGGTCTTCCTTGGTTGCAGTGGAAGACCATGACATCTTCATTGCCTCATCATGCCCTTCGCTCTCCAAGGAGCATTGCAGAACCACCTTCCTGGGCATTGGATCTCACTGCAGATCTCATCCACCCAATCGCCGGAGCTGACTTCACATGCAAGGACAGGTCTGTCCTTGTCCCACCACGGTATGATGCCCTGGGCCTACCCTCACCTGGTTTAGCCCACCTTTTGAAGGTGTACCAGGATGTGCAGCTACTTGGAGCCACAGATGAGAGCTGAACATCTGGTGGGGCCCGAAGGTGAATAAGCTGTCCTGGAATGGACACGACAAACCCCTTCGCCAGCAGTGCTACCCCTCCCTGGACATCCCATACATGTCCCACATCATATAAGATTTGGTTCTGATTCTATAACTCATGTCGATGTTTACCTGGTGAAAGCTGCTTATATGATGCTTTGTATTGTTGCTGCAATAATTCACTATATCAAAGTGAAAGTTAAAGAAAATTTATTATCAAAGTATGTACTGTATATGTCACCATATATTACAGCCAGTTAACGGGCAAATAAAAAAATACAATAAAATTCATGAAAAGCAATAAATAACAAAGATTTGGTAATAACCAATGTGCAAAAGACAGATTGTGCAAAAAATAGTAAAGTAAATAAATAATAGAGTGCAGACTAGACTAGAGTATAAAAGCATGAATGTAATGTTGAGGCTTTATAAAGCACTGAGGTCTCATTGGTGGATTGTGAGCAGTTTTGGGCTCCTTATCTTAGAAAGGATGTACTGACACTGGAGAGGGTTCAAAGGAGGTTCACAGAGATGATTGCGGGATTGAAAGACTTGTCATATGAAGAGTGTTTGATGGCTCTGGCCTGTACTCACTGGAATTTAGAAGAATGAGGAGGATCTCATTGAAACCTATCAAATGTTGAAAGGCCTTTTTAGAGTGGATGTGGAGATGATGTTTCCTACAGTAGGAGAATCTAAGACCAGAGGACACAGCCTCAGAATAGAGGGGCATCCTTTTAGAATGGAGATGTGGAGGAATTTCTTTAGCCAGAGAGTGGTGAATCTATGGAATTCATTGCCACAGGCAGCTGTGGAGGCCAAGTCCTTGGGTATATTTAAGGGAGATTTTGATTCTTGAAAGGATACGGGGCAACAGCAGGATATTGGGGCTGAGAGGGAAATGGATCAGCCATAATGAAACAGACTTGATGGGCCAAATGGCCTAATTCTGCTCCTATATCTTATGGTTTTATGGTCTAACGCAAGTTGTAGAGTCTTTGAAATTGAGTCTATGGATTGTAGTTGTGGTTGTTTGGCTCTTGAACCGAAAAGCATAAATTGACTCAACTTCATTGCCCTATACTTGAAATGTTCCCACAACCTATGGACTCACTTTCAAGGACTCTTCACTTCATGTTCTTGATACTTATTGTGTATTTATTTATTATTATTATTATTTTCTTACGGTATTTTCAGTTTGTAGTCTTTTGCATACTGGTTGAACGTCCAGGTTGGTGTGGTCTTTCATTGATTCTGTTATGGATTTATTGAAAATGCCCACAATAAAATGAATCTCAGGGTTGTATATAGTTACATATATGCACTTTGATATTAAACTTACTTTGCACTTTGAACTTTGGAGTCAGGTCAATATTTTGATGAGTGAAGTTATCCATGCTAGTTCCGGAGCCTGATGGTTGTAATAATATCAATAACTTATTAATTGAGCACTTTTCATACAAATGATGTAGTTCGAAGTGTTTTACAATGGGATGAAGTTCAAACATGAAAATAAAAGACAAAAAGATGTTAGTTTAAAGCAAAGTTAAATAAATAAGTGTCACAAAGGGGATGATGTTGGGAGGGGACCCAAATGCAAGACACAGACACTGAAGTACTAGGAACAGGACAGGACTAGAGACTAGAGTTAGGGACGTGACTGGATACAGACTAGGAGCTGGGACAAGAACACAGACTTGGGCTAGCACATTGGCTAGGCAAGCGGGACCAGGACAAGGAACTGGGAACTAGCTTAGACTCTGAGCCAGAGACTGGACAAGGACCCAGAACCTGGGTCTTGACTCAGGCTCAGACTCCAGAACTAGGAGAAGACATGACGTGGTCTTGGGAGACAGGAACCTCGGAACACAAAGCTGGAAGCCTTGACTTGGTCTTGGGGTGGACAGGAACACAGAGCCTTGGTCCAGAGCACGGAAACACGGAGCCTTGGACTTGAGAGACAGGAACATGGAACACAGAGCCGGGACCCCCCCCCCCCCGCTTGGGAACAGGACGTAGAGCCGGGACTCATACACAAAATGCTGAACACGACGAGACAATTCCCAACACTAGGTAGCGGCAAATGGCCAGACCTACCTAGTGAAGGCGTGGACACAGAGACGGTTCCCAACACTAGTGGCAAACGGCTGGACCTACCCAGCGAGGGTGTGGACACAGAGATGGCTCCCAATACTAGGTAGCGGCAAACGGCCGGACCTACCCAGCGACGGCGTGAACACAGAGGCAGTCCCAACAGCAAAGCCAGCCTGACTTACCCCACAGAGGTGAGGACAGGATACTGACAAGACGAACCAGCACCCACACACGAACCCAGGGCCATTTATATTCCCAGCCCCAAGACGAGCATCAGGTGCCCATGATTAAACCCAACTGAAACCAGGCACAGCCCGAAGACCCAGAGTCTGGAGTGCACAGACTGGACCATGAACCGGAACGTGAACTTCACAGTCTTTACATGACAATAAGTTTTGAGCTGGCATTTAAAGGTATACTGCATCTGTATCCTTTATAGCTTTCAGTATTGCATTCCACAGTTTAGGAGAGTAGTTCAAAAAAGCTGACCTGCCAATGATCTTTTGAGGGTGATTGTTTAAATTTAAGATACTGGTGGAAGAAGACCTGAGAGCTCAAGCAGGATTTTAAAATGGAAGCAATTCTGAGATGATGTAGGGTAATAACTGTTCCTGAACCTGGTGCTGTGGGACCTATGACAATAAAATTTACTTTGTCTTTATTGAGACCATAAGTTCACAAGGCATAGGAGCAGAATTAGGTCTTTCATCCCATCAAATTGCTCCACATATTGAATGGTGGAACAGACAAGAAGGACCCAATTTTCTACTTCATTTTTCTGGTACATACTTTTTTGTACAACTGGGTGCAAAAGGGACAGGCAAAGTTGTAAACTCAGCCAGCACCATCACGGGCACTCATCTCCCCGGCATCCAGGACATCTACAAAACGTGGCATCCATCATTAAGGACCTCATCACCAGGACATGCCCTCTTCTCATCGCTACCATCAAGGAGGAAGTACAGGAGCCTGAAGACACACACTCAACGTGTCAGTAACAGTTTCTTCCCCTCTGCCATCAGATTTCTGAATAGATAATAAACCCATGTACACTACCTTAATCATTTTCCCCTCTCTTTTTGCACTACCTATTTAATTAGATTTTTTTAAATATATTCTTTTTATTGTAATTAATAGTTTTGTTATTATGCATTGCAATGTAGTGCCACCGCAAAACATCAAATTTCACAACATCTGCCAGTGATATTAATTCTGATTGTGAAAAAGGCAGCGAAAGTACGATTTTAATAGGACATCAAAGGGATCAGCTAAAGCTCCCATTGGACCAGCCCGGCCATCAATCTCCTCCAAGCCCCCCTTTGGACCAGTCTGATCATCAATCTCCGGCAGCTGTGCTCTCTGAATGGCTGGGCGCTGCCGGAGTCCCGCCCCTCTTCTTGCTGACGTAAGGCCAGCACGCGATAGGAACGGAGGGAGGGAGGTTGGGCTTGTGTGGCGCTCGATTACTCATCGGGCCGGGTGGTGAGAGGAGGTGGCCGGCTGTACGGTGAGTGCCTTGCTGGGGCCCCGAGAGTAACCGGGGGTGGGGGCCGAACGAATGAATGGGGTGGGGTGAGGTGGGGTAAGGAAAGAAATGCGAGGCTGGTGTCTGAGGGGAAATTTGTTGCTGATGCTGAGGTGATGCCTGAAGCTGCTCTCTGACTTCTAACATCGGACTTAAGACAGAGAACATTATAGCACAGGAACGGGCCCTTCGGCCCACAATGTGGTGCAAGGCCAAATAAATTAATAATGGAATGGCCAACTGAGCTAATCCCTTCTGCCTACGCAACGCCAAAACGTTTCATTTTCCTCACATTCAAAGTAAATTTATTATCAAAGTATATATACGTGGCCATAAACAACCTTGAGATTCCTTTCCTGTCGACATTTACAGTAAATACAAAGAAACACCAATAGAATCAAAGAAAAAACACAAAACAAGTCTGACAGACAGCCGCTGTGCAAATACAAAAAGAGGAAATAAATGAGTCAAAATCTAAAGGTCTCTTAGAAGTTTCTAACGTAGCTGCTTCTACCACCATTCCAGGCACCCACCACTCTCTGCAACAGCTTGCCCCCCACATCTCCTTTGAAATTACCCCCTCACCTTAAATGCATGTTCTCCATAATTAGATGTTTTAATACTGCTAAATAGGTATGATGCCTCATAATCTTATAAATATCTTATCAGACCTCCCCTCAACTTACACTGCGCCAGAGAAAACCTAAGTTTGTGCAACATCTCATTATAGTACATGCCCTCTAATCCAGGCGGCATCCTGATAAATCTCTTACAAAGCTTCAACATCCTCCCTGTAATGGGGCGACTAGTATAATCCCAAAGATGGTTCTCGGCCCTAAACATCAACTGTTTATACATTTCCATAGATGCTAACTGACTTGCTGAGTTCCTCCAGCATTTTGTGGATTTTCAGCATCTGTGGTCTCTGTGGATTGTGCCGTCCCTTATTTCAGGGGATAGCATAGTTCCCTCCCTTTCTTTAAAAGAAATGGTACATACATTACGTGAGTTGAAATAGAAACCCAGCAGAGATTTACTATTCTCAATTGTTCATCCCAGGTCATTTTTTTGTTAATTATTTCAGAGTTGGGTTCATTTTCACAGTGTTATATGATGTGACATTGTTTTGTGGCAAAAATTACCATGTGTTACAAAGAGTAATAGATATGTCCCAGTCCATCAAGGGTAAAACCCTCCCCACTCCTGAGCAGATCCACAAGGAATGCTGTAACAGGAAAGCAGCATCCACCATCAAGGACGTCTGTCATCCAGACCATGCTCTCTTCTCACTGCCACCATCAGGAAGGGGGTACAGGAGCTCCAGGGCTCACACCAGCAGCTTCAGGACCCACCTCAACTATCAGGTTCTTGAACCAGAGGGGATAACTTCAATTACCACAACTCTGAACTGATTTCACAACCTGGGGACTCAACTTTCAAGGACTCTGCAATTCATGTTCTCAATATTATTTATTTTTTACCTGTTTTTTTTTGTATTTGCAGTCTGTCTTTTGCACATTGGTTGTTAGTTTTTGTGTGTGATTTTTCATTAATTCAGTTGTATTTCTTTGTATCTACTGTGAATGCCTGCACAAAAGTGAATTAGGGTTATATATGGTACTTTGATAACAAAGTTACTTTGAACTTTGAAACTAGTGAGGTCATGTTCATAGTATTCCTTATCTTGCCTGTTCAGTATTACAACAATGGAAAGTGAGAGCGCAGGTACAAGGTGAGAGGGGAGAGATTTAAAAGAGACCTGAGAGGTAACTTCTTTACACAAAGGCTAGTGAGTATCTGGAATGATCAGCCAGAGGGAGTGGTTGAGTTGAATACAATTATAATATAGGAGGTTGTCATAGGTTGCAATGGGAGCTGGGCTGAGAAGTGGCAGATGTAGTTCAACCCGGAAAAGTGTGAAGTGATTCACTTTGGAAGGTCAAATTTGAAGGCAGAATACAGGGTTAAAGACAGGATTCTTAGCAGCATGGAGGAACAAAGGGATCTTGGGGTCCATGGCCATAGATCCCTCAAAGTTGCCGAACAAGTTGAAAGGGTGGTTAAGAAGTGTTGCCCTTCATAAATCAGGGGATTGAGTTTTAAGAGCCATGAGGTAATGTTGCAATTCTATAAAATGGGTTAAACAAACCTTGGAATATTGTGTTCAGTTCTGGTCACCTCATTATAGGAAGGATGTGGAAGTTTGAGAGAGGGTGCAGAGGAGATTTACCAGGATGCTGCCTGGATTAGAGAACATGTCTTATGAGGAAAGGCTGAGCAAGCTAGGGTGAAGAAGGATGAGAGGTGACTTGATAGAGCTGTACTAGATGATAAGACCCATGAATTAAGTGAATAAACCAGAGACATTTTCCTACGGCACAAGGGACATAATTTTAAGGTGATTAGAGGAAAGTATAGGTTGGATGTCAGAGATAGTTGAGTGGTGGGTGTGTGGAATGCCCTGCCAGGGCTGGTGGTAGAGGTACATACATTAAGAACACACACAAATTGCTGGAGGAACTCAGCAGGTCAGGCAGCATCTGTGAAAATCAATAGACAGTCGACGTTTCAGGCTGAGACCCTTCTTAAGGACTCAGTCGAAAAGTCAACTATTTATTCATTTCCATAGATGATGCCTAAGCTGCTGAGTTCCCTCAGCATTCTGTGTGTGTTGCTTTAGATTTCCAGCATCTGCAGATTTGCTTCTGTTTATATTAGGGACATTTAAGAGACTCTTAATAGGCACATGGGTGACAGAAAAATAGATTGTTATGTAGGAGAGGAGGGTTCAAAGTAAATTTATTATCAAAGTGCATATATGTCACCATATACAACCCTGCAATTCATTTTCTAGTGGGCGTACTCAATAATAATATTACCATAATAGAATCAATGTAAGACTGCCCAGATATGGCATGCAACCAGACTGCAGAAGACAACAAACTGCAAACACAAAAATAAATAACCAATAAATATTGAGAACATTAGATGAAGAGTCCTTGAAAGTGAGTCCATAGGTTGTGGAACATTTCAGTGATGGGGTAAGTGAAGTTGAGTGATGTTATCCCCTTTGGTTTTAGAGCCTGATGGTTGAGAAATGCCTGTTCCTGAACCTGGTGGTGTGAGTCCTGAGGTTCCTGTGCCAGCTTCCTGATGGCAGCAGTGAGAAGAGAACATGGCCTGGATAGTGGGAGTCCCTGAGGATGGATGCTGCTTTCCTGCGACAGCGTTTCATGTAGATGTGTTCAGTGATGGAGAGGGCTTTACCCGTGATGACTGGGCCATACTCATTACTTTTTGTAGGATTAGATTGTCCTTGGAGTAGGTTAGAAGATTGACACAATATCATGGGCTGAAGGCCCTGTACTGTGCTGTAGTACTATGTTCTATGTAATATTTTAGAAGAATTTGGATAGGTACCAGAGAGGAAGACCTTGAAGGCTGAATGCTGGTGACTAGAATGAGTAGGGAAGATTCTGTGGTCAGCATGGACCAGAATCAGGTTTAGTATTACTGTCGTATGTCGTGAAATTTTTTGTTTTGTGTCATTAAAGTTGCTATAAGTTAAAAGTAAATGGGGCAAAAGAGGAATAACAAAGTAGTGTTCATGAGTTTATGGACTCATCAGAAATCTGATGGTGGAGGGGAAGAAGCTGTTCCTGACTTATTAATTCAAGTACATTTATTATCAAAGAATGTATAAATTGTATAGCCTTGAGATTTGCTTGCTCACAGGTAGCCGCAAAGCAAGAACCCAGTTTAAGAAAATAAAAGACCAATACTCGATGCACAGGAGAAAGAAAAAAGTTACAAATTATTTAAACAATTGAAGCAAATGTTTAGTGTGGGTCTTTAAGCTCTTGCACCTCCTTCCCAATGGTAGTAATGAGAAGAAGGCATGTTGTGGATGGCAATGGTCCTTAATGTTGGATGCTACTTTGTTAAGCACTACCTTTCTAAGATGTTCTCCTTGGTGGAGAGGGTTGTACTCCTGATGGAACTGGCAGAGTCTACATCCCTCTGTTACACCAATGGTAACACGTTTGCAATGTCCATCCCTTTGGCAGACTAATATTGTTTTATCTGTTCAGTAACAAGATGGTCAGTGTTGGTAAATTGGTGATCATCAGTGTACAAAAGTAAGTCACAAAGCTAAAGTCTATGTCTTATGGACTGGTGGAAGTGTTGTAGGAAATGTAGCAGCCAACCAATACCGTAAACAATATAAACACTGCTTCCATAAACAGCAGTATGAAATCTACTCAAATGTTCATTGTAAATAATTAGGAGCAGTTAGTACCTCTCAACTATCAAGCTCTTGAAGAGACCGGATAACTTCACTTAGCATCACTGAACTGTTCACTCAACCTATGGACTCACTTTCAAAGGCTCTTCATCATGTTCTTGACATTCATTGTTTATTTATTATCATCTTGTTTCTTCGTATTCACTGTGAATACCCACAAGAAAAGGAATCTTGGAGACATATATGTACTTTGATAATAAATTTACTTTGAACTTTGAAGAATTTGAATTCATTAGGGTGACTGATCTTCCAGAATGTGTCATGGAAATTTCCTTTGACCTTCTGAGGCAATAAGGGGTCTTTGTATCCTGTGAAAGATGGCGTCCCTAACAATACATTGTTAATGTGGAATACCAGTGTTGATTTTACCCCTAGGACAATGGAACACAGTCTAATTAGCACTCACTAATTTTACTTATTTAGTGGATCAGCATATAGGGTAGGTTTCTATAGTTGGAGTTTTATTGCATTTAAAATAAATATAATGCACACGGAATAAGGATCTCTGATTTTTGTTGTGGTATCGCTATTTCTGTGCTGTTGTAAATATGAAACTGCACCTCAGCCAGTTTTGCTTTTAAGGTTGAACTCAAAAATGCAGAAATGATCTTTGACAATTTGTAATAGGGCTTGGTCATCAGTTATAAAACTATGCAATTTATTGAACACCAGCAGTTCATTTATTTTGTGACGTGTTGGCAGAATTGATGCAATTGAAAATGCAAGAGGGTGAGCCACATTTGGACTGAATATGTGCAAGTTTAGATTTGTTTTTATTCATTTACTATGGCACCAGATAAACAGTTTTTCCAAAATATTCATATTTCTAAGTTCAAATTACATTTTGTTATCAAAGTACATGTATGGCATCACATGCAACCCAGAGATTCATTTTTTGTCGGCATACTACAGAATAATAACCATTACAGAATCATTGAAAGACCACCCAACCAGGACATTCAACCAGAGTGCAGAGGACAAAAAGCTGTGCAAATACAAAAAGAATAAATATCTTTTATTAGTTAAATTGGTGTAATTTTGAAATCTGTTTTTAAGTTTAATTGTCATATTACCATACAGGAATACCCATGAATACAACCAAATGAAACACTGTTGCTCTGGGGCCAAAATGCAAAAACACAGTATCAAATCATACACAACACAAGGCACATACGGTACAAATAAGTTATCAGTAAAATAGTCTCACAGAAAAATATACTCCAAGACCCTGGGTCCACGAATGTTGCAGCAGTCTGCAGTTGAACACAATAGGGGTTGTCTTCTGCCAAGCAAACACAGGCGGGCAAAACCAAATCCTCTGGTACCAACCCCAGTGCCTCTATCCTGAACGCTGTAAACAGGTGACATAGTGGTTTGAGGCCAAGTCCTTGCTATGACTGAGGGCATGCAGCTCCCCCGTCGTTCACCAGTAAACCAGTGAATCAGATTTGCAGCATTCCATGTTACCAATGTCCAAAAACACTTTATTGGCCTCGTAGAAGCCGCTGTGTCTGAGCATGCCACCACCTTACTGGAACTCCTGCTCCTATCAGGGAGAAGGCAACACAGTATTCACATTAGGACCACCAGACTCAAAAACAGTTATTTTTTCACAAGCTGTAAGACTGATCAACACTTCCTCTCACTAATCCATGCCTGTATGCACCCAACCCCCACTACTTTATCATTTCCTCTCAATGTCAACTTATGTACAGACTCCTGTGCCTATCATCACTTTTGGGACGTATGTATCTATATACATCGATGGATAGACTTGTATATCTTGTATATATCTTATTTATTTATTATTATTTGGTTCTTTTTTTTTGCTTGCATCAGATCTAGAGTCACAATTATTTTGTTCTCCTTTATATTTGTATACTAGAAACAACATTAAACAATTTTGAGCAAATACCAAATATTAAGCCACAAAGTACTGGAGGAACTCAGCAGGAACATACGAAGGGCCTTGCATTCTGTGTCAGTGGACCCTGACTCCGATCTGTCAAGGTCTGTGGTGGTGCCTCTCGGTGTTAAACAAAGTAACACACAGACATTCTTTCTCCATTAAAGAAAGTGGAAAGATAAGGCTCATTTTATACCCTTAATTGTTATCTGCAGTTCCTGCTATTAAAAGTAACATTTGTTTATTTACCTGACTGGCCATACACCCACCCACCTACCCACATAGGAACAGGCCCTTCCGGTGTAACGAGCTGAGCCAACAGCAACCCCTGATTTAACCCTAATAACAGGACAATTTACTATGACTAATTAACCTACTGACTGATTTAACTTTGGACTGTGGGAGGAAACCCATGCCTTCCATGGGGAGGATGTATAGACTCCTTACGGTTGAACTCTGACTTCCACCCCAAGCTGTAACAGCATTGCTGTAGCTGCTATGCTACTGTGCCGGCTTATAACATTCTTCAAGCATGAGCTATTCTCTTTTATTTTCTCTTTTCAACAAAGCTGACTGTCCAAGTAGGCTGATTGTCTCTGCCTGCTTTTGCCCCACTTAACTTGTGTCCTCATACCTAAACTCCATTCTTTCCCCCTTGGTTCAGTCCTTTCCCACGTACGTTCGCAACACTTCTCATGCCCTGATCTTCACCATTGATGTTCAGTCCCTATAAATGTCTTACCCCCATTAAGAAGGCCTCAAAGCTGTCTACTTCTTTCTCAAGAAAAGAACCAGCCAGTTCCCTGCCACCACCATCCTCCTCTGTCTGGCAGAACTGGTCCTCGCCCTCATCAGTTTTTCCTTTGGCTCCTCCCACTTTTTCCAGACTCGGTAGCTATTGGCACCCTCAGGAGCCCCAATAATGCCTGCCTCTTCACTGGCAACATAGAACAGTCCATGTTCCAAGCCTTTCTCGGTAATGCTGCCCAGCTGTTCCTCTGCCTCATTGGTAACTGCTTTGGAGCTGCTTCGTGCACCCATGCAGAGCCCAACAGTTTCATTAACTTTGCCTCTAACTTCCACCCTGCCCTTAAATTCACTTGTCCATTTCTAACACCCTTCTTCTCTTTCTCAATCCTTCTGTCTCCATCTCTGGAGACAAACTGTCAAACGACATCTTTTATAAGTATACCAATTCCCGCAGTTATCTTGACTATACTTCTTCCCAACCCATCTCCTGTAAAGATATCATTCTCTTTTCTCAGTTCCTTAGTCTCCGCCACATCTGTTTCCTGGATGCAACTTTCCTTTCCAGGGTGATAGAGATATCCTCAATTTCCCTTCCTCCGCTATTGTTGCTGGCCTCACTAGCATCTCCTCCATGTCCCAAGCATCCGTGCTCACCCATCTTCCTACTGCCTTTATATTAATAAGAGTTCCTCTTGTCCTTACTCACCAGTCCATGAGCTTCCACATCTAACACGTCATCATCCATTCTTGCGGACAGGTTTGTTAGAGCTGTTGGGAGTGGTTTAAACTAATATGGCAGGGGGATGGGAACCAGTATGATAGAGCTGAGGATGAGCCAGCAGGTTTACAAGTAGATGATGGGTGTAACATGAATGTAAGGAAGGACAAGCCAATGATTGGATACAAATGCAGACAGAGCAAAGAGTTAAATTGTACCACAGAGGCAAAATTCAAAAGGACGAGAATGCAGGACTGAAGGTGCTGTATTTAAATGAGTGTAGCATTTGGAATAAGATGGAGAAACTCGTGGCGTAATTAGAGATTGGTCGGTATGATGTTGTGCCCATCACTGAGTCGTGGCTGAAAGAAGGTCATCGTTGGGAGCTTAACATCAAAGGATATACTTTGTATTCAAAGGACAGATAGGAAGGCATAGGTGGTGGTGTTGCTCTGTTGATAATAGATGGAACTACATTTTTAGAAAGAGGTGACATAGGGTCAGAGAATGTTAAATCTTTGTGGGTGGAGTTAAGAAACTGCAAGGGCAATAAAACCATTATGGAAATCATATATAGGCTTCCAAATAGTAGCCAAGATGTGGAGTTACTTGCCAAGAAATGGAGCTGGAAAAGGCATGTAATAAGGGTAATGACACAGTTGTAATGGGGACTTCAATACTCCTCTGGGGGGGGGGGTATCCAGAACTAGAGGGCATAGCCTCAAAGTTAAGGGGTGACCTTTTAGAACGGAGGTATGGAGTAATGTTTTTGGCCAGAGAGTAGTGAATCTGTGGAATGCTCTGCCACAGACTGCAGTGGAGGCCAAGTCCATGGGTATATTTAAGGTGGAAGTTGATCGGTCAGAGCATCAAAGGATATGGAGAGAAGGCAGGTGTAAGGGGTTGAGTGGGATCTGGGATCAGCCATGATGGAATGGTGGGGCAGACTTGATGGGCTGAATGGCCTAATTCTGCTCCTATGTCTTATGGTCTTGTCCACAACTTCCAACACCTCCTACAGGATCCTGCCACTATATGTATCTTTACCTTCCCCCCTCTGCTTTTTGCAGGTACCTCTGTAATTCCCTTGTCCATTCGTCCGTCCCCACAAATCTTAGTCCCAGCACTTATCCCTCCAAGTGGCCTTAGTGCTTCAACTGCCCATTCACCTCCTCCCTCGCCTCCATTCAGGGCCCTAACAGTCCTTCCAGATGAGGCAGTACTTCACTTGCAAATCTGCTGTGGCCATCTATTGTGTCCAGTGCTCCCTATATAGCCTCCTCCATTGCTGACCCATTGTAAATCGAGGGACCACTTCATCAAGCACCTCTGCTCCATCCATCAAAAGCAAAAATTGCTGGTGTCAAACATTTTAATTTCTATTCCCTTTCAGTTCTGAAATGTTGATCCATGGCCTTGCCCTGTGCTAAGAAGAGGCCTCCTATGGGGTGGGGGAGCAACACCTTATATTTTGTTTGGGTAGCCTCTAACCTGAAGGCATGAATATCGATTTCTGTCTGGGGGAAAAATTCCATCCCTCTTTCCCTTTTCTTCTATTCCCTACTCTGGTTTCTCATCTTTTCTCACCTCCCCTGATACCTCTCCTCCTTCCCTTTCTCCTATGGTTCATCTCCTCTCCAGCTCTTTACCTTTTTCACCCACCTGGCTTCATCTGTCACCTTCTAGCTATCTTCCTTCCCATCCCCTGTCTTTTAATTGTGGCGTCTTCCCCCTTCGTTTCTAGTCCTGGTGAAGGGTCTCGGCCTGAAACGTCAACTGTTTATTCATTTCCATAAATTCTGCCTGACCTGCTGAGTGCCTCCAGCATTTTATGTGTGTTCTCTTTTTGATTTATGCTTTAACAAGTTGTGACTCATGTATTGTTGGCAATGATTATTGGCAAAGACCTTGTCATAAGCCTGTGTGTGCACATTCCTTTTTTCACAATGCAAGGAATGGTTTGTCAAAACCACGCTTCATTATCAGTCTTTGTTTATTGTCTGTACTTTTTGATCTTCATTTTGAGACAGAAATGTGCTCAGAGCCCCAGTGTCTCCATTTTAATGACATTAGATTCTTCTAGAAGGTGTGAGAACTTACTGAATATAGCCCTTGCCTGCTTTAAAAAAATTTCCAATCCCTTGAAGTTCACGAGAAATATTTCCATTCTAAATCCTCAACAGAATTGATTTTGCATGACTTTGAAGAATAAAAACTAATAAAGTGGGACGAACGGGGCAGTTGGAGTAGAGATGGGTGGACATTGTGATGGATCCCACCCAATCTATTCGACTCTTTATCAGGCATGTAGCATCCACATCAGGACCACCAGACTCAAAAATGGTTTCTTTCCCCAAGCTGTAAGGCTGATCAACACCTCCACCCGCTAACCAACCCCTCCATCACCATCATTTCTTGTTGGTTCCTTATGTACAGATACTGTGCCTAGTGTCACTTTGTGAACGTACAATCAATCTATGTATACAAGCTATCTTGGATATTTTTGGTACTACATGGGATCTGGAGTAACTTTCAGAGTATGTCCACAGTGACGAAGTGCCTTGAAACATATCAACTCATGCCTGAGGAGTGACCTGGATCTGCTCTACCCTCACAGAAGGCAGTTGTCATCTCACTGGCTCTTCAGTCAATCCTGGAACATTTGGACAACAGAGATGCATACATCAGGATAGTCTTTCTTTCTTTCTTTTTCAATCTTTTTATTAGTTTCATAAAATATAAACATAACATAATAGTAGTACAAAGTTATTGGGAATACATTGTTATAATTAACATGAGTAATTATAAAACCAAAAAATACTTGATTGACAAAACTCCCAATCATATAGAATACCAATGAATAATACAGAACAAAAAGAAATATCTAGACAAAAATCATGAAAAAGGAAAAAAAAAATATATAAAACCCTCCCCCCCAAAAAACTAATCTAAACAGAATTAATCAACTAAACTAAAAAAAAGACCTGAGCTGTTTTAACATCGTAAAAAAAAAAGGGAGAAAAGAAAAACCTTAGTGTCGATGACTCCGTTCCTCTCAACCAACATTACGAAAAAGTAAAATAGGTTTAGAAATGGTCAAATAACATCATATGAAAATGCTGAATAAATGGCCTCCAAGTCTTTTCGAATTTAATTGAAGGGAGGATAGCCTTTGTTAACTACAGCTCGGCATTTAATACCATCATCCCCTCGAAACTAATCAATAAGCTCCAAGACCTGGTCCTTAATATCTCCTTATGCAACTGGATCCTCGATTTCCTCACTTGCAGATCCCATTCAGTTTGAATTGGCAACAACATCTCCACAATCGCCATTAGCACAGAGCTTTGTACTTGGCCCCCTGCTCCACTCACTTTACATTCATTACTGTGAGACTGTGCAGCTCCAAAGCCATATTTAAGTTTGCTGATGACATCACTGTTGGTTGAGTCAAAGGTAGTGACAAATCAGCATATAGGAGGGAGATTGAAAGTCTATCTAAATTTTTCCACAGCAATCTCTCACTCAATGTCAGCGAGACCTGATTATTGATTACAGGAGGAGGTCCATGAGTTGGTCCTCATCAGGGGATCAGAAGTGGAGAGGGTCGTAAACTTTAAATTCCTTAGTGTTACCAGTTCAGAGGATCTGTCCTGGGTCTACCATATAAGTGTCATTACAAAGAATGCACAACGGTGCCTCTACTTCTCTAGAAGTTTGTGAAGAATCAGCATGTCATCTAAAACTTTAACAAACTCCTATTGCTGTGTGGTGGCTCTACAATGGAAAAGCCCACAAAAAGTAGTGGTACAACCCAGTCCATCACAGGTAAAGACCCCTTCACCACTGAGCACATCTAAAAGGAACACTTTCACAGGAAAGCAGCATCCATCATTAGGGTCCTCCACCATCCAGGCCATGCTCTCTTCTTGCTGCTACCAATAGGAAGGAATGCCTTTGGTCTCACACCACCAAGTTCAGGAACAGTTAATATCCCTCAACTGTCAGGTTCCTGAACCGGAGGGGATAACTTCACTTAATTCCAGAGAAACATTGTCTCGCTTCTATATAAGTTATATGGGTTATATACATGTATATGCCTGTGTGTCCAGGTACCATATCCGATGCAGACTTTGGTGACTATGGTTTTCCATATAGATCTATCCTTCATTTTATGGATGACTTCCATTTTCTCGATGTGTAGCCACCTGGCTATGCTTTTGATGTACATAAGCTGAGGTCTTCCTCTAGGTTTGCTCCCCTCAATCTTTCCAGAGAGTATGAGTTTTTCCAGTTCATCTTTCCGCATGATGTGTCCTAGGAATCTGAGTTGTCTTTCTCTTATTGTTGGTATGAGTGATCGAACTGCTTGGGCTCTTCTGAGAGCTTCTTCATTTAATGTGTGTGTGGTCCATGATATTTGTAACCTTCTCCGGTAGAGCCATAATTCAGCTGCTTCTAGTCTCTTTTCCATTGCTGGAGAAGTGGTCCAGCATTCACTTCCATAAGTCAGGATAAAATAAATGTAGCACTGCAGTATTCTGTTTTTAGTGTACATGCTCATCTTTCTGTCTGTTAATATGGTCTTCATTTTTTGGAAGGCTTCTTTCGCCATTGCTATTCTGTATTTGATACCTGTGTCGCGTATATACTTGTATATAGTTAAAATAAACTTGACTTGGTTCATTGTTTCTAAATGAATCGAAATCAGCTTTGAGCAGATTGTTAAGCAGATCGGTGATATTAGTGGTTGTGATCAGAGTTACAATAGGAGAGCTGTTATTCAGTTCTGGGGATCAATTAACTTAGTTTTATTGAAATCACCCTGTCTTCAAAGCTCACATTATTGTCTTGTTTTTAATTCTTTTCTCTTTCATGTTCTTTCCACTGCACATGAACAAAACTGCAAAGATACACAAGTACAGATGTTATACTCAAATGATCCATGCAGCTATTCATAACAAGAACATTTTGTTCTTTTACATTGCACAGCAGAGGTTGTGAGCACCTGATTTGTAAGTGGAGATAAGAAAATTAATTGTCTCCCACTCATTAGACCACAAATCAAAGCTTCATAAAATGGTGTTTTCAACACTCTTGTCATGGTCAAACAGTGTGAAGGTCAGACATTCAGCCCACCAGGTCTGAGATGGCCTCAGTCTCCCATTGCTGCTTATTCTAATGAAAAAGCAGTTGTCAATATTATGTAGGAATATATCATAAATAAATAAAACTCCAGCTAGTGGTGCTTGTCTGGCAGTAACAGGAAGCCTGTGCAGGCGAGTTTTTAAGGTGGAAAAGACCATAAGATATAGGAGCAGAAGTAAGCCATTCGGCCCATCGAGTCTGCTCCACCATTCAATCATGGGCTGATCTAATTCTTCCAGTCATCCCCACTCCCCTGCTTTCAGGCCCATACCCTTTGATGCCCTGGCGAATCAAGAACCTATCTATCTGTGCCTTAAATACACTCAATGACTTGGCCTCAACAGCTGCTTGTGGCAACAAATTCCACAGATTAACCACCCTCTACTAAACTAATTTCTCCGCATCTCAGTTCTAAAAGGACGCCCTTCAATCCTGAAGTTGTGCCCTCTTGTCCTAGACTCCCCTACCATGGGAAATAACTTTGCCATATCTAATCTGTTTAGGCCTTTTAACATTTGAAATGTTTCAATGAGATGCCCCCTCATTCTCTTGAACTCCAGGGAATACAGCCCAAGAGCTGCCAGACATTCCTCATACAGTAACCATTTAATTCTTGGAATCATTCTCGTGAATCTTCTCTTAAACCCTCTCCAATGTCAGTGTATCCTTTCTAAAATAAGGAGCCCAAAACTGCACACAATACTCCAAGTGTGATCTCACGAGTGCCTTATAGAGCCTCAACATTGCATCCCTGCTCTTATATTCTAAACTTCTAGAAATGAATGCCGGCATTGCATTCGCCTTCTTCACAACCAACTCAACCTGGAGATTAACCTTTAGGGTATCTTGCACAAGGACTCCCAAGTCCCTTTGCATCTCTGCATTTTGAATTCTCTCCCCATCTAAATAATAGTCTGCCCATTTATTTCTTCCACCAAGGTGTATGACTGTACACTATCCAACATTGTATTTCATTTGCCACTTCTTTGCCCATTCCCCTAAACTATCTAGTCATAGTCATACTTTAATGATCCCGAGGGAAATTGGTTTTCGTTACAGTTGCACCTTAAATAATTAGTGATAAAACCATAAATAATTAAATAGTAATATGTAAATTATGCCAGAAAATAAGTCAAGGACCAGCCTATCGGCTCAGGGTGTCTGACCCTCCAAGGGAGGAGTTGTAAAGTTTGATGGCCACAGGCAGGAATGACTTTCTATGACGCTCTGTGTTGCATCTTGGTGGAATGAGTCTCTGGCTGAATGTACTCCTGTGCCCAACCAGTCCATTATGTAGTGGATGGGAGACATTGTCCAAGATGGCATGCAACTTTGACAGCATCTTCTTTTCAGACACCACCATCAGAGAGTCCAGTTCCATCCCCACAACATCACTGGCCTTACGAATGAGTTTGCTGATTCTGTTGGTGTCTGCTACCCTCAGCCTGCTGCCCCAGCACACAACAGCAAACATGATAGCACTGGCCACCACAGACTCGTAGAACATCCTCAGCATCGTCCGACAGATGTTAGAGGACCTCAGTTTCCTCAGGAAATAGAGACGGCTCTGACCCTTCTTGTAGACAGCCTCAGTCTCTCTGCAGGCTCTGTTTCCTCAACACTACCTGCTCCTCCACCTATCTTTGTATCATCAACAAATTTAGCCACAAATCCATTAATACCGTTGTACCATATAACCTACTGTATAATATAGGACTACTTTATGTTGTACTAATACATTATATTGAGCATGCGCTATTAGGCGCGTATTGATCTGTATATATGTGTTCAGTTCGGATTCCGTAAGTAAAAAGCAACACTCATTACACGCTGGAGGAACTCAGCAGGTCGGGCAGCATCCGTGGAAAAGGTCGGTCGACGTTTCGGGCTGGAACCCTTCGTCAGGACTGTAGAGGGAAGGGGCAGAAGCCCTATAAAGAAGGTGGGGGAGGGTGAGAAGGAGAAGGCTGGTAGATTCCAGGTGAAAAACCAGTAAGGGGAAAGATAAAGGGGACACTATCTCGGACACTTCTTCTCCCCTTTCTCGCTCTCTCTGTCTCCATCTCTGGAGACAGACTGTCCACTGACATCTTCTACAAGCCCACTGATTCTCATAACTACCTCAACTATACCTCTTCCCACCCCGCCACATGCAAAAATGCCATTCCCTATTCCCAGTTCCTCCATCCCCACCGCATCTGCTCCCAGGATGAGGTTTTCTGTTCCAGGACATCTCAATTGTCCTCTTTCTGTAAGGATCGTGGTTTCCCTTCTGCTGTCATTAATGATGCCCTCACCCGCATCTCCTCCATTTCCCGCACTTTGGCTCTCACCCCATCCTCCCACCACGACAACAGGGACAGAGTTCCCCTTGTCCTCACCTACGACCCCATCAGCCTCCGGATCCAGCACATTATCCTCTGCAACTTCCGCCTCCTTCAACAGGACCCCACCACTAAGCACATCTTTCCCTTTCCACCCCTCTCTGCTTTCCGCAGGGATCGGTCCCTCCGCGACTCCCTGGTCCACATGTCCCTCCCCACGGATCTCCCACCTGGCACTTATCCCTGTAAGCGCAAGTGCTACACCTGTCCCTACACTTCCTCTCTTGCCACCATTCAGGGCCCCAAACAGTACTTCCAAGTGAGGCAACACTTCACTTGTGAGTCTGTTGGGGTCATCTATTGCATCCGGTGCGGCCTCCTCTACATCGGTGAAACCCGACGCAGATTGGGGGACCACTTCGTCGAGCACCTCCGACCGTCCGCCACGACAGACAGGATTTCCCAGTTGCCACCCACTTCAACTCTGCTTCCCATTCCCGTTCAGATATGTCCATACATGGCCTCCTCTACTACCATGATGAGGCTAAACTCAGGTGGAGGAGCAAAACCTCATATACCGTCTAGGTAGTCTCCAGCCCCTTGGTATGAACATTGAATTCTCCAACTTCCGGTAATACCCTCCCCCTCCCTTCCTCTATCCCTATGTCACTCTGCCCCTTCTCCCAGCTGCCTATCACCTCCCTCATGGTTCTGCCTCCTTTTACTACCCATTGTGTTTTCCCCTATTCCTTCTTCACCTTTCTTGCCTATCACCTCCCTGCCTCCCTTCCCCCACCCCTTTATCTTTCCCCTTGCTGGTTTTTCACCTGGAACCTACCAGCCTTCTTCCCACCCTCCCCCCATCTTCTTTATAGGGCCTCTACCCCTTCCCTGTACAGTCCTGACGAAGGGTTCTGACCCTGTATGCCACAGGGATCAGTGCTGGGTCCATTGTTATTTGTCATCTATATCAATGATCTGGATGATAATGTGGTAAATTGGATCAGCAAGTTTGCTGATGATACAAAGATTGGAGGTGTAGTAGACAATGAGGAAGGTTTTCAGAGCCTGCAGAGGGACTTGGACCATCTGGAAAAATGGGCTGAAAAATGACAGATGGAGTTTAATACTGACAAGTGTGAGGTATTGCACGTTGGAAGGACAAACCAACGTAGAACATACAGGGTTAATGGTAAGGCACTGAGGAGTGCAGTGGAACAGAGGGATCTGGGAATACAGATACAAAGTTCCCTAAAAGTGGCGTCACAGGTAGATAGGGTCGTAAAGAGAGCTTTTGGTACATTGGCCTTTGTTAATCGAAGTATTGAGTATAAGAGCTGGAATGTTATGATGAGGTTGTATAAGGCACTGGTGAGGCCGAATCTGGAGTATTGTGTTCAGTTTTGGTCACCAAATTACAGGAAGGATATAAATAAGGTTGAAAGAGTGCAGAGAAGGTTTACAAGGATGTTGCCGGGACTTGAGAAACTCAGTTACAGAGAAAGGTTGAATAGGTTAGGACTTTATTCCCTGGAGCGTAGAAGAATGAGGGGAGATTTGATAGAGATATATAAAATTATGATGGGTATAGATAGAGTGAATGCAAGCCGGCTTTTTCCACTGAGGCAAGGGGAGAAAAAAACCAGAGGACATGGGTTAAAGGTGAGGGGGGAAAAGTTTAAAGGGAACATTAGGGGGGGCTTCTTCACACAGAGAGTGGTGGGAGTATGGAATGAGCTGCCAGACGAGGTGGTAAATGCGGGTTCTTTTTTTAACATTTAAGAATAAATTGGACAGATACATGGATAGGAGGTGTATGGAGGGATATGGTCCGTGTGCAGGTCAGTGGGACTAGGCAGAAAATGGTTCAGCACAGCCAAGAAGGGCCAAAGGGCCTGTTTCTGTGCTGTAGTTTCTATGGTTCTATGAAACATCGACTCATCGTTTCCGCGGATGCTGTCCGACCTGCTGAGTTCCTCCAGTGTGTTGTGAGTGTTGCTTTGACCCCAGCACCTGTAGATTATTTTGTCCGTAAGTAAAAAGCCCTGTTAACTTAGCTCCAGTCTTTAGTGTTTTTACTTATAGTTTTGTTGTGTAACCTGGCCACATACACAAAAAATTGGCGATGAGGTTACTGAACCTGCATCGTATCAGAACGTCGTGTTTTAATTGATAACGGCACTCAGAAGAAGCAGAATGAGGCCGCGAGTCTGAAAAGAGGGAGACCAAAAGACACAGTCGGAGCTGTGGCGCATCCAGGCGAGGCCACAGCCAGCGCTGAACCCCAGGGCTGAGGGTCTGCCTGCCTCAGAAGGGAGATTTTAAAAAAAAAAGAAGCAACACATGCATCTAGCCAGAGCACGCTCGTGACGCTAGCAAAACTGGGGTTAAATTAACAAGGGACTGGGGCTAAATTCACATAACAAGGATAAATTAACACAACAAGAATGGCGTTAATTGGAACCATTACAGCATTTGATAGTGGCATTGAAGACTGGGCAAGTTATATTGAAAGAATAGAGTTATACTGTGATGCTAAATATGTTAATGAAGAAAAGAGAGCCAGCGTCTTACTTAGGCTACATCCACACTAGACCGGATAAATCCGTAACTGAAGCTTTTTCTCTTCATTTTGACCCTCCGTCCACACTGAAACGCCATTTTCCTCCCCCGAAAACGGAGATTTTCAGAAACGTTCTCCAGAGCGAATAAGTCTGAAAACGCCTAATATCCGGTGTAGTGTGTACAGGGTAACCATCTATTTTTTAAACCGCTGTCATGACGTGCTGGAACAAATGGTGGTGGCAGCACGGCATTTCATTGTTTTCTTGAATGAAACCATCAACACCACAACAATACCTGACAATAGATGTGTAACAGCCTAATGTAACATTGTATGGAAGTACAAGATAACACTGATGCAGGCATGTTTTATACATTTAACAAGGTGCTTTATTAATGTATTGCTTGTGCAATTGTCACTTTTGCCCAGTAACAAGCCTTATTGCATTTAGTAATAGCTGTCGCCCCTTTCATCGGTGAAGAGACTATGGCTGTAAGAAATGTTTCTGGACAAATGTACCAAGTCTTTCGTTTGGCAATTTCTAGTCTGTAACTGGACAAATGCACACCAAGTATACTATTTTCTCTTCGCTTGTTTTCTGTGTGTCCTGCGCATGCCCAGTAGGAAGAGATTCGCCCAAATATCCGTTTTAATGTGAACAGAGGTATTTTTAAAAACACCTAGTGTGGACGCCTGTCGTTTTTTGCACGAAACTGGCATTTTAAAAATTATCTGGTCTAGTGTGGACGTAGCCTTAGTGTAATGGGCGCGAAAACATATGGCCTACTACGGAGCTTGTTAACCCCTGAAAACCCAGCTGACAAAATATTCAAGCAAATAGTAGACATTCTCCAACAGCATTTAAACCCCAAACCGCTGGTCATTGCTGAAAGATTTAAATTCCATAAACGGAATCAGCAAAAATGAAAACATTTCTGAATATTGTGCTGAATTGTGCAAATTATCAGAATATTGTTAATTTGGAGCTGGTCTATCAGATGCATTAAGGGACAGGTTAGTGTGTGGCATGCACTGTGAAACCACACAGAAGAAGCTCCTGTGTGAAAAAGACCTTACATTCAAGAAAGTGCTAAACATTGCAATATCATTAGAAATAGCCACACGAGGTGCTTCAGAGATGCTCAAAAATCTCTGGAATATGCTACAAATAAAATGTCACTGAGCAGAAATGAAGGAAAGAAATGTTACCATTATGAAAACATGCTGAACAGAAATGAAGGAAAGAAATGTTACCGTTATGAGAACATGCTGAACAGAAATGAAGGAAAGAAACGTTACCATTATGAGAACACGCTGAACAGAAATGAAGGAAAGAAATGTTACCGTTGTGGGAACAGATCACATGACCCTGATGACTGCTGGTTTAAAGACAAAGAATGCCGAAACTGTGGCAAACAGGGCCACACTGGCAGAGTTTGCAAAGCTAGTCAACAGCAGGAAAAGGGCAAAATACAGAGAAACAAGAAACCCCAGAAAGGAAAATACAACAAGGTACACAAAATGAAGGAAGGCAGTTCTGATGAAAACGACTCCGATGAAAGTGAATTATCTTGTCTGCAACTTTACAGCATGAAAGAGACAGATGATCGAAGAGTAATAAGGATCACTCCACAAGTGGCAGACGTGAGACTGAAAATGGAGTTGGATACAGGCTCAGTTTTAACAGTAATCTCTGTACATGACTACAAACGACTGTTGGAATCGATTGCTAGGGATGAGATTATGGAGTATCTGGAGGCACAGGACAAAATAGGCCAAGGCCAGCATAGTTTCCTGAAGGGAAAATCCTGCCTGACAAACCTACTGCAATTCTTTGAGGAAATTACAAGCAGGGCAGACAAAGGAGATGCAGTAGACGTGGTGTACTTGGATTTTCAGAAGGCCTTTGACAAGGTGCCGCACATGAGGCTGCTTAGCAAGATAAGAGCTCATGGAATTACAGGGAAGTTACTAGTGTGGGTGGAGCATTGGCTGGTCGGCAGAAAACAGAGGGTGGGAAAAAAGGGATCCTATTTTGGCTGGCTGCCGGTTTCCAGTGGAGTTCCACAGGGTTTGGTATTGTGTATGTGGCCGGGTTACACAACAAAACTATAAATAAAAACACTAACCTATTAGCGTGGCCACCAAGGTGAATGTTCGTGGTCTTTTGCTGCTGTAGCCCATCCACTGGTGTGTGCTGAGAGATGCTCTTCTGCGCGCCACTGTTGTAATGGGTGGATATTTGAGTTACCATCGCCTTCCTGTCAGGTCGAACCAGTCTGCCTATTCTCCTCCGACCTCTCTCGTTAACAAGGTGTCTTCACCCTCAGAACTGCCGCTCACCGGGTGCTTTTTGTTTCTTGCACCACTCTCTCTGCCCGGCCGTCTGTGGAATGCGGGAGGAAACCGGAGCATTCAGAGGAAACCCACACAATCACAGCGAGCTCCTCACAGACTACGTCGGAATTGAACCCGGGCCACTGGGGCTGTATTAGTGTTAGGCTAAGTGCCACGCTATCGCACCGGCCACACTTGGCCAAACACTGCTTTGATGTCTCAGCCCACTCCCCCACCCCCCGGGATTCAGTTTGGGAGACAAGAGGCCCATCATGGTCGAGAGGATTTCAACTGTCCCCAATCAGTGAGCAGGAGCACCAGAAGAGAGAAGGTTTGCACTCAAGATTAAAAAGGCAACGCTTCACGGCAGTTTTTGGGGTAGTTTATTGATAGACGTTACCCAGAGGAGCAGAGAAGACCCCCTCCAGAGACTTCAGTTATATTTATTATAATTATTATTATTACATTACCGTATTATAATTTGATATTAAGTTACTAAGTAAATAATTGGTAAGTGTTTGTATGTTAAGGGTACACATACTGGGGGCACTATGCTAAACAATAATAATAACAGTTGATACACTATTAAAATAAAAGAGGAGGAGTGTACCATATAACCTACTGTGTAATATAGGACTACTTAATGTTCTACTAATACATCGTATTGAGCACGAGCTATTGGGCGTGTAGTGATCTGTATATATGTGTTCAGTTTGGGTTCCGTAAGTAAAATGCCCTGTTAACTTAGCTCCAGTCTCAATTGTTTTATTTGTAGTTTTGTTGTGTAACCCGGCCACATACACAACAACCGTAGTCCAAATCACTGACATACATCGTAAAAAGCAGTGGTCCCAACACCAAACCCTGTGGAACTCCACTGGAAACCGGCAGCCAGCCAAAATAGGATCCTTTTATTCCCATCCTCTGTTTTCTGCCAACCAGCCAATGCTCCACCCATGCTCGTAACTTCCCTGTAATTCCGTGAGCTCTTATCTTGCTAAGCAGCCTCATGTGCGGCACCTTGTCAGAGGCCTTCTGAAAATCCAAGTACACCATGTCTACTGCATCTCCTTTGTCTGCCCTGCTTGTAATTTCCTCAAAGAATTGCAGTAGGTTTGTCAGGCAGGATTTTCCTTTCAGGAACCCATGCTGGCCTTGGCCTGTTTTGTCCTGTGCCTCCAGATACTCTGTAATCTCATCCCTAGCAATCGATTCCAACAACTTCCCAACCACTGATGTCAGGCTAACGGGTCTAATTTCCTTTCTGCTACCTTGTACCCTTCTTAAATAGCGGAGTAATACTTGCAATTTTCCAGTCATCTGGTACAATACCAGAATCTATCGATTCTTGAAAGATCATCATTAATGCCTCTGTAATCTCTGTAGCTATTTCCTTCAGGACCTCACTTCCTTCACTTTCTTCAGTGAAAAGCCTTGCACTGGGGCATTTCCACACTCTCAACCTCAGAAGTCTGGATCCAGTGACATGAACAAATGTTTTTCTTGGTTGCAATGGATGACCATTTATTCTGTGCTTTGTCATGCCCTTCGCTCTCCGGGGTGTTGTAGAACTGTCTTTCTGGCCGTTGTATCTCACTGTATCTCATCCACCTAGTCCGCATGCTACAACAGCTATGTCACTTTCACACTGGGGTATGAGACCCTCCAGCTACCCTCAACTGGTTTAGCCCACCAGTCGAAGCAGTGCACTGGGTGGGTGTGGCTGTCGTTGCATGCAGGCAACTGATTAGAGCACACGCGAGAGCTGAGTGTCCAGAGGGAACCGAAGGTGAGTGAGCTACTCCTGAATGATCATGAGAAGCCCCTTCAGTAGAGGTGCTACCCCTCTCTGGGCACCTGATATATTCCTGCATCTAGTAGAAATCTGGAAAAAAAACAGAAAATGCTGGAGAAACAGTGAACATTTTGAGGTGAAAACAATTCATCTGTTTTGACCATATCTCAGTATGGCAAACTAAAAAACTTGTCACATTACATCCGGGATTGTTCAGGATTTGATGGTTACATAAAACTTGAGTATTTTTGTGGATGAAATTGAAAATGTAATCATGGAGATCTGCTTCCAAGTATTAATCTGCTTTTGATTGCAAAACTATAACTTAATCTTTCTTGCTATACCATTTGATTTGTCTAAGTTTCTGTTTTGTTTAACTTTTCTTGTAATATCTTCCAATACATTTGGGGCTAAGATTCTTTTCAAGTTCCAAGTTCAATGGAAGGCATGTTGGGGCCATTTTATGCATTTTTTAAAAATTGCATGCATAATGTCAGAATCTACATAACCAGGTTCAGGAACAGGAATGAATATCAGCACTTTGTTCTACCAAACTCCATTGACAGCAGCAGCAGAATTTTAGTGCTTGCCATCTTTTGTGTTGAGATTAAGCCATGAAGTATCTTTGATTCTTTAATTCTGGAGGATTTTAATGAAAGAAATGTAATGGTCAAATAAATTAAGTACGAGTATATCAGATCAGTACATTTCATCATGACACTCAGGGACTTGGGCTATTTTTTTGTGTGTGATTGTATGTCTTTCTGCTGTTGTAATCATATAGGTAGGCATCCGTTAGTCTCGTGAGACCATGGATTTTGCACCTTGGAAGGTTTCCAGGGTGCAGGTCTCAGCAAGGTTGTAGGGAAGACCAGCGGTTGCCCATGCTGCAAGTCTCCCCTCTCCACGCCACCGATGTTGTCCAAGGGAAGGGCATTAGACCCATACAGCTTGGTACCGGTGTTGTCGCAGAGCAATGTGTGGTTAAGTGCCTTGCTCAAGGACACAACATGCTGCCTCAGCCAAGGCTCGAACTAGTGACCTCCAGATCACTAGACGAACGCCTTAACCACTTGGCCACGCGCCAACACTGTAACCATATATGCAGATGGCATTGCATTGCATCTAATTGCAGTGGCTTCTACGGGATCAGCCAAAGTACTGCAGGTCCATCCCAGCAGCGAGTTGCTCAGTGCTGGAGAAACTGAAGGAGCTGAACTTGGTGTGGATCAAAGTACATATACAGAATGTCAACATATGCAACCCTGAGATTCATTTTCCTGTGGGCATACTCAGCAAATCTGTAGAATATTAACTATAACAAGAACAATGAAAGATCAACCGGAGTGCAGAAGACGACAAACTGTGCAAATGAAAATATAAATAAATGGTAATAAATAACGAGAGCATGAGATAATATGATAAAAAATCCTTAAAGTGAGATCATCGATTGTGAGAGTGTTCCAATTATGGGGACGTGAGTGTAGTTATCCTCTTTTTTTTCCAAGAGCCTGATGGTTGTGGGGTTGAACCTGTTTTTGAACTTGGTAGTGTGGGTCCCGAGGCTCTTGTACCTTCTTCCTGATGGCAGCAGCAAGAAGAGAGCATGGCCTGGTGGTGGGGCTGTCTGATGATGAATGCGCTTTCCTACGACAGTGTTTCATGTAGATGTGCTCAGTGGTTGGGAGGGCTTTACCCATGATGTACTGGGCTGAATCCACCATTTTTTTTTCTGTTCAAAGGCTTTTGTGTTTCCATACCTGGCCACGATGCAGTGTCAATACACTCTACTGCACATATGGAAGTTTTAGATGCAATGCCAAATCTCTGCAGACTCCTGAGAAAGTAGAGGCACGGTTAAAAAAAAAAGTCTCAATAAAGTTCCGATCGACTCCCGGTAGTCCCGATAGCAGGCGGCAGAATGGAGAAACTCTCCCTGCCATAAACCTCCAGGCGCCGACAACTGTCGATGCAGAGTGGATGTGGAGAGGATGTTTCCTATGGTGGGAGAGTCTAAGACCAGAAGACACAGCCTCAGAATAGAGAGCTGTTCTTATGGAACTCTGTGGAATTCTTTGCCACAGTCTGCTGTGGAGGCCAAGTCTTTCTGTATATTTAAGGCAGAGGTTGATAGATTCTTGATTGGTCAGGGCATGAAGGGAAACAGGGAGAAGGCAGGAGATTGGGGCTCAGAGGAAAAGTTAGATCAGCCATGATGAAATGGCCTAATTTGGTTCCTACATCTTATGGTCTTGTGTATTGCTGCAGCATAGATACTGCCTGACCTGCTGAGTTCCCTCAGTACTTCTTTGTGTGTGTGTGTGTGTGTGTGTGTGTGTGTGTGTCTCTCTCCCCCTCTCTCCCCCTCTCTCCCCCTCTCTCCCCCTCTCTCCCCCTCTCTCCCCCTCTCTCCCCCTCTCTCCCCCTCTCTCCCCCTCTCTCCCCCTCTCTCCCCCTCTCTCCCCCTCTCTCCCCCTCTCTCCCCCTCTCTCCCCCTCTCTCCCCCTCTCTCCCCCTCTCTCCCCCTCTCTCCCCCTCTCTCCCCCTCTCTCCCCCTCTCTTTCCAGCATCAACAGAATTTCTTGTGTTTAAAGTTTCATTATATTTGTCAGTGACAGTAAACCTGTTTCTGATTGGTCAGCTTGAACCAATGCCTACATCGGTTTACAGTGGCATTTTCAAAAGCAAAGCATTTACTTCAACTGCATTGATGGAGAAATTGTAGGTTGTGGAAAAGAGAACAATTCCAACTTCAAAAGCTTGCTAATTATTGCAAAATGACAATGATAAATATTCTCGTTCTTCTTGCTATCAGCACATTAAAAAAAATCTGTCACCATGTTATGTTGAACCTTGTGTGAATAGTTTACTGGAAAACGCAACTCCATAAACTCTTCCAATTGTAGAATATAACATACACAAGTCACTAAAATGGTGATCATACTTTTTAAATTCCTGCAGATTCAATCTTGAAAGATGTTGTCCCAAATTAAATTAGCTGCAAGACCATGTGCGTACTTGTACCGTTGTGTACACACGAAGGAGAAGGGAAGACCGTTGATGCTCAGTCCCAGAACAAACAAGGTAATATTTCGTACTACTTTAACATAGAATGGCATAACCTTTACTTGAAATATTTCAGGATATTGTCTAATGATGGGATTAGTTGCTTGCTGCAAAGCAGTAAGTGCAGACCTCAGAGAAAAGATAAGAGTGCTTTGCCTCAATTTTTGTTTTCTCATTGTATTGTCTTTATTCCAACAAAATAGTCACTGAACACAACGGTAATGTACTTATCTAAATTTGAATAGCACCAATAACTTATTGAAAATTTTTGCGGTGATGAGGTGGGAGGGCAAATTGATGCTAAGTTGAAGGTGCAGAGGTCTTTCAAGGAAGCGATTATTTTAATCAAGAGGGCAAAGTAGTTAAATTTGGGGTTTAAATTTATATTTGCAAAAGGAGGAAGTTTGCACAATAAATTTGGCTCAAGTTTTAAATTTCAAATTCAAGATACTAAATATGCAATTTGTCCCTTTGTGCATATTGTAGAGTTTAAATAGCAAGAAATTAAATTCATGAAGTGTTTCAGAGGTGTTCATTTTTCTAGATTAGTATGTAAATTACTGTGTTCAGTTCTGGCCACTTCACTACAGGAAGGATGTGGATACTATAGAGAGAGTGAAGAGGAGATTTACAAGGATGTCGCCTGGATTGGAGGCCGTACCTTATGAGAATAGGTTGAGTGTACTTGGCCTTTTCTCCTTGGAGCGACGGAGGATGAGAGGTGACCTGATAGAGGTGCATAAGATGATGAGGGCATTTTTCGTGTGGATAGCCAGAGGCTTTTTCCCAGAGCTGAAATGGCTGACACGAGGGGGCATAGTTTTAAGGTGCTTGGAAATAGGTACCGAAGGGATATCAGGGGTAAGTTATTCACACAGAGTGGTCGATGCGTGGAATGCACTGCTAGCAGCGGTGGTAGACGTGGATATAATGGGAGCCTCTTAAATAGGAACCTGGAGCTTAGAAAAATAAAGGGCTAAGTGCTAGGGAAATTTCTAGAGTAGGTTACATGGTTGGCACAACACTGTGGGCCATAAGGCCTGTAATGTGCTGCAGATTTCTATGTTCTAAATAAAGTAATGCTCTGTACGGAAGGTGACTTGATAGGAAATGATAAAGTAGTGATGGTTGGTGCAGAGGCATAGATTAGTGGGTGGAAGTGTTGAACAGCCATGCTGCTTGGAGAAAGTAATTGTTTTTGAGTCTGGTGGTCCTGGCATGCATCTGTAGCTATATACACATTGGAGATGAGGATTTCTTTTGCTGAACTTCAGTATAACTAATCTGGATCTGTATAAGTTGTTTCTCAAAAAGATTAATATTTAAGCCAAGTGGCATCAGTCTGCATAAACATCATATCTGCCATTTTAATGGATAACATTTGACAAGTGTCTCAGAAAGGCAGCATACATTATTAAGGACCTCCAGCACCCAGGGCATGCCCTTTTCTCACTGTTACCATCAGGTAGGAGGTACAGAAGCCTGAAGGCACACACTCAGTGATTCAGGAACAGCTTCTTCCCCTCTGCCATCCGATTCCTAAATGGACATTGAAGCTTTGGACACTACCTCACTTTTTTTTAATATTCAGTATTTCTGTTTTTGCACACTTTTTTAATCTATTCAATATATGTAATTGATTTACTTGTTTATTTATTATTATGTTTATTTTGTTATTATTTTTTCTCTCTGCTAAATTATGTATTGCATTGAACTGCTGCTGCTAAGTTAACAAATTTCACATCATATGCCATTCATAATAAAGTTGATTCTGAAGTGAATCTGCCTTTGGTTGCCAATTTTTGTCTTTAGTATGTGGCAGCATTGTGCTATCAATATTGACTACATGTAGATTGAAAACAGGTTCACACTCTTGGAAGCTGTCGGGACAGAAGACAGTGCCAGTCTGAGAGGCGGACAGGTCTGCGTGTCAAAGATTGGCGCTGAAATAAAGCCGAGGAGACAGATGTCAGGCAGAGCCGTGGAAGTAGGGGACACTATAGTGAGAGGTACAGATAGGGGTTTCTGCGGCAACAGGCGAGATTTAAGGATGGTGTGTTGCCTCCCTGGTGCCAGGATCCAGGACGTCACGGACCGATTGCAGGGCATCCTCAAGGGAGAAGGTGATCAGCCGGAGGTGGTGGTGCATGTTGGCACAAATGACGTTGGGAAGAAGATGAGAGACATTTTGCAGCGTGACTTCAGAGAACTCGGAAGAAGGCTAAAAAGCAGGACCACCAGGGTGGTTATCTTGGGTTTGCTTCCAGTTCCTTGTCCTGGAGAGGACATGAACAGGAGATAGGGGATCTGAATGTGTGGCTGAGGAGCTGGTAGGGGAGGCAGGGAATTAGATTCTTGGACCACTGGGATCTGTTTTGGGGTAAGGATGAATTGTACAGAAGGGACGGGTTGCACCTCAGCAGACGGGGGACCAGCGTTCTGGCAGGCAGGTTTGCCACTGCTACACGGGTGTGTGTAAACTAAGTAGTGGGGGGGAGGGGATGAACTGGAAATATAAGAATGGAGTTAAAGGGAATGAGAGAATAAGAAAAGATAAGAAAGACAACAGTTAAAGGGGCAGTAAGATCAGGACGGGATCGGAGAGTATGGGCAAATGCAATAGGAATCAATGTGAAAGGTGAGGGGAGTAAAAGTATTACTTTAAAAGGATTAAAAGTATTATATATGAATGCACGGAGTATAAGAAATAAAGTGGATGAGCTTGAGGCTCAGTTGGAAATTGGCAAGTATGATGTTGTGGGAATAACAGAGACATGGCTGCAAGAGGACCAGGGCTGGGAAATGAATATTCAGGGTATACATCCTATTGAAAGGACAGACAGGTTGGCAGAGGGGGTGGGGTGGCTCTGTTGGTGAGGAATGAAATTCAGTCACTTGCAAGGGGGGACATAGAATCAGGAGATGTAGAGTCAGTATGGATAGAACTGAGAAACTGTAAGGGCAAAAAGACCTTGATGGGAGTTATCTACAGGCCCCCAAACAGTAGCCTGGATATAGGGTGCAAGTTAAATTGAGTTAAAATTGGTATGTCGCAAAGGTAATTCTACGGTTGTTATGGGGGATTTTAACATGCAGGTAGACTGGGAATATCAGGTTGGTACTGGACACCAAGAAATGGAGTTTGTGGAGAGCCTCAGATGGATTCTTAGAGCAGCTTGTATTAGAGTCTACCAGGGAGAAAGCAATTCTGGATTTAGTGTTGGGTAATGAGCCAGATTTGATAAGGGAACTCTAGGTGAAGGAGCTATTAGGAGGTAGTGACCATAATATGATAAGTTTTAATCTACAATTTGAGAGGGAGAAGGGAGGATCGGAAGTGTCAGTATTACAGTTGAACAAAGGGGACTATAGAGCCATGAGGGAGGAGCTAGCAATAGTTGACTGGAAAGATACCCTGGTAGGGATGACAGTGAAACAACAATGGCAGGTATTTCTGGGAATAATACAGATACAGAGATCAAACTGCAGGATCAGTTCATTCCAAAGAGGAAGAAAGGTTCTAAGGGGAGTAAGGGGCAACTGTGGATGACGAGGGAAGTCAAGGACAGTATAAAATTAAAAGAGAGGAAGTATAACATAGCAAGGATGAGTGGGAAGCCAGGGGATTGGGAGACTTTTAAGGAGCAACAAAAGATAACTAAAAAGGCAATACGGGGGGAAAAGATGAGGTACGAAGTTAAGCTAGCCAAAAATATAAAGGAGGATAGTAAAAGCTTTAGGTATGTGAAGAGGAAAAAATTAGTTAAGACCAAAATTGGGCCCTTGAAGACAGAAACAGGTGAAATTATTATGGGGAACAAGGAAATGGCAGACGAGCTGAACAGGTACTTTGGATCTGTCTTCGCTAGGGATGACACAAGCAATCTCCCAGATGTAATAGTGGCCAGAGGACCTAGGGTAACAAAGGAACTGAAGGAAATTCGCATAAGGCACAAAATGGTGTTGGGTAAACTGATGGGACTGAAGGTCCCCAGGGCCTGATGGTCCGCATCCCAGGGTACTTAAGGAGGTGGCTCTAGAAATCGTGGAAGCATTGGTATTCATTTTCCAATGTTCTATAGATTCAGGATCAGTTCCTGCAGATTGGAGGGTAGCTAATGTTATCCCACTTTTTAAGAAAGGAGGGAGAGAAAACAGGCAATTATAGACCAGCTAGTCTGACATCAGTGGTGGGGAAGATGCTGGAATCAATTATAAAAGATGAAATAGCGGCATATTTGGATGGCAGTGGCAGGATAGGTCCGAGTCAGCATGGATTTACAAAGGGGAAATCATGCTTGACTAATCTTCTGGAATTTTTTGAGAATGTAACTATGAAAATGGACATGGGAAAGCCAGTGGATGTAGTGTACCTGGACTTTCAGAAAGCCTTTGATAAGGTCCCACATAGGAGGTTAGTGTGCAAAATTAGAGCAAATGGTATTGGGGGTAGGGTACTGACATGGATAGAAAATTGGTTGGCAGACAAGAAACAAAGAGTAGGGATTAATGGGTCCTTTTCAGAATGGCAGGCAGTGACTAGTGGGGTACTGCAAGTCTCGGTGCTGGGACCGCAGCTATTTACAATATACATTAATGATTTAGATGAAGAGATTAAAAGTAACATTAGCAAATTTGCAGATGACACAAAGCTGGGTGGCAGTGTGAAATGTGAGGAGGATGTTATGAGAATGCAGGGTGACTTGGACAGGTTGGGTGAGTGGGCAGATGCATGGCAGATGCAGTTTAATGTGGATAAATGTGAGGTTATCCACTTTGGTAGCAAGAACAGGAAGGCAGATTACTATCTGAATGGTGTCAAGTTAGGAAAAGGGGAAGTACAACGAGATCTAGGTGTCCTTATTCATCAGTCACTGAAAGTAAGCATGCAGGTACAACAGGCAGTGAAGAAAGCTAATGGCATGCTGGCCTTCATAACAACGGGAGCAAAGAGGTCTTTCTGCAGTTGTACAGGGCCCTGGTGAGACCACACCTGGAATATTGTGTACAGTTTTGCTCTCCAAATTTGAGGAAGGACATTCTAGCTATTGAGGGAGTGCAGCATAGGTTCACGAGGTTAATTCCCGGGATGGTGGGGCTGTCATATGTTGAAAAATTGGAGTGACTGGGGTTGTATACACTGGAATTTAGAAGGATGAGAGGGGATCTGATTGAAACATGTAAGATTATTGAGGGATTGGACATGCTAGAGGCAGGAAGCATGTTCCCGATGTTGGGGGAGTCCAGAACCAGAGGCCACAGTTTTAAGAATAAGGGGTAGACAATTTAGAACGGAGTTGAGGAAAAACTTTTTCACCCAGAGAGTTGTGGATCTGTGGAATGCTCTGCCACAGAAGGCAGTGGAGGCCAATTCTCTGGATTCTTTCAAAAAGGAGTTAGATAGAGCTCTTAAAGATAACAGGGTGAAGGGATATGGGGAGAAGGCAGGAACAGGGTACTGATTGTGGATGATCAGCTATGATCACAGTGAATGGTGGTGCTGGCTTGGAGGGCTGAATGGCCTACTCCTGCACCTATTGTCTATTGTAGAATTAAGTTGAAAAGGATTTTGATTCTGTCCGATTTTGGAGTTATGCTTGCCATCTTGTTCCAGAAATTCTAACAGAAAAATAGCTAAGGGAAGTGGCATATTCAGACTTTCAAAAGGCCTTTGCTTAATAATCTCGTGTTAAGGTTGTTCATTGTCATCTTCACCATACAAGTGTAAAGGAGAACAAAATGATTGTTACTCCGGATCCAATACAGAATTTAAAAAAACACAATGAGAATAAATAACAGAATAAATATAAATATAGATGCAATTCTATAAAACACATAACTGAGTGCAGCTGTATATACATAAGATTAGCTTATATGCACAGACTGATTGTGTGTACATAAAATGATGTTGGCAATAGAGTCTCTGCACTCAAGGTGAGTTTGACAGGATATGAGAGTAACAGTGACTCTTGGCAAGAGGAATGTGGCAGCTTATCAAAATTTACAGAACATGGGGATTTGGAAATAGTACGGATAGAGAATTGGTTAATTACAAAACCATAAGTTGATGTATTTTGGCCAGTCATTTTATGTTAAATGTTTCTTAAAAGAAACTTACTGAAAGTGTGGATAAGTGAAGAATTATTTTGCTTTTATTCACAGGTTTAGAACAAGAATCGTGTGGATGTGAATTATGCATCTATGTAGAACTATGTTTACCTTACAGTGCTTCGGTTGTCATTGTTGAGTCATTTGTCAATATGTTTTTAGGGCATGGCATTCACATTGGAAGAAAGACAGATCCTTGGCTTGCATGGGCTTCTGCCTCCTAAAATAGAAACACAAGATATTCAAGCAATGCGCTTTAAGAGGAACTTGGAAAAAATTCGAAACCCACTGACGAAGTAAGGCTCAGTTATTCCCACATGTATTAGTCATAGTTACAGAGTACTATTACATGGAAACCTCATTGACTACCCACTCACCCCGTCAGGTATCTTCTGTCCTATCAGTGGTATTGTGGAACTGAGGGAGGGTCTTGGACTATGCCTGTGTTTACATAGTAGATAACAGTTATTTTTGTCTACAGTAGATTCATTTTACATGTATAATTCAAGACTGTGTGATATCATTTCCAGTTCACAAGTTTAAAAGAGAATAAAATAACTCGTCCCCACCTTCAACAATTTGGCCCCTCCCACTTCCTTCAAACCCAGAGTGTCTCTTTGGCCACTTGCATGGTTGCTAGTTATTCTTGCTGTTTCCTCAGCTATGTGGAACAGTCTGAGTTTCAAGCCCACACCAGCATTGTTTCCCAGCTCTTCCTGCACTACATTTGTGCTGCTTCTGGCACCCACGCTGAGCTAGTCAATTTCATCAACTTAGCCCCCAATTTCCCACTGCCCTGAAATTTACTTGGTCCATTTCAAACACCTCTCACCCCTTTCTCGATCTGCAGAAATGGAGACAGTCTATCTACTGATATCTTTTATAAATCCACTGACTCTCATAGCTATCTGGTCCATATCCCTTCCCACCCTGTCATTTGTAAAACTGCCATTCTCAGTTCCTCCGTTTCATTCTTGCTTTTCATTCCAGAACAACTGAGATGTCATCCTCCTTCAAAGAAAAGTTCTTCTTTCGCTGCCTCCACCATCAATGTTGCCCTCACCTGCATCTCTTCCATTTAGTGCACGTCTGTCCTCACCCCATCCTCCTGCCACAACAGATTCCTTTTGTCCTTACTTGCCACCCAATAAGCCTCCACATCCGGCACATAATTCTCCGTAACTTCTGCCACCTCCGTCTGGATTCCACCACCAAAAGCATCTTTCCCTTCACCACCCCACTTTCCGCTTTCTGCAGGGATTGCTTCCTACACAACTCCCTTGTCCACTTGTCCCTCCCATTGATTTCTCACCTGGTACTTGTCATTGCAAATGGAACAAGTGCCACAGCTGTCCCTACATCACCTCCCTCGGGGCCCCAAACAGTCCTTCCAGGTGAGATGACACTTCACCTGCAAGTCTGTTGGGGTCATCTACTGTATCCAGTGCTGCTGGTGTGGTCTCCTGTATGTTGGTGAGACCCAACGTAGATTGGGAGACGGCTTCGTCAAGGACCTGCACTCCGACCATTACAAAAAGCGGAATTTCCTGATGGCTACCATTTCGATTCTATTTCTCATTCCTATTCTGACATGTCGGTCCATGGCCTCCTCTACTGCCACGGTAGGATAACGCAATTGGTGACAATGTACCTGTTTCAAAACCACCGACATTGAGTGAAGATTTCATTTTAGACCATGAGACATAGGAACAGAATTAGGCCATTTGGTACATTGAGTCTGCTCCACCATTCAATCATGGCTGATGCTGTTTTCCCCTCCTCAGCCCAGCTCCTTGGCCTTCTCTCTGTAACCTTTGATATTGTGTCCAATCAAGAACCTATCAAACTCTGTCTTAAATATTCCCAATGACCTGGCCTCCACAGCTGTCTGTGGTAACAAATTCCACAAATTCATCACCCCCGGCTAAAGAAATTTCTTCACATCTTTGTTTTAAATGGATGCCCCTGTATCCTGAGGTTGTGCCCTCTTGTCCTAGACTCCCCCACCATGGGAAACATCCCCTCCACATCTACTCTGTCGAGGCCTTTCAACATTCGAAAGACTTCAGTGGGATTCCCTTCATCCTTCTATATTCCAGCAAGTACAGACCCAGAGCCATCAAACATCCCTCTGATGAAAATCCTTTCGTTTCTGGATTCCTCCTTGTAAACCTTCTCAGGACCCTGTCCAATGCCAGCACATCTTTTAGATGAGAAGCCAAAAACTGTTCCCAATATTTAAGGTGAGGCCTCATCATTGCCTTGTAAAACCTCAGCATCACAACCCTGTGCTTGTATTCTAGATCTCTTCAAATGAATGCTAACATTGTATTTGCCGCCTAATCTTTAGGGTGTTCTACACAAGGACTCTCAAGTCCCTCTGCATCTCAGATTACTTGATTTTCCCTGTTTAGAAAATAGTCTGCACATGTATTTCTACTACCAAAGTGAATGACCATGTATTTTCCAACATTGAATTTCATTTGCCACTTTCTTGCCCATTATCCTAATCTGTCCTTCAGGTATAGGTGCAGGTGATCAAGGGAATCATTTATTCTCCCATTCTACACTCACAGGGCACTTTTTTAAGTGCATCCTGTACCTAATAAAGTGGCCACTGAGTGTATATTCACGGTCTTTTGCTGCTGTAACCTCTCTACTTCAAGGTTGGATGTGTTGTGCATTCAGAGATGGTTTTCAGCACATCACTTTTGTAAAGAATCCATCTGCAGTCTATCTGCTTCCTCAACACTACCTGCCCCTCCACCAATCTTTGTATCATCTGCAAACTTGGCAACAAAGCCGTCTATTTCATCATCTAAGTCATTGATATACAGCATAAAGAGAAGTGGTCCCAGCACCAACCCGTGGAGTACCAATAGTCACTGGCAGCCAACCAGAAAAGGATCCTTTTATTCCCTCTTGCTGCCTCCTACCAATCGACCAATGCTCTAGTCATGCCAGTAACTTTCCTGTAACATCACTGACTCTTAACTTGGTAAGCAGCCTCATGTGTGGCACCTTCTCAAAGGCCTTCTGAAAATCCAAATATACAATATCCACTGCATCTCTATTATCTATCCTACTTGTAATCTCCTTAAAAAATTCCAACAGGTTTGTCAGGCAAGATTTTCCTGAAGGAAACCATGCTGAGTTTGTCCTATCTTGTCCTGCGTCACCAAGCACACCATAACTTCATCCTTAACAATTGACTCCAACGTCTTCCCAACTACTGAAGTCAGGCTAACATCTATAATTTTCTTTCTGCTGCCTTCCTCCTTTCTTAAAAGAGTGGAGTGACATTTGTAACTTTCCAGTCCTCTGACATCATTCCAGAGTCCATTGATTTTTTTTCCCTCCATAATCTCTACTGCTACCTCTTTCAGAACCCTAGGGTGCAGTTCATCTGCTCCAGGTGACTTGTGTACCCTTGGGTCTTTCAGCTTTTGAGCACCATCTCCTTTGTAATAGTAACTGCACTCACTTCTCTTCCCTTCAAAATCTGACAGACTGATGCATAATACTCATTTAGTTCATTTGCCATCTCCTTGTCCTCCATTATTAGTTCTCTGGCCTCATTTTCCACTGTTCCTATATGTACTCATCTTCATTTCATTTCCAATTCTCTGGCTGCTGTCTCCATCATCATTTGTCCTTGTCTTTCTCTTGCTTTCTTCCCTTCAATCTTTCCCAAAAATACCATGCATTCTAACTCCTCTTTCCTGATCACAAGTTACGTTGCCTTTTCATGACCTCATACATTATTTCTCTTTTTGTGTATGCGCTGTTCATGACATCCTTGTTAGATATTAGTTTTGTCCATGACATTCTTTGCATCCTCCTCAAAAACCACATCTCTGCTGCTACAATTCATTTCCTCATGTTACCAGATATTGTCCAACATTCTGAGCCATATAACATAACTGGATAAACGTAACATTTCAGTACTCTGAGGTGGGTTGTCATGCCTAGTTTTGTATTGGTCAGTATACTCTTCATTCTCGTAAAGGTATCTTTTGCCATCCCTATTCTTCTTTTGATGTCCAAGTCGCACCTGCCATCTGATGTCACCCAGCTTCCGAAGTAGCAAAAGTTCTGTGCTTGTTTTATGTCTTCCCCATTTATTCTCAGCCTGCAGATAGGATTCTCCTTTTTGGATATCACAACATTCTGTCTTTTTGCAATTGATAGACCCATTTTTGCACTTTCTTCAACAATTATATCAATTAAATTTTGTAGTTCTTCCTCCCTGCTTGCAATTAACTCAGTGTCGTCTGCATATCTGAAATTATTGATGTTTTCACCGCCAACTTTGATTCCCAAGATGTCTCTTATTTTTTGTAATATTGTTTCACTGTACACATTAAACAAATCAGGGGAGAAAACACACCCTTGTCTAATGGCTGTCTTGATTTTCGTAAACTGACTCACTTCTTCATCTACTCTTACAGCAGCAGTTTGTTCACAGTACAGATTTCTGATTAGGCAGAGGTCTTTCGAATCTAGATCTAGAGTTTTCTATAATGTTTCAAATAACTTATTGTGCTTTACTTTATCAAATGCTTTTGTGTAGTCGATAAAACAAACAAATCTTTTTGCACTTGAATAGCTCGTTCTGATGGTATCCTTAACATCAATATGGCATTTCTTGTACCTTTGTCTTTCACAAAACCACATCGTTCTTTGCCTATGTTGCCCCCTGGTAAGCCTCAGGCTCGCTCAACTTGCTTTCGTCTAGGGGGAGCAGCCTTTGGCCCCGCCTAACTGCGTAATCAAGTTCGTGTGGATGCTGTGTGATGTACCCCACCCCGCCAAATAACAGACAATACACCATATGTGATTAAATGATTACACTTTATAGAACTTTGCTGGAACTTTGTAATTAATAGAAATAAAAATATAAAAGGAAAATAAAAGGTGCCAAACTTATCAAAGTTCAACCACTTCGTGCACAACAGTTGGAGCTCAACTAACGGGGTCTTCTTTCCACCATTCGATCCCCTCCGACCCCCTCAATCCGCCGCCTGGGACCAACCACAGTGGTCGGCCAGACGCTCCACACGAGTCTGTCTTCGTCTCCTCTCCTTGCCGAAGACCTTGGGCCTCAGACTCCCACTCAGGGTTGGTCCCGCCGCCCAGGGTCACTGCATCGCGTCTCCTCTGTCTGTCCCTAACACGCCTTTTGCGCCAATACCCGCGAAACACAATAGCTTACAGACACACAAGAAAGAATAACATCTATCCCAAATGTTTTGTTCCCCCTCTTTTTAATAATATCACCCAAACAAGCGGAGCGAGAGAGAACTCCTGACATTGCAATTATTATTACAGAAAAGCCATTTTAATTATAACATAACAAAGAAGCCATTTTCTTAGCCTTCGCAGTAACATAAAAGAAGAAACCCCTTACACCTATTTCAGCTTGTATCTTACTTTTAGCTCTTATCATCAAAATTCTTAGAAGTATCTTAGTGATATGACTCATTAAACTTATGGTCCTATGTAATTCACATTCTATTGCTCCAGCTTTCTTAGGAAGAGTGATAAATACTTTTTTTCATCTCTTCTGGTATTATTCCAGTCTCATAATTGTCATTGATTAAATCAGTAAGTTTTTCAATTCCATAATCTTCAAGGGCAATAATTTTTTCTATTACTAATTCATCAGGACCTGCTGCCTTTCCTTGCTTCATCTTATTTATTGCATTATGAACTTAAGATTTTAAAATACTTGGACCTTCAATGTTTTTCTTAATTTCTGGTTTTTCGCCTCGATCGTCTTCAAACAATTCGTGAATATACTCAGTCCATCTGTTCATAATCTCATCTTTTTCCATGATAATGGTACCGTCCTTTGCTTTCAAACATTCACCAGAAGAACAGAGGAGCTTTTTACCAGTGATATTCTTGATTTGTTGATGTAACCTTTTTGGATCAGTAATAGGGATTCTTTCTGTTTGCTCACATTCCTGGTTTAACCATTCTTCTTTGGCTTTTCGACATAAGCTTTTAACTTTTTTATCGAAGGACTTATATTCAATAGGATTTGCTTTCTTCCGTCTCCTTTCTTCCATTAGATTTTTGATTTTGTCTGTCATCCATTTATTCTTTGTGCTTTTTTCTTTTTTAGGAATCAGTGACTTTGCTGATTCTACCAAGGCATCCTTTAGAGAGTTAAATTTCATTTCTACATGATTGCTATCATCTTCAACAGATTCTATTTCTAGACTTTGAAATCTATTCCTTACTTCAATTGTAAATTTTTGTCTTAAGTTTTCTTCTTTAATTAATTGCAAGTAGTCAAGGGATTGTTAAGGTTTTTGCTTCTTTAGTTTTTTAAGTTTTACTTTTACATGACATACTACTGGGTTATGGTCACTATTACAGTCTGCACCTGGATATGTTTTGCATTGAGTCACTGAGTTTTTAAATCTTTGGTTTATAGTAATAAAGTCAATTTGATTTCTAGTATTATCACCTGGACTTTTCCAGGTCCACAAGCGTCTTGGATGGTTTTTAAAGTAGGTATTCATAATGACCTGATTATTCATCTTGTACCATTCTACCCATTTCTCACCTTTCATTTCTTGCCCCTAGTCCAAATTTTCCTATAGTATTTCCATCAGCTCCTTGTCCTACTTCAGTATTTAGATCTCCCATGACAATAACAATATCTTGAGATTTGCATCCATTCTTTGCTTGTTCAAGCTCTTCATAGAATTTTTCTATATCTTCATTTGTTCCATCTGTTGTTGGTGCGTATACCTGTATAATTGCTAAATCAAATGGTTGCCCTCTGAATCTAACAAGGAGCATTCTTTCTGATAT
The DNA here is from genome assembly GCF_963921235.1 of Mobula hypostoma. Lineage (NCBI taxonomy): Eukaryota > Metazoa > Chordata > Chondrichthyes > Myliobatiformes > Myliobatidae > Mobula > Mobula hypostoma. The sequence goes on from NC_086099.1 coordinate 7,354,347, forward strand.
TGCCCAATGTTCTAAAACAAATTTTGCCATGTTTTCATCCATAAAAATTCCTACTCCATTAGTATGGGATGTTCCACAAGAATAAACTAGTGTTTTATTTCTAATCTGACATGTTCCAGCACCTATCCAATGAACTTTGCTAATTCCAGTGATAATCTTTAGTCTTTCCATTTCATTTATCACATTGTCCAATCTTCCTGCTTAATATAGGGTTCTTGCATTCCAAGTGGCAATAATTTTCTTTTGTGTTACTTTAATTTTATGAGCAGTAGCTTGATGACGGCCGGAGATCCCCTGCTGGCCAGAATCAACCGTACCGAAGGAAACACCTTCAGAGTTGTCTTGAAGATCCTCTTGACGCTGTTGTTGTGTGATACATTTTGTGAGTTTGACCATGGTTTTCTTAGCAAATTGCAACGGTGGTTTGCTATTGCCTACCATTGGGCAAACTAAAGAAATCTCCATTTCTCTTCCCAAATGTTCATCCGCCTATACTATTGCCGTTGATATTTGAGGTCGTAGCTCATCCGCCTTCTCCATCATAAGTTCGGTTACTGAACCTGCTGGATCTGTCGTTGGCCTTTGCTCGTATCCTGAGCAGGAACACTTGCAGGTGCTACTGTTCTGGATCAGAGCGGCCCTGGGAGCAATGAATGACTAAGGGGTAACTCCACTTTCCCCAAAGCTCTGTAAGTTAGAGCCTCATCACCGGTTGCAGATTAGAGTCGTACCCAGGACTGAAACTTGGAACCTACCCTCGCCTCTGCCTGTTGAGCCAAAGCCATCCCACTTTGACTCAGTCCACTCTGTCGATGGCCGCTTTGCTAGACGAAACTTCTTTTATAGTGTGCTAGCTGACCGACTGTCTTCAGCCCCTCCACTCCCAATTGGTTGGCTGTTTAAAAAAAAGACTGAAAAATCCCGCGACTCCTCTCCTTCTTAGTTCTCACAACGGCCGCCTCCCTAGATGAAACTTCTTTTATAGTACTCTAACTGACCGACTGTCCACCTTAATATTGTTTACTAGCTTGCTTTCATATATTATCTTCTCCCTCCTAATGATTCTTTTAATTGATTTCTGTAGGTTTTTAAAAGCTTCCCAATGCTTTATCTTTCCACTAATTTTTTGCTTTGTTGTATGCCCTCCCTTTTGCTTTTACATTAGTTTTGACTTCCCTTGTGAACCAGATTGTACTATTTTGCCATTTGAGTATTTTTTTAATTTTGGAGTACATCTATCCTGCACCTTCCACATGTTTCTCAGAAACTCACACCATTACTGCACTGCTGTCATCCCTGCTAGCATCTTCTTCCAATTTATTTTGGCCAACTCCTCTCTCGTACCACTGTAATTTCCTTTACTCCACTGAAATACTGCTGTGTCAGATTTACTTCTCCATTTCAAATTTCAAGTTGAACTCAATCATATTGCAACACACAAAATGCTGGAGGAACTCAGCAGGCCAGGCAGCAGCTATGGAAAATAGTACAGTTGATAATTTGGGCGAAGACACTTCACAGGACAGAAACGTTGGTCCGAAATGTCGACTATACTCTTTTCTATAGATGCTGCCTGGCGTGCTGAGTTCCTCATGCATTTTGTGTGCGTTACTTGGATTTCCAGCATCTGCAGATTTTCTCTGGTTTGCCATTCATATTGTGATCACTGCCTCCGAAGGCAGTGATGAACCCCCTCATCACTTCCGGTTCATTACATAACACCCAATCCAGTATAGCTGATCCCATGGTAGGCTCAAAGACAAACTGCTCTAAAAAGCAATCTCGTAAGCATTCAACAAGCTCACTCTCTTGAGATCCATTATCAACCCGATTTTCCCAGCCGGCCTGCATGTTGAAATCTCCCATGGCTACCATAACATTGCCCTCTGGATGCGTCTTTTCTATTTCCTATTGTAAACTGTGGTCCACATCCCAGCTGCTATTGGGAGGCCTGTATATAACTGCCATCAGGGTCCTTTTACCCTTGCCATTTCTTAACTCAACCCACAAGGATTCGACATCTTCCAATCCTGTGTTGTATCTTTCCACCGACTTGATGCCATTCTTTATCAGCAGAGCCACGCCACCCACTCTGTCTACCTTCCTATCCCTCCGATACAGCATGTAACCTTGGACATTCAGCTCCCAACTACAACCATCCTTCAGCCATGATTCAGTGATGTCCACAACATCATACCTGACAATCTATAATGGTGCAACAAGATCATCCGCATTACTTCTTTAAGAGAAGTAAGAGGCTGGTTTGACATGTTGACATAATTATGTAAAGGGTTTTTTAGTTTGCTTTGTGTTCAGTTTTCTCGGTGTTCAATAAATCTGTTGCTATGGCTTTCCCGAAACATAACATGCTTCTAGCACTTTATTTGCGAAAACCTGCAGTGGTGACCCTGATGATGTAGGACGATTCTAGAATTATTGAACATGTCGGCCAATGCAGTGGCATTGCAGTTGCAACACAACGTGTATTTCTATGTAGTTGAGTTGCTCAGAAACTCCATGGCAGCAAGAGTGTCGAGCCTACCAGAACACAATTAATACTGATCACTGAAAACTCACCTTTTACAGACTTTTGGACTATTGGAGTCTGATCACAGCAAACAGTTGCTCTACTTGCCCAGCCTCGACGATGGTAAGCCTTCGGATCTATTGGACCACATGCCGTCTCTCCTGGGAAATCACCAACCTTCTTTCACTTTGAAAGAACTCTTCATGCAGTGAATGCCTGATCAAGTTTGCTTAGCCCTCGCTTATGCAACTGCGATGGACTACAGGGAGCTTGCTAAAATGGCTGATAGTCTACACTCAGCTAGGCAGCAGTGTATCATTCCTTCTCCTTTCTCTACCTCAATAAGCCTGGTCAGCAAGGCCCCCAACATAAGGACGATTGCAGCTGCAAAACAGATAATGCCAGGCCTGTGTTTTCACCACACTTGCTTTAGTAGGAGCACTAGGAAGTGCTGACTGCCTTGTAGCTTCGACAGCACCAGTGCATCGGGACATCAGAGGTCTATGAACACCATGGGTTCCAGCAGCCAGGGTTATCTCCTGTTCATTATGATACTCTTCTTGTGTGACATAGGTGCTCAAGTAAGTGTGCTGCCAGCACCACCCATTGACGAATAGGTAAAGATTGTTAAAACTTTGCTGAGGTCCCCAGTGGCACAAGATCTTGATCTACGGGACATGACAGGTGACGCTCTGCTTTTATGGGCAACGTTATGCTTGGGACTTCATCCTGGCCAATGTGGCTAGACCTCTGCTTTGTGTGGATTTCCTGTGTGCTCAAGGACTGTAAGTTGATCTTGAGAACTGCCAGCTTGTGGATGTCAAGGACTTTGGGTGGTTACCCTGCTGCCCCAGTAAGTTCCCCACAATGGCACTCTCAAGCGTATGCACCACTGCATGTGAGTTTACTTGACTGCTGGTTGAATTCCCAAACCTCACATTCTCCATAACAGTCACGAAACATGGGGTGGAGCGCCACGTTTCTGCAACTGTCCCACCAGTCCGTGCCTATGTGTGTAGACTGGATGCAGAAAAGCTGGCAACGGTGAAGGCTGAGTTTGCCATCGTGGAAAACTTGGCATTGTACACCAGTTGAATACCCCTTGGTCTTCACCCCTCCATATGGTCCCCAAGTCTGATAGTGGTTACCACCCATGTGATTACCGATGCCATATCGAGGCCACCATACTGATCATTCCCCGGTCCCACACATCCAAGACTTTTCAGCACATTTAGTTGGAAAGTGAATTTTCTTCCAGAGTTGATTTAGTTAGGGGCTGCTATCAGGTGCCTGTGTGTTTGGAGGACATTCCCAAAAACAGCTGTGATGACTCTATTTGGCCCCTCTGAGTTTCTGTGCTTGCTGTTTTGTCTGAAAACTGCAGCACAGACTTTCCAACGGCTGATGGACTCTGTATTAAAAGACTTGGATTTTCTTTTGTTTACCTGTGCATATTTGTTGCCAATGCATCCAAACCCTAAGGTTGTCATAGCTGGGGGTGGTAATGGGGGGCAATGGGGATAAGCTCCCACTACCTACAAATGGCGTGTGTCTCTAACAGCCTCTGACAACCAAGTCCAACTCTTGGCCTTCACGTGTGGCTTAGCTACTAGGCCCAGCAGAACTGTTTCTACTGACAAGAGAAGGGGCAAGGGCGGATCATTGGCGCCTCAAAACCGGTTGCTTCAGGCAGGTGGGGCTCCTCAGCCTTGGACAGCAGCCCGCGGAGGAGAAGGAAAACTCTGATTTTAAATCTCCGCTGCCTTGTGGCCATGCCCACCCACGGGAAAGGCCTCGGGAGTAAACCCCGAGGAAGAAATCTGAAGCTGGGGTCCCTAACGCAGTTTGATGATGTTTACAACTTCACTCTGGCAACCTCTGTGCCAATACTGATGCCAAGCTGTATTGGTGCTTGCCCTTCCCTTGGACTATATCAGTGATGTGGAGAGGGGGATCCCGCTACATGGGCCACAGCCGGTTCTTCAAATCTTCCCACTCAGGCTTGCACCCTGGAGAGGACACAGTCTACCAGAGGCACTAACCCATGATCCCCTGCGACTGATGGCTGCTTACTACTGCATCCAATTCCAACACTTATCCCATCTCTGCACACTTTTCAAGTCCTTAAGCCAGCACGGGTTGAATATTAACCCTGCTAAATGCCAGTCTGGGTTGTCAACCATTGACTTTCTCAGCCATTGCATCGCCACAGAAGGTGTGAAACCCCTCCCATCAAAAGTAGCCGCTGTTAAGGATTTTCCACTGTCCCTACTACTAAAATACTACAGGAGACTTTCGGCATGGTGAATTTCTTTTTCTGCTTCATTCCACAAGCTGCTGAACTTGTGCTTCCCCTGTATAGTGCACTTAAAGACAATACCCCTAATCAAGTGCTTAACTGGTCAGTGGGCGTGACCATGGTGTTTGATGACACCAGACAAGCTCCCCATAGCCATTACTACTGACACTTCAGACTATGCTGTGGGTGCTGTCTACAAACAGTTGGTCAGAGTTGTGTGGCACCCACTTGCCGCCTTCAGTCACCAGCTCGGTCCCCCACCCCCTGAAAGGAACTACAGCATGTTTAACCATGAACTTCTCGGCCTGTCCACTAATTTCGTTTTCTACTAGAGGGTTGCCATTTGACAGCATTTGTGACCATAAACCCCTCGTGTACATGATGGCCAAAATGTCAGACCCTTGGTCTGCATGGCAGCAGCGCCAACCTGCCTACATATCCGAGTTCATAACTGATATTCAACAAGGGGAAGAATAATGCTGTGCTTGATTACCTCTCATGGCCAGCCACAGAGGCCGTGCACATAGGGGTTGACAATGCCAGCACGGTAGCCAATCAAGCCAGAAGTCCAGGCTTACAGAACAGCATCATGGACTGTGGCTGGCTGATAGTAAGTTCGGGGAAGTTGGGGTTTCTCTTCTATGCAATGTCTCAACCGATCACCCTTGCTCCATCGTGCCTACAAACTGTGCTTTTGACTCCATTCATGGCTTCTTGCAACTGGGCCAGAAGGCTTCACAGAAACTGGTTGCACTAAAGTTTGTGTGGCATGGCCTTCGAAAAGACGTATATGATTGGACTGCAAGCCTGTGTGGAGTGCCAGCAGGCAAAAATTAACTGTCATGTTCAGGTGCCATTGGCACCTTTTGAGGTCCCTGAGTGATGGTTTGACCATGTCAAAACGTACCTTGTTGGGCCTCTTCTTCCCCCCCCCACCCCCAAACTGTGGTTTCACACACCTCCTTACCAAGGTGGACTGTACCACTAGGTGGCCAGAGGTTGTCCCTCTAGCATCAACAATGGCTGCAGATGTGGCTTGGGCATTCATCAGCACCCCATCTGATATTTCCTCTGACTACAGTCCTGAATTCATATCAAACCTCTGGGCTACGATGGCCCAGTACCTCAGTGTTAAGCTACATCACGCCATGACCTATCATCCACAATCCAACAGCCTATGCAAGTAGGTTCACCACTCCTTAAAGGCTGCTCTGAGGGTTTTCCTGACTGATGCACGTTGCCATGATCGTCTCCTGTGGGTCTTGGGCTTAGAACAGCCCCAAAAAGAGGATAGTGGTAGTCCGTGGCTGAGCTGGCATGTGGAAAGCCGTTAAGAGTGCCAGGTGATTTCTTTCCTGATACTGCGACCACCTGGTTGGCTCCGAACGGCATTCTACCCTCCTCAGTAAGTTCAGGAATTTCCACCCTCCTCAGGAATTAAGGGTTATGGAGTAAAGGCAGTTAGGTGGAGATGAGTCCACAGTCAGATCAGCCATGATCTTATTGAATGCCGGAGCAAGCTTGACGGGCCAGGTGGCCTACTCCTGCTCCTATTTCTTATGTTCTTATCATGGCGTACAGCACTCTTCGGTTGACCTACATTCTGCATCGTTCGTTTTCATCCGCCATAATGCAAACCAACATCCTCTTAGGCCCCTTATGATGGCCTGTTCTGTATTTTGGAACAGTGAGAAAAGACTTTTATTATAGATAACAGAGGTAAACCTGGACATATTTCAGTAGATCGCCTTAAACTGGCCCACCAAGATTTGGAGGATTCAGTTACCGTGCTCCCTGCCCCATCACAATGTGACCATGAGTGTGTTACCACACCTGTGCCAGAGCTAGAGGCACCTGCTGTTCCTCCACCCTTGGAATATAGGACCTGAGTTGGGCGGCTTTTCCAAGATTGGACAGGTTCAATGCTGGTTTTAGTGAATTCTGAGGGGCCTGTGTAGGGTAACGTATAGATACAAATGTACATAATTCCCAGCCATAAGACATAGGAGCAGAATTAGGTCATCTGGCTCATTGAGTCTGCTCCATCGTTCAATCATGGTTGATCCTTTTTTTTAAATCTCCTCCTCAACCTCATTTCCTGGCCTTCTCTCCATGCCTTTTGATGTCCTATCAAGAACCTATCAATCTCTGCCTTAAATACGCCCAGTACCTGGGAGGTCCTGCTTCTCAGCTTTCTACCTAGCTCTCTAAATTCCCTTTTCAGGACCTCATTGCTTTTCCTTCCTATGTTATTGGTACCGATACGTACTAAAACATCTGGCTGCACCCCTCCTTCTCCAAAGTGTTGGCACCTGGGAGGCAGTGTATCATCCACAGCAGGGGTGTCAAACTCATGTTAGGCCACGGGCTGGATAAGGCAAAATGTGACTTCCTGCGGGCCGGATCAGCTGTGCACGCGCAAATGCATGCATGCCTGCTCCCACAGTTTTTGTTGCCTTTGTTTTTTCAACCTGCTCTCATGTGTCTCAGTCTCTGCTGTAACTACAAAGTGTTTCACTTTACGAATTTCGTTTCTTATGAAGGAGATTGCCTAACAAGCATTATTTTTATGATTGGTATTAACTACAAGAAAGTTGTGATGAGAGAGAGAAAAAACAATGCTATTTTGGCTAAGATTGTTTTGGGAGCCACACTCTTTCCATTAATAAACCATTTGAAATCGAACATTAGCAAACACAAATGTAGACCTAATGAAACAAATTGTAAATGTAGGCTGTACAACTGCACCTAATTTTTATTAGCCTGCTTCCAGCAACCAAACTCAGACAATGAACACAGTTAGCTTCTAATTTTTATTGATCACATTTACAATAATAGAATAGTCCGAAAATGAATGACACTCAATATTTCACAATGCATTTTGCTTGCATGTCGCTGTGCATCGAACAGTGTCACTCATTTTTCACTTGCTGCTTCCAGACACCTATCATCTCTTGGCTTTAACCAGTCTGTCAACATCAGGGACCAGTTTCTGGGCAGTTGTGATTTTCATAATGTTATTTAGATGTCTGTGTGTCAGCTGCGAGCGCAGTTTGGATTTGTTAATGTTCATTGTGGAGAACGCCTGCTCACACAGATATGTTGTCCCGAACATGCAAAGGATCTGTGAGGCAAAGTCTGTCATCTTGGGGTATATCAGTCCCAGGTATTGATAGAATGAGTCCAGACCCACAGTCTCAAATTTATATTTCAAAGCTGAGTTACGCTGAATTTCAATTAGTTCCATTTGGAGTTCCTCCGGCACATCTGACGCTGCGTCGACAGCAAACGGTGAGCAAAATAGTGAGAATTCCTTCTCGAGCTGAGTGAAGACTTGGAAACAATTCTGAAACTCACTTTTCAGCCATGATATTTTGCCCTTGTACCTGTCAATGTTGTCATTATTCCCATGAGTGACACGCACGGACTGCAAAGAGGGGAAATGAGCTGGGTTGCTCTGGGATAGTTGCATCTCCCACAGGCCTAATTTAATTTGAAAGGCACGAATCCTGTCGTCGTATTTCGTAACAAGTTTATTGCGGCCTTGCATGTTAGCATTAAGCACGTTTAAGTGCTCTGTTATATCCACCAAAAATGCAAGATCATGAAGCTAGTCTGGGTCATTCAACTCTGCCACTGGCTTTCCTTTCTCATTCATGAATAGTCCAACTTCCACACGTATTTGAATAAAAACGTTTGAGCACAACCCCTCTGCTCAACCAGCAGACTTCAGTGTGGAAGGGTAGGCCGTGTCCAATTTTACTTTCGGACAAAAGAGTGTCAAATTGCCGATAGTTGAGTCCCTTGGCTCTAATAAAATTAACCGTTTTGATTACTACATCAATGACATTGTCCATTTTCAGGCTCCTGCTACATAACGCCTCTTGGTGTATAATACAATGAAAATTCCAGAATTCCTGCTCTAGATTCCCTGTCTGAACTTCCTCTCTGAGTTTCACAACAACACCTGTCTTTTTTCCGACCATGGACGGTGCGCCATCTGTTGCCACGCTGACAGCATGACTCCAGTCAACCCCCAGCCTGTCCAAGGCCTCGACGAGGCTGGGGAAAACGTCGTTCGCCGTTGTGGTGTTTGTCATGGGCACCATCTCCACAGACTCCTTGGTGATGGTCAAAGATGCATCAACACCATGAATAAATATTCCCAATTGAGCTACATCAGTCACGTCGGTGCTCTCATCAATTGCAATAGAGAAAAGACTTTGTCTTTTAGTTGACTGTTCAAATCTCCTGCAAGGTCCCCGATTCTCTCTGCCACAGTATTTCTTGACAAGCTGATATTACCAAAAGCCTGTCTCTTCTCAGGGCACACCAGCTCAGCCGCCGTCAGCATGCATTCCTTGATGAATTCCCCCTCTGAGTATGGCTTCGACACGGCAGCTATTTTGTTGGCAATAATATAGCTGGCCTTGACAGCTCCATCATGAGTCTCTCGACTTTTGGTGAACACTGATTGCTATTTTTTCAGAGCTGCTTCAAGCTCGTTTACCTTTTGCGTTCTGAGTCGTCCTGTGTACTTGTCATATTTTTCTCCGTGTGACGTCTCATAGTGTTGTTTGATATTGTACTCTTTTCCCAGAGCCACTTGTTGTGAGCATATCAGACACACAGGTTTGCCGTTGACCTCACAGAAGAAAAAACGATCTTTCCAATTATTGTTGAATATCTGACCTCCGATGTCAACTTTTCTTGGAAAGCATTTTGAACCACAGCAGTAAACAGTCTCAGCCTTGCTACAGGTGTTACTTACCTGAGTACTCTGTGTGTTTATATTGTGTCTGACAACGTAAGTGGGGCCCTAGTGGTCTTCAGTGCCGGGTGGTAGGTGCTTATGCACAGCGGGTGGTTAACTGCCGCCTATTGTTTTCTAAGTACACACAACAAGCTGCCGGTACAGCAGGCGGCACAGACAGCGGTGGGAGAGAGAGCGGCTGCCGTACAGATACAGAATAAATGGTCGTGAATATACTTTTTCTCCCCCCAAATCATCCCGAGGGCCGGATTGGACCCCCTTCGCGGGCCGGTAATTTGACGCCCCTGATCCACAGAATCTCCTGTCTGTTCCCCTCACTATCGAATCCCCTATCACTAACGCTCCCTTCTTCTCTCTCTTTCCCTTCTGCACCACGGACCCATGCTTGGTGCCTGTAACCCAGGTGCTGTGGCATTCTCCCGAGAGGTCATCCCCCACTAAAGTATCCAAACTGGTATACTTGCTTTTGAGGGAATGGCCACAGGGGTGCTTTGCTCTAACTGCCTATTTCCATTTCTCCTGGTGGTCACCCAGCTACTTGCCTCCTGCAACCTCGGGGTGACTATTTCCATGTAACTTTGATCAATTATATCCTCACTCTCCCATACAAGCCAAAGGTCATCCAGTTGCTGCTCCAGATCCCTAACATGGTCTTCATGGAGCTGTAGCCGGATGCACTTCACGCAGATGTAGTTCCCTGGGAGTCTCTGGGTCTCCCAGTTCTCCAACATCCGGCACAATGAGCACACCACAGCCAATTAAATGGCACAGTAAGAAAGGGGGGAAAAATCCAAAGAGGAAACCTTAACAGATACTTTACACAGAGCCAATGCCTCTTCCGAGCCAAAGCCTGGTTTCAGCCAAAACCTTTATCTTCTACTCTCACCACTGGCCTACTCCCGTACAATGGCCACTCTGCTTATCCCTTCTGTACTTTTATTTAGTTTATAGAGCTCTGTTGATATGCCACATACAATGGACAAACACTCTCGAAGCTCCCTTTTTAAATAACTGCTGCCGACCTGTGAGAAATCTGTCTTGACAAAGCTCTGTTGACGCCGCTGATCGGCCACGTACGACCACTTATATTGAGTTGGGGTTTCACTTTCAGAGACTGGTCTGATGTGATGACATTATTATGTAAAGAGTTCTTGGCATGCTTTGTGTTAAGATTTTTTGGTGTTTAATAAGTGAGTTGCACTCGGGTTGGAGAACCAACACTTTATATTCCATCTGGGTAGCCTTCAACCTGATGGCATAAACATTGATTGCTTGAACTTCTGGTAATTGCCCCTGCTCTCCTTCACCATTCTCCGTTCCTGTTTCCCTGTCACCTTATCTCCTTCCCTATCCTAGTGTTTCTTCTCCTTCCCTTTCTTCCATGGTCTTCTATCCTCTCCTATTACATTCCCCCTTTCTCAGCCCTTTATCTCTCTCACCAATCAACTTCCTAGCTCTTTTCTTCACCCCTTCCCGCTCTTCCAGTTTTACTTATCACCTGCCACCTTGTACTTCTTGCCCCTTCCTTTCCAATCCTGATGAAGGGACTCAGCTTGAAATGTCGACTGTTTATTCATTTCTATAGATGCTGCCTGACCTGCTGAGTTCCTCCAGCATTTTGTGTGTGTTGCTTTGGATTTCTAGCGTCGCAGATTTTCTTGTGTTTGAGAATAAAATAATTGTTACTCCAGATCCGAAGCAGTATTTAAAAAAAATAAAAATGCAATAATAAAAAAACACAATAAGTATAAATACATAAGATAACTTGTACATTGTATGTCTGTAAAGTGACACTAGGCACAGAAGTGCCTGGAAATTATAAAGTAGTTGTGGTTGGGGGTGTGTGGGGGTTGGTTAGTGGGTAGAGGTTTTGATCAGCTTTATTGCTTAGAGAAGGTAATTAGTTTTGAGTTTGGTGATCCTGGTGTGGATCCTGGAGTGGGATAAATAGTCTATGAGCAGGTGGGTGGGTTCCTTCATGATGTTACTGGCCCTTTTTCAGCACCTTTCTGTATATATGTCCTTGATTGTGGGTTGGCTGGTGGTGGTGATGCTTTGTACACTTTTGACTTCCCGTTATAGAGCCTTTTGAGTACACTTGTGATATATGTTTAATACCATGATTGAGTGAAACCGAACTGATTGCGTTTAGAATCTTGTATGAATTTGTATGTTTGATTTTAATTTTTTTGTGGGTAACTGAGTCTTCAGCTGCTCTGTTGTGAACATATTGTTAGCCTGATTTTATCAAATTTTCTGATTGTTAATATCTGCAAAAAATCTGGTCAACCACAAGCAGAATAAATATGTTTTAATCTTTACAAAAATATTTAAATTTGGCCACCATTGAAAACAAGGGATAATGCAGCTTTATTTAGAACTTCACAGCTGAAATATTTTAAAACTTTGGAGAGAAATGATAGGGATTGTGGAAAAGTATGTTTAGAGAAGTACCCCAACCAGATTTTCTTGAAGATTCTAGAAATAATCTTTTTACTTGTTTAGACCTAGCAATCAATAACTTGAGAAATACAACTGTTATGGATGGTTGGACTATATCCAGCTCTGACATTGTTTCTTGCCAGTGATTTATTTCTGCTTAAGAACCAATCAATTATACAAAAGTGAGTGAATATAGATTGGCATTGTAGATTTTGTTAGAAATAATCAGTCATTTAAGATTAGTTTTCCTTCTAATTTTATTTGATGTATTAAATTATCTATCTGATGTTCTAATGCATGCTTTGGTTTAATGTTTCAATTCCATCAGTCTAACATTGAGAACTTTCTTGCAAAATGGCTCATTTCAGTTTCCAGAATTTCATTCCTTGCTTGTTACAGTGGTATAGAATTTTCCAAGTGCAATGCACCAACATCACAATGGGTAACTCCTAACACTATGAATTGGGGTGAATTTCAAAGCAGTTCTTAAATTTTCTGTCTTTTCTTTTGGAAAAGTATTCAGTTTCACTAAGTTTTTTAAAGTTAGTATTTATTCTGGCCTGAACATGTGGCCTTCCTTATGCAGTCTCTTGGGGTCCAGGATAACTTGCTTCCACTCCATTTTTTGTGGTTTCTGAGATGACTAAGGTCAATGCAGGAGCTGCACATTCGTCCACTGATGGGATAGAAGGTGCCTGACAAAGGAGATGGGTAGTTAGTGAGGTTGTGCACTGTTTCTGCAGTATTTCCATGTACTCTCAGTGCATGGACTTGTGGTTCTTAATACCTCCTCAATTGGCTCCATGTCTACTGTACGAACATGGAATGGTTCAGCACAGTACAACCCCTTCGGCCCATAATATTGTGCTGAACTTTTAATCTACAAGGTCAATCTAATCTTTCCCTCTTGCATAGCCCTCAATCTTTATATCATCCATGTGTCATTTAAGAGTTTCTTAAATGTCCCTAGTGAACTTGCTTCTGCTACCACCCTCGACAGGGTGTTCTACACACCCAGCACTCTATAATTAAAAAAAACTTACCTGTGATGTCCTACCCTGTACTTTACTCCAATCACCTTAAAATTATTGCCCCTCAATTAGCCACTTCTGCCCTGGAAAAGGTTTCTGGGTATCCACCTGAACTAAGCCTTTTATCATCTTGTACACCTCTGTCAAGCAACCTCTCATCTGCATCGTCATATTACCCATACTGCCTGCCTGCCTGGACTGTAACGCTGCCTCCTAATCCGTCTACCTTTTGCACCATACCCATTCAGGCCTGCTGATCACACCATCTACAGTCTGCTAACATATCTGTCAAAAGAGTTTTGGTAATTGCATTATTTATTTGTATCAAATGCCTGTGGATATTTAAACTCAAAGGAATTAGTGACAGCTTTGTAGAATTGGAGGGCAACTCCAGAGCTGATTAGTAATTTTAAGAGCCACAGGAGCTTGTGGGGGTGGAGGGTGTGAAATTGTGGGAAACTAAAATACCTTCATGTAAACAGTCCTGCAAATGTTTCCAAGTGTTTCTGTTATAATTGTTGTTCCATTACAGATACATTTATGTAATGGGAATCCAGGAAAGAAATGAAAAGTTATTCTACAGGGTGCTGCTGGACAACATTGAGGAGTTAATGCCAATTGTTTATACTCCAACAGTGGGTCTGGCCTGCTCACGATATGGACATATCTTTAGGAGACCAAAGTAAGTCGAAAGCACATTTCACTCTGATTTAACAACTTCTATATTTCAGAATATTGTATGTTAATTCCTGGATCTAAACTTGGTGTAAGTGCTGATGACTGGACAGCGGATTAATCTGATTTGTAATTGATTTTAATTTATATTTAATTTAAACTAATACCTTAGTTAAAAGTATCAGGAAAACATTAAATCAAAATAGCAAAATGTGTACTGGTGCTGGCATTCCAGATTTCTCGGGTGTCTTAAGTCACACAAGACCAAGTTCAAGTTTATTGTCATCTGACTGCATATCTATGGTGACCTTATTGAAACCAATGGAATAGTGAAAGGCTTCGATAGAGTGGGTGTGGAGAGGATGTTCCTATGGTGGGAGAGAATGAGTCCAGAGGATGCAGCCTAAGAATAGAGAGGTGTCCTTTTAGAACGGAGATGAAGAATTTTTTTAGCCAGAATCCTTTCAGGGTTCAGGCAGCTGTGGAGGCCAAGTCTTTATGTTTATTTAAGGCAGAGGTTGATAGATTTTTGATTAGTCAGGGCATGAAGGGACATGGGGAGGAGGCAGGAGATTGGGACTAAGGGGAAAATTGGATCAGCCATGATGAAATGGCGGAGCAGACTTGCCGGACCAAATGACCTAATTCTGCTCCTATATCTTATGTCCATACAGCCAAATGGAACAATGTTCCTCTGAACCCTGGTACACCCACGCAACATATATCACGCACACCACATAAAACAAAATATTACTGTAAATAAGTGAACAAAAAATGCATGTAGTGTGCAGTACAGGTAAACACAGTAAACAGCTCGCTGTCCTAGTGATGAGACCTTGGTGGTGGCAAGGTTTTCATTTGTCTCACAACCTGAGGGGAGAAGCTGTTACCCAGTCTGGCAGCCCTAGTTCTGATGCTTCCTCATGGTAGTGGGTTAAAGAAATTGTGGGATGTGCGGTAGGGATCCTCAACAATACTTCAGGCCCCTCACCCACAAATTGATAGGGCGGATAATAGAGGATATAGGGCTAAGGAGCTGGGGCAGGCAGGTTTTGATTTACAGTTGTGGAAGGTGGGATTGATATTTAGGGTTTTGGGGAGCTGCAATGTGTCAGGCATCGGGTTTACTTTCCTCTGGATTTTAAAGGGTCCAATGAACATTGGCACCAAATTTCTAGATTCCGCTTGAGGAGGCAAATCATGAGTAAACAGCTCGACCTGTTGCCGAGGCTGTAAAGCGGATCCCTGACTTCTCCTTTGGTTTGCCTTGGTCTCCACTTTCCAGGTAGAGGTTAGCAAGAACTCTCTTGCCCTAATCCATTTTTGCTAGCAGCACTGGATGAGATCTTTGGCTGCAGGAACCCCAACCTCGGCCTCTTGTTCCAGAAAGAGAGGGCGGGGGTAACCAAACTGGCGTTTGAAAGGTGACATCCTGTACACTAAATGCTGTAAGGTGTTAGGTGTTGTGGGTGATCTCTGCCATCATCAGATGTTCACACCATTCATCAGGTCTTTCCAAGGCCAGGCATCTTGGGGTACGTTCCAAATCCTGGTTGGCCCACTCTACCTGGCCATTGGACTGCGGGTGAAACCCAAAGGAAAGGCTTGCTGTTGCCCCTATCAGTTTACAGAACACCCTCCAAAAATGTGATGTGAATTGTGGGCCACAATCCAAGACAATGTCCACCAGGAATCCATGGATCCTGAAGACCTGCTCCAGGATAATTTCAGCCAACTCCACTGTTAATGGTAGCTTCTCCAAGACAATGAACTTTCAGGCTTTCGAACACCGACCGGCAATTACTGACTTCCCCTTGAATGGCAGGAGATCAGTGATAAAGTCCATGGAGATGTGTGCCCAGGTTTTTCCTGAACAGGTAGGAGGTGGAGGGGCCATGAGGTCGGGTATGGGGCTCCTTGTTTTGGGTGCACTGCCAAACCTCTTTCGTCTTTCCAGGCCACTAATACCTTCTCTTGATAATTCCAAGGTCTTGGCAATCCTTGGGTGTATAGTCATTTTTGATGGAGTACCTGGGACCAGATGGAACTTGGGACGAACAGCGAACCCAGAGGATTGTCCTTGGGAATCTCCCCTTGTACTTGGGCCTTGTGAACAAGAGTGTCGATTCCCCAACGAATTGGTGTTACCACTCTGGCTTGGGGCAAAATAGTGGAAGGCTGCCACCATCACTGTCTTCCCGACACTGGATGGACTTAGCAGCTCTCTAGGTAGCTGCAGCTTTGGTGATCTGCTCCCTGCAGTAAGATCAGCAATCTTGACTCCGACGCCGGGACCTCTCATCATTGGAGAGGCTAGAGTGACCGACTTGCATGGGTTCGACTGAGGGCTATGGGTAACCCTAGGTAATCTCTAAAGTAAGTGCATGTTCGGCACAGCATTATGGGCCGAAGGGCCTGTATTGTGTTGTAGTTTTTCTATGTTTCTATGGTGTGTTGGCCTTCATTAATTGGGGGATTCAATTCAAGAGATGTGATAATGTTGTAGCTCTGTGAAACTCGGGTCAGACCACACTTGATTTGGCAGGGGGATGGGAACCCGAGTGATAGGCCTGAGGATGTGGCATCTGATATACAAGCAGAGGCAAAATGTATTGAGCATGTCGGGGGGACAGTTCAAAGTACATTTATTATCAAAGTATGAATACATTATACAACCTTGAGATTCGTCTTCAAAGAGGCTGCCACAAAACAAAGAAACCCAAAAGCAAACCCCCCATATATATGAAAGAAGACTGTCTTAACACCCAATGTGCAGAGACTTTAAAAGTACATCATGTCCATAAGAAAATAAAGTAATAAAAAACCCATAAAAAGACCTTCAAACACCCAATCTGCAATGAAAATAAACAACATGCAAACAATAACCACGAGCAAATAGTGTTTCTGAATTGAAGTCTGTAAGAGAGTCCCATAGTTCAATGCAGAGCTGAGTAAACATTGTGGAGCAGCGATCTTAGCCTGTACCTCGCCTCAGGCCCTGATATTCTGACCTTTTCAATCTGACCTGGCACTGAACTCTCCATCTGAGCATCAGGTTCTGCAGCTCTGAGCAGTGATCTGAACTGGCCTGCACCTTGCCTCACGCCTCGACACCTTGACCTTTTCAATCTGGCTCAGTGCTTAACTCTCTGTCCGAACAGCAAGTTCTGTTGCTTGGAATCGCTGGAGTGCGCTACTTCGATTTGTCGTGTAAATCTCTATGTACATCATGCTCAGTCAAGCCCTGTGGCTTTGATTCAGCCTATGCCCAATCTTTCATGCTCTTCTATGCTCTTGACAACGGGCCTACTGCCTCACCTTGCCTCAGATATGCCACATTGAATTGCCTCCAAGTCCAAAGGGAAGTTATAGAGTATAGACTATTACTTGTGATGATCATTTGGCAGAAAAAATTGTGGTTAACAAAGTATTTTGTTGCTATCTTTGTTTCATTAGCCACCAGCCATAAGTCGCAGAGGTTAACCAGCGCTATCTTAAACCAGAAGCAGATTACAGGTTTCCCCTGCCATCCGAAGGTAGAGCGTTCCTGTGAAATAATTCGTAAGCCGAAATGTCGTAAAGCGAAGAAGCAATTACCATTATTTATATGGGAAAATTTTGTAAGCGTTTGCAGACCCAAAAATAACCTACCAAATCATGCCAAATAACACATAAAACAGTAACATATAGTAAAAGCAGGAATGATATGATAAACACACAGCCTGTATAAAGTAGAAATACTTTTCCACAATCATAGCCGCACTGTTCTCCGTAGCGAAAATCTCACGCAAGCACTGCTGGCAAAAATACGGCGCAAGCGCTCTCCAGTAATCTTTAAACTATGAAGCTGCCAAATCATACCAAATAACACGTAAAAATACACAGCCTATATAAAGTAGAAATAATGTATGTACAGTGTAGTATCACTTACGGGAATCGGGAAGACAACGAGCACACTGATGGTGTGTTAGACTGAGTCGTCGCAGGCTGGGGTGGTGCAATGACCCCCACCCTCCAGGCCGCTGAGCAATACATTGCCGCGAAGCACGCAGGGGTACAGCGGTAGCCGGGAGACACACAGCACATCTTTAAGAAAAAAGCCGAAACAAACATGCTAATTAATTAGGTGCCGCCCATAATTGTCGGCCCAGATCAGTGCAGATTTCCGATTGCGTCGTCTCTGATCTGGGTTGACAATTACGTGTTGGCGGCACCTAATTAATTAGCATGTTTATTTTGGCTCTTAAAGATGTGCTGTGTGTCTCCCGGCTACCTTTGCATTCTCCGCGAATCGGTATCTGTCTGTGGCCTGGGGGTTGGAGTGGTGGGACACTGGGGTGTCATCTCGTCGCCTATTTCCATTAGAGCGGGCAGCTCATCTTCTTCTATCTTTGCCTGTCTCGATGTCAAAGGTCGAGGTTTGTTGTCTGCTGTGGCTGATGTGGAAGGCTTGTTTGACTGCTGAGCCTCGCGCATTTTTCTATCACACAGTTCTTTAATAAGGACTCAAACCATCCTGCAAATATCCGCTAAGCCGACGTACCCTTTAAAAACTAAAGTCTTACTTTATTATTACTCATTCGGTTTCGATTGTTATCCTTTTTTCTTCCAATTGCGTCAGCTCTTCATCTGTCAGTTCTTGGTGATGGGATGCCAAAACCTCTTCAACATCATTTTCGTCAGCTTCCGCAAGCCAAACTCACGTTGTCCTTACTTCGTTCACCACGATCAAAACGCTTAATTATGTCTAGTTTTACCATAAGTGTAACACCCTTACGAGCTCTTTCAGGCTTTTCCGATACCATTGAACTCATCTTGCAAACGGCTGCTCACAGGCAGGTGTTAAAGCAAAGCAGTTCCGAATCCGGGGGGACAGCGGCTGCTCGGGGCGCGCTGCCTTTTTTTGCGTGCTGAATTTTTTTTTTCGTAACAGTGAAAACACCTTCTGAAAGCGAAAATGGAGTACTAATGTAGGTCTTTCGTAACAGCGAGGTTTTGTAAAGCAAACGTTCGAAAAGCGGGAGACAGCTGTATAGGCAAAATTGCAGTCAGTGGGATAAGTTACAGTGTTACAGGACAAAATCGAAAAGGATGATGAATATAGGATTGTAGACGTTGTATTTGAATACACACAGTATACAATAAAAGGTAGATGATCTTGTATCGCAGTTAGAGATTGGCAGGTACAATGTTGTGGGCATCACTAGAAGATTATAATTGGGAGCTTAACTTCCAAGGATACAGGTTGTATCGAAAGGACAGGCGGGTAGGCAGAGAGGGTGGTGTGGTACTGTTGGCAAAAATTGAAATCTTAATGCATGCATTACTAAATGACAATAAAAGAGGACTGCGTGTCCTCATAATCTAATCTTAAAAAAAAAATCAAATCCTTAGAAAAAGGTGACATAGAATCCTTATGGGCAGAGGTAAGAAAATGCATGGGTAAAAAGACCCTGATAGGAGTTATGTACAGGACTCTGAACCGTAGCCAGGATGCAGGCTGCAAATTACAATGGGAGACAGAAAAAGCATGTCAAAAGGACAATGTTGGAAGAGTCATGGGGGATTTCATCATGCAAGTAGACTGGAAACATCAGGTTGGTGGTGGATCTCAAAAGAGAATCTGTAGAATGCCTAAAATTATGTTTTTCTAGAGCCCACTAGGAGATCAGCTATTGGATATTGTGTAATGAACCTAATTTGATTAGGGAGCTTAAACTAAAGGAACCCTTAAGAGGTAGTGATCATAATATGATAGAATTCACCCTACAATTTGAGAGGGAGAAGCTGAAGTCAAATGTATCAGTGGAGTAAATGGCATGAGAGAGGAGCTGGTCAAAGCTGATTGGAAGGGGACACCATCAGGGAGGAGAGCAGAGAAGCAATGCCGAGAGTTTCTGGGAGCAAATTGGAAGGTGCAGGATGGATATATCCCAAAGAAGTAGCAGTATTTGAAAGGCAAGGTGACACAACCATGGATGACAAAGCCAACATAAAAGCAAAGGAGCACAAATAATAGCAACACACATAAAAGTTGCTGGTGAACGCAGCAGGCCAGGCAGCATCTCTAGGAAGAGGTACAGTCGACGTTTTGGGCCGAGACCCTTCATCAGGACTAACTGAAGGAAGAGCTAGTAAGAGATTTGAAAGTGGGAGGGGGAAGGGGGAGATCTGAAATGATAGGAGAAGACACGAGGGGGAGGGATGGAGCCAAGAGCTGGACAGGTGATTGGCAAAAAGGATATGAGAGGATCATGGGACAGGAGGCCCAGGGAGGAAGACAAGGCGGGGGGGGGGGAACCCAGAGGATGGGCAAGGGGTAAGGCATTGTTTCACCTTCACTTACTCCAATCACATGCACTGTGTTCAATGTGGTCTGCTCTACACTGGAGAAACCTGCTGTAGATTGAATGACGCAAACACGAGGAATTCTGCAGATGCTGGAATTTCAAACAACACACATAAAAGTTGCTGGTGAACGCAGCAGGCCGGGCAGCATCTCTAGGAAGAGGTACAGTCGATGTTTTGGGCCGAGACCCTTCATCAGGACTAACTGAAGGAAGAGCTAGTAAGAGATTTGAAAGTGAGAGGGGGAGGGGAGATCCGAAATGATAGGAGAAGACACGAGGGGGAGGGATGGAGCCAAGAGCTGGACAGGTGATTGGCAAAAGGGATATGAGAGGATCATGGGACAGGAGGCCTAGGGAGAAAGAAAAGGGGGAGGGGGGGAAATCAGAGTTGGAATTGCTCTTCCCGTGTAAATGAATAGTCTGGTGTGATTACTGAACTGCTGTTGAGATGGTCTGTGGATAATAAGGCTGACACAGCAACAGTATCTCTGGAAGAGATGGTTGCTAATGCAATCAGAGTGTTCCACTTTTCTCATTGTGGATCTTATTGGTATGTTATGGGTGACTGGGAATAGAGCGGTGCAGAACCTTTTGCTTCAGCCACTATTTATAATTACACTGAGCTACTGATAGTTTTCAGAGTAGTTGGCGTTTATTGGTCTTTTGAATGCACGACTTCTGTTCTAAATCTTGTCAGTGCCTTGAGTTCTTTTCTGGCTCCTTTATAAGATTACGATAGGCATACTGTCAATAGAATAGACACACATCTTTCTCCCATGGTTGAAATGGCTAATACCAGGGAGCATACATTTAAGGTGGGAGGTGGTAATTATAAAGGAAATGTGAGAGGCAAGTGGTGGATGTCTGGAATGCACTGCCTGGGTTGGTGGTAGAGGCAGATACATCAGGGACTTTTAAGAGGTATTTAAGGTTGGCACATAGATGTGAGGAAAATGAAAAGATATGGATATCATGTAAGCATAAAGGACTAGTTTAGTTGCCCATTTGATGGGCTGAAGGGCCTGCTCTTGTGCTGTACTGTTCTGTTTAAATTGTGTAATTATGTGTGTATTGGAGGAGAAATTGGGTTATTTGAGTTTCTGTTGCTACATGGAAATGAGATTGGTTGTTTCCATCTGACATGAGTAAACCATTTAACCTCTTGTGCTTGTTCTATCATTCAAAAAGATTGTGGCTAATCTTTCAACTTGATATCCTAATATCCTTTGATTCTTGTATTTTCCAAAACTCTCTTCACTAATGACTGACTGAAACATTTTTTACTTTTTTTTACAGTTTGAAGAAAATTTCCAAGCAAATTATTCTGGGCACCAAAATAATTGCAAAACATGTTTTAACTAGCAGAAGACAGTCCAAAGGTTTAGTTTTCAATACTGTCATGGATGTAATTTTAAGTGTTAATTTTTGTCTATTTTTCCCACTTTTCTACAGGGGTGTATTTATTTCCATCTTGGACAAAGGCCATGTTAGATCGATTCTTGACAACTGGCCAGAGACTCAGATTAAGGTAAAGATCAAATGGTGCGTAGTTGGTATTGGGCATGTTGGCAAAGTCTGGAAATCACATTCATCACTTCCTATCCTCAATACTTCAAGTTCATGATCTACAGTGGATTCCACTTAATTGGGGCTCATCGCAACCAATACATTTTTGCCCAATTAAACGGCTGCCCAATTAACCGAAAGGAATTTACTGTTGGTCATTTCTAGCATCTCCAAGCCTGAATGCTTGAAATTGCAATGAGCAAGACATTTCGGACTTGTCTTACTGCTTTGTTCTTGCCAAATATCAATGACATAAATCACTGCTTTTAACGGTTAAGTCTTTGGATTACAGCAAGTGTTGTGTTATGTTCTTGTGGAATAATTAAAGTTTTTTGTTTTGATTTGCAATGGTTAATTGGATCTTTTTTCCAGTTGCATATTGATTTTTCTGGAGCATTTTAAGAGGAATTTGAAGGTTGTATTCTATTTTTCCCACAGGCTGTAGTTGTAACAGATGGAGAACGGATATTGGGACTTGGAGATCTGGGAGTTTATGGCATGGGAATACCAGTAGGAAAGCTGTGCCTGTACACGACGTGTGCTGGAATTGATCCGAGGGGATGCCTTCCTGTCTGTATCGACGTCGGTACTGATAATGAGGTAATTCTATCAAGTGCTAAAGTAATGACGCATTCCAAGTTTTCAAACATCTATTTTAGCAACAATGAGGTTAAAATGTGTATTCTATAACTGGAAAGGCATATGCCTGCCTAGAACAGTTGGAAAATTTGGAAGTTTGATCACTGAGCTTGGCAAAATATTTGCAGGCGTTTCAGCTCCAATCGAGAAGCCATGAGCAGAACAGTCAAAAAAAAAATGTGTGATTGCAGTTTGACAGTAAAGAACCCATTGAAAGGTAAAAATTTGTTTGTGGAGACAGCGTAGGAAGTTAAATTAAGAGATAGCTACTAATTTAGCAGTGCCTGTGCTAAATTCAAACTGATTTTGTTCACTTTGTTTCTTGCCTTGCATCTGCTGCTTTACTTTGAATTAATTGTATCTGCAAAGATATGCCTGGATCTGTTACTTATCTGAAAGATACTACAGTACTTAGAATCAGAGTCAAGTTTAATATCACTGGTGTATGTTATAAAATGTGTTGTTTTGCAATACATAATTTTTTTAAAAACTAAATTACGATAAGAAATGTATGTCAAAATCAGTGCAAAAAGAGAGCAAATAAAAATTAGTGAGGTATCGTACATGGGTTCATTATCTATTAAAAAAAAACATGATGGCGATGGGGAAGAAGTTGTTCCAAAATTGTTGAGTGTGTGTCTTTGGGCTCCTGTACCGCTTCCTTGATGGTAGCAATGAGAAGAGTGCGCGTCCTGGGTGAGGGAGGTCCTTAGTGATGGATGCTGCCTTTCTGAGGCATCACCTTTTTGAAGGTATCCTGGATGGTGAGGAGGCTAGTGCCCATGATGGAGCTTGCTGAACTTACAACTCTCTGAGGGTTTTTCCAATCCTGTTCAGTGGTCCCTCCATTGCAGATGGTGATACAACCAGTCAGAATGCTCTTCACGGTACACCTGTAGAAATTTGAGAGTCTTGGTGACGTACCAAGTCTCCTCAAACTCTGTGCAAATTCAGCTTGCTCTCTCTGACTTTGGGAGGAAGAAATGAGACTTAAATTCTGTTGCAGACAATGTCATCTCTGTGGTTGTTGACCATGTCTACATTAAACAGATGATAATCTAAGGTTTATCTAATTTGTGCATTTTCTGGGAAGTCCAATGGAATAAGTAACATTTGTGGTTTATCTTTACAGACTTAAAGTTTGTTTGTTTTCCAGACTCTATTGAAAGATCCATTTTATATGGGTCTTTACCAGAGAAGAGATCGCTCGCACAATTATGATGAACTCATTGATGAGTTTATGGAAGCAATTGTGAATAAGTAAGTAATCTATAAAAAGATAAAAGATTAGCTTTATTTGACATATGTACATACAGAGAAACCTACAATGAAACATGTTGTTTGCATCAAATCAATGAAGATTATGCTAGGCAGCCCACAATTGTTGTCATGGCTCCTTCGCCAACATAGTATGGCCATAATTTATTAACCCTAACTGTATGTCTTTGGAATGTAGGAGAAAACCCATGCAGTTATAGAGAGAATATATAAATTCCTTGTATGCAGCGGCAAGTAAAACCCTCCACCCATTGAGCATATCTACACTAAGCATCCATCATTAAGGATGGGAATCAGTATGACAGAGCTGAGGATGAGCCAGTAGGTTTACAAGTAGATGACAGATGTAACGTGAATGTAAGGAAGGACAGACCAATGATTGGATACAAATGCAGACAGAGCAAAGAGTTAAATTGTACCACAGAGGCAAAATTCAAAAGGGTGAAGAATGCAGGACTGAAGGTGCTGTATTTAAATGCACATAGCATTTCAAATAAGGTGGACGAACTCGTGGCGCAATTAGAAGTTGGTCAGTGTGATGTTTTAGGCATCACTGAGTTGTGGCTGAAAGATGGCCATAGTTGGGAGCTTAACATCAAGGGATATACTTTGTATTGAAAGGACAGGCAGGAAGGTATAAGCGCTGGTGTGGCTCTGTTGGTAAAAGATGGAACTACATCTTTAGAAAGAGGTAACATCGATCAGAGAATGCTGAATCTTTGTTCGTGGAGTTAAAAAAAAAAATTGCAAGGGTAAAAACACCATGATGGGAATCATATATAGGCCTCCAAATAGTAGCCAAGATGGGTGGGGTTGAGATTGCAAAGGGAGCTGGAAAAGGCATGTAATAAGGGTAATGAGACAATTGTAATGGGGGACTTCAATGTGCAAAGGGATTGGGAAAATCAGGTTGGTGTCAGATTGCAAGGGAGGGAATTTGTTGAATGCCTATGAGATGGCTTTTTAGAGCAGCTTGTGCTTGAGCCTACTTGGGGAAAGGCCATCTCAGACTGGGTGTTGTGTAATAACCCAGATCTTATTAGGGAGCTTAACGTAAAGGAACCCTTAGGAGGCGATGATCATAATACGATTGAATTCGTACGGCAATTTGAGAAGGAGTAGCATAAGTCACATGTATCGATATTGCAATGGAATAAGGGGAATTATAGAAGCATGAGAGAGGAGCTTGCCCAGGTGGATTGGAGGATACTGGTGAGGATGACAGCAGAGCAGAGATGGAATAGTTTTGGATTAGTTCACAAGGCACAGGGTAGATATGTCCCACAGAGGATGAAGTTCTCAAATGGCAGGGGTAGGCAACCGGCTGACAAAAGAAGTTAAGGACTGCATAAAAGGTAGCAAAAGTGAGTGCGAAGCTGGATGATTTGCAAGCTTTTAAAATCTAACAAAAGACAAAGAAAAAAACTATAAGAAGGGAAAAGATAAAAAAATGAAGGCAGACTACCAATAATATCAAGCAGGATGCCAAAAGTTTTTTCAGTTATTTAAAGAGTAAAAGGGAGGTGAGAGTTGATATTGGACCACTGGAAAATAATGCTGGTGAGGTAGTAATGGAGGGGCAAAGAAATGTCAGCTGAATTTAATGAGTACTTTGGATCTGTCTTCAATGTGGAAGGCACTAGCAGTGTGCCAGAGGTCTGTGAGTGTCAAGGAGCATGAGTCAATGCCATTGCTATCACAAAGGAAAAAGTGCTCATCAAACTCAAAGGTCTTGAGGTGGATCAGTCACCTGGACCAGATGGACTACATTCCAGAGTCCTGAGAGAGGTTGCTGAGGAGGTAGCAGATGCATTGGTCATGATCTTTCAAGAATCACTCGATTCTGGCATGATCCCAGGGGACTGGAAGATTGCAAATATCACTTCACTCTTTAAGAAGGGGGGAAAGCAAAAGAAAGGAAACTATAGGCCAGTTAACCTAACGTCAGTGGCTGGGAAAGTGTTGGAGTCTATTATCAAGGATGAGGTTTCGGGGTAGTTGGAGAGTAATGATAAGTGAAAGTCAGCATGGTTTCTTGCAAGGGGAAATCTTGCCTGACAAATCTGTTACATTTCTTTGAGGAAGTAACAAGCAGAGTGGACAAAGGAGAGGCAGTGGATGTCATTCACTTGGATTTTCAGAAGGTATTTGATAAGGTGCCACACATAAGACTGCTTAACAAGATAAAATCTTATGGTGTTATGGGAAAGATACTGGCTTGGATAGCAAAATGGCAGATGGTCAGGGGGCAATGTGTGGAAATAAAAGGAATCTTTTCTGCCAGTAAATGTTGTGTTCGTCGGGTCAGTATTGGGACCGTTAATTTTTACATCGTCAATGATTTAGATAATGGATGGTTTTGTGGCAAAATTTGCAGATGATATGAAGACAGGGGTAGGTAGTGCTGAGGAAACAGTGCGATTGCAGTGGGACATAGACAAATTGGAAGAATCGGCAAAAAAGTGGCAGATGGAATACCGTGTTGGGAAATGAACGATAATGCATTTTGGTAAAAGTAACAATAGTGCGGACTATTATCTAAGTAGAACGAAGGTTCAAACATCAGACATGCAGAGGGTCTTGAGAGTCCTCATGCAAGACTCCCAGAAGGTTAATTTACAGGTTGAGTCTGTGGTAAAGAAGGCAAATGCAATGTTGCCATTTATTTCAAAGGGAATAGAATATAAAAGCAAGGAGATAATGCTGGGGTTTTATAAGACACTAGTCAGGCTGCACTTTGTGTTGTCAACCGTTTTGGGCCCCATATCTCAGAAAGCGTGCCTAGTCATTGGAGAGAGTCCAGAGGAAGTTCATGAGGATGATTCCAAGAAAGAAGGGGATAACATTTGAGGAGCGTTTGGCACCTTTGGGCCTGTACTCTGGAATTTAGAAGAATGCTGGTGGGGGGGAGGGGGGGACTCATTGAAACCTACTGAATGTTGAATGGACTAGATAGGGTGGATGTGGAGTGGACGTTTTCTATTGTGAGGGTATACAGAACTAGAGGACACAGCCTCAAAATTGAGGGGGTGACCCTTTAGAACAGAGTTAAGGAGGATTTTTCTTTTAGCCAGAGAGTAGTAAATCTGTAGAATGCCCTGCCACAGACTGCTGGAGGCAAAGTCCATAGGTATATTTAAATTAGAAGTTGATAGTTTTCTGGTCGGTCAGGGCATCAAAGGATATATGCCGAGAAGGCAGGTGTATGGGATTGAGTGGGATCCGGGATAAGCCATGATGGAATGACAGAGCAGACTCGATGGGCTGAATGGCCTAATTCTGCCCTATGTCTTCTGGTCGTAAGGATCTTCATCACCCTGGCCGTTCTCTCTTCTTGCTGCTGCAGTCAGGAAGAAGGTACCGTAGCCTCAGGACTCACAACCATCAGGTTCCTGAGCCAGAGTGGATAACCTCATTCAACTTCACTTGCCCCATCACTGAACTGTACCAAAAACAACTGGTGGCATCGTATATGATGAGACTTGGGTGGTGCTAGGGAGTTTATTAGTTTCATGGCCTGGAGGAAGAAGCTGTTTCCTGTCCTAACAGTTCTTGTCCTAATGCAATTTTTGTCTCATGCTTGGTGGTAGGGTGTAATTGAAATAATCTTGAACTCTGCCGAGGAAGCTGTTTCTTATTAACAACCTTTACTCAAATTTTCTAAAGTGAGTTTTCCTGTAACTTTTTAAAATTGTGTTTTGGTCATTGAATCATATAGTTTCATTGTAAGGTTATTCATTTATATCAAGAAAAAAGGATAATACAATAAAATGCTGCTTAAGGAGAGAAAAGACAGTGAGTGCACAACTTGTTATGTATCTGTCCAACTGTTGCAGGGGCTGCTTTTTAAAAAAAGTATTTACTGTTAATTTTCTTAGTCCTTTTGAGAATGAATTTTAGTTACACGATTTTAAATAGTTTGGCAAGATTTTGTAGCATAGCAGATATGACCCCAGGAATATGAGGAGCGTTTAATGGTTCTGGGCCTATATTCAATGGAGTTTGGAAGAATGAGGAGGGATCTCTTTGAAAGCTATTAAATATTGAAAGGCCTAGACAGAGTGGATGTGGAGAGGATGTTTCCCTTTAGTGGGACAGTCCAGCACCAGAGGCCACAGCCTCAGAATAGAACGTCTATTCAAAACATAGATGAGGAAGATTTCTTTAGCCAGAGGGTAGTGAATCTGTGCAATTTGATGCCACAAGGCTGTGGAGGCAGAATCATTGGTGGATTGGATGCAGACGCTGATGGGTTCTTGATTAGTCATAGCATCAGAGATTAGGGGAGAAAGCAGGAGAATGGGGTCGAGAGAGAGAATAAATAAGCCATGGTGGAATGGTGGAGCAGACCGATGGGCTTAATGTCTTATGGTTCTGTGCTCTTATTAGACATGGACCATTGCTGGGGCACTGGTGATATTTATTTGTATAAGTTTCATCCTGGCTTTCATGTGTTGGATCTTCTGATTCTCTTACCACCTGATGTTCAATGTGATGTGAGCAGCTGCCCTCCCCTCTTTACTTGGCTGCTTATTACCATCAAGAAATCTCCAGACTGTTAAGAACTGTACCACCAAACAGGGAGATAGGAGTGAGAGTGAAATCTGTTGCACATAATGGCATCCCTGGGTTTGTTGAGCATGCTTGGTTTGGTTTAAACAGATCACAATAGTGGCAGTATGGTAGTGTAACATTTAGCAAATCACTTCACTGGGTTTATTTCCCGCTGCTGGCTGTAAGGAGTTTGTATGTTCTCCCAGTGACCTTTGGGTGCTGCAGTTTCCTTCCACATTCCAAAGACATACAGTGGCCCCTACTTACCCTGTGGGTCAAGGTGCTTACCTGAGCCCATCATTACCCCACTGAGCAGAGGCGTTAATTGTCCCTTTCTCTCAAATGCTAGCCATAAGACATACTGTAGGAGCTGAATTAGACCATTCGCCCATCATCTGCTCCATTATTTCATTGTGGCTGATTTATTATCCCTCTAACTGCATTCTTTCATAACCTTTGACACTTTTATGCTTATTGCTGTTTGGATAGATCCACGGGGCGCAACAAACCTAATGATGTTCTGGGGCAGCCTGAATGTGTTGGCACACATTCCAGTGCCAAGATAGCATGCCCACAATTTATTTATTTAGAGCTACAGTGTGGAACAGGCCCTTCCGGTCCAATGAGCCATGCTGTCAGCAACCCACACAAGCCTAATCCTGGGATAATTTACGATGACTGGTACATCTTTGGAATGCAGGAGGAGACCGGAACACCCAGAGGAAACCCACGCACTCGTGGAGAAGATGAACAAACACCCGACAAAGCACGCCGGGATTGAACTCTGACATCCTGAGCTGTAATAGTGTCAAGCTAACCAGCAGGATACCATGGCATCTCTGTTCAGCAAAACAATGTGAACAAAAACAACAGCAAAACAGGCACCTTTCTTTCCTCCCACCCACTCACACACAGAGAGAAGCCGCCTCCAGTATCTTGTCTGGACTCTCAGACTACCAGGTATCAGGTCTCCATCACTGAGCCTCTGATTGGTAAACAGTGTGGGTTTTCTCCAGATGATCAGTTTCCTTCCACATCCCAAACACTTAAACCATAAGACTGTAAGACACTGGAGCAGAATTAGGCCATTCAGCCCATTGAATTAGGCCACTCAGCTCTGCCATTCCATCATGGCTCATCTGTAATTCCTTTCAACACCATTCTCCTGTCTTCTCCCTGTAACCTTTGGTGTCCTTAAAAATCAAGAACCAATCAACCTCAATGACTTGGCCTCCACAGCTGCCTGTGGCAATGAATTCCACAGATTCACTGCTCAGGGAGACTGTCTACACCTGCAAAGAACAAGGCTTTGTATCAGGTTTCAGCACAGCAGTCTTGGGAGTTGAGTGAGTCTAAACTTTACCATCCTTTGAATTTTTTTGCTGCTTCTCTGCTGGCTCTAAGTTCTTCTGTCGTGTTGTACTTACTAACCTATATGGTATAAGCAGGCTCCTAACGATGCTACTTATTTAAAACTCTGAAGAGACTTAAACCTTTTAATTAATGTTTAAAAAATTTTATTTTAGTTTTCAAATACTTCCATGACCTCCTTCCCACAACCCTTCTAAATGCCTCCAATCTGATGGAATGAACTTCGAATTCTCTGATATCCAATAATTTCTCCTTCTTCCCTCTTCCATTGCCATTCGGGTTCCCCTTTTCCTCTCTCCTCCCTGTCACCTCCCTCTGGTGCCCCTCCTTCCCTTTCTCCCATGGTCCACTCTCCTATCCCTTCCCATCTATCAACCTTTCCACCTATAATCTCCCAGCTTCTCACTTCCCATCTGTGTTGTACCCCTTCCCACCCTCCTGCTTACTCTGGCTTCATCTTCCTTCCTTTCCAGTCCGAATGAAGGGTCTTGGCTCAAAAAGTTGCCTGTTTACTCCCCTCCATATTTGCTGCCTGACCTGCTGAGTTTCTCCAGCATTTTGCGAATATTATTCAGGATATCTACCATGTGCAGAATATCTTGTGTTCAAGATATATAGGTACCTCTTTCTAGTCACCTGCACATCTCAGTTTTGCCAACTTCTTTGAACTGCTGAAGCTGAATTTTGGAATACCCCCTGTAAATCTATCCCTATCTCTGTTTGTTCCGTATTTTAACTGTCCTCTTCAAACCTACTAATTTCAGTTATATTTTGGTCATCCTACAGAACTGGATAATTTGTTGAATTTTGCTTCATTACATCCCTATCAAGTTTGTTCAAACACTTTGAAATATCAAAACCATTGTAAAAATGCATGATGGATTTTGCTATCAAGAAACTTAATACATAATTATTTATGTTAAAACAGGTATGGTCGTGATACCCTTATTCAATTTGAAGATTTTGGGAATCACAATGCCTTCAGGTTTTTGAGGAAATACAAAGATAAATATTGTACATTCAATGATGATATTCAAGGTGAGTTTCTAACAATTATGATCATACCCACAAAAAATAAATTGGATAAAATAGTTGTTATCTGCCAAACTTCAGGGCACATCTGAATCTAATATTGTTAGAGAATGTACAAACTACATACAGACAGTGGCAGAATTGAACTGGGGTCGCTGGTGCTGCAGTAATGTTACTCCAACTGCTATATTATCAAGCCACCCGAAAAATATCCGAGAGTAAGTTGCAGGCAAATAAGGAAATGGGATCACTCCCTGTGAACACGCATGAACCCAATAGGCCAATTGGCCTCCTGTGGTATTTTAAGCACAGTTAATGATTGTCTAATTAGTGATAATTAGAGCTAAAGTTAGTGATGGGAGTGGGAGTTTGTCCCACTCCCGTTAGGGGGGGTGGCTGCGTAGGTAGCACCCATGCCAGGACCACCAAACTCAAAAATAGTTACTTTCCCCAGTCGGGCTGATCAACACTTTCACCCATCAGCCACCTCTCCTTTATCGTTTCCTGTCAGAAAATCCTGTGTCTAGTGTCACTTTATGGACATACAATAAATCTATGTACTGTATATAAGCTATTTTATGTACTAATTTTGATTGTGTTCTTTATCTTAGTGTTTCTTTGTATTGGATTCAGAGTGACAATTATTTTGTTCTCTTTTACACTTGTGTATTGGAAATGATATAAAAATCTTGAATTTTGAATCAACCTAATTGAACTAAAGGTGGGCTTTTGAACTAGTGAGAATTAATTGATTTTACTCTGAAATGAGAGATCAAGTACTATGGTTATCTGAAGAACCTATATCCATGTTGGATTTCACTGGATACGTGGGCATTAAAAGCACAGGCAAAGAAACTATAGACTAATATTTCTTAGTGAAACGAGGTCCTGGGTTAGATTATTAGGATTTTCAAAGGGCAGGTTTATATTGTTAAAGCAAAAGACTGCGGAAACAGAATTAAAAACAGAAAATAGTGGAAATATTCAGCAGGTTATGCAGCATCAAGGATCAGCTTCATTCACATATACATTTACATGTATTAGGGCTTAGGTATAGTGTATTGGTCAAGGCACAGCATGCAACAAAAACAACATTCAAAAATTGTAAAGAATTATGTTAAAAATATTAGAAGTTAAAGTACAGATATGGAATAAAATGTGCAGAAATGTATAAATACCGGCATCAGTAGAAAAAAGAACAAAATTAATGTGTAGGGAAATAATTTGCCTCTGAACTACAAATATGACCAAAAGGGTGGTGAAGAGTAGGGGAAGGTAAGTAGAAACGTTATAAGGAGGTGCTTAATGTCGAATTCAACACGGATACCTTGGAAATTGATGAATGCAAGGAGGGACTCAAGAGTAAGAATGCTGGAGGAGAGATGTGTTATGAGACTGATCGGCATTTCACTCATTTGGTCCCAGGGAACATCAGCACATAGGCTGGCCATATCCTGGGGTAGGTAGGTGTCGATAACTGACAAATTATTATGGGCAATAATATGGTCCAGTCTCTCCACTGCTAGTGATAATATCTGAAAATAGAACACTTTTGAAAGAATTTCTTTATTAAGTTCAAAGTCAAACTAAACAATGAAACAACAGTTCTGCAGACACAGTACATATAACTCAGACACAACACGTAAAGTAGTATTTCCACAAATAACTTAATAAGGTGTACTTACGACACAAGTTAATCAGTATAATGCTACTGATACTTCATAAGAGAATCTTACTTGGATTTTGGACAGATGGGATGTCTTGCCATAAAATTACGAGGATTCTGCACTGGAATTATATCATGAAAGTAAAATAATCTCTCTTCAGAATCAGGTTTAGCGTCATTGGGATGTGCAGTACATTGCAATACAGAAGTGTTTTTTAAAAATATATAAATTACAGTAAGAAATGTATTTTAAAAAGTTAAATAGGTCACACAAAAGAGCAAAAAATATTGAGGTAGTGTACAGTACTGTGCAAAAGTGTTAAGGATGTGACATCTGAGGATGATAAACCTGATTCTGATATGGGTTTCTATTGTGGACTGGGGGTGGGAAGGGGGCAGGGAGAGGGGAATCTTGGTTGGGAGAGGGGAGGGAGCATGGAAGCACCGGAGAGACATTCTGTAATCAATAAACCAATTGTTTGGAATCAAATGACCTTGTCTAGTATCTAAGTACTAGTTGTGTTTACACCCGTGCCAGCCCACGCCCCTGGCACTCCTCCTCTGCCACCTGTTGCATACCCCTCCCACAGTTGAGTAAGAAACTGTTCCTAAAGCCTTGAGTGTGTGTCTTCAGGCTGCTGTACCACATTGATGGTAGCAATGAGAAGAGTGTAATCGTATCCTTCATGATGAATACTGCTGCTTGCTTGCTTTTGTTTTGAGGCATTACCTTTGAAGATGTCCTTGGTGCTGGGGAGGCTAGTGCCCATGATGGAGCTGGCTGAGTTTGCAACTTTCTACAGCTTTTTTCAATCCTGTGTAGTCACTTCTCATACCGGATGATGATGCAAATGGTCTGACTGCTCTCCACAGTATACTGTAAATGTAGAAAGTTGCGAGAGTCTGTCTTTGAGTACCTGTAAGAAAATGAATCTTAGGATAGTATATGGTTACATTTATGTACTTTGATAATCAATTTACTTTGAATTTTCATTTAAATGTTTCTTTATTTTTATTATTGAATCATAGCAATGAGCCACGGTTTGTATTCCTCTGTATATTGTAAGATTATCAACCGTGATATAGTGAATGTATTTCAATCTTCTGAAATACATTTGAAATAGATAGGAATAGTCATCCTGACAAGTCAGTAGAAAATGAGAACTGTTGAAAACATTCAAAAAAGTGAACTCAAGTTTAACAACTGTGTATTTTGTAAAGATTAAGAAATTTTAAATTTGAATAAGAATCTGGAGTGCTCAATATATTTTTCTCTTTATTAATGAAATTCCAAGGTCTTGTAGTAATTTTGTTTTTGAGTATTAACTGTAATTAACATCACAAGACAAACTTTTAAGTGTTCGAGTGTTCAATACCCACTTTAAAGTGTGCCTTCTTTCTCTTTGATTAACACCTAGTTGTGATTTTATAATATACAGGCACGGCATCAGTAGCACTTGCAGGATTATTGTCAGCTCAGAGAGTGATTAACAAACCAATCACCGAGCACCGATATCTGTTTCTTGGAGCTGGGGAGGTGAGACCATGTAATCTATCTTTTTCAATATTTTTTTTTAATATTATGGGCAAATTTTCCAGTATCTGCAGAATCTCTTGGGTTTATCAAATACTTTTCTGAATTCCACACGCTTAATATCCATTGGCATTCCTCACTCACTGATTTTTTTTTCAGGTGTAACTTGTCTAATGCTTGAACACCCTTTAATGATGTCCTATTATACAGTAATGCATTTACTCCATAACTCTCAGACACCCATTTATGAAAAAACTCTGGCTTAACGAAATCTAATAGTTCCTTTTTTGGCATCCTTCATAAAACGTTGAGCACCATCATTGATTCCAAGAAGACAAATATTCACATATTATTCAGTTTACTAAATCTGACTCATTATACTTGAATAAATTTGGCATGGCATCACCTTTATTTGTTCAGCCATTATATTTCAATAACCAACTATTTTGAACACCAGGAATTTCATTATTTTGCTGTGATGAGCTAATATTTTCCAATTACCAGAAAAAAAGTTGTTAGAAAGCTCCTATTTTCTGCATAACAGCACTTCTTGGCAAAAAAGGCTTAATTTTTTAATTAACCACCAGCGTTCACCAGCAACTTTTATGTGTGTTTTTCACGTACATCTGCTCTCACTCCATCCTCCTGCCACCCCACTAGGAATAGGGTTCCCCTGGTCCTCACCTACCACCCCACCAGCCTCCGGGTCCAACATATTCTCCGTAACTTCCGCCACCTCCAACGGGATCCCACCACTAAGCACATCTTTCCCTCCCCCCCCCCCCCAGATTCTGCAGGGATCGCTCCCTACGCAACTCTCTTGTCCATCCGTCCCCCCCATCCATCCCTACTGATCTCCCTCCTGGCACTTATCCGTGTAAGTGGAACAAGTGCTACACATGCCCTTACACTTCCTCCCTTACCACCATTCAGGGCCCCAAACAGTCCTTCCAGGTGAGGCAACACTTCACCTGTGAGTCGACTGGGGTGATATACTGTGTCCAGTGCTCCCGCTGTGGCCTTTTATATATTGGCGAGACCCAACACAGACTGGGAGACCGCTTTGCTGAACATCTACGCTCTGTCCGCCAGAGAAAGCAGGATCTCCCAGTGACACACATTTAAATTCCACATCCCATTCCCATTCTGACATGTCTATCCACGGCCTCCTCTACTGTAAAGATGAAGCCACACTCAGGTTGAAGGAACAACACCTTGTATTCCGTCTGGGTAGCCTCCAACCTGATGGCATGAACATCGACTTCTCTAACTTCCGCTAGTGCCCCACCTCCCCCTCGTACCCTATCTGTTACTTATTTTTATACACACATTCTTTCTCTCACTCTCCTTTTTCTCCCTCTGTCCCTCTGAATATACCTCTTGCCCATCCTCTGGGTCCCTCCCCCCCCATCTTTCTTCCCGGACCTCCTGTCCCATGATCCTCTCGTATCCCCTTTTGCCTATCACCTGTCCAGCTCTCGGCTCTATCCCTCCCCCTCCTGTCTTCTCCTATCATTTTGCATCTCCCCCTCCCCCTCCCACTTTCAAATCCCTTACTCACTCCTCCTTCAGTTAGTCCTGATGAAGGGTCTCAGCCTGAAACGTCGACTGCACCTCTTCCTAGAGATGCTGCGTTCACCAGCAACTTTTATGTGTGTTGCTTAATTTTTTAACATGGATTATCATTTTTTCAGCTATTGGAGATTTAAATATTTTTATTTATCTCTTACTGTATGTAATTTTGAATTAGACTGTTTAATTGTTACTTTCTTAGCAGCTTAATAAATTACTTGTTCATATTTTTATAACAAATGGGAGAAAAAAACCAGAGGACATGGGTTAAGGGTGAGGGGGGAAAAGTTTAAAGGGAACATTGGGGGCGGGGGCTTCTTCACACAGAGAGTGGTGGGAGTATGGAATGAGCTGCCAGGCAAGGTGGTAAATGCGGGTTCTTTTTTAACCTTTAAGAATAAATTGGACAGATACATGGATGGGAGGTGTATGGAGGGATATGGTCCGTGTGCAGGTCAGTGGGACTAGGCAGAAAATGGTTCGGCACAGCCAAGAAGGGCCAAAAGGCCTGTTTCTGTGCTGTAGTTTCTATGGTTCTATGATACACATTTGGTATGTTTCCTAGTGGCCACAGTATGCATATGCAGTTGTTTAGTGTGTCCCCAAGTGGTTAAATTTGTATGATTCTAGAGGCTCTCTTGTAATGAATTATTTGAATAGGGGCTATCTGTATGATTCACTCTTATATGCAAATTTGAATGGAATATTTCATATCTGTGGGGTACAAAAAGGCTTTGCCATCTTTTTTTTGCTGCTTCTCTCCCTTCTACTACCTTCTGCTGCTGTTACTGAATGTTGTCAATTTTCTTTATATTATTAATAAAAAATCAGGAAGCAACAAGCTTTGTGCCTCTTTCCCATCTTCCAAAAGAACCTTGAAACAAAAGCATTGGAATCCGGAATATCTTACACAGCCTGTAACTCTCCATTTCTCTTATATCCATATGCCTATTCAAGAGTCTCTTAAACGCCCCGATTTTTCAAGCTCTACCATCACCCCTGGCAATGCATACCATGCACTTACCACTTTGTGGGAAAAAACTGCCTCTGATATACCTCCTATACTTTCCTCCAATCACCTTGGACCTGTAGGTAATATGAATAGAGAACAGTCTAATGAAAGGTTCCTTCATGATGGTTTTAGTAAGTGTTAATAGAACAAAGAAAATTGAAAACGTTCAGTAACAGTAGGATTTTCCAACAGTAGTATCTGTCCTTCTACTAAGTTTGTTGTCTATTTCCAATTTCTTACTTTTTCCAAAACTCCTGCAATCTCTCAAGAAAATGGCCACTTCCCCCATCCATCAAGAATGTTCCGGGGCATCTTATTGACCAAAATGTTAACAAGACAAATCCTATTGGCTAATGCCAAACAGATCTGAATGGTATTGCCAACCATCAGTGACAAAAATCACTACTTTTTGAAAACAAGCACAGGCAACTGATGCTATTTAAAAACTGTTCACTCTAAGCATGGTGTAGTGTCTTAACAGCCATGCAAATCCACAAGACTGATGCTGATTAGAAACTGTTTGGCAATAGTCTTCTGCCTTACTAAAGTCACTCTGTTTATTCCTTCAAAAGTAAAAATACTCTTGGTTCAATTTTACTCTTGAGCATGTCTAGCTCTGTGATTTTGTCCGCTGTGGCTAAATTCTCTCCAATTTATTATTTTCAAATTATTTTAATGCTGGTATCTTCTGAAACTACTATCATGCAGGCAGCATTAGGCATTGCTGAGCTGATCGTGATGGCGATGAAAGAGTCAGGTGTGCCCGATGAGGAAGCACGGAAGAAGATCTGGAT